>NC_090935.1:459060186-459685186 GCF_040938575.1 Ambystoma mexicanum
CCAGCCACTGTTATTCCCATTCGCAGGATAGGTATGTATATGACCCCCTCCCCGCTCGGCCCCAACTCCCAGCATGACTAATTGTGACTCCTAACTTACTCTGTTAGATCACAAATTGTGCTCGAACAGAGCAAGTCGGAACAACCCAGGTCATGCGGAGCCACTTGGCAAACTGCCCAACACAGGTGCCAATTGCGGGACCATCCCGCAAATTACGGGACAGTTGCTCACCTTAACTCCAAATATTCTGTATGACTTTTGTGACAGAAAACACCACTTTTTTGCTTCTTGCTGCCACATCCCATCCCATCCTCATCAACCCTCTCCTCCCCAGACAGTATTTGATAAGTTTAACAAGTGCAATGTTGCGTTTTTTTTATTGTTTTGCAGCGATGTCCGCGGACACCAAAACACAGATCAAAGATGGCAGGCGCATCGGAACAATCTGACGCTCTTGACATCCTTCACCATCCAATGAGCGAATGCGTCACATGTCCGCGGACATGACTCGCCCGATTACCAAATCGGTGTCCTGCCCACGGAGCAAACAGGGAAGTGTGTCCGCGGAGCAGACATAGGGCCTCATTCCGAGTACGGCGCTAACCAATGGCGCTATTAACGCCTTGGTTGACGCCGTACCCGGACCGGCAGCGCCTTGGTGGATGGCGGAATCACCGCCCCATTCCAAGGTTGGCGGGGCGGTAATTCCCCATTCACCAAGGCTCTTCCCCATTCCCAAATGAGCCCCCATAGGGCTCAATGGGAATGGGGAAGATGCAAATAACGGTGACCGTTCATTACGGTCACCGTTATTGGCTTGGAGGCCCCTTTGCGCCCTCGACTTTAACACCTGCTCCAAGCATGCGTTAAGGGCGAGGGCGCAGAGGGAACTCGGAGTATGGCGGTAAGGGATTACCGCCACCGGTCTCGTTACCGGTGGCCGCTATCCCTTACCGCCATACTCGGAATGAGGCCCATAGATATCACACATTTTTTGAGACCTACTTTTTGATTTTTTAAAAAAAAAACTACTGGACGGATTTTCACCAAATTTACAAAAGCACTCTTTCAGGACCAAACTGCTGCTCCTGCCGCAAATTTGGTGAACATCCATCCAGCGGTTTGATCTGTAGCCGTGCGCAAAGTTCTTCCCCCATTCAGTCAATGGGAAAAAAAGAAGTTTTGGGACCCCCCCTATAACTTTACCCCCTCCCCGGACCAAACCTCACCAAACTTTGCAAAAAAATTCATTTTTTTGCAAAGTTTGGTGACGATTCGTCCAGGGGGAGCGGAGTTATAAGCCACCCAAAAAATGCTCTTCCTATGGAAACAGCAACTTAACCATAACTACACGGCCACTAGCGTGGCCGTGTAATATATATATATATATATATATATATGTTTTTTTTCTTTTTTCAGACACACTAGGTAGGCAGCAAAAAAGGTCCACTTGAAACTGCGCTATTAATGATATGCAACACATCAGACTTAGTTTAAGGCTCTAGCCAATGTCCTGCAAACATACATGCGACATGTTGCTCATATTGCTGAGTGACACGTGGCTGTGTGACCCAATAAATGACATCATTAACAAATATATGTGAGCTTGAAGCCCAATTGCTCCAGCCCAACTGCTCAGTGAGCCACATTAGAAATAAAAACTGCGTTCCACCATTTACATCTACTTGTCTTCATAGGCCTCTTCCTCCCTTCCCTTCTTTCCCGCATTCTCATTCACTGACGTACGTACCCACGCGTATCCCTCACTTCCATCTCTCACATTGATGTATTGTTTCATTCTGTCCCTCGCCACCATTTACTTGCACACCCTCCCTCACACTATCTGAAAGAAACATGGAAATGTGTCAAAAGCTGGATCACTGCAACCATGTACACATACTACATTACCGAAGTGGAAAAGTTGCACGATGTGCCCCAAAGCAGGCACAATAGACAAGCAAAGCAAAGAAAAGTAGAATACAATTCTAAACGGCTGTGTCAGGACAGTAGTGTTGGAACACTGGCTGAATGCGAGTGCATGAGCGACGTCACGTTCAATAAAGAGCTGGCTTTCCATCAAGATGTTGGAGTAGCCAGGATGTGTAGAGAGCAGAGCCTGCCAAGCACTGTTTATGTAATAGCTCATCCTAGTGAATTTGCAAGGATCTTACTGTGTGGAAATAGGTTGCTGATCTCTCCGACATCACTTAAGCAAAGCTAATGATGCCTGGGCATTTAATTTCAAAAGCGAAAACTGCAGCAAGCCTTTTTCTGCGGTTTCACTTTTTCATTGTTGTGAAGCTGAGACATGGAAATACAGTGCATATCCAGGAGGGCAGCAGGTGGGGGAACCAGCAGGGACAGGCTGAGAGAACATAACATTGTAATTGTTTGTTTATAGAGCGCTTATACGCAGGTGAAGTGCTTCAAAGCGCTTCAAACACAGCCACCTCATATTCTCAAAGGAGAGGGGTGGGGCGAATGCCAGGTCTCTAGGACAGGAGACGAACTGTCAAAAGTAACACTTGCCTTGCTTTGTCCAACGCCGCCATGCAGTCTGCTTTTTTTGATGAGCTCGAGTTCTGAAAGAGGCTACCGTTTGTAGTGCACATCCCTGGCTGCTGGGCTTTGTCAAATATCACAGCTGGTGGGGACGTATGAACACAAGTGTAACAGTTTTAGTCATAGTGTGGTCACACTCTGAACACCAGCTTCACATGTGACAAACTTCAGTGCGTCCTCTGTGCCTTGCTTACACTGCCTTTGCAACCCCTGATCAGAGGTCGCAGAGGCAGTGCCAGAGGTTGCAAGGGAATCACAAGGGGAAGCAACTGCTACCACTGAGGACCCCCAAATGACGTGCCCGCCAGCCACCCACATTAGGCTCCTTGCAAAGAGATCTGCTGCTTGAATTGGTGGGCTTCAAAGGTTTTCCATCATTTTGCAGCCCTTAAAATAGATAAATGCTTACATACCTTTTGAGGCATAAGTTTACTCTGTGATGCTTTATGGCAGTAAATAGTTGGGGGTACCAATTGTTCCCCATTGAAGGTTATTGAAATGTGTTTCCTTAGAAGGATAACAGGGATCACATGTGGTACCCCACTGTGGCTGGATTTGAGGGTGACCACTATCAGGGTTCAAGCACAGTTTAGATGTGCACTGTATTTGATAACAAATAAATTAAAAAGAACTTAGCCCAAATATGAACCCAACTGTTTGTAAAGTAATATTGGAGATTGTCATCCCCCAGCCAACAGTAGGGTCTTATGGTATTCTGGGGGCTCTACGTTACTGGGCAATTAGAATTTTTTCAAGTAGAATTTTAGTGCCGCAGCATCCATGTATCCAAATTAAGGCCTAAGATACAGTCCAGGATCCTGCAGCTAGAGAAACAGGCACAAGTACACCATTTATCATCCTTGGCTTTGTATGCAAAGGTACATGAAGTATTGGAAACAGGTGCTAGTTAATATATGATCACATCTGTAGGAGATCCATGTCATTGATTCATTTAAATGTTTTTCCTGTGGCTGATGACCTAACATGGTTAGGTTTTAACAGTAAATATCCCTGTGACATAGGCCGAGCCGAAGAACATACTAATTTTCTTTTCATTTCCAGGAGTTATATTGAGCAATGGCGAACATGACTACGGTCTCATTATGTGTTAATTGATACTAGGAACAGTGCCAAAGTGATGCTTTTTTCATTGAGAAGTAATGACATAATAATTCACTTTGCTCTCAATGATTATGTGAACGTGGCACTAGCAAGATGCTTAATTATCCTTAGTCAGCTAAAGTTTCTATTTATTCTTGCACAATTTTGAAACCTGTTTTTATAATCACACTGTTTTGCATATATGATGTTGAATTTATATAATGTGTTATATTTTCAGTAGAGAAATCTGATTTAAAATAGTAACTTGTGTAAGTGTTTTCAATCCGGCACATATCCAAGCCTACGCCTAGCATGTAATGCACAACTGAAATCCTTATTTATTTTTGTCTAAAAGTTATTTATTCTGAACGATATACCACTCATATCACGCCCCTCTCCTGAACCCCCCCGCCCGCCCGGTCACACTGAACCAGGAATCAGGCTGGTTTGCAAAGTTAAAATATGTATTTATGTTTTTACAATTTAATCACACTATACTTTAATGGGTTTACAATAATCACCAATGGGGTAAAACAGAATAGACTCTTTAATACACAAGGAGTAGTAGTGAGCAAAACAATTCAGCACAGAAAGAATACGTTTGTGTGGGTGTTCAGATCAGATAGCACTGTGGTTAAAGGTGCCCCCTGCACACCCCTCAACCCCCAATAGGCGAGAGCAGATATTCAGGAATGGCAGAATCAAACAGAATATCAACCCCACTTTCCCCCAGCAAACACAAGAGAAAAATGGAATTGACCGTCAAGCTGTCAGAATGGCTTTTAAAGTCATCTTAGAATGGACTGGGCAAAAACACTAAATATGGTCAAAATTGCTGAAATTACTATAAATTCTTATGGGAGCGCCGCTTTGGATAGTTGCACACAAACACAAGGAACGATTTAATACCAAGAAACAATTTGAGATCTTAAAATTCAAGTCGGAAGAAATCAAAAGCTGTTTTGCACGTTCCAGATTTTCCTGAAAACAAAATTCGTAGCAAACTTTTCACTGCACGATAATCATGATAACGGGATAACCATATGGATTTGGAATGCGGTTTTAGATGCGATTTAAAGCTGTGGGCATTAGCGACAAGCAGAAGTTGAAATTTGAGGAAGTTATGGACGTTTTAGTGGAGGTTGTTTTTTCCAGATAGGCGCAAGAATGGGAAACAGGAGTGCACTTTTAAAATGACAAATTGATTTCTTACACTAGAGGATGACTATGAACAAAATGAATACTCCACGGGAACACAGCCACTTGATCAGAATGACTGCCTGTTAAGGACTGGCCTTCTTCAGATGAGAAAAGATCAGCGCACAGATAGTTTTAGCAATACTAGTACAGGAGGAATATAGGAGGGATTGGATAGAGAGTTCAGACAATTCAAAAATACTCCTAACAATGCATGTTCTGAATACGAGATAGGATGGGTTTAAAATAGGGATTAACTAAGCAAGGTACATATGCTAGTGACACAGTAATATCTATAGATACTAACTAGATATGTTTTTAAACGGAACCGTCAGGATTCTGGTCCGTCAAGATTTTCGTCAGGGAATTGGATCTGGTTTTAGAACAGACGGCTGGTTACATTGGATTGGATCTGCAATCAGCAAGATGCTCTGGTCACAGCACGGCACAGGACTGGATCTGCAATACACTCTGGTCACAGCCCAGCACAGGACTGGATTGGATCTGCCCTTCTTGGTTAGGATGAATTTGATTTACAGCCGGCAAGCAGTACAGCGCAGCCCGGCTGTATTTTGATGCTTACCATTAGGTTTGTGGGGTTCTGGTTCTGGAATTAGAGGCCTAGCTGAAAATGGTTCAGCTATGCAATGGGTTTCTGCTTTGCCAAGTTTCTGGAGTCTGGAGCAAGGAAGATGTAGAGTTCAGCAGCAGGGTGCTCCGCCAGCATCGGGATAGTGAGTGAATCTGTCTTTTTTTTCTGAGTGGTGAGCTGTCTCTATTTATGCTATGATAAAGGGGTGGGTGGGCTGGTTTATCCTAAGCTCGCCCCTTTGACAAGTGATTGGGTCAAACTCTCCTCTCTGCCTTGATAGGAGGAGAGAAACAGTGTGTCACCTTTATGGTGTGATTTTATGAGGCTGAGAATCCACCCCTAGCCCCTTGAACACAAAATCTGCTTTTGGCACCATAAATATTTACACATGTGCAACCTCTATAACAATCACATATACAGATTACATATTTTTATAGCAGCTATCCATCAAAACCCTGTAGCTGTGGGATCTTGTCCTGGCTTTTCACAGAATTTTGCCCTTTTCATCGGGAACACAATGTCGAATTTCTACAAGTGTGCACGTTTAAAATGGGCATAAGTTTATAAAGTTTCATACTTCTAGCAGAAATACATTTTGTGAAAAATCAAATTTCCTGCCTATTCTTTGCAGAACATGTCACACGATTTTGCCACCTCTTGAAACGTGCAGCCAAAATTTAGATTCACAAATCTGTTATTTTCATATTTTTCACAATTTTAAACAGTAAGTTATCCGTCTTTTTAAAATATGTTTTTTGTCCTTGTTAAGCAATAAATGGTTGTTTTAGCTCCACCCCTTGGTCTCTCCCTGGAAGCGCAGGAGCCATCCCTCATGTTTGCTCATTGCAGAGGCCATTTATGACTGTCCTCACACCTCACATTTCCTTAGCAGCAGCTGTTCATTGTTCCCTTTTGCCTCTGTAGACTAGGTTCTTTCCAAACCCTATAATTACTGCTTTGGTGTGATTTACTGCTGGAAGGAAAGGCTTTCCTTCTGTGAGGAAACCTGATATTCCAGTTTGGTAGCTTTAGCCAGGCTTGATTTAATTGTTAATTCTGTTGCATTTTTCCTTAGTTTAAAGCAAACTTGTGATTTCAAAATAGCAGCTAGAATTCTGATTCAAGATTTTAAACCATGGGATCAAAAGAATTACAACATAGGTTACCATCAGTACAGGCCTCTTAGATTGCAAACATTTGATTTCAGTTTATACATGTTTAAAGTTTAATCAGGCAGGCTCCTGACAGCTGTCTTCCCTGAGTCCTCTGCTGCACAGAGATTTTTGACATCCACAGACAGGCCACTTTTGCTGTGGAAATCCCTTTATGCTTTCAGCTTTTCAGGACCTTACAAGTTCTCAATGATTTCTTAGACTAAGTGAATTGTACCACCCAGCAAGAATTATGGATGCTTGAGGGTGTTTTGTACCAGCAGTCTGCAGTTTCAGCAACAAATAAAACAGGATTTAAAGCAAGTTTTTGGGGTTTCTGTCATGATTCCTGCCGCTCATGTCCCCAGCCCTCCAAAATGTCAGGCTGGAGCCAGGCCACATTCACCTACATGGCCCTCAAGGGCCTCGCCATCCCTCCAAAGACCCACTTGGAGTCAGACTTGGCGCTTGTGGCACCAGACTCACTCACTCCCATAGGATAACATTGGGGATTGGACTCGTAGTGCATTGATGGGGACAAGATGGATGCCCCCACATATTTCGGTTCCCAGAACTGCATGTGCAGTCTAATCTTTTGGGTGTGATTCAGCCCAGAGACACCTGGGATACCCAGAGACTATTTAAGCCACACCCAGGCTGAGAAACATGCTTTGTGTTTTCTGCACCTGCAGCGTGACACTCACCGTGTTCAGATCAGTCTCCAGTAGGCCTGCATCTTTCTTCTGTGCTCAGCTCCTGCAAGAACAAGAACACTGTTAGGAACAGCCTTACCTTGCGGCGCTTCTGCCCACCATTCATCGCTCCTTCTGTTCTGCGGGCATCTTTGGCGGTGTCATGCCCATCCCGGCACACCTCTTTCTAAGGAAAAGGGAAAAGAACAGAAAAAAGGCATTAGTAAGCATTCAGCAAATCTCCACTTAATTTTAAAGACTGTACGAGCTTCAAATGCTTACGTGAATCCCAGCCGCTCTGGGGGAACTCTGTCTCCGGAACTTCTCATTCATCTGCAAGAGGGAAAAGACACTCCAGGTTAGTGTGGAAACATCTAGAGGCGCTGCATACCGTGCTTACTCACCGCATTTCTTTTTCATAACCGGCATCCATGCTGAAAACATCGCGGCACCTAAAAGACACAGAAAAATAACTCAGTTCAATACAAATACGAAAGGGTTGCATCGCGCATCGCGCTCTCACTCACCTTCAGCGCTACTCATCTCAGCAGCACGTCACCATCCCCGGATGCTGGCCATCATCTAAGGAAGGAAAGGAACGAAGTTAGAGAACTGTTCAAAAGACTCATTATACTTACCTGTCGGACTCTTGCCAGTGAAGTAACTAGGCAGCAACAAGCCTGCATCAATCAACGTGCCCCTGCGCTCAAAGCAGGATGGAGAGCACACTTTCCAAGAAAACAAGGTGAGCTTTGGATCAAAGGGAAGGGTTGGACCCCGGGGAAGAAGGGGTTCAAGCACACAGAGACAATAGGGAGTTAAACTCTACCAATCATGTGTTTCAGGCCCAGTCTCCAGTCGAGTAGACTCCAGGGAAGGGTTTGAGGTCGTAAGAGGTCAGAACAGGCTGAGTGACGTCCCCGTGGATACCAGGTGAGCGTTACAGTTTCGTTAGCAGAGCACTGCTTTTTCCTTCTGTGCTCCATTTTCACTGGTTGTGGAGCCCAATGACATATTCCAGGAGTGAGATCTCTGTTCCTCCACTGACAACATGCGTGGCAGATTGGGCAGCCATCTTTTTGTGCTTTGCAAAGCGCGATTTTCAGAGGTTTTGGCACGCTCACAGGTTTTGCGGACATTTTTCTATTTTGGGCACCAATATAACACAGTGCTGCAGCATAGCAGAGCAGAGCAGAAGTGGGTTAAAACATCCCACAGAGCCCCCCTTCACGACCTGAGTTTGTCCGCCCGTCACGGGGAATTCGGGAGATTGGGATATTCTTTCTTTCTTTGGTCCAGGTGGAGAAAGTCGTCTGCCTCTCCCATCAATGCTGGATCGACATGCTCTCCTCGCCGGCTCTGGATGGGAGTATGGAGTGATACTCCGGGCTCCTTGGGTCTTTCCTCCCAGTCCCAGAATGGTCCTCCTTGGTAATTAGAAATTCTTGGTTACAATGCTATGAGACAGAACAGAGCATGGTAATGGAATTTTCCCCACTACTACTTATGTAGTGGGGCAGATGCATACATTGAATACAATTTACAATATTCCCCGCCTGTATATACTAATGGTTTTAACAGTTAGATTCTTCTACGTATCCGTTATGTCTCCCTCTGGGTTTCTGTTTGGCTCCTTTATTTGCCACAAAGTATGCCTGGGATGGCAACTCTTCAGCTGGTTTATATGGACCCACTTGTCTTCCACTTCTGCCAAACTGCCAATGGGGATGAAGATTTTGTAGGTGACTGGTGAGATTCTGTCTATAATTTCAAAAGGACCCCGCCAAGTGGGAAGGAATTTGTGCTGTTTGGCTTGGTTTCTTTGGAAATTGTACAAGTAGACCCAGTCTCCTACTTGGTATTCTTTTTTAGTTGTCTTAAGATCATAGTGGGTCTTCATACTGTCTGCAGATCTTTCTAGATTCCGCTGAGCATAGGCAAAAGCATGTTGAAGGTGTTTTCTCAGATTCTCATCATGCTCATGAGTTGTAGAGGCATTTATCAAAGTGTGCTCTTGGGTTCTGTAGAGCAGATGCTGGGGTAGCACCATCCTTCATCCAGTCATCAGCTCAAATGGAGACATTTTTGTTGCAGAAGAAGGGGTAGATCTGATGGCCATCAGGACAAGAGGTAATCGAATGTCCCAACTTGTCCCAGAATATGCCACAAACCTTTTCAATCTGCTCACAATAGTTTTGTTGTATCTCTCAAATGCACCACTAGAGGCTGCCGGTAGGCAATGTGTAGTTTCCTTTTGACCCCAAGTATCTCTCACATCTTTGTCATCACTTCGCTAGTGAAGTGACTGCCTCGGTCTGACTCAATCCTTTGTGGTAGTTCAAAACGCGATAAGATGTGTTTGTTCATCAGGGCAGCTGCTGTTGCTACCGTGCAGTTTGGGGCTGGGAGACATTACACCCATTTAGTGAACAAGCATGTTACGGTCAACATGTACTTGTTCCTCCTAGAGGAGCGAATCTTGGGCCTGATAAAATTGACTTGTAAATCTGACCAATGCAGTGTCATCCCCCTCTTTTGGAGGGGAGCACGGTGTGTGAGTGATGTTGGCTGAAATTGTGCACACACAAGACACCCTTTCAAGTATTAGTTGAGGTCCTGCCCCATTTGTGGCCAGTATGCAACCTCTGTCAAGATTTCTTGTGTCGTATGAAACCCCCGATAACCGGCTTTGACCCCATCATGGGCATTACTTAGCATCAGGCTTCGGAATGAGGTAGGGACCACCCACTGGTCATGGCCAGCTATGGCTCTCCTCACCAACAAACCATCTTGGATTCGGAACATTTTTGGACATTTCATCAACACTCTGAGATCCTCCTTCCCAATGTAATTGGTATCCGTCAGCAGAAAGTTCTCAGGGTCCTCAATGTGTTGATAAAACTTGCCAATTATTGGATCCCCCTTTTGAGCCATAATCAAATCTGCATCTGGGGTCTCCTTACTCCATTGTGCAGTTGAGGAGTTCATTGTTAGCATTTGTCCGGGACCTAGTGATAGCAGTGACCTGGATTTCCCCCAAATGTGACTCGATCTCTAGTAGATCCCCTTGCATGGCTCCGGTTTTGGCCAGCTGATCGCTAGGTCATTTCCAGTTTTGTCTGGTCCCTCTACTTTAGAATGACCCTTGACCTTTTTCTAGTAGATGGTCATCCCATTTGAGGTGACCAGATCATCAATAATGTGTATTAATTGTCCATGTTTCAGAGGTTTATTACTAGCACATAGCATGCCTCTGGTTTTCCAGTTTACCAGGTGCTCCACGAACCCGTTCCATACATAATATGAGTCTGTGATTATGACCAGTTTGTGGGGTTGGCGTTGGACAGCAGTGAGGATGGCTTGATGCACAGCCATCAACTCTCCCACTTGTCTACTTCGGGGACCGATTTTGTACTCAGCGGAGGGTTCTGAAGCATCATGCATCCATGCATTCCCTACGCTGGCCACAAGTTCCTTTTCCCCGTTGTTGTCAACATGGTAGGAGCACCCATCCACATAGACAGTGGGCATTCCCTCACACTGGTCTTCTTCATAGACTCTGTGTGGGGAATCAAGATAGGCCACCATGTTGTCCTTGATTTTAAGACTTTCGTCCTCGAGACAGTTTTCTCTGGCACAATCATGCAAGTCAGCCAGACCTTCCGCGAGCGGACTCTTCTTGTTTTGGCCATATCTGACCTCCACAGGAAAGCCTTGAATTGACAGAATCCAGGAAGTAATTCGGGAATTACTCACATTTCTCGTCCGGATTCTGTCACTTTGAAGATATTGCAAAGGTTGGTGTGGAGTCTCCACTATGATGTGTTCCCCCTGGATAAATGGGCGGTAATTCTTCAATGTACACAACGTTGCCAGGAGTGCCTTCTCACAATCGTTGAATTTTTCCTCCACAGAGGATAACGCCTTACTTGCATAGGAGATTACTTTATTGACCTTGTCATGCTTTTGATATAATACTGCAGTCAAGCATGTATTTGAGAACCCTGTCTCCAAGAAGAACTCCTTGTTTTTGACAAGGTAAGTTAGGCAAGGGGCTTGTGAGAGGCTTCTTTTGAGTTGTCTTACTGCCTCAGCTTGTTCTGGACCCACACTCCCACTTGACCCCCCTTCAAAAGATGGATCAGGGGTCTTGTGATCTCTGCTTACTCCTCAATGAACTTTCTGCTGTAATTAGTTAGTCCAAGGAGGCTCCTTAGTTCCCGCAGAGTTGTGGGGTCTTTTATTTTCTGGAGCGCTTCCACTTTCTTTTCCTGGGGACAGAGACCCTGAGGAGTTATCTCATGCCCCAAGAAGTTGACATGGGTTCTGCACCACTGTGCCTTTTGGAAAGAGAGTTTTCTGTCGCCAGCCCTCAACTGTGTCAGAACATAACGGATCTCTGCTATGTGTTCCTCCACAGTTGAGCTTTTGACTAGAACATCATCTACATAGGCCAGGTTACCCCTTTCACGCAGGTCGGGCATGGCCTTATGTAGAAAGATTTTAAATTAATTGCCGGAGTTGATGTATCCGAAGGGAGTCCAGGTCCAAGTGTATTGTCGCCCCTGAAGATAAAGGCCAGCTTGTATTGGTCCTCCCTACTGACAGGTACAGTCCAGTACCCATTGGTCAGGTCAATTGCAGTGAATACCTGTGACCCCTGGATCTGGGCCAGCCCTTGGTTAATGTAGGGAAGAGGCCATCGGGAAGTATGGACCCGTTTGTTGAGCTCCCTTAGGTCAGCACAGAGTCTCCACTGGCCGTTTGGTTTAAAAATCCCCAGCACCGGATTATTGAAGGTGCTGTGGACTGGACTAATTATCCCACGGGACTCAAGGTTCTTAATTATTTCAGTAAGGGACTCCATTGATGCGAGAGGCAAGTGATATTGCTTCAAAAACACCGGAGTCATGCCAGGGTCCATGGGAATTATTGATGTGTGGATGTCGGTAATAAGGGGATTTTTGTGCTGGTCATTCTGGGGTTTGAGGATGGGCGGGTTTAACCAGGCCCCACATCTACCCAGTCTGGATTTGGATCCTTTGGGACCCATTTTTCTTTGGGAGGAGTTCCCCATCCCTGAAGGAGAAGATCCTTTTCCCAGGACCCTCTGAGGACCCATCTTCCTCCACAAAATGGGCCTTTTTAGGCTTTTTATTTCTCCTACCCCTCTCTGGTCCTTGGGTTGCAGACTTTTGGGGGCAGGAGATTTTGGTTCCGGTTCCTGGGTTTCCAGGGGCTTTTCACAAGTGGGGAAGGAAGCTTCCTCTAAGGCTTTACACCCCCCTTTCCCTTGAGCCTCCTCCCTGGGAACCGGTGGGTTTTCAGGGTTCTTCCCCCGTCATTGTTCTGGAGCACCAGACCCTGGATTTGAGGAATTCTGAGCACCATGTTCATCTGAGGGTTCTGTTGAGCCCTCAGCATGCAGGCCAGATCCTGTGCCATGTTCTGGACCTGGCGCTCTAGTTGGGACACCTGCTCTGGCTGGTACGGGTCCTCAGGTCTACCCTGGGTTGATCCCGGGAAGGGTAACTATCCCTTCTTGCATAATAATCCTGGTTAGGATAGTTCGGGTACCCCTCCACCCTTGGCCTCCTCTCTCCCGGATTGGGCTGTCTGGGCTCAGGAAAGTGGGGAAAGAAAGAAGGGTTGTTTTGGAGGTTGAGGTTTAGCGGGTACCGGGGAAAGAAATTTGGTCTGGCATTTGGGGGATTACTGCCCTCCTGAGGAAAGTGAGCAGGGAAGTTTCCTGGGTTTCCTGCTGTCTGATTGGATCCCCCACCCCCTTGGGCTGGAGGTGTCCACACATAGCCCAGGATGGGTCCATTTCCCTTGTAGCATAGGCTGATGTAGTCTGGGGAGTTAGGGGTTCCATTTGTGGGGTTACCTCCTTGGCTCTCTGTTTGGGATTGGCCCGAGGGCCTTCTGGGTTTGGGGTTGGTCGGATTCTGCATGGGAAGGTTTTTAGGCCCCCCATCTCCAGATCTAAAATGGAGGCAACCTTCACCTCTGCCCCCTTAGCAGCAGCAGGGGTGTTGGTTGGTTTGGGGCTTTTACTAATATTTTTATTTTCCAACGTCTTCTGTACTTCATAGATGCGAGTTGCTTGTTCAATGACCCAGTCTAGTGATCTTTTCTCATGAAAGTCCCTCACTAGCTGGGTCATAATGTATTTCGGGAGAGCATGAAAGAAGATGTTCACAAATTCCTTACCATCAGTGCGCATCCTTCTAGTGGTCTACGCAAAGGAACGTTTCAATTCCTGAACACATTCTTGTGGGGCCTGGTCTTCCCCACATTGTAGGTTATAGGCTACCTTGCGAGCCTCTTGAGGGTTCCTATGAATGGAAAAATGTTTCAAGATGGCCGCCGTATAGGTACCATCTGGAATGGTTCTGATCCTCCAGCCCCGCAAAGAAGCTGGAGTACTCAGGAGAAAACATCCATTTTACATACTGAATACAGCGTTGGCTGTCCTTCAGATGGAAAGTCTCCATCATCTGCTCAAATAATTCAAGGTGCTCACAAACCATTTATTTGGCATTTTTGTGGTAGGGTGTGATGACGCTCCTAGTAGCTTGTTAGCCTTTTTAGTTCTGGTCACCCAGGTCCACTCATCCTCTGACTTAGAGGCACTGCTACCAGAGGTGGCTGTCTGGTCTTCTAGACTCTCCCGGATTCTGTAAGATTGGGAATGGCTGGCAGAATGTGGGGGCCTAGTCTCTTGGGACCTGTTGCGCTCAGAAGAGTCTTTTGACCTTTTTGACTCTTCCTTGCTCCAAGGATTAATTGAGTACCCTCCCACTGTCCTAGCTGGGAAGAGGTTTTTAGTATGCTCTTAGTGGGCCTAGTCTCATGGAATTCCCCACCATATTTTACAGCCTGATGTCTGGGTAGGTTATATTTCTGAGGATCCATTTCTCTGATTCTCCCCTCACTGGAGTCTCCCTGATCAGAGAGGATCACCCTAGCACTTGGGAACCTGTACATAGATGCCATCCCATCCATTTCTGGGAGGCGTTGACCTATTAGCCCCATATTTCCCATTGGTTTGAAGTCTACCATCCCTGTGGCCCTTGGTTCATGTGAGCCAGTGGACATGGGTGTGACAGAGTCCATGGAATTGAAAGGATTAAAGTCTCTGGTGCCAGGGTTCCTGAGGTTATGCTCAGGGGCTTCCCTCTCCCATCTGACCCCTACTCCCTGATGGCATGCAAGAATCTGAACCATTTGTTCTTCTATTAAAGCCTTACTGGTCTCTATTAGTTGTTCCTGCATGGCTATCTGTCCATTGGAAGTATTTGGCCAATTATTGTTGCAGGAGGCTCACCTCCTGATCCTTATTGGCCTGATTATTCTTTTCCAGAGCATCTTCCACCCTCCTGGTATGCTCTAACAGCTGTTCATAGTCCATTTTAAGTTCACCCAGTCCCTGAAGGGCCAGTTGATTTTCTTCCTCCTTGGTTTTTAAATGGCTGACTTCCTGGCCTAAGGCGTCCCTTTCCTGAATTAGAGTACCCCTCTGTTCAGCCAGATTGTCCCTTTGTTTCTTAATGGCACATGATTTCTGGCGCTCCTCATCAAAATCTGTTTGAGTGTGGAGATCCTTCACTATTAATTTATTATTTTCCTCCTTTACTAGGTCTATCTGGTCTTGTAAGATGTGAAGCTGCTCTGCACAGACTCTTTTAAAAGTCAATTTTTGCACCAGTTTTTGTTGGCTCTGTTTTAAAGAGTCCAACCTTTCTTTGCAGTGCCAGTAATTTGGTATCTTGCTCTACCTTCTCTTGCTGCAGGAGATCGAGATCTTCCTTTACTTTTGTCAGGTACTGTCTGGTTTCTCCCTCTGATTCTTGGCTCTTTTGTAGCCTTTGCTCTGCAGAGTCCAAATCAGTTTGGGTATTCTCTAGGGATTGTACTTGCCTCTTTGCCAGATCTAGGTTTTCAGCATATTTTTCCTGTATTACTCCAATGTCGATTTATAGGTAAGCTGCTATTTTGGCAATTTTACATTGCTCTTCTTTTACTTTTGGGGCCATATACAATTCACTAAGTGCCTGGTGTAATGGACCCTGGTCCTGCCATGTATCTAATTCTATGGCAGTGATTTGTTGTTTGATTTCCTGCAGCCAAACATTCTCATCCTGCTCTACCCATTCACCCCTGACGAACAATTTGTGCAGTAGGTGTTCCTTTGCAATATTGATTTCCACTGGGGTCGCCATTCCGGAAATATTAATTTCCTTCTGACTTACCTCAGGGTTACTTTTACTTTTGCAAAACAGGCCCAACTCCTTTGAGTATTTCTATTGAAGGGTGTTTTTACAGTGTAGCACAGTATGGTAGCCCAATAGGTGTATGTACCCTGTCAGTTAGCACGCTGTGTTAGACTGTTAGACTGTCACAAGTGGTATGTCTAATTCAGGATCTCGTGACGAGCCCTCATCTGTAAGTGATTTCAATCCAGCACACATCCAAGTCAACGCCTAGCATGTAATGCACAACTGAAATCCTTATTTATTTTTGTCTAAAAGTTCATTATTCTGAACGATATACCACTCATATCACGCCCCTCTCCTGGACCCCCCCTCCCGGTCACACTGAACCAGGAATCAGGCTGGTTTGCAAAGTTGAAATATTTTTTTATGTATTTACAATTTAATCACACTATACTTTAATGGGTATTCAATAATCACCAGAGGGTTGATGTACCACAGAATAGTCTCTTTAATGCACAAGGAATAGTAGTGTGCAAAACAATTCAGCACAGAAAGAATACTTTTGTGTGGGTGTTCAGATCAGATAGCACTGTGGTTAAAAGTTCCCCCTGCACACCCCTCAACCTCCAATAGGCAATGTAAAGAGATTGGAGGAGAGAGCAGGTATTCAGGAATGGCAGCATCAAACAGAATATCAATCCCACTTTCCCCCAGCAAACACAAGAGAAAAATGGAATTGACGGTCAAGCTGTCAGAATGGCTTTTAAAGTTATCTTAGAATGGACTGGGCAAAAACACTAAATATGGTCAAAATTGCTGAAATTACTATACATTCTTATGGGAGCTGCTTTGGATAGTTGCACAGAAACACAAGCAATGATTTAATACCAAGAAACAATTTGAAATCTTAAAAAATTAAAGTCAGCAGCAATCAAAAGCTGTTTTACACGTGTGAGAATTTCCCAAAAACGAAATTTGCCGCAAACCTTTCACTGCGTGATAATTTTGTTTCTAGCACAAAAACAGAGGAAGTTATGGACGTTTTAGTGGAGGTTGTTTTTTCGAGATAGGTGCAAGAATGGAAAACAGGAATGCACTTTTAAAATGACAAATGGATTTCTTACACTAGAGGATGACTATGAACAAAACGAATGCCCCACAGGAACACAGCCACTTGATCAGAATGACTGCCTGCTAAGGACTCGCCTTCTTCAGATGAGAAAAGATCAGTGCACAGATAGTCTTAGCAATACTAGTACAGGAGGAAGATAGGAGGGATTGATAAAGAGTTCAGACAATTCAAAAATACTCCTAACAATACAGGTTCTGAATACAAGATAGGATGGGTTTAAGATAGGGATTAACTAAGCAAGGTACATATGCTAGTGACACAGTTCTATCTATAGATACTCACTGGTTATGTTTTTAAACAGAACCGCCAGGATTCTGGTCCGTCAAGATTCTGGTCAGGGAATTGGATCTGGTTTTAGGACAGACAGCTGGGCACATCGGATTAGATCTGCAATCAGCAAGGTGCTCTGGTCACAGCACGGCGCAGGACTGGACTAGATCTGCAATGCACTCTGGTCACAGCACGGCACAGGGCTGGATTGGATCTGCCCTTCTTGGTTAGGTCGAATTTGATTTTCATCAGGCAAGCAGTACAGCGCAGCCCGGCTGCATTTTGATGCTTCCCCTTAGGTTTGTGGGGTTTTGGTTCTGGAATTTGAGGCCTAGTTGAAAATGGTTGAGCTATGCAATGGGTTTCTGCTTTGCCAAGTTTCTGGAGTCTGGAGCAAGGAAGATGTAGAGTTCAGCAGCAGGGTCCTTTGCCAGTATTGGGATAGTGAGTGAATCTGTCTTTTTTTTCTGGGTGGTGAGCTATCTCTATTTATGCTATGATAAAGGGGTGTGTGGGCGGGTTTATCCTAAGCTCGCCCCTTTGACAAGTGATTGCATCAGAGTCTCCTCTCTGCCTTGATAGGAGGAGAGAAACAGTGTGTCACCTTTATGGTGTGATTTTATGAGGCTGCGAATGCGCCCCTTGAACACAAATTCTACTTTTGGCACTATACATATTTACACATGTGCAATCTCTATAACAATCACATATACAGATTACATATTTTATATAGCAGCTATCCCTCAAAACCCCATAGCTGTGGGATCTTGTCTCGGCTTTTCACAGAATTTTGCCCTTTTCATCAGGAACGCAATATCCGATTTATAAGCAAATTTCTACAAGTGTTTGTGTTGAACATGGGCATACGTGTAACGCTCACCTGGTCTCCCCGGGGGCGTCGCACGAAGCTGCACGAATGATGTCTGCACCTGCGTTACGTTACATGGGGCTGATTGATGAGGCTTGCAGGTGACTTCTCCTTCACTGTCACTTCCTAGGAGCGTTTGCCTAAAATGCTAAAATAAGATATTAGCCAGCCGTGAGGAACGGGTTTGGTTCCGACCTCCCGTAACCTCCTAATGCCCCCTCTGTGCTTCAGCCTCCCCTTGGGTTTTTTAATGGTGGACCCTCCGTCCTGCAATCTCTAGCAGGGGCGCAATATGTTCAGTCTTTAACTGCATCAAGTTCCTTCACTGATCCTGGGGGGTTGTAGTGGAGTCTTGAAATACTTGACTCAGCCAGTAAGTCTCTATGCCAATAGATGATTGGTATAGTTGCTTAATGTCTTTATTACCCAAGTTTTGACTTTTGTTTCTCTTTTCTTTCAGGCGTGGCCTTGAACAGTTTGCTGATGAAGATTTGCCTCTTCCTACAATGCTGAGCAGATTTCCTGCGGGTGAGTATAGCGCGAGTGCATGGCGCTGAATGTCTTTAATAATGATTTCTTTCCCATGCGCGACTAACCTGCTGTTTTCTTTCCTTTTCTACTATGCAGGTGCAGCGTGGCTCTGGAGCGGCGATTGGATGAATCGCTTCAAAGAAATCCCAGACGGAAGCAATCTCCGGGTGAGTATCGGCTATTCATGCAAATGCTTTCTTTTCTACAGGTGCGACAAGCCAGAGAGCAGCCGTTCGGATGGAATGCTTCAGGTAAGGCCTCAACTGCTGTACTAATTCCTGTTCTTTTCTTTCTCTTCTTCTCAGGTGCCGATGGATCGTGATTCCAGGACAGGCGTGGCTGCTAACAGGCGTGGCTATTGAAGTTCGGGTACTGGAGCTAAACAGACCCAGTGAGCGATACGCTACAGGAGTGCAGAATAATGTGAAACGTGTTCTGTCTGTGGGGTGTGGTTTAAATAGCCTTGTAAGTAGTTCCAGGAAAATAGTCCCTCCAGCCACATCCTGCAATCTCAGGTAAAGTAGTCCCTCAGCCACAACCAGGGTAGGCTGGCTCAGCCCATTAGGCTGGGCTGTAAGTAGTCCCATACAGTTTCCTACCAGATGAAATATTATGAGACTGGCGCCAACGGCACCAGGACTGAGTCCAGGAAGTCCTAGGACACCCTTTTGGGGCTTTATAAGCCGTTATGGGTGCCAGTGACTGGGGTAAGCCCAGCAGCTCGAGATGTTTGGGAGCATGCACCATGACAATACGTGTATAAAGTTTCATACTTCTAGCAGAAATACATTTTGTGTAAAATCACATTTCCTGCCATTTCTTTCCAGAACATGTCACACAATTTTGCCGCCTCTTGAAACGTGCAGCTAAAATTAAGATTCACAAATTTGTTATTTTTATATTTTTCACAATTTTAAACATTAAGTTATCCGTCTTTTTAAAATGTGTTCTTTGTCCTTGTTAAGCAACAAATGGTTGTTTTTGCTCCACCCTTTAGTCTCTCCCTCGAAGCCCAGGAGCCACCCCCATGTTTGCTCATTGCAGAGGCCATTTACGACTGTTCTCACACCTCGCATTTCCTTAGCAGCAGCTGTTCATTGTTCCCTTTTGCCTCTGTAGACCAGGTTCTTTCCAAACCCTATAATTACAGCTTTGGTGTGATTTCCTGCTGGAAGGAAAGGCCTTCCTTCTGTGAGGAAACCTGATATTCCAGTTTGGTGGCTTTAGCCAGGCTTGATTTAATTGTTAATTCTGATACATTTTTTTTTAGCTTAAAACAAACTTGTAATTTCAAAATAGGAGCTAGAATTCTGATTCCATGGGATCAAAACAATTACAACATAGGTTACCATCAGTACAGGCCTCTTAGAATGCAAATATTTGATTTCAGTTTATACATGTTTAAAGTTTAATCATGCAGGCTCCTGACAGCTGTCATCCCTGCAGTCCTCTGCTGCACAGAGATATGTGACATCCACAGACAGGCCACTTTTGCTGTGGAAATCCCTTTATGCGTTCAGCTTTTCAGGACCTTGCAAGTTCACAATGATTTCTTAGACTAAGTGAATTGTACCACCCAGCAAGAATTCTGGATGTTTGAGGGTGTTTTGTACTGGCATTCTGCAGTTTCAGCAACAAAGAAAAAGGTATTTAAAGCAAGATTTTGGGGTTTCATTAGCAGAGCACTGTTTTTTCCTTCTGTACTCCATGTTCACTGGTTGTGGAGCCCAGTGACATATTGCAGGAGTGAGATTTCTATTCCACCACTGACAACATGCGTGGCAGATTGGGCAGCCATATTTTTGCCCTATGCAAAGCGTGATTTTCAGAGGTTTTGGCGTGCACACAGGTTTTGCGCCAATTTTTCTATTTCTGGCACCATCATAACACAGTGCTGCAGCATAGTGGAGCAGAAGTGGGTTAAAACATCCCACACTTGGCATGAGCCCTGTAAAAGGACATGGTACACAATATTCAAAATGTACCTGCCAAAAAACAAAACCAGACACTTGTTAACATCATCCCTAGCCACAAAAGTATATAACAGAATGAAAAAAGGGCCACAAACTCAGTGTTAAACAAATCACGTGGAACAGCATAAAGGCATAATGAAAAGCCACTTGCCAGCAAAAGATTATCAATCACTAGTAAAAATGGCATGGTTTGATAGAGAATACAGTATAATTTCACAAAAATGTGGACTGGCCCCAAAGCAAATACATACTCAATACACCTACATCAGAACAAAATCACAGATTCACTGTAAATCGAATATGACCATGAATAAATTGCTTTAATTCAACCATTACTTATGCAACATAAACCACTCATTACAAATGTAACCCTTCACAAATGCCATTATACTCGTACACGAACAATTACAAACCTCACCAGAATCCACATTTCATTTTTCACAATTTGTAATTGGTTGCAGTTCCTGCTTTCGAAAATTTTTCAAGCCATTAAACATTATAAGTTTAAAAAACAAAATGCAATATTAAATCAGAGCAGAAAAGCACGCACACTTAAAGGCACTACTTACACCACAGGAAAAGACTATCATATTGAGTTTGAAAGTCTATGTGCCCAATTCATGCAAAAGTGTGCTTTTGCCCCGCAAAGGCTGCGTGTAAAGAACGACACTGTGAGAGTCTGCATGCAGAATAAAGAATACGCCCATGCGTGTTCATGGAATTTTCTCTGCAAGGAAACGTATTTGCAAGTTGCGCCTTTAACACTCCCGACATGCCCCCACGCAAAGCAAAAACAGTCAGAACAGCCACCTTTGTGTGCTCCCCTGGGTGCGATTAGATGCACCTTCAAACAGTGCGTGGGGTACCCCGCAAGTGGACCTGCATCTCAGGGACCCTTGGCGGAGGCCCCCGTGACTGTAACCGGCACCCCGACAACATGCTTACGATGTATAGTAAATCGGGTAAAACTCTGAATAACTGCGTGCAAACACCCATAAACCGTTCTTGCACAACTCTACACTGCGTACGGTAAGCCCTAAGTCCTAATGGATCTCCAGCTGCATACACGCACCCCTAAATCAGACATGCAAACACACTTCTGTGATGTGATTCCTATGCGCAGGTGTACTTATGCCTGACTTCGGGTGGCGAACCGAGATGGAGGGATTTGCATGGGCATTTTGCAGGCGAGAGGATGCACGGTCACATCCATGAATACGCTTTGTTGTGCGCATTTGTAGGTGTGCTATGGACTGCCTGTAGCCGGCCCATCGTAAGGCCCCCTTTTTCTCTTGTTCTTCCTCATTTTCCGAGTAGCGGTCCCCTACTCCGCCCTCTGCGCAGGACTCGCCAACACTCTGGGTGGTGTCCAACGCAAGACACACGATCACCCGTAGAGGAGTACCGAGCCTGTGCAAAGTCCCCCCAAGTTATCAAAAAGTGCTGCGCAGTCGATTCCATGAATCGCCGAACAGGGTTTTGCATGCAGAACGGCACACACATCCAGTATTTTATGCGCAAATAATTCCATGAATAAGGCCATACATACTTAATGACAACAATGGCAAGTTAAGGGTACTATGGGAAACATAACTATTGTCTAAAAAACCTGCTTTCCTTTGTCTGGAGTAATAAAGCTAATAATCCCAGATACCCGCAGCATAGGAAGAAACCGCACCTGACATTGCCATATAAACAGTAAGGAAAGAGTACAATGGCAAACCTCTAACACGTTTGAGATAGTGGAGGATTGCCCAATTAATATTTGACATTTTGGTGTTCTCCAGGAATTATTATTTAGGATCATAACGCCAAGACAGCAGAACGCATGAACCCAAACTAATTGAACATGCTTAATCTTCATGGCTAACCCAGGCCTGTTGCAGGATTTCCCGAGATATATAGGACTTTGCATCGTTGACATAAAACCTCACTCCCTTACAATTGCTTAATAACAGCTAACCAGCTTTGGAAAAGTCAGCAGTGTGCACCCCATCAAGGTGGTATTTATTTAATTTATTTTTGAACTTAATAATGCTCTAGCTCGTCGGAGTACCACTTTAAAGCACTTGTAAAAAAGAAAAGAAGACATTGGATACAATACACAGGTACGACGCCTATACAAAGAATAGGTACCATGGTGAATAGTTTACATGCCCAAGTACTCTGCTTCGTTAGAGTCTGTATCCAAGATCTGAGCTGGCATTGGGGTTACTTAATGTGCATGATATATAAGATATGGCCCAATTGGCTACAGACATCCTTGGGCTTGTAAGTTCTTCATATTTCACAAGGCAAAGGTACAGGCACCTTTGAGGTTATCAGGTAATGGCTCAATGAAGCCACAGAGTGGCAGTGCTAGTCATAAGGTATACAGAGGGTAGAGCGAAGTATAACACTCCTGGTGGGGACAGGGAGATTGATTAATGTACATGGCCATATCTGAGTTGGATCTTCTGTTCATGGAGCCAGGTTGTCATATTCCTTTTGAAACTCTTGTGGGGATCTTCTGTTTTCTGGGTTGTGTGATGTCCTTCCAGAATGTCAGTCTTATGAACTTGGTTGTAGTTAGGGTGTTACCCTATGATGATTTTAGCAGTCATGCATGTACATAATTCGTTTATGTAGGGATATTTAGGAGCCACGTAATGTAGGATTCTCAAGTAATGCAGTTGACTTTGTGTGTTATTCTATTTGCAAAATGGAGCCAGTTAGGTTTTCAGGACTGGTGATATATTGCCCCAGGATCTGAGTCCAAAAATGCATCTAGCTGCTTTATTTTGCATGTGTAGCAGTTTGTTTTTGTTGGACTTGTTTAGTCCTAGAGACTATTAAAAAAATGTGAGGCATATCACATGCATTTTATGTTTTTTGTGTGAAATGGTAGTCTGCAGTTATATTTTACTTTTAATAATGCAAATCAATAAATTCCAACTTTATAACGGCTCAGACGTTATGACGGCGCTCCCATGAAAGTTGCACGGCTGCACTCTTTTGTGTGTATTGACCGGACTACAATAGTTTTCAATCGGAAAAATAAACATTAATGTCAGTAGTCATTCTTTAATTACAAATAATAAATCATTCAACTCTTTCTTTAATATGGCTTCAAAAAGATATTATGAAGCAATTTGTTTCGTTTTATTCAAAACGAGTATACCAATTACACAATCAGTTGATTATCAATTTTCATGCATCTTACTTACATGCAATATCTACAAGGCAATCTATTATGAAATGTTTGTTGAAATACGACATACAGATGTTAAGATTTCTGGTACGTATCATCAGAGTTTATGTTGGTTATAGACCCTCTAATTAACTCACTAGGTTTCAGGTATTACCCTTCCTAAGGAGTTGCAGACATCTGAACTTCCTCCATAAATTAAATTATTAATGTACTGGCTAGGAGCGTTGCATTGCTTGTCGTGTGAGGGAACATGAATAGAATAAACAGACACAGTGTGTCTGATACGGTGGACCATCCTATTCTTCTCTCACGTCTAGCACAAATCGGGATCTCTGGATCAGTCCTGGCTTGGTTCACCTCTTTTCTTGCAGACCGCACTCAGACCCTTGCTA
Organism: Ambystoma mexicanum; assembly: GCF_040938575.1. Classification (NCBI taxonomy): domain Eukaryota; kingdom Metazoa; phylum Chordata; class Amphibia; order Caudata; family Ambystomatidae; genus Ambystoma; species Ambystoma mexicanum. The sequence goes on from NC_090935.1 coordinate 459,084,057, forward strand.
TGCCCCCTTTTCTCTCTGTCCCTTGTGCCCTCACCTGTGGTGTCCCCCAGGGATCCTCTCTTTCTCCTATCCTATTCAATATCTACATATGGGCGCTGGTCTGCCTTATCCGTTCGTACGGACTTAATTGCTATTCCTACGCGGATGATACCCAAATCCTGATCCGTTTGGATCAGGATCATATCAAGGTCTCAGCTTCTCTTCATGACTGCTTGACATCAGTCGGTGTCTGGATGGACCAAAATTGGCTCAAGCTTAATGGCGACAAGACTGAGGTGATGTTGGTGGGTTGCCCTCCCTGCCCGTCATTATGGACCCCTGCTTTTTGGCCTACCTCACTGGGCCCCTTGCCCTGTCCAGTGGACAAAGTAAAAAACTTAGGAGTCATTCTTTCCACCTCCCTGTCCATGACAAATCAGGTCTCTACGGTCTGCCAATCCGCCCACCACCAGATTAGGGTACTTAAGAGGGTCCTTCCTATGATCCCAGAGGCTATGCGCCCTCCTGTGGTAGCTGCATTAGTCCTCTCACGGTTGGACTATTGTAATTCCTTATACCTCGCTCAGCCGACGGGCCTTCTCCAACGTCTCCAACGTATACAGAACCTGGCAGCTAGACTAGCCACAGGTTCCCCCTATGGAGCTCATATCTCGCCAGTGCTTCGTCAACTCCACTGGCTCCCAGTGGCCCAGCGAGTTAAGTTCAAGTCACTGTGTATTGTCCACCGAGCAATCCAGGGCCTAGGTGCTGAGTTTCTTCAAACCAAATTTGTCCGTTATATCCCGGAACGCAACCTTCGTTCCCTGAACACCAATCTCTTGGTGGTTCCCAAGTATAATCGGGAAAGACTCGGTGGCAGAGCCTTTTCCATTGCTGCGGCAAGGCTGTGGAACACCCTCCCACTGCCACTCAAGTCTATCTCCAACCATCTGGCTTTCAGGAAAGCCCTGAAAACTACTTTATTTTAGCTCTCTGACTATTACTGTGCTTCCTGTTTGATAGCTTCTTCACCAGCGCCATGATGCCCTAGGGCGACCGTGCGCTTTACAAGTTCAGGTAACATAACATAACATAACAGTGTGTGGAAATACTTTATTTAAGGTGTATATATATTACATGGCCACGGTAGTGGCCATGTAGTTATGGTTAAGTTGTTGTTTCCATAGGAAGAGCACTTTTTGGGCGGCTTATAACTTCGCTCTCCCTGGACGCATCGTCACCAAACTTTGCAAAAAAAGTAGTTGGGTCACTCTGAATTTTTATGATGAGGATTCGTCCAGGGGGGGGAAATATAGGGGGGGTCCCAAAACTTTTTTTTTTCCCATAGACTGAATGGGAAAAAACTTTGCGCACGGCTACAGCCCGAACCGCTGGACGGATTTACACCAAATTTGCGACAGGAGCGGCGGCCTGGTCCCAAAAGCGTGCTTTTGTAAATTTGGTGTAAATCTGTCCAGTAGTTTTTTTAAAAATGACCAAAATGTAAGGCACAAAAATTAGTGATATCTGTGTTCACTTCGCGGACGGACTTCCCTGTTCGCTCCGCGGACAGCACCGCTATTGGCCCATGTCCTTGCGTCATGTCCCCGGACATGCAACGTGTTCTCTGATTGGACGGCGAGGGGCGTGGAGCACGTCAGATTTTCTGTGGTGCCCGCCATCTTGTATTCGCAGTCGACCGCATACAGCGCAGTGAAACGTGGATAAAAAATTGTATTTAGTGCCGTGTGTTGGTGTGTGAGAGTGTTTGGGGAGGGTGGGGGAGTATGAGATAGGTTCAATGTTTTGTTTTTTTATGTGCTAGACGTTTTTGTTGCGTTCGATTTGTCCGAGGAGAACACGGCTGTTCTGACATTTTGTAAATAAACTAAATGGTGGGGTGTTTATGTGTCATTTTTGTTCGCAAGGAAGGTAAAAATGAGCTCTGAACACTCGCAGTGTACTTAATTGTTCGTAAATACACAAACTGGGGGTGTCCTCAGGACGATGTCCGTATTGTAATCTGTCTAGTTGAATGTGTTCTAAGAACACTCGCAGTGTCCCGAAATGGTTGCAATTACACAAAATGGGGGTGTTCTGAGAACGTTGTTTGTATTGTTCGTTGGTAGGGTGAAAGTGTTTTAAGACCACTCCTTTTGTCCGCTAACAGTACAATTTCCTAGGGGCGTCAACCGACTTTTTGTCCACTAAAGAAACGATAAATCCGGCTGGTGTGCGCCAACATTATGTGATAATCCTATGACTGGCGCTATTGACCTGGCTGACTTGCTTTTGCGACACTAAATCATATCTCCCGCCCCTAAGCCTGATATTATCAAAGCATTCATATTCCCCGCCTCTTTCTGTGACGTTACAGGGTGCGTAATCAAACGCGCCCAGTCGTCTCCAGTCCTACGCGACTTTACACAGAACCCGGAAGAAAACACACATTATGTGACAACACAGCGCGCCACAATTCGGAATATGAAACAGTGATTTAAAAGCAAACAGCAAGATTGTAAATCTTGTGAAGTACATTTATTTGACATCAAATGTTTAGAGAATATTCAGCACTTTGCATTTGTCTTTGTTGTCGATCCGCAAAAGTTCATGTTGAGCCACGCCATGTTCCTGTGCGGTACAGAGGGTGTTAGATTAGCTTACAACTCAGTGCGCCACAATTCGGAATATGAAACTGTGGTTTAAAAGTAAACAGCAGGATTGTACATTTGGTAAAGTACATTTATTTCACATGAAATGTTTAGTGAATATTCAGCGATTTGCTATTGTCTCTGCTGTTGATCAGCAAAAGTTTATTTGGAGCCACGCGTTGTTCCTTTGCGGTAGATAGGCTGTTGGTTTATGATAAAAGCAGTAAATGGTCGCTCTGATAATCGGAAGGTTGCTCCAACAACGAGGCATTAGACCACCCTATTGGTTGGTATGCTGTTTGTAGCCGCTAGTACTGCGTAAGGGCATATTGGTCCTTGGCGATTGTCCCATAAAATGGTGAGGGTCATGAAGTTGCATATTTGGACCTGCACCTGGCAGTTGAAGACCCTATCCGCTGGAGTCTGTAAATCGTGACATAGGCAAAATGGAGCCACATACCTGTTTTAAAAAACATAAATTAGTCTCACCAGCCGATCTTCATTAAAAATCATCATTTTATTTATTAGGGCGTGAAACTATTTGTTATCGAAGATAGTGCAACATGTATGTTAATAATAAAATAATATTTTCCCATTCATATAGCGCTAAGAACCGTGAGGTATCTAAGCGGTGCTTATTATTAACCACGGTGTGTGGTGCTCATTTATCGATCACAGAATGATGAAAGGCTGAGTTTGGCCTTGCCGGGATTCAAACTTGCGTTAGCAAGCTGTGCACGGATGTCAAAGCGAGAGCTGTACTCGCTGTGCCACTTGACAGGCTACAGCGAAGTGGCACAGCGAGTAGAGCGCTTGACCGCCTATAGACCGGTTAAATTATTTCTATTAACCCACCCTGTGTCGTCTGCCTTTTTCAGAGCCCTCTAAACGACAGGGGATCAATTCGGCAGTGATAGTGCGCGGTAGAAAACATTATGCCACTTTCAACGAACAAGTTCAACTTGAGCGGTCTTTAATGCTACGCTATTGTAATTATATTTGGTATACAATAATCTAAAGGGTTACTTACAGTACAATTTCAATTTCCATTGTCTACGAGTGGTGCAGTCCCAAAATACGACTCCGTGTGTGCCAACGATCTTTCGCATAGTGATATAATATATAAAAGTGGTTTAGTTTCAGAAATTTCATCTTTATCTTCTCTTACATTTTAGCAACACTCCTTCAAGAGAAGTCTTTCATCACAATCTCTGTCTGTCAAGGTCAAAACACAATACAACCTTATAGTCCGCTTCGTGAGCCTCTCCGGGGCCCGAGAAAAAAATGGAAGCAGCTGACCTTCACTGCGAACGACCATAAATTCTTACTTTGCAACATTCTGTGTAAAGCCATCTGTAGAAGTTGTGGAAGCAGCTGACCTTCACTGTGAACGAGCATAAATTCTTACTTTGCAAAATTCTGTGTAAAGCCATCTGTAGAAGTTGGTTTTTGCACGCCATGTTTGTATATTGTTTGCGTGATATTAAAAAAAGCTTGTTTAAAGGACGTTATGGTTCTAAGTACAGCCGAAAGACCCCTGAAAATCGCAAGTTATGGTAAGCTTTTAAAAATAACTGGCGCCACCGCCGTGCACTGCTAAGACTAACACCCAGGACATCAAAGATGACATCGCAAATGTCATTGATGAAATCACTGATGACATCACGTGTGTATGTACTTTTCATGGAATTTGTGTACTAGGGATTTTTATTATAATGTTGCGATAAAAGTGTCAAGGATATTGCAATAAATATCATACCGTTATTAGTGCTTTGAACGATGCATTGATACAAATAGCATTGTATTATGGGATTCTATCTAGTATACTGAGCTACTAATGGAGAAACATAGCATTGTGTGCAGAGTGCAAGATGAAAGTATAATATTTGTAATGTTAATATGTTGAAAAATGAAATAATAATTGTCCTGAAATGTTCGAAAATTCACAAAATGGGGTTGTTCTGAGGACGTTATTCGTATTGTGTGATTGCTTAGCTGTATGCAATGAGGGAATGGCACAGAGAGTAAAGTGGACGCTGTTCCACGGACACCGCGGCTGTTCGTGGACAGGGCGTGCTACATCTGGGTTTTTCTAGGAAATCCAACATGGAAAGAAGACTGTACGGATCAGCCAATCAGATGTCGAGGTTGTGGATTTGTGTTGAAAGAGACTGTGTGTGGTGAAGATGGCAGAAGTGGAGAAAGTCAGGGTGTTGGTGCTCGGAGATATGTTTGTGCATGGTTTGCAGCAGTACGCTGAATGCAGGCATGTTGCAAAGAACTTTGATGTGAAAGGAGTGGAGGTGGCGTGGAGCAGTGTGCCTGATTGCAATGTACAGGGAATTGTACAAGTTTGTGAGGATATGGCCACGATGTACAGTCTGCATGTGGTAGTTTTGCACTATGGTGCTTTCCATTTGGGCAACGTCAGTGCCCCTACTTTGTTGGCTGATTTGGAACACTTGCTTCAAGCAGTAATGAAGATCCTTCCAAATGCAAAAGTAATTTTTTCTGGATTACTACCTAGGGCAATATGGGACAATAGTTCAGTTTTTTGTCCTCAGCAAAATATTGTTAGGTGTGTCATCAACCGAGGCATGTGTGTCTTCATGCTTAGAGCTGGTATGTTCTTCTGTAACAATGAGAATATTGATGCCAGTAATGCTGTTAATTTTAAAGAAGATGGCATTTCTTTATCTTTTACGGGAAATGCCTTTCTATTTTGGAATGTAAGGGTTGCTTTGGAGAAGGTTATGTGAAGATTTTAGGAGTAAAGTAAGAAATAAAAACAAGAAAAAAAATACAAAATAACAGGTGTCTGTCAAGCATCTGTAAAAAAAAAAACGGCTCTTTTCAGAGCCAACTTCAAAGGTGAAATGGGGCACACTATTTAAATTTACATTCACCACGCTCAGATTTTTGATGTGTCCGCAGACATGGCGGTAGTCCGCGGACATGAAAATCACTACGAGGGGGTTAGTATGTTCTATGTTACATGTATATGAAGTCAGGGATATTATGGGTAAGTTGTGCTACTAAAAACCTATGAAATTCAGTGAAAAAACTTTGTTAAAGGGACGTTATGGTTAAGTTGTGCTACTAAAAACCTATGAAATTCAGTAAAAAAAACTTTTTTAAAGGGACGTTATGGTTAAGTTGCGCTACTAAAAACCTATGAAATTCAGTGAAAAAACTTTGTTAAAGGGACGTTATGGTTCCAAGTAAAACCGAAAAACCCTTGAAATTCGGCAGTTATGGTAAGCTAAGCAATCATAACTCGCGCCACCACCGTGCACTGCTAAGACTAACACCCAGGACATCAAAGATGACATCACAAATGTCATTGATGACATCACTGATGACATCACATGTCTGGCTCACTATTTTTTCTTTTGCTGACATATCTAGGCCACATGGTTTTCTTCAGTATCAGTCAGAAACTAAGAATTTTATTTCATTTGTAGATGTATCCTTCTAGTAGGTTCTTACAGTAATTCCCTTAGAGTACAGTCACATCATATGAAACATATACATATGGGAAAACACAAGCTTGAAAGACAGCAATCCTTTTTGTGCATAAAGACAATCACTAGACTTATGAGCACTTTCTGATAGTTCTGTTGTTTTTTTATGGCTGTACTTTCCCTGTATATGGTCATATTTGTATACATTGTACTCACACTACTTTCCTTAGGGTCCAATCACATCAAGTGATACATATACATAGGGTAAATAGCAGCTTTGAAAAAGAGCAATCATTTATTTGCATGAAACTAATCAGTTAAGTTATGAATTGTTTCTGCTACTACTTGTGCTTTTTTGCTAACTTCACTTTCCCTGTATATAACCATATTGGTATGTGTTCTTGTGTCTTTGTGTTTTGTCTATAGTAATGCAATTATGTAATAGATGGGTTTTATTAGCTACTTATTACATATTTCACAGTACACAAAAATGTATTAAGAAAACAATTATCATTTCATTATTCAACATATTAACATTACGAATATCATACCTTCATCTTGTACGCTGCACACAATGTTATGTTTCTGTATGAGTAGCTTAGTATACTAGATAGAACCCCATAATAGGATGCTATTTATATCAATGCATCGTTCAATGCACTTATTAGGGTATATTTCTTGCAATGATTCTTGACACTTTTTTCGCAACATAATAAGAATCCCTTCTACACATATTTCATGAGAAGTACATACACATGTGATGTCATCAGTGTATATTATATTAATATATATATTGAGGAAACAAAGAGGAAAAAGGGAGCCGCACTCTCCGTGGGCCAGATGGAGAACCAATATCAGAAAAGTAGCACAGCTCACAGCAAAGTATTGGTCAAAAATGTAATGTATAATATAAAAAAAAACATAGGTAAAAAGCACGGCCGGAAAGGCAGCAGCAACAACAGAGGCAGGGCGCCCGTAAGCACGACCCGCACACAACGCGTTTCACGCTCAACTGAGCGCTTGGTCACGTGAAGAAACAAAGGACCGGAGCACATTAAAAGTTGACAAATGTAGTCCTTTTGCTATTTCAGTGGAACTGGGTAGGTGCCTGGGGAGGTAGAATAGGCGGCAGCCATGATGGAATGGAAAGACACAAGTGGCCAACAGTGTGAGCCAAATGACAAAGTGGTGCATAGTGCACTGAATACAAGTCGTAACAAAGGGTCCATACATGTATGGTAGGGACCGTTCATTCCATGCCAGGCAAACCCACAGATCCACAGTTCCACCAGTATGATTTACAGTTTTCAAAGAAAAAGGTCATAATAAGCATACAGTTGAATGAGTGGAGTTTACACACACAATTGAAACACTAAAAAAAAACATCAGTGACAGTAAATTAAAACATAAGTACGCCATATCCCAGCCCCATGTTAGGATAAAAACATCTCAAATATGAGAATCATAACTAGATAGTAGAATGACATTCTGGCACCAATGACAGATGGAATAAAGTGCAAGTGCAAGCAATTATAGCAGCATGATGATGTGCAAATATGCAAGATCAAGGTGGCGATATCTACATATGCAAAAATGCAAGAAACGGCAATCTGACAAAAATAACAGATGGAGTAAAGTGCAAGTGCAAGCAAAAATAGCAACGTAGTTATGTGAAAATATGCCGGGCCAAAATGGCAGTGTCTACATGTGCAAAAATGCAAGTACCACTCTCGTTAGGAAAGTACATAGCAGCATCAAAGTGTGCAAACTTGCAAGGCCAAAATAGCAGCATGGACATGTGTAAAATAGCAAAGACCATGTTTGTTGAAATACGACATACAGATGTTAAGATTTCTGGTACGTATCATCAGAGTTTATGTTGGTTATAGACTTATAGACCCTCTAATTAACTCACTAGGTTTCAGGTATTACCCTTCCTAAGGAGTTGCAGACATCTGAACTTCCTAAACAGACACAGTGTGTGGAAATACTTTATTTGAGAGATATATATATATATATATATATATATATATATATATATATATATATATATATATATATATATATATATATATATATATATAGTGCTTGTTTTCTGGCCCCACCGTCGCGCTGAATGAATCATTGATTGAAGAAAGGAATAATGCAAAGGTCTCCCCTGAACAGGAGTCGATTGAGCAGGGGATACATTGTGAAAGATAGGCAAGACCATTGGAAAATAACAGTCGCTGCCAAGAGGGACCAGGAAGCTGGAGAATAAACTCCCTGTGGGACCATGACCTCAACTCTCCACGGGACTAAAAAGACCTTACACAATGGGCTGCGTCTGTCCGGAGCGGTTTAGATAAACCATGAGTCCCGGGCTGCATGTCCGCTGCAGCTCAGGCAGCCATGGTGCCTGCCACCAAGTCCGCACACCAGGGGCCATCCTGGTAGTCCCAGAAGAAGAAAAGACCCAGGACACATGTGCAGTGCTTCCTGGGGCAAAGAGCAGTACACTTATCCCAGACCGCAGAGCAGAGCTACCTAGAATCAGGTGGTACATCCATGCTGTCTGTTGGCCTGCCTTAGAGCCAATCGGGGTGCGTCCTGAAGAATGGAGGCATGCTGGCAAAGCAAGGAAGTCCCAGGCCACCTCCTAGGTGAAGAGCGGTTCTGGCATGATGGGTGTCAGTAGGACAGGCTAACAAGCAACAAAGTCCTTGGCCACAAGGACATACAGAGCAGTGGTACATGTCCCACCCCCAAGGAAGAACAATATACATTGGGTGAGGCTATTGATACAATGTACTTTGTGATATATGTGCATCTCTACTGGTTACTGTGTATAGTTGCTTATGTATGTATGTATCTCTTTATTTATATAGGTGTTGGGTAAGGGTTTAGTTTGTCTGAGCTATTAGGTAACTGGAAAAAGGTAATGCACTGGCATGATATGGTAAGAAGAAATGGCAGCCTGCCAGAGGCCACCTAGCAGAAGGGGCCGCCCACAGGGACTATCCTATGGCCCCTTTTCTCTGGTGGTTGGCACTACATAGTACGAGGGATCTAGTCTCTCAGTTAATTCTAAGGGGCCCTCCATGGCCCAGTCTCGAGAGGGTAATCTATTGAAGCTGTACCCTATCTGGCAAATCAAGCCCGGAAGGCAAACGGAAGGGAGTGTTATGTTACCGTAGATTATAGGGGAAATTTATGTTTAATAAAAAAAGATGTCTACATTGAGCTTCAGAAAATTCACCCTGCCCTCTGCTGTCTGAAGTGTCTACTTCTGTTATATGTATGGACTCTGGGGAACCTCACCCCTGTTGCTTAGAAAGGACTAATATTTATTTGCCACTTTGGGATGAGATGGCTCCCTGGGTGACCTCATACATTAAGGAGTCCACATCTCCAATTTCTTCCATTTTAACCCTCCGGATACAAATGCTAAGATAGTTGCCGATCCACTACAGTGTAACATAGTACCATCTATTTGATTCTGAACTTGGAATCTTGTAGACGTGTCTGATGGTTGACTACATAGTAATTAGCTGTTAGCTCAAGGAATTCTATGTCTGTTGGTGTACTGTTCTCAAGTGTTTGGGGATTTCTTCTTTCATGAAAAGGAGACTTGTTTCCATACTCCTGCTTTAGTGAAAACTAGATTGGCACCTCTGCCTTACTCCATGACTGGAATAAAAAACGCCTGAAACCTATCCACTGCAGCCATACCTTACCATGGTATTGAAGTAAATTTGGATGCATACAAACACTCATGGGCAGAAAACCATCTGGCGTTTTCATGTCCACTAATGTAAGCCACGACATAGTATGGGTCACACGATCAAATGAAGAGCTAGGATCAATGCCAAGCATAGAACCCATTTCGTAGCCACCACACATTTGGTAATAATGTGAGAAGGGTTTACAGTGTGCTCTTTGCACCCCATGCAGTGGTGAAAGCTATCCTGTGTATCTAAGGAAATGTTAGGTTCTTGAACACACATTGTGCCTAAGCAATACAATCACATATGTAAAGGAATGCTCATCATATGCAGAAAGGGGCCGCCAGAGTATCATTGCAAGTGTATGTGGGCAATTGTCTTTGTAGGAAGTTGAAGTTCAAGTATGGCTTAAAAAGGTAGCAGGGTTTACATGGTCAATAAGGCTCTTTAAACTAGGCCAGGAGGACAGAACCACTGCAATGCACCATTTATTCTTTTAATTTTTAAATGCCACTACAGCTCTTAAAACCAGGCCAGGAGGACAGAACCACTGCAATACACCATGTATTCTTTTAATGTTTAAATGTCACCACGGCTCTTAAAACCAGGCCAGGAGGACAGAACCACTGCAATACACCATTTATTCTTTTAATGTTTAAATGTCACCGCGGCTCTTAAAACCAGGCCAGGAGGACAGAACCACTGCAATACACCATTTATTCTTTTAATGTTTAAATGTCACCACGGCTCTTAAAACCAGGCCAGGAGGACAGAACCACTGCAATACACCATTTATTCTTTTAATGTTTAAATGTCACTATGGCTCTTCATACCAGGCCAGGAGGACAGCACCACCGTATTGCACCTTCTATAGTCCTTCATAGGCTTATTGGCATTGATCCAGGCGTGTAGGTGAATTATGACATGGAGTCAGGGTCAAGTGAGGGAGAGAGGTTAACGCGGTTTGATAATATGGTGCAGTGTGGCAACGGTATGAGGCTCAAAGAAGCTGAGAAGAAGACAGGCAAGGTTGAGTCGGCAGAACTGGATGACTCAGTGGGTCACGTGTGCAGAGGAAGTGGAGACTAGGCTTTGGTGTCGAGCAGGCTCAACCTGGGTTCAAGACACAGTAGCACAGTTTGTAGATATAAGAATCTGAGAACCAGGCAGACAGTATCGAGTCAATAATGCTAGAAGACTTGTCAGAACTCAGATGCAAATTCAGGGGAGTTTAGGCATCAGTGTCAACCCGTTCAGAAATGCTTGAAGTGGATCGAATCGTCAAATGTTGAAAATGGCTCTGGATGGTCCTTGCAATAGCTCACTAGGACTTGCAGGTGCAGTCAATCCAGATACTGTTTCCTTTGATCTTGGGGTAAATATATTGGCAACACCCACATTAGTGCACTTGCCATCGTAAAAAGCAAACTGAGCTTTAACAGACTGGTTCTAGGGGATAGTGCAACCTGGCCAAGTAAGATCGTTGTCTCTGTCTCCCTCGGTTGCCCCTCCCTTGCCTCGTCGCGCCTTGAAACACTTGTGTATAGGCGCGTTATAAATTCCATATCCTATCATATTATACTACATTGAATATCATGACTACCTCATCTATGTCTGACACTTCATAATCCTTGTCGTTTTGCACTTTTTAATCTTGAGCATGGCAATATTGAGAATGCTCTTGTTGCTTTGGTTGGGTAATGGGCCACATCGCTCTCTTGTTACTCAATGAATCACACCACAAGGCACAGTTTTCTATTTTTATGAAATAGGGTTCTATGGCCATTTAATCTCAACGCATCTCACGAGGTTTCTCTTTCAAATGTGCACTTGAAGTTTTATTTTTTATTTTTAAAAGTAAAATAATTTTGACTCCTCATGACATGTAAAAATGTTTCCCAATAGTGTACATCCTTCATGGTGAAGGGTCAGTGGGAGCTGGTGTGCAGAATCTGTGACTGTATTTTGTGTCTTTGTATTTCCTCTTTTTTATTACCTTCTCATTTACTAACTATTATTATATTTAAGAGACCATATAACTGTAGTGTAAATATATACATTTTTTGTCTAAATCATTTTATTTTAAAACATCTGTGAGTTTTGTATTGAACTCATAGAATACTTTTTCACTGAACTGTGCTTTCGTTTTTTATTTTTGTTGAGATGTGTTCTTTGAAATGCATTTCAAGGAAACAATTGAGGCGAAATAATCGGATACAACCCACACCACCCTACCCTGGTCTGCTTTTGACTCCTCATGGCACGTAAAAATGTGTCCCCATAGTGTACATCCTTCATGATGAAGGGTCAGTGGGAGCTGGTGTGCAGAATCTGTGACTGTATCCCCTAGTATAGTGTGGCAAGTGGCAGGGAGTTATGCGTGTGCCTAACTAGTGCCTACCATACATGAAGGAATATAATTAAGTGGTAAAATGATTGCACACTTGCTGTATTCTCAAAACAAAGGTTGCACTTGTCTCCCACATGTATTTATACCTAGAATACTATTTTAAGTCATGATGAGTCATGCAGTAACGCGATATGGGTGATCACCCTTTTTTTTTTTACAGAAAGCTGTGGTATGCTTTTGTTCCACTCACTACACAGTGATCAGTGTTTTCTTAAGATATGATTAATTTCCAGTTGGCTGCAGTTGGTTTTCTTCTCAGGCATGTATTCTGTGAATGGTGGTATTGTGCATTATTGTCTATGAAACAGGATGTGGATTTAAATAATATACTGTCAAACATATTCCGATCTAGTGATCTCTCTCTCTCTCTCTCTCTCTCTCTCCCTCTCTCTCTCCTTCTGTCCCTTTCCCTCTCTCTCTCCCTCTCTCTCTCTCTCTTTCTCTCCCTCTCTCTCTCCTTCTGTCCCTTTCTCTCTCTGAGCGAGTGTTGGGTTGTGAGATCCTTGTTTGCTATAGCCACCCCAGCCGTTGCTGACAGTAGCACCAGTAGCACAATGAGACAAATACACAGATACTGCAAATTAAAAACATGTATTGCTACTACCACTATTCGCTAACAGAATTATAGACCTGGAAAGGGGTCCTTATAATTTGGGATAATGAGCCTTTAGTTCAGCAATTTTTGGCCTGCAACTCTGACTCGGGCCATATCTTGGCGGCTGGTCATAATAATCAACCATTTCTCTGTCTATGAGGCTATATTATGCCATTGTGCAAGTGCATTGCGTAATTAAGATTGAGGATGATTGTCTATGGAGTTTCAGAAAATAAATGTTCCTAATAACTCTGGAACTACTATACAGACTTCTGACATTTACATGTTTCCTACACGATACCCTTGCATGTAGCCTTCCAGAACCCTGTAAGACACGCTGCAACTCGCTAGCACAATCTTAAATGAGCACACCTCCTGCTGCCCCCACCATTGCACAGACAGCCCGGTGCACACAAAAATGATGTGCACCTGGCTGCATGTATAGTACACATACTATGTCATACTTTCCACAGTACTGTTTTAAGACATACATCGCCACACTGTAAAGAGCCTAGCACAAATCTGTGCCAAAAGCCATATATTTAGAAAGTATTGCACATTTGGGAGCTAGGAGGGAATGTGCTAAAGGGTGGCCGGGGGGGTGGGTGCCAGAGGTGCCAGGTGGGTAGGCAGCATGTAAGTGTATGGGCGCAGGCATCTCAAGCCAAAACAGGGAGGTCAAGCGCCCATCAGGTAAGCGCAGGGCTGAGGCAAACCGCCAACTAGCCGTGTGTAGGCCCAGAGGGCAGTGCATGGGGCGAGGGGGTGCTGGTGTGGATATGGTCAGGACTCTATTGGATTTATGAGGGACGGGGCTGCCAATCTCAGCGGCTGTGGGGATGGTTAGCACAGGAGGGAGAGGAGAAGAGAAAGGTCTTGAGTTGTTTGTGGAACTTGAGGTGATCCGATTCAAGACGGAGTGAGAGAGGGAGACTGTTCCAGTGGAGGGGACCAGCCAAAGAGATCTGCCCCAGCTCTCGGATTGGAGAAGCATCTGATCAGCAGAGAATTTGAGCAAGAAGATCAAAGGGATCTGGAAGGAGAGTATTTAGTGAGAAAGAGTTGCAGGTAGCATGGGCCCAGGCAGGCCCCAAACTGCCTTATGGATGATGCAAAGGGTCTTGAATTTGATCCGTGCGGCAACTGAGAGCCAGTGGAGAGATTTTAGGGCTGGAGAGACAAGGCCAAGGATAAGTCTCACAGCCCTATACTGGATTATTTGAAGAGGGCGAAGGGATGAAAGATGTAGGTTGATGAAGAAGCTGTTGCAGTAATCCAGCCTGGAGAGGACCAGAGCTCTAGTGAAATTGAGCTTCTGGGTGAAGGTGAGAAAAGGGAAAATGCCTCTGAGGAGGTGAAGTTGAAAGTGGGCCTTCTTGGCAAGGTCCAGGATGTGAGGGGTGAAGGAGAGAGGGGAGTCAAAGATGACCCCACATTTTCTGTATTTTGTGGAAGGAGAAGGGGGAGCCCAAAGTGGGTGGTCCGAGTGCAGGAGGGAAACAGGGAATAGGTGATAAGATTAAGACAGAGATCATTGGCGGTGCACCAGGAGTGGATAGCAGACAGGCAGTCCGAGATGATAGAAGAGGAGGAAGAGGAGGAGGAGGAGGAGGAGGGGAGCTTGAAGAAGAATTGTGTGTAACACTGAAAATGAGGCGAGAAGGCGGAGACCAGTCGAGCAAAAGGTGCAAGGTAGATATTGAAGTGCCAGGGCAAGAGGATAGAGCCCTGGGGAACACTGCATGTAGAGAGAGTGGTGGAGCCCAGTAGAACCTGGGAGGGGTGGTCAGTAAGGAAGGAGGTCAACCTTCTGCCCGGTCTGAGATACCAAGGGTATCTTGGAGCCGCTTTATGAGGATAGAGTGGTTAACTGTTTCAAAGGCATAAGAGAGGTCAAGGACAATGATAAAAGCAGGAGAGTTAAAGTCAAGATGTGCATGCAGTTCTTCACAGGTGCTCAGGAGAGCATTTTCCATGCTCGGAATCCAGATTGAAGGTCATATAACCAACCAACAAGCTTAGTGTGTTGGGTTAGTTGGGGTCAAATCAACTCCTCCAGGAGTTTCCCAACGAATGGTATAGTAGGGATAGGCCGGTAGTTGGCTGGACAAGAAGGGTCGGCTGAAGGCTTTTTTAGTAGGGGGTGCACAAGGGAGGGCTTGAGAGAGGAAGGAAAAGAGCCAGAGACTAAGGAATGGTTGCAGAAGTCAGCAATAGCTGGTGTGAGGGAGCCAATGTTGTCCTGGTTCTGGAAGAAAAGGGAGACATCTGTTTGGAGGAGACCTTCATAGAGCGAACTACTCTAGAGACCTCATCCATTGTAATGGGTGAGAAGGAGGAGGGAGTAGGAGGGTGAGGGGAGGAAACCAAGGGAGGCAGAGGGATAGGGAAAGAAGTAGAAGAGGTGGAAGAAGAGAGAGCGGTCAGAATATCCTGAGTTTTAGTGGAGAAATGGGTGGCCAGTGCAGTGCAGATGGCCTGAGAAGGAAGAGGCGAGGTGGAGACTGCAGATGGATCGGCTAGGTCCTTTCAGATTTTGAAGTGTTCAGCCATGTTATTAGTGGCTCCAGAGATGCAGGCCTGAATGTGACCCCTTTTCTTGGAGCGGTTGGAGAGACATTATTGCCTTTGGAGCAGGCGACAGGCCAGTTTGTCAAAGGATGAGCCTAAGGACTGCCACCTCCGTTCAGCTGATCAGCTACTCTGCATTTGTGTTTCAGAGCAGCTAGATCAGAATCTTACCAACTGTTACGCTTGGCGGCACGTTTCAGGCAGATTCTCAAGACTGGGGCAAGGATGTCAAGAGAGTTAGTAATAGCAAGATGAATACCGAGCCAGTAGGAGAGTCAATAGGGGGGAAGGAGGAGGGGATGAAGGTGGAGGCAAATGTAGCGACTGACACTCTTCATCGTCAGATGACTGTGAAGGAGCAAGGCAGTACTAGGTTGCAGCTTGGTCAGGTGGCCGAGAGGTCCCAAGTGGGAAGTGAGGAGGGAGTGGACAGACGAGGAGTTTATTTTTTATTTATAATGCGCATACCCCAGTGGGACTAGGCAAAAATGCATTTAGGCACAGATGTAACAGCTGATTTAATTGATACTGCATCAAACTAACTCAGAATCTATCGTAAAAAAGATAGGTTTTTAACTGTTTCCTGAAAGCAGTCAGAGATTCAGTACTTGGAAGGTCTAATGGGAGGGAACCGCCTCTCGTCCCATGTAGTTGTTCTCACTAATGGAACCTGCAAGATGTGCTGGCTTTTGAACGCAGATATTGTTGTGAACAGTACAGCTGAATTATTGTATTCAGATAGACAGGTGCCATCCCATGAATACATTTGAATACCAAACAGGGCCCCTTAAACAAAACACTTTGCTGAACTGGGAGCCAGTGGAGGCTCCTCTTCTTCACTTCTTCTGAATATCTGGTGGGAGCACCAAATAGTGAGGGGCAGGAGGTGCTTTAGACCTTGTTTCTTACCAATCTCTTGGTGCCAAATACAATGACCTCCGTCTTTGATGGATTCAGCTGGAGCTTGCTCTACAGCATCCAGCTTTTGATCTTATTGGCACAGTACAGGATCTATTGCTTCCCATAGTTGCTTCAGACGCACATAGATTCGGGTGTCATCTGCATATGAGTGGTATGACAAACCAAATTCAGAGAAAATATTCAGCAGTGTCTGAATGTAAATATTGAACATCAAAGACGAAAGTAAGGATCTTTGAAGTACCTTGCATTCCAGTGAAGGAACGATCAGCTGGGATGAAGGCATCAATTGTGTGTCCGGCAAGTGGGTACGGCAGGAAGGGAGAATAGTGAGGGAGAGAGAAGTACATAGATCACAGAAGATTAAGGAGGCAGGGACAGTGGAGTCAAGGTGGATATTAAAGTCTCTGAGGAGGAGGAGTTTAGAGGAAAAAGACAAAAAAATAGGGGAAAGTCAGCCCATTCTGAGAGGAAGAGAGAGACAGGGCCGGGGGGGGTCTCTAGATAGTATCAAGGGTGAGAAAGAGAGTAGGAGAGACGCCAGACAAGATGTTCAAAGGAAGAATAGAGCTGGGTGGGTATGAGAGAGGTGGGGAGCCACTCAGGGAAGATCAGGGCTACTCCACCACCAGATTGTTTTGGCTGAGGCTTGGAGAGGATCTTGTAACCGTTAGGCAGTGAAATGCAGTGACAGAGGTGGCATTGAACCACATCTTGGTGAGAGTGAGGAGGTTGAGATCAAAGTCTTCAAGAAGGAGGCATATGTCAGAAGAATGTTTGACAGCAGATCAAGCATTCAGAGTGGCTAAGTGAAGCCGGTCACCACCTTTGAAGGTTTTGCGAGGACTGGTAGATGGGGGGAAGTACATCGGTCGTAGGTGTTAAACAAGGTGCAGAGAGAGAGGAAGGAGGAGTGTCAGGAGAGGGTAGAAAGTTGATGAGGGGCTGGCAGGTACTTGACAAAGAGTAAAAGATTGGGTTGAGGACCCTGGGCTATGACAATGGTATTGCGGTAGACATTAATGATGCACCTAGAGGATGAGAAGTATGCCAAGAGTATGTCTGCCATTAATGGGAGAAGATGAAAAAGGGGAGGGGTACAGATCAGATGGAAAATCAATAGGTCTGGGAAGGGGGCAGAGAAGAGGATATCCAAGATAGTGTCTGGAAGTAGCACTCATGTAGGTATCCGCAATAGGTAGGCCATGATTAGAGGCCAAGAGATCTTTTAAAGCATTTTGCATTCAAGACTTTGTGAGAGAGGAGGGATAGGTGATAGAATAACAGTTGGAATAGATGGGAGGGATAGAGAGTGCCATTGAGGAGGAGGAAAGAGAGATAGTTGGTGAGGCTGCGCAAAGCACAGACAAACTCACCAGGCGGCCTAGCAGCTGGGAGGGAGGTAGGAGAATTCACAGTTGTAGAATATCCAAGGACACACTTAAATACAGCACAAAGTGGAAAATGCACAGATGTAAACCACACCTAAATTTCGAATTTCCAAGGAATCACTTAAATATAGCTCAAAGTGGAAGATGCACAGATGTGAAGCCCACCCAAATTTTAATTTCCAAGGAAGCACTTAAAAACAGTACAAAGTGGAAAATGCACAGATGTAAAGCCCACCTAAATTTGAATTTCCAAGGAAGCACTTAAATATAGCACAAAGTGGAAGATGCACAGATGTAAATCCCACCTAAATTCGAATTTCTGAGTAAGCACTTAAATGCAGCACAGCGTGGAAGATGTGCCGATGTAAAGCACATCTAAATTCATATTTCCAGGGAAGCACTTAAATACAGCACAAAGTGGAAAATGCAGTGATATAAAGGACACCTAAATTCAAATTTCCAAGGATGCACTTAAAAACAGCACCAAGTGGAAGATGCACAGATGTAAAGCCCACCTAAATTTGAATTTCCAAGGAAGCACTTAAAAACAGTACAAAGTGGAAAATGCACAGATGTAAAGCCCACCTAAATTTGAATTTCCAAGGAAGCACTTAAATATAGCACAAAGTGGAAGATGCACAGATGTAAATCCCACCTAAATTCGAATTTATGAGGAAGCACTTAAATGCAGCACAGCGTGGAAGATGTGCCGATGTAAAGCACATCTAAATTCATATTTCCAGGGAAGCACTTAAAAGCAGCACAACATGGAAGATGCACAGATGTGAAGTACACCTAAATTCATATTTCCAAGGAAGCACTTAAATACAGCACAAAATGGCTCATAGACAACAGATGGAGTAAGCATATGAAGACAGATTCAGCGGTCAATGGAAAACAGGAGTTAGAAGAGAGCGTGTCACTGGTGTCTTCAGAAGAGGATCAAATGGCCCAGGTGATCGCAGTAGAGGGGGGGGTGGCAGTTAATATAGGCCTCCATGGATGCATGCCATGGGGAGCAGAGCTGCAATGTGGCGCACACCCGTGGAGAGAAGCACCAAACGCAATATAATGATTCGTATCAGCTTAGTCTTTTTCGAACCATGGTAAACCGTTGATTGAAACTGTGTTGAATAGGCTCTACTTCTTTAGAGAAACTGAAAGCAGAAGGAAAGCTTTTTCTGAACAATGTCATGAAATAAAGGCACATGACAGAAACAATGGTTTGATGGGGCTCTTTAGGGGTTGGGCGGGTTGGGCCTTGCGGTAAACAAAGTTGGTAATTCCGTTATGATTGATTGATTGATTGTTTATTTATATAGCGCCTATTCACAATGGGCCTCATTATGAGTCTGGCAGTAGCCATGCCGGTAAAAACGGCAAAGCTGCCGCCAAAGTCATTTTTTTCGGCAATGGGGACTTACCTGGGCATTACAGCCCCGGCAGTCCCGGTAATTTCCCATTGCCGGGCGCTGGAAAATATAACTCCCCATTCCCATTCGAGTCCCATTGAACTCAATGGGAATGGGGAGGCCGGATGCACCGGTGCCATTCATGAATGGTGCCGGTGCATACGTCAAGGTCTGCGAGTGGGTCTGCCAGGTCAGACCTAGCAGGGGGAAAGGGACCCGCTTGCTGAACTGATCCGGAAACAACTGTATCAGCATGCTCACCGGCACCATTGTTTCTGTACCGGCAACCTTGTAATGACCCTCAATGTGTTTCAAAGGGCTTCAAGGCAGGGAGGGAACATGAGAAAATACAGTGACATTCTTACAAGTCCTTGATACTATCAGAATGTGAAAATTAACTATCAAAATCAACCTGGCAGCATTTCAGATAGTGCAAGTGCTATAGACAAAGATGAGGATGGGAGGCGGGTGAGGGTGGAGGGAGGGAGAATGAGACAGACAAGCGGCTACATTACAGGGGGATTGGAGTAAATGGATAAGGAGAAGAACAACACAAGTGACTAACATACTGGGCCTGACAACATTTCAGATAGTGCTGGAGGGGGCGAGGTAGGAGAAAACAAGGGGGGGGCACAAACAAGCAGCTAACAAACAGGTGAGACGACATATCTGAAAAACGTAAGTGCTAAGGATATATCTGAATAGCATAAGGGCTAAGGATACAGTGAGGGGAGGGGGAGAGGGGAGAGAGGGAGACAGCAGGAAGAGGGAATTTGAGTCGCCAGACATCTCAAGCCAACGGAGGACCAGAGGGGGTGGGAGAAGGGCACACGGACATCACGGGGGACCAGAGGAGTGGGTGGAGAGAGGTGGAGAAAGAAAAGGGGAGAGTGAATACAGTTGCAGGAGACAGAAATAACACATAATGTTACCACCATTTTGTTTGGCACTAATGGAACCAAATTACTGCACCACCAAATTCCATGTTTGGTGTTACCCTGAAGATACCTATGGTCAAATTCTGGAGGTATATCCTCCAATTTAATGCCAAATAGTGGAGAATTTCCAAAGGCAGAATTACTGTGATGGCATTTTTGGTACAATGAAGTTCTATAGACTTTTAAAATCGGGCCTAACACCACCATTAACTCACTTGTAATCTTACGGAAACCTGCCAGACCAAGTGCCATTAATAGTAAATTAATTTGGCATTATTTCCTCCAGAAATACCACCAAACTCCTATTGAGCCCCAATGAAACAGTCCCCCATTTCTTTACCAAAACGAAAACAAAATGTAAGATATTTCCAAATGGAAAAGTAGATTTCTACTAATATAAAGCACAGTTATTAAACTGGTGATGGATTGTAAGAATTAAAAGAAAACAAGGGATGTTGCCATACCCGCAATAGAATTGTGTGCATGTGCACTGTTTGGCTTGCTGTGCTTTGCTCATTTGGCCTTGTTTTAAGTTAGATGACAGTGATGTTTGCCCTTTGAGAATATTGCCCCGTGATAATGCCATTATCATCAAATGAGAACTGTGAACAGCGAGTGGCAGCACCTGAGCTGATGCAGTAAACGCAGTTCTGCTGAGTGATCAACACCTATGTCACCTCTGAGAACGTGTGATGATACCATACAAGGTCTTGGGGTTACCAGTGTTTGAGACTGTGTTGCGAACAGTGTAGCAGTGATAACGGTTTGCATGCTTGCTTGTTTAAGGGGAAGGTGGCGGATACCTGGTAGTTTGTACTCTTTGATTGTTGTTTCTGCACTTTTTACAGCATTGTTGGTCTGTTTAGTGATGGTGTACTAGGGGCAGGACAAGGTGGGGTTGTATCTAGCAGCAAAACAAAGGTGACCTTAGAATCAGTTACACTTTTTCCTGAAAGTGATACTCCCATTTCCAGGACAATTAGTCTGTCATCTTTTACCATAATGTATCATTGTTTTGTGGAACCTGATGTTCAGCTTGTTTGGCCTGCTGGTCACAAACTTTGAGAAGTGAAACAGACCTAAATACGCTTGTTGCAAGAGCAGATAATCCAGAGCAGATGACCTAACAATGAAAATCATCAGTAATATAATCACAATTTGAGCTAGAAGATGTAGAGTCAATTAGAGAAAGACTAGATCATTTCTGAATATTACAATATAAAATCATGGAATTCAATGAATCAGCACATTATTTTGTAGTACAAGATGATTCAAATAATTAGCAATGCCTGGTGCACAGTGGAATATGCCCTTTCACAATGCAGACACTATGTTTTCCCTGTTAATAGATACCAGAAACGGGCAACTAAATTTGGAAACTGCAGCCAGTCTGCTATATCATCTAGCACCTCCTATACAATATTATTTGCAGTGTGATTTATTCCAAATTAATGGATGCAGAGAGGGTTCCATGTGCTATTTTCACCGCAAAAATATCGCGATACAAAATTGTTGCCATATTTTTGTGGCGAAAATAACACATGGACCCTGCGGGGGACACCCCCGCAAACCCCGCATCATTTTTTTATGTGCGGGGGACACCCCGCAACGCCCGCATCTAATATTTTCGACACCAAATATATCGCCTAAGGCCGTTTCCGACGACCATATGTACGGCGATATTTTTGGTGGCGAAAGTAATACCTGATACCGCAGAGAGCTGCCCTTTTCTGCTTTCCACTGCCTGTGTTCGTGCTGAAGGAGCATTTTGGAGGAAAGGCCTTAGAACAGAAGATGTTTTGGTCTCTAGGCTGCAATGACACCCAATGTGTATTGATGCACATGTAATCTGCTGTTTGGGAGCTGGCGCACATATCAGTTGTTAAATGAACGATATGCCTTTCACTGGCCCTCGTGGCAGTATGTACATTTTTTCACAAGTTTTTATACAGTTGCAGAATTTGAACAGTTACGAAAAATGCCCAAACTTAGAATCCCAAGGTTGTGCTTCGCTGGTAAATAAATTATGAGTTCAAATTAGTTCTATTTAAATATTAATTTGGATTTTTATTCTTGAATGAATCGCATAGAAAGATACAAACAAACTTAAAACAATATAGTTAATTCACTATTGCATTGAAAAGAAATGAAGAACAAAAATTGTTACAAACTGGTCAGTTTGTGATTTGATATTTGATTGGTCAGGACTCCTTATCGATGAATGTCTTTTGAGTCATTTGTTTGAGTCAACTGTTTTCCTAACACTTGCTTTATTGTTGATTAGGTTGTCCTCTTTTCCAAGCTTCCTGATTATTAGAAGATCATTGAGTAAATTGTAAGGAAAACCATCAGTTGGGTGGATACCAGGTCTCCTTGCTAATTTAGAGAGTTCCTTTAGATTAGAAAAATGCCCAGCTTGTCCTGCTGTAGTGTGGTGTAAAGCAATTGAAAAACGACTTTGAAATACACACCCTTAGATATAAAATCTCCAATAAACTGGTTGATTTTCAAAGGTACTATCTGGCCTTTGGAATTGGCTTTTTTCTTTATTAACATGGCACTTACAGTTTGCTGGTGAAATTATATTCTACTAAATTCTGAAGATACAGTCCTTCTGGAAGTACTGTTACTTTTCTTCTTATTTTGAATCACAATCAATTTTCATCTGTCAACAACCCGTTGTGCTATCTGTCTGACCATTAGAAAGATCCATTGGATGACATTGCTCAAGATGGTGTGTGCTCAAAGTCGAATTATTTCCCATGGCTCACTTTCCGGCTATACATAGAGCACAGATAGCAATAGCAATATCTTCAGGGTTGATTTGAAAGTAGCTCCAAACAATGGATTTTGAAGGTTCAGTGCTTGAAGCTGGAACAAGGTGCCCTGTTTTTCTACCTTTTTTGGATGACACTGAGGTCTGTCCTGGGGTTGAGCAATCGATGCACATTTTTTCTCTGCATTGTGTGAGGCTACTGGGGATTTCCTTTGGAGACCTCCTAGGTTAAACATGTTGAAACATTGCTGTACTATCTTTTTTACTCTATGTCTTTCAAATGCCATGTTGTGTTATATTTTCTGCCATTCCTTTCACAAGATCAGCATCTGCAGAATTTACATCACAGCCCAATCCCTCTATACTGTCACCAAGATCTCTGTTCCCTTTTCAATGACTGCTACTCTTTTGAGGTCTCTTCATAGAGGCTGGCGGATGCCCAGTGAATAGTTGTTCACTGGTTGTAATCTGATTTTGGCCTATTCCATGTTCTCCTGTGGAGGGATTTGTGTGTTTTTTTTCAATCTTTTTTTACTAGTTTGTGCTATTCTGGTGCGTTTCTCTTGTGTTTCTATGGCTTTTCACCACATTTTTCTGAGCTGGCCTGCATCCAGAGTGTACAGTCCGTGGGGTGTAGTCCTTTCTTAGTTTCTAGCTTTCTTCCTGCCCCCACCATCTCCCTTTCAATTGGTTGGAACAGTCAGGTATGTCTCTGCCTTTATTCCTGGCAGCCATTTCCACATGCCTTCTGGGCTGCAATCTAGAAGGATACTTTAAGGAAATCACTTGGAAAGCAGTCTTGGGGACTGGTTGATGCTCAGTGAGTAGTCGTACATTGATTGTAATCTGTTTTCGGCCTGTTTCATATGCTCCTGTGGAGGGGTTTGTGTTTTTTTCTCAATCATTTTTTGACTATTTTGTGCTATTCTGGTGGGTTTCTCTTGTGTTTCTGTGGCTTTCACCCAATTTTTCTGAGCTGGCCTGCATCTAGAGTGTACAGTCCCTGGGTTGGGTGTAGTCCTTTGTTTGTTTTTGGCTTTCTTCCTGTTCTCACACTCTCCCTTGCAATTGATTGGAACAGTCAGGTGTGTCTCTGCCTTTGCTCCTGGCAGCCATTTCCACTTGCCTGCTGGACTTTTTTCCATTTCTCTGCTGCACCTGTGTGACCCCTTCGCTGCCCGTTGTCCGTGATTGGCTGTTTTCCTCCAGGAGGTAGGCTCTTAAACACACCCCTGCGGAAGCCCACTGCCCCTGCAGCTCCTTTGGTTAAGGGCTTCAAGGCAAAGGGAAGCTCCCAAAGAAGCAGCTCCAGACCATGTTTGCCCATGTTCACCTGAGAAGCGAGTAGCCATCCGTCAACCAGCAGCAACTGACAAGATAAGTGTGTCAGCAACCCCTGTATTGCAAAAAGTCCTGCCTCTCTTATTACCTACACAACATTAGCATACTAAATTCAGCCAGCTAGTAAAGACTACCCCTTCACTACTGTGTAACAAATAAAATTCTCAGTGGTGTTATTCACTATTGTGTTCCATACTTAGGCATTCTCCATCTATTTAGAAACCTCAAATCTAGGTGTTTGCCCTTCTGCTGTGCCTCCAATATAGGCATTCACATTCTGTCCTGGTGACGACTAGTATTGCATCACATCTAGAAAGAATTGTGAAGTTAACATTGCGTCACATCTAGACAGAATTGTGAAGATTAGCATTGTGTCACTTCTAGACAACTGTAATACTAGCTTGCATCAAAACTAGACAGAATTGTGGAGATTAGGCCTGAACATAGTGACCAGCAATCACCATCCCCCATTAGGCTTTCTGACCCTATCATATCTCCTGTGTCCAAAAACATTTAGCCTGACTGTGCCAGATAGCTATACCCCGTATTTAGCCTGATTGTACCAGATAGCCATAACTTGTATGTATCCTGATTTTTGTAAGATTGTGCCAGATTGAGAGACCCATTTAGGCATTTTTCTCCCATTCTCCAGGTGTCCTAAACCCGGGTGCTACTGTATCTGACTGTTGAAAGAACCATTAGGCATCTTCTCCCATTATCCACGTGTCCCAAACCTAGGTGCTACTGGATTTGACTGTCTGAAAATCCCATTAGGAATTATCACCAATTATCTAGGTTTTCCAAACCTAGGTGCTACTGTATTTGAGTGCTGAAAGACCCATTATGCATTTTCTCCCATTTTCCAAGTGCCCCAAACCCAGGTGCTACTGTATTTGACTGTTGAAAGAGGCATGAGGCCTTTCTACCATTATCCAGGTGTGTCTAAACTGGTTGCTACTGTAATTGACTGTTGAAAAGACCCATAAGGTATTTTCTACCATTGCCCAGTTGTCCCAAACGTATGCGCTACTGTATTTGACTGCTGAAAGACCGATCAGGCGTTTCTCCATTATCCAGGTGCCCCAAAACTAGGCACTACTCTATTTGACTTCTGAAAGACCAAGTAGATGTTTGTTTTCTCCCATTATAAAAATGTCTAAAGCTCATGTATCACTGTACTTCACTGCCTACACATCTAGGTGCTGGTCTATTAGTGTCTACTGCTGTACCCCAGTAAGGTGCCTGTCCCACCACCCAACTATTCCCAAATCCAGGTGCCACTGCATTCATTCATTCATTGTTAACCCCTGATCCCAAAATCCAGATTCTAAAGCACCTTACTTCCTACTGTAGTACCCTTTGTTAGGCGTGCCCCCTCCCCTTTTGCTTTTGCAAAGGCACTCCACAGCAAACTTTTGCCCTCACAGTTGTCCTCCCTCTCCCCCTATCGTCCTGCTCATCCCCCACACCCTCCCCCTCCGGGACTTGCACCGCTGCTCAGACCTTTGCTCCAGAGAGACCACAAATAACAAGACCATGCCATCCACATTGGACAAAGAAAAATACACTGCAGCCAAACTACAGCAAAGCATATGGTACATATAACTTACACCTTAATGGCCCTCCCTCTTCTATTTTTACACTAGCTAGTAAAATTCTGTGAAGAACTTGATTTTTTGTGAAAATATTTTTTCTTTAAAAGATCGAGGAATTGGGTATTGAAATAAAAGGAAGTACATTTAACAAGGATATCGACTGCCTGGTAATGACATGAAGTACTATTAAAATTGGAAAACAGATGATCTGTTTATATAGACATCTACAAAAACTGCCTGTTTCCAGAAGAACAAAGAAACACATTAAAATATGAAATAAAAATAGAAATCTCTACTATACTCTATATAACTGCAAGGTATTGAATTGCTGAGAAACTGAAATCAGCTTAACTTTTCCTCTAACAAATAATGTCTCCTTCCAGAAGACAACGAAAAATGTAATTACAAAATTAAATTTAAATGTAAATCTCTACTCTGGTGGGTACTCAGTGACAAAACAATGGCTTACACACGTGCTTCACTTTTTTCAGGACACAGCAAAACAAATAAAAAGAACATTAAAAGAAACAATCTGAAAACGGTGAATAGAAAAAGAAAATGTATTTGCAGAAAACTCAAAGGGAAATATTAAAGACAATGCTGCTTGATTTCAAATTGGATGTACATTTAATTAATTGAAAGAAAACAAAGCTTATTAAGAACAATGTTTTGAAGTTAAGTGTACTAAGTAAAAAAAAAAGGCACTAAGTGACTCAGCGGCTTGATGACTAAGCACTTGCTCAATGAACCATACCCTGCCCTTTTTCCTTTATATTAAATAAAGTCAACCAAAAATAAACCAAAATAAAGATTTTCTCAAGATTAAAGAATTCAGCTACAAAAAACAATTAAAGTTGTTAACTATATTCAGATTTTGAGTATGGATGGCTTTGGAATGAAGCCCACGAGACTGAGAGGTCGGTCTCTCTACCCTCCCTGCAACAAACTGGCTCCAGTCAGGGAATGATGGCTCTATTTCATCACTTCTTTAGCAACAGTATCTGAGTCCAGTGTTGTTATTATTATTATTATTATTATTATTATTATTATTATTATTATTATTATTATTATTATAAGGGTATTTATTGAGCTCGGTCCTAGCTTCAGGCAGCAATGGAGCACTTTACAATCATTGGGGGAAGAACATGGTGAGGGAAGAGGAGAAACAAGGGAGTTAGGAGCTGCCAAGAGGGGAGGGGTAGAGCAGGCAATTTGTCAGCAGAAGATCTAGAAGCAACCTGGGGATAAAATTATGGGGATTAGATAACCCAGTCTCAGGTTGGGTGGGGAGTGGAGGGTGTTTGGACCTAGGTATTAGGAAGGAGCCATTCCTTGAAGAAGATGGTCTTCAGCTCCTTTCCGAACAGTAGAAGCGAGTGGGAAAAACTGGCGTTGATGGAAAGGAGGTTCCAGAGTCTTGGGTGATAGACAGAGTTTAAGTCTGCACATGTGCTTACTTCTGGTGGATCATAGGCATCCCAAGATGCTGAGCTTCTCAGTGATGTAGCTTGCGGGCCTCAGGGTGAAAGTCTTGTAGATGATGCAGCATGATTTGAAGATGATATGCGCTTGCAATGGGTGCCAATGCATTTCGATGAGGGTTGTGGTGATGTGGGCGAATTAGCAGAGTCCTTTCATGAGTTGTGCTGCAGCATGAAGGACACATCTCAGGGGTGGGTGACGAATCCAGGGAATTTGTCGCTTCCCCCAAGGGGGAAGCACCACCTGTGAGACTAGGGAGGGGAGCCAGCTTTGCAAAATTCTCAATACGGTTCTGGGCAAGGGGAATAACTCCCCTAAGGGACCTCATTACGAGTTTACTCATTACGAGTTTGGCGGTATCTGGATGATAAATCTGCCCAGATATCACCAAACTGAATAACTGTTACCGCCACTTGGTCCGACGGTATTACTTCCGGATTTTTTTGTCCATATGAGTTAATAGGGCTTTTTTGGTGAAATTACTGCAGCAGTAATTCCACTGATTTTGCTGATTGTTTTGACAGAGAGTTGGAGGATTTACCTCCAGCATAGATCTGGAGGTAAATCCTCCACTCCAGGGCCATACTCGTAGTATGGCAGAGCGGGAAGTTTGGTGGTAATTCCGTTACTGTCAATTCTTTCGTGCTCCGCCATACTTGTAACGAGGGACCTCAGGACTCCTAATCTATTATGATTGTAAGATCTCCCTTAAACCCAATTACCCCAGTGTTCTCAGCATATAAGGGAAGGCAGAGAAATACTGACTTAATAGACCATTACACATGGTTGGTGTGGATGCTGACCCCTTCTTTGAATTGCAATCCGAGGATCAATGGGACTATGCCTCTCACCCAAAGACAATTATCAGAAAGAAAATCCAGAGGACATAATTTATTTTTAAAAGTATCAAAATTGTTTACTTTAATTGATACAAAAATATATATGAACAAAATCATGAATAAATCCAAAAAACAATAATTCGATGCAGGTAATAAAAAATATATATAAGGAAAACAACACAAATCATTCTCACATATGAGCTGGACAATATGCCCTTGTCCCAACATTCATATCCACATCTAAAACTTGCATTCATACAATTCACTAATTGCAAGAGGTGCCAAGACAAAGCAATACAAAGCTTGGAGGTTATGCTAAATAGGTGCCCAACACCTCATAATGTTCCTACAGAGTTCTTGATCGCTTGTGCATCATTGGTACTCAACCATCGTTTTTTCATGTTTAAGGAGGACTATATTTTCTGGAGTGTAAAGGCACGGCTATGGGTTGCACTTTTCCTCCCAATATAGCCATTATTTATATGGCACTTATTAAAGAGCATTCAATTTTAAGTAATGTCAAACCTTTTTTCCATTCTATTATATTGTATCTTCGGTACATTGATGATATCCTTGGAAAGGTAACACAGAAATTCTGAAGGAATGTGTAGACTGGATGAATCGGATTGATGTTAACTTGCATTTTACATACAAGTATTCTGCAGAAAGAATATTGTTTTTGGATCTGTCCGTTTTCTACAAGGAAGGCAGCCTTCAAGTAGAACTTTTCAGGAAGATGACTAATAGGAATACTACCTTACACTTTGGAAGTCAGCATCCCAAATGCCTACTACAGAATTTACCATATGGGATGTTCTTGCATCTGCGTCAGAATTGCACAGGAATTGCTAAATTTAATGATCATGCAGATATCTTACAAACTCGATTGTTGGAACAGGGGTACCCCAAAAAAGTTGATTAGACGCTGTAGGAAAAGTGTCAGAATTACTTATCATGATCATTTACTCCAAAATCTGACTCTGTGGATTGCTTGGTGTGCTTTTACACTTTCTACCAACATAGTGAGGCAATTCAAGGAGCAATTCTGAAAAATTGGAGAATCTTAAATACATCAGGAGTAAAACTATAGGAAAGTACCCAAGGCAGGTGAAGCCATTTCCTTTATAACAAAAGGGAACCTACAAAAAACAAAACACAAGAGGAAGACCTCAAGGGGGTGCGACAAAAGGGTGTACCCAAGATGTGGCTGTAGGTCAGATCGCACAGTAGAAAATGCCACATTAAGGGGAACCAGTATCCCTCCTGATTGAAAAGACCCTTAGAAATCAGCATGCAAGATAAATACCCCAAGGGGGAGAGCCAGAGAGTATAACCCAGAAGTGGGTGTGAGTCAAACTGAGAAGAGAAGACCAGAGAGGGTCTCGTCAAATGGGCTACCTTGCTTGCAAGACATATAAAGTCAAGATGCAGAATCAATGAAGTATTCAACCTTACATAGGAAAGCTAAAGAACTTTAGGTAACCAGGGAAAGAGAGTCCCCAAGTCCTTTCGAGACCACCAGAAAAAACACCAAACAAGAAGCTGAATTGGCCAGATGAAGAGAACCAAACAGGTTACCAAAATGTTCTTCCGGGCCACAAAACCTATTTAATAAAGGGGGAGTACACGTGTAAAGGTTGTGGAAAGGCCCAGTAATTTTCCCCAGTCAATATGCCCGCTTGATAGCCCAAGAAGGGGAACCGATACTCCGCAGGACAAAAGGAACCCTGAGGATACAAAGTTTGCAAGAACTAGCTAACAGACAAATAGAGCATAGGAAGAGACTCAAATGGTGTAGTCAAACAGGCTAGTTGGTGCAGGAACACTACATGAGGGCGACACAGAGGCCCAAATCACCTAAATAATGAAATCTATATTGAAAACCTAAAGAACTTAACCAACACTGGGAAGCCCAGCCACTAGGTCCATGGAACTCATGACAAAAAGAGTCTATGGAAGGGTCCAACAATCCACCCTGTTCATTTTGAATCAAACAACTATTGAGAACAATCATAGCTAAGGTCTACGAAACTCTAAGTGGAAGATCTCACTGGTCTTTTCTGTGGATTATAAAGACTTTAACGAGAAAGTAAACGAGTAATAATTTCATGTTCAGACAAGACTTTTTAGATTTGTGTTGGAACTGTTATGAGAGTCCAAATATTGGAAAGCTGAAAAAGACATTTACAAATATATTCAGTGGAGAGGATCGAGCACCATCTAACAACCAACCAAGTCAGAGTATTCATCTGCACTACTTTTGTTTCTTTTCTTTATAGTGGTAGGGGCAGTTAGGTAGTTTAGGTTTGTACAGAGGACAGCATTGGGTTGAGTAAGACATCCTGATGAGAACCTCTGCTATTTTCTTTCCTAACTCTTTAACCCCCTCATAGCAATAAGGCTAGCTGAGGGGCTTTCTTTCTTTTTGTTAATAAAACGTCTCTTAACCATGCTCAGTTGTCAGAGTCCTACCTTCAGACCAACACAGGTGCAAAGGTAGACACTGGATGTCCTTCCAAAAGGGCATTGTCACCGTCCAGGTGGGAGAGGACCATGGCTTGGATTGGGATGAAGGGCTTAATTTTCTGCAGAAGAGAAAGTTGGTACAAAGCCGTTTGTGTCTTTCTTGTTTTGTGCTGTTTGAAGAAGAGTTGTATATCGATTTTGAACCCAAGGGACTTGGCACAGGTGGCCAGCTGGGATGTGTATCCCTTGATGTGCATAGCAGAGAGCCAGGTCTGGATGTCAAGTTGTTTTGTGTTGTTGGTCATCAGTAAGAAAACAGTCTTGTCTGGGTTGCGCTTCAGGTAAGCACTAGAGATCCACAACTGGATCAAAGAGAGGCAGGCTTTGAGCCTGTGGATGTCTTTGCTGGCAGATATCTTCAGGTAGAGCTGCTTTTCATCTGCATGTTGGTGGATGTGGATGTTGTGCGGAGGGAGGAGGATTCAAGCGGTTCCTTTTGAAGCTTGAAGATCACAGGGGAGGGCGCAGAGAATAGATCCTTGCGGAACTCCACCTGCGATGGGTAGAGTTAGTTATTTTGAGGAACTCAT
This sequence comes from Ambystoma mexicanum, assembly GCF_040938575.1. Classification (NCBI taxonomy): domain Eukaryota; kingdom Metazoa; phylum Chordata; class Amphibia; order Caudata; family Ambystomatidae; genus Ambystoma; species Ambystoma mexicanum. The sequence goes on from NC_090935.1 coordinate 459,115,179, forward strand.
TTGTAGAAACTGGTGCCGATTAGCAAGGTAGGATTTGAACTAGCTGAGGGCAATCTTGCTGATCCCGATGTGGCGATGTAGATTGTCAGTAAGTGTCTGGTGAACTACTTTGTTGAATGCTGCTGAGAGGCCAAGGAGAACCAGGAGTCAAGGATTGCGATCATCGAGGAGTTTAAGGGCATTATCAATCACCTTGATGGTAGCCATTTTCGTGCTACATCTTGGTCTGAAACCAGGTTGTTAGGACTGAAGGAGGTTGTTGGCTTTGATGTGTTAGTGGAGTTGTGTGGCTATTGCGTTCTCCAAGATCTTACCTAGGAAGGCATGATGGGTGAAGGGACAGTAGTTGCTGAGGTTGTCAAGGTTCAGTGTTGGTATTTTGAGAAGCTGGAGGATTTTTCCGGTCTTGAGTGTTGAGCGGAAGGTGCCTTGAGTTAGGAGGCTGTTGATGATTGTCACGTAAGGGAGGAATGCCTCAGTCAGAAGATTCTTGAGTATGGAGACAGTGAGAATGTCAACTATGAATGATGTGGCCTTGAGGGATGCTAGAGTGGCAGTGAGGTTTTCCATAGTGACTTTCTTGTAAGTTTTCTAGGTAGTTTTTGTTTTGCAAGGTTGGATGTGTAGTGTGCTGTCAGTTGTGTGATAGTGGATCTTGCTGATCTTGTTGATGAAGAAAAATTGATACCATAGATATGAGCCATTAAATAGTCATACCGATACAAGTGGCTTGACTCCAGTTTGCATGTTTCAAACCATTTCAAACCATTTCGAGCTTGGGATGCAAATGGTTCAAATCGCTCAAGCTTATTCACCATACCTAATTAAGGTGTAATCCAACAAACTCACTTGCAGATATCCTACATTAATTGCAACCTTGAATTCCCCAAAATGCTGTTATGCCTTCACATACTTGTCATAGTCTCCATCCCCAAGCACGAACCTGCCCACCAAAGGCAACCAAACCAACATTCCATACCTCCTGAAACACAGACCACTTTTTACTCCAAGCTGCCACCGAGCGGTCTTATGGCCACCCCTAAGCACAACTACCCAACACAGGCACTGACACACTGGTACGCCACTCAACTTTGGCTTACCTAACACTCCACCGGAATCCTACACTAAGCATGGCCATTACCCATCAAAGAACATCCCAGAACAACAAACAGTATGGATGCACACACAATGAATTACTCCAAACATACCAAGCACAGACAAAAACACAAACCACAACACAGAATGGCAAAAACACACAACATTGTCATCACCAGTGTGCCCACAGGACAGCAAATCCATATTACACACAAATGCAATTGCACAAACAACTTCCTAAATGGTGGTAGGAGATGTTGAGTGCCACAGCTCAACACCTGTGTGTACTCAGGACCAGCACCATAAGCATGGGGATACCACACAGTGCTGCTGGCCAAAAATATTGAAGAAACATTTCCAAAATATTTTCAAAGCAAAAAACCTCCACAAAAGGGCAATGGAAAAACCTCTAAAGGTTCCCCACAAATACTTTGAGCACTTTGTCACAGCACTAACAGCACCCAGCAAGCATGAAACAGCCGTTTACCACTTGGGACAGTAAAACAAAAACTTTACCTTTGACCACAGCACTAGCCAACCAAATGTTGAGAAAGAAAATTCCAAAACACACTGGCATGACTATGCACATTGACACACAGATGCATGTCATCACGCTCACTAGAGTACACACCCATTAGGCAATGCACATTATACCAACAAATCTGCGCAAATAAACAAAATGGCGCAGACCAATAAAACTGGAATGCAAAAAGAACACTTAAATTCACCACATCATTGGTACAATACAATGAGAAAAAATTGCTTGACAGTCCTTCTCTACAATAAATTCCATTGAATTTGGAATATCATCTACAGGTCCTTGAAATAACCTGCAAATCTTCAAAACTGTTATGCTAACAACATTAGCGCATACAGTATAGCCTATACAGGTGTTACATACCAGTCAACCACACCACACAGCATCACAGTAAAAGAAAAACTAATTTCTTTGTAAGTCCAGTCCAAAAGTCTATGCTGCAGCAGTACACAAAGTCCAGTCCTAACATTCCTCAAAACGCACACATGCAGCGACGTGAGGAATGTAAAAGCGTTATATTCTCTAACAGTGTTGTTCTAAGCACGCTCAAAAGAACACACAACCACATTCACATTGCAGGTACATTCAAAAGTGATGCCGTAAACATTTTGCAGAAAACTTGGTTCATGCTGCACTAAATAAGTCCAAAAGTGAGCAGCATTTAAAAACAAGAACTTTCCCCCAACGTTTAAAAGCCATAACAGTTCAAAACCATATGTCACCATGTGATGATTGCTCTGATCTCCAGCCTGACACCATAGCAAAGGAAAGAACTAACGCCAGCGCTTCACAAAACAGGTGCACGCAGCCAGAAACATTGTCAATAAGAATATGTCACTTTAAACATTGCATTCATTTCAGCGTATTCTCACACAAGTGAATAGGAATGACGTTATGGCACTTCACCTCCACGGCAATAATCATTGGTCCTTCTAGACGGAGAAATATTTAGTCAGTACCTCAAGAAGTAAAAAAAAAAGACATCAGCTGTTTTGCTGTGCTCAGACTCTGCCAGTTAAAACAGTACCTTGTGCACCCAACTGCCACCTGCTGCGCTGTCGGGCACTCCATTGAAATGAATTTCAGTGAAATGAGCACAATCTCTTGAACGGCGATGACAGTACTTGAGTGCCAACAAAAACAGCCACAGCCTTGCCATCCGCTGCTCACTGCACAGCCCATTGCTTTCTCTGGAAATGTTGCGGGAGTCAGGAACTGAGTGACCTCATCACGCAATAGACATGCATCGACGTTCTTTTCCCCTAACTCCTGAATGCACGAACTCCTGAATGCACACAATCACAATTTTGACATCGCCAACTCCACACCTTTACGCTGATGTCATCATAAAGGGGAACGCTGAGACATGGTGCTGAGCTCCACCGATCCAACCGTAATAACGAATGTGGATGCCTATGTCCCCAGTGGGACCAAACCAAGCCAGCATCCGGATCACAACAGTTCACAAATGAACTGCAGGTGCCTAAATCACTGCCCAACCTGGCAACACTTCAGGGAGATGTCAGCATAGCTCACTTCATTTTCTTCAGCAGTGACACAGAGCGATTGGGGAAAAAACGAGTTTCTCTCTCTCTTCTTCCACGTCTCTTGTGCCTGCACCACAGGCCAAAATGCAATTCCTTCAGTCACCTTAGATGTGCTTTCTTCATTCCATCACACTTTTTGAGCGGTGCTGCTCACTTTGGGCACCTTATCTGCGGGGAGCTCGTACCTTTTCCTGGCCCTGGATGCCCCACTCAGCTGGGAGACTGACTATCCCTGCTTTACTGGCCCTGGGTGGTAGAATGGTTCCCTTGGGGACTGTGGGACCTCTCCTTCGTCCCTAACACATGCTTCTGCTAACTGTACCCCTTTCCCCCGCAGCAGCTCCTTACTTGTCCTCCATGTCTGCAGACATGTTCCATCTCCCCCATCATCTTCTTTACTGGGACCGAATCAGAACCAGCTCATCGCTAGTAGTTATGATTGATGGTCCTTCAGCCAGCACAGGTAAGGCAGCACTTGTTACTTTATTCAGTTACATTATTAGGCACATAAGATGACAGGACAAGGACAGGAGCAGGGAGGCAGCCCACTGGCTCCCACCACCCAGGCTACATGTTTCCCACTGCCTTGGGTAGGACACTCACACAGGACACTGTCCTACTCATTCATCATTCCACACATTACTTCATCCAGTCACTGACATCATTCAATCTCTGCACACACTAAAGCCCTATCATAACACACCTCATTCCCTTCACAACCATCATAACACACCTTTGCTTCACAACTAAAACACACCAACATAACAGTGGGGTGTTGAAGCTGGTGTATGAGAAAGGTATACGTCAAGTGTTTCTTACCAGGGACTATGAGGGAATTATTGATAACGGTGTTGTTAAAAACACAGAAGGAATAAATGTGCACACCAAAATCTTGGGGAAGTTGATAGCATCTAGACTGGCTGGGGTAGTTCCGACTCTCATACACCCGGACTAGTGTGGCTTCGTGGGGGCGAGGAACACATCAATGAATATTAGGTGGCTGCATTGCGTAATGGAACATTTAAAAGGGTCTGGGGAAGAGTTGGCCATATTTGCTTTAGATTCGACAAAAACCTTTGATTCTGTGGAATGATACTGGCTCTAAAGTATTAAACGCCTTTTGGTTCGGGCCAAGGATACAAATGTGGATCCAGCTGCTATATAATAAGCCACAGGGGAGAGATAAGACAGGGGACTGGATCTCCACACAATGAATGCTAGAAAGTGGCACTAGGCAGGGCTGTCCTGCTTCACCATTATTGTTCCCTGTGGCACTGGAGCCGTTAGCGGGGTACATTAGGACTTATATACCAGAGACTGGGATCAACATTCTGGGAATTATGCACAATATATCTCTATATGCAGATGATGCATTGTTATATATTAACAACCAGAGGGGAAACATCCTGGTGGTCCTAGAAGTACTGAATAACGTCAGACGACCGTCAGGCTTTCTGGTAAACAGGGAAACGTCCTTGTTATTCCCACTGGGGGCACTGCAGGGTCAACCAAGAGAGTCGCTTCCACAGTGGGATATGCGCTGGAAACTGGAGTCCTTTCGCTATCTGGTGTCACTATTTTTCATGGGATGGAGGAAGCCTTTGTTTATAATACAGAGAGGACATTTTTGGTTATAGGGGACTCAGTAACATTTTGGAAATCTCTACCGTTATCATTAATGGGGAAAATCAATCTATGCAAGTTTGTGGTACTACCCAGGCTACTTTATTACTTTATAAATATTCCATATAAGATACAAAAATCTTCTTCAAAATGCTGGTTGAGAAAACTGGAGAACTACTCTGGGGTGCGGGCCATAGGCGGTTGGTGTTAGATACTTTGCACAGATCTCATGTGAATGGTGGACTTGTGTCACCAGACTACGTTGCTTACTTTATAGCGGCACAGCTACAAACAGTTGCCCACTGGTCAGACTTACCGGAGAGGCACGAACAGAGACTCCTACATGGTTTTCCAAGGAATAGAACAGGGATCAAATTATTATGGAATCTGATAGGTACGGTAGGGGTGGGGAGATTATATATGATCTTGAGGGAGTTAATGGAGGAATATTCCAGAGGAAACTGCATCAGTCGCGGATGTCGATGTGGTTCACACCAGTTATACGCAAGATCTTAACTACCATGGATACTAGTAAATTATGTGGCAATGGTTGAATTAGAGTAGGGGATCTCTATAAGGAGGGGAAGCTGCTGCCGTTTGAACAGTGGCATAAATATTTTGGGGTAGCCTTTTTGGAACACGCTTGATTGGTGAAGCGCTTGGTTGACTTACGGAATGAGGCTCCGGAGGAAATGGAGGTGTAACCCCTTTTGCAGCAGGTAATGAATTTAAGTGGGAGTAGAGGGGTGATCTGAACTCAGGTACAGGTGAATTGAGGAACAGAAGCAGAGACAGGAGCTGGGGATAAAAATGAAGGACATAGGCCGAGAGATCCCGGAGGGACAATGAAAAAAGTTTTGGGAACAAGTTACAAAGGTGTCTAGAAATGCCAGATTCAGATTGGTCCAGTACAATTTGTCACGGAGGGTGTATATGACCCCATCTACACTCCATATGATAAACCCACAACACTCACATAATTGTCCACACTGTGGGGAAGAAGCAGCAGGGTTCTGGCCTATGATTTAGGAATGCCCTATTATTTGGACATTTTGGGAGGAGGTGGTGGTGAAATAGAACCTCTGGATGCATGGTACACATCCCAGAGATATGTTTATGCAGATTGGTGCCCGGAGGGAAAGGAGCCAAAAGAAGAAGGGCAATGGTGAACTTCCTATTCATATTAGCTAAACGTATGATTGCAACAAGTATGCAGGGGGGCCTTCAATACAAGCTTGGGTGAAGGATGCACCCTGCGGGGGGATGGCTGAAACTGAAATTCTACGGGGGAGGGATACTGCAGATGGGAAAGAGGGTGGAGGTTTTGAATGGGGACAAATGCTCAATGAATTGAGGACTACCACATGGCTTTACACCCACCTTGAAGGAGGTCAGTTTGGGAGATGTGAACTGTGGGAGATATTAGGAGAATGGACAGGGAAGGTAATGAAAGGGATAAGGAGGATAGGGGCCAGGCAAGGGGCATGTTCATGTGGACAAATATGGCTCCTGAATGCATTACTAACTGGGATGGATTGTACTAACTGCCTTGTTAATTGTTTTGTGTCAAAACATGTTGTAAACGGAAAAATGAAAAGAAGAAAAATAAATGACACGGCCCACGGTAGTGGCCGTGTAGTTATGGTTAAGTTGCTAAACCCATAGGAGGACCACTTTTTGGGCGGCTTATAACTTCACGCCCCCTGGACGAATCTTCACCAAACTTTACAAAAAAAAGTATATGGCCTACTCTGCAATGTTTTGATGAGGTTTGATCAAGGGGGGGCAAAGTTGTAGGGGAGGACCCAAAATTTCTTTTTTTCCCATAGACATAATGGGAAAATATTTCTGTTGCGCCTAGAGCCCAAACCGCTGGACGGATTTTCACCAAATTTGCAGCAGGAGAGGCAGCTTGTCCCAACAGCATGCTTTTGTTAATTTGGTGTAGGTCCGTCCAGTAGTTTTTTTTAAACTAACAAAACGTAAGGCAAAAGAATTAGTGATATCTATGTCTGCTCCGCGGACAGGACACCGATTGGACAATCAGCTTGCGTCATGTCTGTGGATACACGACGTGTTGTCTGATTGGCTGGGATGAAGCGTGAGGTGCGTCAAATTGTTTTGATGCGGCTGCCTTATTGGATGCGCGGACATGCGCTGGAAGTGAGCATAAATTCAATTTTGGGGAGTGTGTTGGTGTGTATGAGTGCTTGGAGAGGGTGGGGAGTAAGAGATGGGTCAAATGCTGTATTTGTTTAGGTGGGAGAAGGCTGTGATGTGTTCCCGGTCACCGCGTGTCTGAGGACATAATAGACACTGGGCGCACTACTGGCTATTTTAGTTTAGTATGATGTTGGTTTTGGGTCGTTAGAAGAGCATTGGGTGAAGAGGGTATGTATTGAAAAGTTTGTACATTGGTTGTATTTATTTTTTAGAATGTTGAAGTAGATAGTTTTGAGGTGGATGTATTATGTTTTTTGGCTGTGGTCATTTGGTAGGAGTTTGTTTCTATGGGTGTGTTATGCTGCAGTGGTTGTGTCCAAGGCCTAGAGTCTCGGGTGCATGGCCGAAGGCCATAGTCCATAGGCCATGCACCCAAGACTCTATGCCCTGGCCACACCCACCGCAGCATAACTCTACAATGCTACCAAACATTTTGATTGTGGTATGTGGCTGCTTAGGGGATATGTTTTAAAAAATGTGAGTGCTGATTTCTGTGGTGCTTGGAGATGGGAGAGTCTGACATAAAGTAAGGGTTGCAAGGAACCCTTGCTGGTGTAATTGTATGTTTTCTGCTGAACCTCGAATGCCTGCCATAATGGCAGCATCACTGCTTGGCCTCCTGCATGATTGAAACTGCCTACTGCCACTGTCAGCCACTATGTGCGCCTCTGACGCAGCACACTGTTAGATATTGCAACCCCTTAGGATTGCCCTATGCCTAATGTCAGCCACTGCGAGTATGCCCACCTGAAATAACCTACTGCTAGGTTTGTACCCCGCCGAGAACCGCCCTCTGCCAGACCCTGAGCTACTTCCATAAATTATTATACTTGGTACCAGTCTACACCTACTGCCTAACCAAAACTAAGCTGAGCAAAACTATGTTGCTACCCGCTACCACCCTCTATGATGTGCCCTAATAAAAACCAGTTAGCATCTCTGCTGTGCCTTACCACATTCATCATCGCCCTCATCATGCCCTCCTATAAATACGCACCATGTCCACTATGGATAGAAAGAACAGACTTCGAGCTAGGCTACCTCTCCTCTATGAGCCCATATGTCATAACAACAAGGCCTTTAACCCCCGATATAAACCTACCTCACAGTACACCAAGCCATATCCCAACCTAACTATACCCCCATTAACACCACTCAGCCTAAACATATCCCAGTAAAAATCCAGGACACACCTAACGTAACCATACTATCCAGCGCCCTGATCAACGCCAGGTCCATAGTGGCCCATGCCACTGAAATAGCTGATACTCTATCATCTGATAAACCTCAACCTCCTGGCAGTCACAGAATCATGGCTACACGAAGCTGCAGGCCCAGCACTCTCCCTAGCTATCCCTGAAAACTACCAATTACTTAGAATGGACAGACGTTATAGCAAAGGAGGGGGTTTAGCTATTATAGCCAAAACCAAGCTCGCTATTAGACTACAAGCCTCATCTCCTCTCAAATCATGCAAACTCCTCATAGCCAAACTGCCCATCTCTAACTGCCATACACTAACCATCTACCTAATATACAAACCTCCAGGCCCCATTGGGACCTTCCAAGAGGATCTATCCAGTATCTTAGCCAATAACACCAAGGATTCCTCACAAATCCTATTATTAGGCGACCTGTACCTAGGATTTAACCACCCAGATGACAAACCAGACCAATCCATGGCCACTATGTTAGCCGAACACAGCTTAAATCAAAAAGTTTTCACCCCAACCCACAACAAAGGAAGGACCCTGGATTGGGTCGCCACCTTGAATTGTCATACTACCATTACTAAAATTACCCCTCAACACTGGACAGACCACTACCTTATCAACTTTACATCAACTCTTAATAAACAAATCACCAAAGAGAAAATTATGGCACCACCTCTTCCCACCAGAGCAAACAAAATAAATATCTCCAGACAATCTCCTGCCACTACTACTACCCACCATCAATGGTCTTCCAAACAACCAGCACCCCGAGCTCCTGGCAGAAAGCTACAATAATGCTATGAAAATAGCATTAGACACCATTGCTCCTCTAAAAATCCAAAAAAGTAAACAAGCCCACTTAAATGCCTGGTTCACCCCACACCTAAAAGAATTAAGAATGCAAAAAAGGAAACTAGAGTCTAAATGGCGCCACACCACTTCTGAAGAAAATAAACTTGAATTTAGACTCTTCGCCAATAAATACAAAAAAGAAATCCTACTCACAAAAAAAATCTCTTTAATGAAAGAATCTGTAGCGCAAGTTCCAAGACCAGAGAACTATTTACCATCCTAAGGGAGCAGGAATCCCCGTACTGTCACACGACAACATTACCAAAGACAAATAATGGTGCACCAGCATCCAAAATGCCCTACTAAACAAAATCAAAACACTCCAAACTAAAATCGCCTTAAAAAAAGACTCCGTAACTCCCAATGAAACATCACTCATCACCATCCCCACGACTAACTACTCTCCTGGCCCCAACCCTTTCAAATTCAAAAAAATAACCATCCCGGAAATTGAAAAGATCATTGCATCCCTCAAACCGTCCAACTGCAGGGGTGATAGCTGCCCAGCCCAGTTAATTAAGGACGCTGCAAGAGACTTAGCCCCCTTCATAACCAAACTGATCAACGCCTCTTTCTCTTCCAACACCATCCCAAGTAACCTAAAAGAGACCTGGGTCCTACCCCTTCTCAAGAAGCAAACCCTAGACCCTGCCATTCCCACCAACTATAGACCGATCCCTACGGTACCATTTCTCCTCACGATAATAGACAGAGGGCCTCATTACGACCCTGGCGCTAAGTGAAAAACGATGGCGGTAAATGGCTACCGCCATCGTTTTCGGCCAGGTCCGATCATGACCCGTGACCGTTATCTACGATGCCATTAGCGGCATCGTAGTTAACGCTGCCGCTAACTGCGCTAAGGGTGCGCGCACACGACCGGCCACACCATACTTAGCGCCATGGCAGAAAGGTACGCAAATGCCGACCCAAGCGGACATGCACCTAACGCCATCACCCAGCCCGTTAAGTACCTTACTGCCATGATGCTAATTACGCCATCGCGAACCAATCGTAAAGGGCCATGTAAAGTGAATGCAGCTGCCACAGGTGCACAGAAACAGCACAGGTGAAGGCAATACAGACTTTGGAAGTACAAAAAGAGCACACCCCACCCCTTCCCACACCCAGTCACACTCCACAATGATACCAATACGACTAGCAATGTTGGGGCTGGAGGACCTGATAGCAATGCATGTGCTACAACAGCAACAACAACAACAGGCAGCACAGAGGAGACGCAGGAGGAGAAGGAGGGAAAGGCAGGCCCAGCAAGCCCCACCAGCACAGCCAGTGCCACCACGCAGGCAGCCCCCAATCCCACGCATCAGAGCCAATCCATTCAACCTCACTGCTGAGCAGATCCACACCCTGTACCGTTTGGACCGGGACAACATCACCGCCATCGTAGACATGATACACAACGACATCGTCAGCATGATAGAAACTCCAACCGCCATCCCCCCCCTACTGAAGGTAGTGTCTGTACTCCACTTCCTGGCCACAGGCACCTACCAGCACACAATGGGGCACTTGTATGGCATTTCACAACCATTATTCTTACGAACACTCATCCAAGTGCTCGATGCCCTCCTCAAGCACACAGACGACCACATCTCATTGCCACGGACTGCCCAGGACATTGCAAACACCAAAGTGGGTTTCCATGCACTAGCCGGCATACCCGGTTGCATTGGTGCCATCGACTGCACCCATGTGGAATTGGTGGTTCCACGTGCCATGGAGGTACTGTACCGCAACTGGAAACAGTTCCACTCAATCAACGTGCAAATGGTCTGTGACTCCAACAAGATCATCACACATTGTTGTGCCTGATTCCCGGGATCAACCCATGATTCTATGGTCCTGAGGAACTCCACAATACCACGCTACATGGGGCGACATGCAGACCCAAGATCCTGGCTACTTGGTGAGTCCAATGTCATGGAAGTGGGCAGGTGAATGACGTACCGATGCATACTCCACCTGGCTGAAAGGGGGGGGGGGAATGATGCATACTCCACCTGGCTGAAAGGGGGGGGGGAATGATGCATACTCCACCTGGCTGATAGGGGGGGGAATGATGCATACTCCACCTGGCTGTGAGTAACACAGAGAACGGAGACAGAGGATGGGCACTCACAATGCACTCAACCCCTCTGCATACATTGGGTGATGGCATGCAAAACAGGCCATGGGAGCCATGAGCATATACTGGTTGCATTGTGTGAATCAATAAGTGCATGTGGAAGTGAGCCGAAGTAACAGTTGGATGCAAGCGATGGTGGCACATCATGTTCTTGATCAGCTGGTGGTGTGATGGAGGGGCTGCTCCCCTCCTGTGGACTGAGGACTGGGCATGGGGTAGAAGGCCACTCCTCTACCTCTGTGTGCCCCTGTGTGTGATCCTCATGGGGGCTGGCGTCTGACAAACAGGGGGAATGTAGTAGGTCAGTGGGGCTTCTGACTTCGTGCTCCTCAATGTCTGAGTCTGAACATGCAGCTATTGCAGCTGTCTCACCCATGTTGCTGCTGGCCGCTGACCCGGTGCCTTCTGTGGCAGGCAATGTTGGTAGAGGTGGAGCAGCTTCTGCTGGCCTGCTGACTACAGGGGTGCTTGCCGGTGGGACGTCCGGTATGCTTGCAGTGGGTCCTGCTTGTTGTGGGGTCTGCCTCACTGCAGCTGAGGTTGAGGGTGCGGGGACGGTATTATTGGCCTTCTTGGCTCTCTTCGTCGCAGGGGTGTCCTGGTCCTCGGGGTGTGAATCTGTGCCTGTGGTGGAGCAAAGGAGGGAGGGCGTTATTGATGGGTCTGCGGACTTTGGAATGACAATGATAGACATTATTCTGGTCAGTAGATGAGGCAGATTTCAGGCAGGGCCATGCAGGTTGTCTCCTTTTAGTGTGGAATGTGGATGCAGGTATGCGGGTGCCAGCAGTGTATACAGAGTGGTGCTCGCATGTGGCTATGGGCAGTGTGGAAATGTGTTGCATTTACACTCTAGGGCAACCTTGTGCTACACATGAATGGACTGCAGTGACTATGGCATGTCTTGTTTGAGGCACCTACCTTCATCGCCTGATGTCGGAGCTCCCCTTTCCATCCCTCCGACACCTTCAATGGCTTCCATGCCAATCGTGGTTGCACAAATCTCCTCCCACGGTTGGAGTTTTAGTGGGGATTCCGACCCTCCACCGGTACCCAGGGCAAGGTTGCGGTTCGCAGAGATGACGGCTCTGACCCGAAGGTCGTCCCAGCGCTTCCTGCACTGCTGTGGGGTGCGGGGTACGGTCCCCACCGCGCTGACGCGCTCGGCCACCAGGGCCCAGATGGCCTTCTTTTTCTCTATCGCTGTCCTGGTCATTTCCGGGGAGAAAACAACAGCTGCGTTGTCTTGCAGGGTCTCCGCAAGCATGCAGAGTTCCTCCCGGCTGAATCTTTCCTGGCGCTGGCAGTCACATGCCTTCTTAACAGCTTTAGGCATCTTTGGGTAGTTGGATGGGTGGGTGATTGGTTGGGACAGGTGTCAGGGTTGGATGTGGTGTTATTCGGTAGGATGGCAATGGATTGTGTTTTTAAAGATGGCCGACGTGCTGTTTCCCGTTCCGGCGCGATGACGCTATTTCCGGTTCTGCTTTTTACGGCCACCGCAAATTACGGTGGCCGCTAATTACGGTGGCCGCTAATTACGGTGGCGGCTACTTACGGTGGCGGAAGTGAACCTTGCTCGCTTTCCGATGCCGGTAGGGGCCTTTTCCGCCATGGCGTTAATTGCATTACCGCCATGGCGTAATGCTCGTGCGCGATGGGTCGTAATGTGGCGCTCTTTACGCCATCGGCCCACGGCATAAACGCTCATTACGCCATGGCGGTAATGACGGAAGATTACCGCCTGGGTCGTAATGAGGCCCAGAGTAGCATACCAGAACTATCTTGAAACTAACCAGCCCCTAGGTATCCGCCAATCAGGATTCAGACTGCAGCACGGCACTGAAACAGCCTTAATTGATCTTAAAGTACATATTGACGAACTCAATGACAAGGGAAACACTGCAATGCTACTCCTCCTTGATCTGTCGGCAGCCTTTGACTTGGTGGATCACGTAGTCCTGTGCAATCACCTGGCATTGGCTGTCCACTTCTCAAATGAGGCCATAGCCTGGATCCAATCATTTTTGGACAACAGTACAATGAGAGCCTTCTCCACATTGGCATCAGCAGACCCCATCAAAATAACTTGCGGCGTACCCCAAGGCTCTTGCGTATCACCAACTCTGTACAAGCCCCTATTTGATAAATTGGACAGACTGGGTGTCACCTACACGAACTACGCAGACAACACCCAGATCCTCATTCCCATTTCGGCAATTTCGACACGGATACGGCCTTGGTAAACAAAATATATCTCATCATTCAGGCATGGATGGCCACACATGGACTATGCCTGAATGATGATAAAACCGAAATCGTACTCCTTGGCTCCACGGCCAACTTAAAAAAACTTAGCCCCAACTATTCAGCATTCAACATTGAAGGCAATATAATCACAGTCTCCAAAACAGTAAAAACATTAGGCTTCCACATCGACACAGCCCTAACACTAAAAACACAAGTTAACTCCCTTCTGCCTCTACATCCTACACGTGCAAGCTTATTAGGGCAATTAGAGATTTCCTCACCCAAACCAGCTGTATCATCATTGCCAATGCCCTAATACTCTCCAAATTTGACTATTGCAATGCTCTGCATCTGGGAGCCAACAAATACATCATTGACAAACTCCAAACATTGCAAAATACCCTTAGAACCGCCCTCAATCTACCTTCTAAGGAACACATCTCTAACACTAGAAGAAAACACAATGCTCTCCCACTTGACATTAGAAAAGATCAGTCCTACTACAGCTTTAGAATGAATATTCTCGCATGGCTACATTCCAATGACCCCCAAGATTAACTATGTATAATTCCATACCAATTAACCAGATTGTACATTGTATATTATTTAACTGATTTATCTTGGTGTAATATGTATTCCTATATTGTGCCTTTAACTAAGCTTTTAAGCAATCTTGTTTTCCTGTTATATGTAGCGCCCTGTTACCTTTGGGTTTTGCGTGCCATACAAAATCAATAAACAAACAAACAAGGAAGGACCTGGTGATTGTGTTGCAGATTGAAGGGAACGGGGAGATGTTGTATTTCTTGCTTTACAACACTGTAAATAGTTGTAGATGATGTGATAGATATGACTGCACATGTGCATAGCTGAATGGTGTTGAGAAATGTAGAACGGAATGGGCAACCAGCTGGAATGAGAGAGCTGTGTAGATTGGAGGAACAGTTGTAGAGGCAGTGGTGTTGTTTTAGCTGGGAGCTTTGTAAATGATATTGGCTATCTGTGTGCATAAATAAAGATGCATGTACTCATCCTGGCTGCGTGCAATTTTATAACACACTAGAAAGCCTTTTTCCATAATTATAATGTTATTTCTCCCATCTTTTAACATGAAATGACACTTTGTTAGATAGCTGTGTGTGTTGTGTCTGATTACTAATATAGTCATTTGTAAAGGAAGTTGAAATGATAGAATGTATGTGAAATATGCAGAAGGTATAGAAAGGAAATTGTATGATATGATATGATATGATATGATATGGCATTTGTAATGCGCCTATACACAAGTGTTTTAAGGCGCGAGACACTATAATGCATTAAATGCTATGATGGTTGAAATGTGGTTAAAGCAAAACAAAAGAGTTGATGGCTGGAAGGTTTAGAATAAATCTTGACCTCTGGCATTGCTCTGGGCAACCCTCCAGACCATCGTTCTTCGCCTGCTAAGCCATTACAAAAGGGGAAAGACCATATGCAAATCAGGCTTGGCCCCACCCCCAAGGGGGTAGTCCAGCCCGAACTGCTAGGTCACATCCCTTTTGCACGAGACCACAAGCATCCCCAGACATGTTTCAACCTTGTTGGGCGTCATCAGTGAGGAGTAGCTTGGGTCTCTAGGCCCAGCAGGCAAGGGACCCACGTCTGGGCATACCCTTCCCACTCGGGGTGACAGTAGCAAAACAAAAGAGTTGATGGCTGGAAGGTTTAGAATACATCTTGACCTCTGGCATTGCTCTGGGCAACCCTCCAGACCATCGTTCTTCGCCTGCCAAGCCATTACAAAAGGGGAAAGACCATATGCAAATCAGGCTTGGCCCCACCCCCAAGGGGGTAGTCCAGCCTGAACTGCTAGGTCACATCCATTTTGCACGAGACCACAAGCATCCCCAGACATGTTTCAACCTTGTTGGGCGTCATCAGTGAGGAGTAGCTTGGGTCTCTAGGCCCAGCAGGCAAGGGACCCACGTCTGGGCATACCCTTCCCACTCGGGGTGACAATAGCAAAACAAAAGAGTTGATGGCTGGAAGGTTTAGAATAAATCTTGACCTCTGGCATTGCTCTGGCCAACCCTCCAGACCATCGTTCTTCGCCTGCCAAGCCATTACAAAAGGGGAAAGACCATATGCAAATCAGGCTTGGCCCCACCCCCAAGCGGGTAGTCCAGCCCGAACTGCTAGGTCACATCCCTTTTGCACGAGACCACAAGCATCCCCAGACATGTTTCAACCTTGTTGGGCGTCATCAGTGAGGAGTAGCTTGGGTCTCTAGGCGCAGCAGGCAAGGGACCCACGTCTGGGCATACCCTTCCCACTCGGGGTGACAATAGCAAAACAAAAGAGTTGATGGCTGGAAGGTTTAGAATAAATCTTGACCTCTGGCATTGCTCTGGGCAACCCTCCAGACCATCGTTCTTCGCCTGCCAAGCCATTACAAAAGGGGAAAGACCATATGCAAATCAGGCTTGGCCCCACCCCCAAGGGGGTAGTCCAGCCCGAACTGCTAGGTCACATCCCTTTTGCACGAGACCACAAGCATTCCCAGACATGTTTCAAACTTGTTGGGCCTCATCAGTGAGGAGTAGCTTGGGTCTCTAGGCCCAGCAGGCAAGGGACCCATGTCTGGGCATACCCTTCCCACTCGGGGTGACAATAGCAAAACAAAAGAGTTGATGGCTGGAAGGTTTAGAATAAATCTTGACCTCTGGCATTGCTCTGGGCAACCCTCCAGACCATCGTTCTTCACCTGCCAAGCCATTACAAAAGGGGAAAGACCATATGCAAATCAGGCTTAGCCCCACCCCCAAGGGGGTAGTCCAGCCCGAACTGCTAGGTCACTTCCCTTTTGCACGAGACCACAAGCATCCCCAGACATGTTTCAACCTTGTTGGGCGTCATCAGTGAGGAGTAGCTTGGGTCTCTAGGCCCAGCAGGCAAGGGACCCACGTCTGGGCATACCCTTCCCACTCGGGGTGACAATAGCAAAATAAAAGAGTTGATGGCTGGAAGGTTTAGAATAAATCTTGACCTCTGGCATTGCTATGGGTAACCCTCCAGATCATCGTTCTTCGCCTGCCAAGCCATTACAAAAGGGGAAAGACGATATGCAAATCAGGATTGGCCCCACCCCCAAGGGGGTAGTGCAGCCCGAACTGCTAGGTCACATCCCTTTTGCACGAGACCACAAGCATCCCCAGACATGTTTCAACCTTGTTGGGCGTCATCAGTGAGGAGTAGCTTGGGTCTCTAGGCCCAGCAAGCAAGGGACCCACGTCTGGGCATACCCTTCCCACTTGGGGTGACCATAGCAAAACAAAAGAGTTGATGGCTGGAAGGTTTAGAATAAATCTTGACCTCTGGCATTGCTCTGGCCAACCCTCCAGACCATCGTTCTTCGCCTGCCAAGCCATTACAAAAGGGGAAAGACCATATGCAAATCAGGCTTGGCCCCACCCCCAAGGGGGTAGTCCAGCCCAAACTGCTAGGTCACTTGCCTTTTGCACGAGACCACAAGCATCCCCAGACATGTTTCAACCTTGTTGGGTGTCATCAGTGAGGAGTAGCTTGGGTCTCTAGGCCCAGCAGGCAAGGGACCCACGTCTGGGCATACCCTTCCCACTCGGGGTGACAGTAGCAAAACAAAAGAGTTGATAGCTGGAAGGTTTAGAATAAATCTTGACCTCTGGCATTGCTCTGGGCAACCCTCCAGACCATCATTCTTCGCCTGCCACGCCATTACAAAAGGGGAAAGACCATATGCAAATCAGGCTTGGCCCCACCCCCAAGGGGGTAGTCCAGCCTGAACTGCTAGGTCACATCCCTTTTGCACGAGACCACAGCATCCCCAGACATGTTTCAACCTTGTTGGGCGTCATCAGTGAGGAGTAGCTTGGGTCTCTAGGCCCAGCAGGCAAGGGACCCACGTCTGGGCATACCCTTCCCACTCGGGGTGACAATAGCAAAACAAAAGAGTTGATGGCTGGAAGGTTTAGAATAAATCTTGACCTCTTGGCAGTGGTTACAGAAATGATAGAATGAATGAAGAAAATAACAGTTTGCACATTGCAGTTAATATGGGTAAATAAAAATTTGGAGAGCAGACAACTTTGCAAGTGACACTTGATCATAGTACATAGGAGAAATGGCAGTAAGTATGTTTTACAGGTTACACACTAGTAGTGGTATTTAGTCTGTTTACATGCATTTATACAAGAGATGTACACGTACCATACATGCCAATCCTCCCGATTTTGGCAGGAGACTCCTAATTTTTCAGTGAAAAATATTGTTCTTTTTCAGTGAAAAATATTATTATTTTTCACGTTCTCGCGCCGAAAATACATCTTTGCCCAATGCATTCTTATAACAATAATGTTGTCTCCCAATTTTCGGAGGAAATGGCCCTCCCAGGTGGGTCAGAATGTTGGCATGTATGATGTACTGCACAAAACATATTCAAACATGTACTTTGTGTTCATGCATGAGGATGTACATGAATCTGCAAGTAGAAATGTTGGAGAGTTTACTAGTAGTTGCTGTAAGTGCTTTGCAGTCACAGCGCAATAGTGTTCAGAGTGATGAAATGTACATCTAAAGTGCTGAATTGTAATGATGGAGTTAGATGTAGAGGTCTTGCGTGTGATTGGTGGATGGTTGTCTGACTGCTTAACAGTAGCCAATGAGGGAATGGTTCAAAGTGACGTGGAAAGGGTAGAAGGGCTGCGCCAGTGTTACTTACG
Source organism: Ambystoma mexicanum (assembly GCF_040938575.1). Classification (NCBI taxonomy): domain Eukaryota; kingdom Metazoa; phylum Chordata; class Amphibia; order Caudata; family Ambystomatidae; genus Ambystoma; species Ambystoma mexicanum. The sequence continues at coordinate 459,133,406 of NC_090935.1, forward strand.
CACTCTATGGACAGCACAGCTGTTCGCCGACAGGTCATGCCACATCGAGGCTTCTGAGCATGAAATGGGAGTGTATTTTGAGGATTAGCCAATCAGGTGTTGAGGTTCTGCTTCATATTGAGAGAGGATGTGTGTAGTGAAGAGGGCGGTGGTGGAGAAAGTCAGGGTGGTGGTGCTTGGAGATATATTTGTGAATGGTTTGGAGAAGTATGCTAAATCTAGGAATGTGGCTAACCATTTTGATACAAAAGTTTGTCAGGATATGGCTAGGTATAATAGTCCACGTGTGGTTGTTCTGCACTGTGCTGCTTTGCATTTGGGCTATGTCAGTGCCCCTACCTTGTTGCAAGATCTGCAAAACTTGGTTCAGGCAGTAATGAAACTACTTCCATTCCAAATGCCAAGATTATTTTTTCTAGTTTGATACCTAGGCCAATATAGGACAATAGTTCTGTTTTTTGTCCTCAGCAAAATGTTGGTAGGTGCTTAATCAACCAAGGCATGTTTGCTTTTATGACTAGAGCTGGCATGTTCTTTTGCAACAATGAGAACATTTACTCTGGTAATGTTGATTACTTTAAAGAAGATGGCATTTCTTTAATGAGAAATGCCATGCTGTTTTGGAACATAAGGGTTGCTTTGGAGAAGGTAATGTGAAGATTTTTGGAGGAAAATTCGGAAACCCCCGCCCAAAAAATACAAAATAAAAGGTGTTTCTGAAGCATCTGCAAAAAAACAAAAAAAAGGCTCTTTTCAGAGCCAACCTCAAAAGGGGAATGGGGCACACTATTTAAATTTTAATTCCATACACTCAGATTTTTCGGTTGTCCGTGAGCAGCGCGTATTACAAACAGGATTTTTGAGGTTGAGAGGGATGCAAATGAGACGTAGCACAGCAAGGGATTGGTCAGTAGTGTTTACTGGGTGTGATGTGTGAGCAGAGAGTTTGTTAGAAAGTAGTTTTCCTGAGACGAGAGGAGATAGCTATCTCTGTGTGTTTCAGAAAGCAGATTGTCTGGATTTTGGGAGATTCATGGATCAATTGGTTGGAGATGCATGCAGATCGCTGCAACATCTTGGATTCCCTCATCTGGAAGTGCACTGGCATGAAGTGCGTGGAATGAAGTGGTTGGATTTGGTACTTCTTTGTGCTACTTTGGTGACACAGTGTCATCCAGACATTATTATTATTCATTTTGGAGGGAACAGTTTAGGACATGTGTCTGGAATCTGTTTGCAATATGCAATGAAAGAAGGACTTGGGAAAGTCATGGACATGTATCCAAACTCCAAAGTAATTTTTTCCCGTATTGCACAGAGACAAATGTAGCTGCGTTCTTCTTCATTTGGACACAAATGGAGAAAGCAAGGTGCAATGTTAACAAGGCTATATGTGCCTTTTTGAGAGATGTTGGTATGTCCTCTATTCACAATGAAAGCATTATGTTTCATAGTGCACATATTTTTCGCAGAGATGGAGTACATCTTACTTATGCCGGCAATCAGATTTTTCGGCGAAATATACAAAATGCATCGTGACCTCTATTTGGAATTACAGCAATCCATTTTGCATTAGCTGTTGACCATTTGAAGTTTTCGAAACACAAAAAAACAGCACAAAAAGGCTCTTTTCAGAGCCACCACTTCATCCCAGCGAAAAGTGCAATGTTTGTGACAGGGAAGCACCGCAAAAGAATTTAGAGGTGCACGGACATCTGCGCTGTCCCGAACATTTCAAACACCAAGAAAGGGCTAAAAAAAAATCCAAAAAATATGCAGATCGCGAGGGGCATAGTGTGGGACATGTGCAAGGGTGAACTTTCTCATGAAAATACCTTGGACTGCTGAGAAAAACACTTTTTAGGTGTCCGGGTGCCCGGACAGTGTTCGTTATGCTTAGCGCAGGTACGGTCACATGATGACGTCAAGGACATGTTGCAGAATGGGACGGCTGTCCGTAGGACACCAAATGCGTGGGTTCGGGTCTACACATGCGTGCGGGTGTTCTACGGACAGTGTTTGTAGGGGCAAGGGTGTGATATGCATGCGCGCAAGTGTTCCCCGAACAAAACAAATGTGTGTCAGAACTTTGCAGACAGGCGGACGGGCTATGTGTTCCACGGACATATTCATTCTGGTTACAGACAATGCAAACAGGGGAAATGTTCTTAGGACACTTTATTTTGTATAGCTACGAACATGCGGACGTCTTTAGTGTTTCTGTTCTGTGACACCCCCATTTTGACTACGACCAATTCGAACAGATATAGTGTCCTTAGGACACCCCTATTTTGGTTAATTACGGACAGGCGGACCTCTTGTGTGTCCTAAGAACACTTCCATTTTGATTGCCAACAATACAAACAGGTATAGTGTCCTTAGGACACGCCCATTTTGGTTAATTGAGGACATCCCGGACAGCCGCGCTGTCCGCGGACACCGTAACTGCCTTTTAAAAAAAAATAAGACACAGAGGAATATACTAACAACCGACTTAATATTTTATTATTTTATAAGAGTATAAAAATTACGAAAGAGAGGGGGAAGCAGAAACTGAAACAAATACAGGGGAATTAGGGGTTTGGACATGATGGATGGGAGGGGAGGAAGGGATGGAAGTCTCAGCGTAACTTTTTTCATGCTGGGGAGCTTTTGGGGATAGTTGGATAGGACATGGAGAGGGGGAACAGGTACATGTGGGACAGTGATATTTACTATTGTCTTTTATATGGTCATTCACAAAGTTTTGTTTATAAGAATGACATTTTTCATTATCCATTTTTAGCTCCACTCGCTGCATAGGATTTTCTAACATCTCTCTTGGTATATTATTTTTAATGTCTCTATGGTCTGTTAGAAAATAAATGTGTTAAGTACACATAAAGTAGTGGTTATTAATTGGCTTATATAGAGAAGTGTAGTGTCTACCATTAGTATCACTGTCTTCACTCATTTAATCCCAAGGAAAACATTCTTCCAGCCATTCCAAAGTACTGGACATTTCTGTGTAGAAAAACATAATATTAATTTTAGTGTACCTAATAAAGAAAGTTTATAAATATATATAATACATGTAGTGTACTCACTAGTTTCTTGCTAAATTCTGGTGTTACTGCTGCGTAGTCCTGTTGATTGTTGCTGTGCAATTTCTGTGAGGTCATTCTGTTGGAGGTATATTTATTGTGTTTTGGTATATTCAACTATGTAATTGGACTGTTAGTGTTTTACATATACAGTTTCACTTCATATTTATTATTGAATGTAATTCATTTATGTGCTGCTTTTTGAACATTTTTAGTGGTTTTTTTGGATGATATAACACTGTAAGATACCCCCTGAGTTTTTGGATAGTGTTGATGTTGTCTGAGTCTGTCCGCAAACAGAGGCATGGTCTGCAGATATCAGATGCACTAGCGCTGGTGGGGGGAGCAGTATGTTCTGTTATATGTATATTAACTAAGGGCATCCTAGTAAACATTTATCACATTTACATTATATATATATGTAGATTTAGTGAAAAACTTTGTTAATGGAACGTTATGGTTAAGTTGCACTAATAAAAACCTATGAAATTCAGTAAAAAAACGTTGTTAAAAGGACGCTATGGTTTCAAGTAAAATTGAAAACCCCCTGAAATGTGTCAGTTATGGTAAACTAAGCAACCATAACTCGCGCCACCACCATGCACTGCTAAGGCTAACACCCAGGACATCAAAGATGACATCACAAATATAATTGATGACATCACTGATGACATAACATGTCTAGCCCCTTCTTTTTTGTTCACTGATTTTATTTACTGACAGTCAGAAACTTAAGATTCAAAAGGTATTACATTTATAGATATACAGCTTGATGATGAGGAATGGGAGGACAGCCATCAGCCAGCTTCAGGACAGCGTTCTATGCTTGCCCATCATGATGTCAACCAATCTTTCTGCTGTTTCTTTCGGTGGAGATCCTTCGATACTCCCTTTGATTTTATAACTATCTTTCTTCCCCATTTACCTATACATTTCCCCAATCCTTTTCACTATGCCTTATGCTCATCAGCCCATGTTTGTATTCTCTGTATTCTCTGTATCCCTCTTTGGGGCTGTTGTGACCGTCTCTCTTCTTCCTATTGTTATTGTGCTTCAATAGGCACTAATCATCTATTAATTATGTGATCTATTTCAACACCCTTTCTCCCCTACTCCTTCTCATGTCTTCTTCCCTTCTTCTAATCTCCATTTTCTCTTCTTCCTCTTGCCTTCTTTGCAAAGCAATCTACGTTCTTTCAATCTCTGTGTTTCTATTTCATCACATTTCTTCTCTTCTATAATCTCTTCTGTTCTTCATACCTCCTTCATTCGTCCTTTCAATTCCTCTCTTTTTTGTCTCCTCTGTGTATATCCTTTCTAATTCTGTTTCCTTCTTTTCTTGTTCCTTGTCCTTTTCTCATTCCTCTCTTTCTTCTCTTCCTCTAACATCTTTAATACCCTTTCCGTCTAATTTGAGTAATATCTGTCCTCCCATCCATTCGTTCTGCACTATTGTCACTTCCTTGGCTTTTTCCTTCCCTTCTTTTTGTCCCTTAGCTTCTTCTTCCATACCTATCTGTCTGTCCCTTCTTTCATCACTCTCTTTATATTCATTGCATGCTGACATATGTTTGAGTTCTGTAATCTTACTCTCTTCCACATTGTCCTCACTATTATAAGTGGTGGCGCATATGTCTTATTAACGGTTCCATGTCAATTCATCGGAGGATGTTTTTTCTTTTTTTTTTTTAAACCCCATTCCCTTAAATTTTGTATGTATTCCCAAACACCCATATCCCATATATATAATGTTCTAACCCCCCAAAAAAATTAGATGGGCTTTTTCCATAAAAAAATTAGCTGTAAAAAACTCTGTGACAAAAACATCCTGCGATGAAAGGATGTTGTACACTTATTAATATACCCTGCTCCTGCTTTTAACTCATTTAAAGGATAAAATACCTAATAATGTCTGTGTTCTTGTTTTCAGAAGAAAAAAGAAAAGAGGAGCAGAGTGTGTTGTGTGCTCCCCTTTATGCTGATTAATCATTCTGTCCTTTTCGGGCGGGTCTTCTTCCTTACTCTGACACATTTTCCATAGTTCAAAAATGGCTAATCTTTTCTGTAACTTCTTACCTGTATATGCAGCATGTAAGTATCTTGTCATGTGTTGCAATACTGTTCTTGATAGCAAACCTTCATGAGGCCAAGGAATGAACATTTTATCAGCCGTGACTTTTACCCACTCGGCAGGTTACTTCCTAATCTTGAGTGTGTATCTGAGTAATGATTTGGACAAATGTTGCAGGGGAGTGTCCCCCATAATGACTAGTCATTTTTAACTGTCAATATGTACCAGTTCTTTGATTTCATTATTACTTTAATCAATTATACCACAACAATCAATTCGGCCAGCACCCTCAATAACCGCCTATGATCCAAAAACAATTCTTCCACCAATTTTAAAGCCTATGTAGTATTGACACTCTAGGAATATTATTTCACTCACTCTTTTTTCTCTAGTTTTATCCTCCTCTGATGGACACCAATCGCTTGATTTTAGAGTTAAATTGATGTCTCTTATTTTAAATAAATCAAATGTTTTACGCTGACATATTTATAACCCCAAACAAATATGCACTTAATTTTCTACGATCGTCTTCTCCTACTTTCTCTAGTAAAGGTATCTCATCTCCAATTTACCCCATTTTAGAGTGTGACACACATTCTTCATCTTGGCCTTGCCTCAGGAATCTCTAAAAGCTGATGCAGGTTCGAATCCCGGCGGGGCCAAACTCAGCCTTTCATCCTTCCTAGGTCGATAAATGAGCACCACACACCATGGGTAATAATAAGCAGCGCTCAGATACCTGAGGGTTCGTAGCGCTATATAAATGACAAATTATTATTATTATTATTATTATTATTAATAAAAGAGATCCCTTCTAGGAGTTTAATGCGTGCCCTTCAGTCCCCTTGGGACTAGGGATCGAGGTATCTCTTTCTCTTAAAAAAAATGCTGTTACTATATATATTAACACTTACAATGCAATCACTCTTCTTTGTTTGCCACTTTCAATGCTCTACTTACAACCATTGCTCAGCTTGAGCTCCTCGGCATCAACTCTTCCCCAATTGACCAGTACGCCTTCAGTCCGTGGGGCATCTGCAGGGTCTGGACAGGAATTTCTTCAAAGGGGCACCTGCCGACCATCTCGTTTACACACATGTGTTTTTTCTCCACTCTCCACAAGAAACTCTGCAATCTTCTGGCTAATGATGCAAGACGTCAAAAATTGGTGAGTCTGGATCTGGGCCCGGCAGATGGGAGAAGAACCATCTGCACTGCTACCAAAATGTGCAGTACCCCCTGGAGCATTCCAAGTGCTAGATGGGATAACCAATGAATGATCTCAGATGCAAATAATATGTAAAAATATGACTTTATTATCAGCTCAAACAAGGTAGGTAAACCTGGTGAACAAAGAGATTGCAGCTCACTCAATCTCACATACATTTCAATTACACAAAAGCTTTATAGCTCAATATACGTCACCCTATGTGGTAAATAATAAACAGCTATCGAAAGGGGTTGTTTAGGGGAACATACACCAATGTAATGTATCCCTGGAGTGGAACACACTATCCCTTTCGGGATGCTCTACTTACTTTGTTTTGGTGTTAGTAACACAATTGGCTGCCCCTTATCTGGTTGGCACGCCTTGAGCTACCTCCAACTATGTATAATACAGATTACCTAGCAGAATAACAGCAGCGGGTTGACTTCTGCAACAATATATAGTCCATCGCTACATAGGCATTTATGATTGGTGGGAATTCTCTCCCAACCTTGTACATTCGGCTTGTTATTAGCACGTGAGCAAAATGAAACCCAGGTGCGGGGAACAACATCAGACCACTGCCCACTTGGCAAAATAGCCTACCATCTCTCATACAGACCCTCCAGAAAATTGCGGCATGAAATGGAAAATATTGCGGCACAAAAAAGAAAAAAATTGCGGCACCCAACTGCGTTTTTTGCGGCATTTTCTAACGTTGAAAAATATATCATTTAACATCTTTTTTAGCCTAAAACCAAGTAATTGCAAGGCTTTTGTTAGTGAGGAACAAAATGTGTTCTGTCTGGCTGCGCTCTGTAGGACAGCCAGGTCGAGTCACCACAGCCTAACATTTTGGATTGTGGTGGGGGAAGGGGGATACAGCCTGATGAGCTCCAAGGAAATGGTGCTGTGCCACTACTTCCAGCAGACAAGTGGAAAGCAAATAAACAGATAGGCTTGAATTCAAAAGTGTAACCCTGGTTGAAGCCCATAGGTTTGCTTTGCGCTTGTCCTATGACCCCAGGAGAGAGGGGGAACAACTCTACACTTCTCCATGGAAGGAATCCATGAGGCCAAGACACAGGGGCAATGCAGTGGCAGTAACTGCAAGCCCATAATACCTAGCCAAACAATGAACTCTCTTGGGTGGTCATAATTCCTTGGTTATGCCACCCACACATGGTGACTAAACACACCCACAAACAGAAATGAAACATCACAACACTACCAGGGGTCAAGTCCTACAAATTAAAGTGGGGGAGGGAACTCATTAACAAATGCAATGGCATGTGATGTCATCAGAAATCAGCATATCAAGGTGAAATATGCATATATCATTAAATTGGCTTTGCATAACCACCAAAATTGCACAGGACGAATGGCATTTGCCTTTCATAAATTTTAACACCCAATTTTGTGCGTAATTGGTGTCATACAGCCCAGCCTTGATTCAAGGCTGGGCTGCATGATACAAATGCTCATAGCTGTATTCGTTTCAAATTGCTTTACAATTATTGTAAAGCAATTTGAAACGAATACAGCTACGAGAGTCTTCAATTGGCATCATGCAGCCCAGCCTTGATTCAAGGCTGAGCTGCATGATACAAACGCTTGTAGCTGTATTCGTTTTCAAATTGCTTTACAATTGGGATCATGCAGCCCATGATACCAATTGTAAAGCAATTTGAAATTAATACAGCTACGAGAGTCTTCAATTGGTATCATGCAGCCCAGCCTTGAGGCTGGGCTGCATGATACCAATTGTAGACGAGCGTCAGGAAGCATTAAGTTTATGCTTTATTTTCCGGCGCTCGACAGGAAAGTAATTTACTTTCCTGTCGAGCGCCGGGAATGAAAACAGTCCAGTGGCCTCTTTAGGTGCTCTGAGTTGGGGGCAGATGAGTGGACAGGCCAGTGCTTACCTGGCTAGCTTCACCAACTGTCAGCTCGGGCACTCAATGAGCCTTGGAGGTGCCTGGGGTCACAGCCAAATGCTGTGCATCTCCCAGGCCTGCGTGACCCTCCCCCAATCCTGGGCCTGCAACGCAGAACCAAGGTGTTAACCCTCAAGCTGCTGCAATCAGCAGCCAGCTGTGTTTGCTCTAAATCATTAAATGAGCGTGAAAAAAGACACACTAAGCTAACGTGTCTTTTTTGCGCTCATTTAATGATTTATAGCGGCAATTGCGGGAAATGGCAAATTTTGCGATTTTTTTTGCAAATCGCAAAATCGCCATAAGGTGGATGGTCTGCTCATAAATTAGGCCCTGAGGCAAGGCTTCTTTGTAGTTGACCTTGCTGACTGTTCTCTTACCCGCAAATTTTAAGGGAGTGAAGGTACATTGTTATCTTCGTCTTTAGCTTAATGAATAGGCCTTGTTTTCCAGTCTTGCACCAGGTGCGATGAGACCATGATATTGTCCATTCTGACCTTTTATTTAGTGCCATTTTATTCAATCATACTGGGTTCTATTACTGCCCTTGGCCTCTAGAGACAGGGTTGCTCCATCTTGCATATGATTTCTGAATCTTTGATTTTTCAATACTTGGCACTTGCAAATGTTCACTCTTTTACTTAATATAAGAGAAATATGATCTGTGTATGTAGCTTATCCTCTTAGACTCCTTTTGTGCTTACAATTGCATCTTGTAGTGGCATCCTTGATCCCAAGCCAAACAACTATTCTTTGTTCCTTCCGTGAAGATGTTCTCCAGCACCTGCCAACTCTGCAGCCTTGGTCTATCTCCTTCAGGCTTTTTAGCTTACTATAATACAAAACTGACGTCCATCTTTAGATCATAGCCGCTGTACCTGTGTTATATTTTCTACTGCAGCAAGCTTCTATATGTCGCATCTACCTTGCGTTTCTGCATATGTACATCTACTGCACATCTTCTCACTTATCTTCACAGTGTATATCATTTCTCTGTATCTGTATAAATGTTTACTTTGTTCCATCAGTCACATCTTTATTATTACAGTATTCACATATCATGTCAGTGTATCCTTGTGTCTCTTCTTCATGACATCACTTTACTCTTGTCAGATTTCACTTATAGCTCATCTATGTTCTGTGGTGTCTGCAGGCATCCTTTCACCACAGTATTGCGAGGGTATTGATACGGTTGTCTGAGTGTGTAACGTCTCTCATATCTTTGATGCAGTATTGGGATGATACCTGGTGTCATAGTGCTGTCCTGTTGTTGTTCCATTGTAACAGAGTTGAGGGCGCTGGAACTAGAGATGACATGTACATTTGCCTCTTTACAGGTGCAGGTAGGAAAGAACCCAAAGACAAGCCTTCTCTTGTACACCTGAAGACTCTGAAACCTCGTCCCTGTAAACAACAGACTTGCCCCCCTGATTCTGCAATTCATTAAGGAGCTTAAGACCCTACTCCTCAAGGAATGCATCTTCTCTACTGCATAGTTCCATGCACCCTATACTCCTCACCCTACCTGAGATTAGGTGAACTGTTCACCATTGTTTCCTCCCCTGGTTGCTTGTAGATCCCCTGTTGCCAAATTACTCACCCTCCCTCTCCCCTGTTGTTGACTCCCAGCTACCTTGATCCTCGGCTTCCTCCACCACGTTCTTCCCTCTATGACTGTAAAATGTTCTGTTGCTTCCCGAAGCTAGGCCTGTGTTCAATAAATACCTTAATAATAAAAAAAGAATCTGATGGTTAGGTCCCTAATGTTACCAGAGTTATGGAAGGGAAAAACGGCAGCCACACGTGGGCCTTCCTGTAAAACAACTGTCCATGTCTGCTTGACCAATGTCCAGTGAGAAGCTTAGAATGGAGGCTCTCACTCCCTGCAGGGATCAAAATTAAGATTGGATAAGCAGGGGCTAAAAGCTGCACCTGCGTGTCCAGCATCAACCAGTGAGCACGTGTATTCCGAAAAACTGACCTCGATATAATATGCAAATGTAACATTTTGTTCATATGTAGGGCCCATTATGCTTTATACATCATATACATGTATCCTAATAGTTATTTGTAGATTTTCCCAAACGCAAAGTTAATGTCACATTGGTATCTTTGTTTTGTATAAGTTGGCCTGGGGAGCCAAAGGTAGGTTCTAGTAGCTGTTGGTGTGAAGCTAACCAGGCTCTTCGAGGCTACAAGCAGGAGCTGACTAGCTCCCAACGCACCTCAATGTGAGCCCTGCCATGTAAGGGCTGCATTCTATGCATGCAGTTAGAGCCTCTATGTCAAGTTCCTAATTGGTCATAGAGGTAGAAGCTGTGAAAAAAAAAATGAGAAAAATAGAATGTGGGTTGCTACTGTGTATAGAGCATGGATTCTACAATTGCTGATTGTCTAAAGAGAACACAACATGCCATGGTCCGTCTGAAGTGTAAGTAACAGATGCAAACAGTTCAACTCAGGTCAGCAAATATGTTCATTAATTTAAGGCTTTCAAGGTTTTCGGTTCAGAGGGCTACCAAATGAGAAAGGTAGCAGGCCTTCATGCATTGTGTTTCCTCTGTTCATGTTCCACTATGGAGGGCAGCTGACTTTCTATTTAAGTGATCTTTCTGTTTTCAATGATGCACACAATAGAGGAAATACATTCTGTAATGCATCTCCCGGGGCATTCGGAGAAACACAGCCGCCCTCGGGATACAGAGAGAGGCCTTTACACATTAGCAAGGGGACGTAGGGAGACAGGGGAAGTGCACAATCAAGCGCGCACACACACGGAGACTATCTGTCTCATCATGGCTCTTCCCGTAACAACTTCTTACTGCAGTGAAAGAAGGACATGTGCCAACAAGAACAAGTTTAAAACAAGACTGTTCATGTAAAACGTGAAAACAACTCTCGGTCCCTCATTATAGGTTTGACGGTATCACGCTGGTAATTCTAGTGGGATACCGGCAAACCTACCTTACCATCTTCAGGTGTTACCGGGATATTACGGGTGGCAGAGAGCAGGTAAGTTCCCATTCCCATGAAGTCCGAATAGACTCCATGGGATACAATTTCCTGAATCACCGGCACCGTTAGTAACGGTGATTCAGGAATTTATTTTCTGGGTGGGGTCTGAACTCCCAGCAGGTCAGGCCTGACAGAGGAGATCCGTGGCACCCACTGGCAAACCTGAAGTGTGCTGGTCCAGAAAAAATGCTGAGCCGGAATTACCAGTTTCCCGGCATTTTCTCACTTATAATGAGGCCCTCCATTCCTCTGAGGCAAGTGCTAAAATTGTTACAGTGGAATCTGTCTTTACTTTGACTTGTTGAAAGTGCCACGTTCACCCATAGGTTGAATATTGAGTTGGATGGGTTTCCATTTCCTGTAATAGGCATCTTCGGTCATTGACATACATGAACTAACGATAAACATTACTCAAATCGTGCATGACAAAAAGCAGCTGAAGGAGATTTGCAAAACCTTTACATGTGGGCCAAAATGTCCGCACATAGTGAGTGGTCATTGCCACAGGTTGGATGCTTAACAATTTTGACAAATAAATGCCATAGCGTAGAGCACACACATCACAACTAACTGATTAAAATTGATGATTTCCTGTTAATGTCATGGATGCTAGAAAGATACTCATCCTCACTCTGCTTTCCTAAATAGTGCACTGACACAACTGGAAGCGGATGTAAACACATATTCTCCAGTCTCGCTTGAAATTGCAAGGGAGGATCTATGGAATGGCACTGCCTGGATTGGCTGATGATGGAGTCTATCATGTAATCGAGGTGCATGTGTATCTTGTACCCCATGTTGAGGTGCCAATGAGGTTCCAATTGAATCATGCAGATGTGAACAGAAAGTACATTAGTCTCACGCCTTCCAGGAAGTTGTTTAATTTTTTCAGGCAGTCAGTATAGGGACTGTGGGCTGAGATGTAGTACTGCATGTATGAAATGTCTACGTGTACAACAGCGGCACAACATGTTCTGGTTTTGCAAACGAGCAATGCTGGGCCCTGAAGTCCTTATTCTTTTGGCTGTGACCTTCCTACAGGGATGTAGCTGCTTCCCGTGGCGGAAAAATCAGGATCCCCAAGGGTAACAAATATCACCTTTAAGGAAGCAGCAAGACCGACCTTTGCCATCTACATACGTTATTGTAAGTGGCAATCATCATTGGGGATTGAAATGCACCTCTTGCATTCTCCATTCTGCATGAGGACGGGATGCTCACTGAGCATTTCCTCTTTTACTTGGAACTTAGCTTGTTTGTGACAACTCACACAGTTTCAAAGCAAAAGATGACTACTGAATGCACAGAGTAGACTGCTTCCAAAATGCGTTCACAAATGGCTTCACGGGTGCAGACATCCCAAAACTGCATTTTATTATTTTTTATTTCCTGCACATTCACTTCAAGTAAGTTGCATTAGAAATGCAGGCCTTGGTCAGTGGATTCGCAGCCGTGAGAATGCCACTGCTGAAATATGTTTTGAGGCGCCCCACATACATTGGATATTAAAATGTATTCACTGTATACTGAGTCATACATTATATAATGCGTAAAAGTACCCTCTACGGTACATTATAAGGATATTGCAAGACACTGAAGTATTTTATAACAAATAGTGGGCCACGGTTTGATTGATTGCCATCTGCTGAGGGTGAAGAAGCCCTGGCTTTTTTTAATTGTAATTGTATTAAGCCAATGCAATGATACTGGCAATTCCATCTCAGCACAGGAAATCAATCAGATCTCCCTTTTAGAAGTTCCATGCCAAAAGCATAGCGTACACCCGTGCTCTGATGCCTGATCTGCAGCACCTGCTGCCCAATGGCACAGATCAGGTTCAGAGGTCACAGGTGCCCTCCTGCCAGCTGCAGTGTCAGGAAAGGTCATTACAGCACAAGGGCTGCAATTAAGATAGCCATCTCTGTTCCAAAAACGACATAACTATACGAATGCAATCCTGGTCACTTGTTAATATAATAATTATAATTTTGCATTTATATAGTGCTACGAACCCTCAGGTATCTGAGCGCTGCTTATTATTACCCACAGTGTGTGGTGCTCATTTATCGATCTCGGAAGGATGAGTTTGGCCCTGCCAGGATTCGAACCTGCATTAGCAGGCTCTGCACGGATGTCAAAGCAAGCGCTCTACTCTCTGTGCCACTTGACCAACTTTAAATATAAGCCATACCTGAGTTTGAGGTATGGTGGCGGGCATCTCTCATAATTTTCCAAGCCAAATCAATTTGATATAAAACATATCTCACCCCTGTGAGTCCAGTTCAATAGTGGAAGGGTTATGTGTATTCCCCCCAGCCAGGCTGCCATTGCTGCTCCCAGAAAGAATGTAGCTATGTGCGTTACCTCGCTTTAGCAGCATAAATTGGAGCAGGGACTGTTTCTTCAACACATGTGTTTCTGCCCTGCCACCACATTCAGAGTTAGTGTGCCTACATATTTCTCCCCCATATCTAGCTAGGAGCATGATGTTTTTACCAATTTGATGTTTCCAGCCAGCAGATCTGCTACCCCTCACAACCAGCTTGCCAATGCCTGCTTCACCTCCTTAGCATCTAGTGTTAAAGTGACTCTATTTTGGCCCTTGGTGTGACATGCTTTACGTTTGGTTTTATTTATGTTGATGGTAACTTTCAGAGAAACAGGCCAATTGGTGATGTACATACACAGGGGAATTAAAATTAAATTAGTATCATCTGTGAAAAGCAGAACACCTATTTTGCCCAAGAGATTAACATTGATTTCCACTATTAAAATAGCAATGGCAACATCATTTATATACAACAAAACTAGAGGGGAGCTAGGATACAGCTTTGTCTCACACCTTTTGTTACTGCAAATAGTTACGTCCATTCTCTACAATCCCCAGTGAATATCTGCCTAATGGCATTCATCTGAAATGGAGGCAGTTGCAGTGCCTCTAAAGTCACACCAAAGGGCCACTGTATTACAAACGTTTTTTTTTCAGATCATTAAGACCATGTCTATTCCCTTCTTATCTAAAATAACATCATTCTGTAATAGATGCAGGTGAAACACCAGGTCTATCATGCACATGTCCTTCTGAAAACCAAGCTGTAAATGTGTTAGAAGGTATTTTTCAGTGCACATTCCCTATATACCTCTCTGCCCTACACCACTCTCTCTCTTCCAGCGCTAAATGTACTGTCCTATTCACTGATAAAGCTTTCACTAACCTTAATTCTGCTCGTAATGCTCCCACACTAACCCTGATGAGATTACTGACCTTCTTCTGAGGGCTAACTCTTCATGTGCCCCATCGACCTTCCATTCCCACACATAGTGAAACTCATAGCTCCCCGTGTGGCTCCATATCTTACTTCCCTCCTCAATTCATCTCTTGACAGTGTCTCTTTTCCCTCATTCTACAAGTCGGCTACTGTCATCCCTATCGTTATGAAACCTGGCCTAGATCCTAACTCTACTGTCAACTTTCATCCTGTCTCTCTGCTACCTCACTATTCCAGAATCCTAGAGCTTGTAGTTTTCAACTGACTCACTGAGTTCCTTGACACGTACAACCTCTGAAATTCTCTTTAATATGGTTTCAGAACTCTGCACTCTACTGAACCATCTCTCCTCAATGCCAGCAACTACCTCTCTTCCACTGGTCAGTGTAATCATTCATCTATTCTTATTTTTCTCAACCTCTCTGCTGCCTTTGATACTGTTAACCATTCTGACCATCTCTGACAATATCTCTCCTAGGCATCAGGGACAAGGCCCTCACATTGTTTGCTTCATTTCATGCGCCAGACACTTCCATGTGTCCTGGAACAGACCTATCTCTCCACTCACCCCCTTACTGTTCCCTAAGAGTCAATCCTGGGCCCACTTCTATTCACACTCTATGCCTCTGCTCTTGGCACCTTGATCTCCTCCTATTTTTTTATTTTTTTTATTTGGTTAGTTGATAAATCAACCTTTCAAAATGTCTATTTCATTAATAGCCATTACATTTCAAATTTCATTACATATACTTCAGATACAAAAAATCAAGTCTAAAACTAAGTCATTTCACATATAATACACAACACAAAATGATAAGTAAAAAGGTAAATAAAAAAATAGCATCATAAAATAAATTAAGTTCATAGTCAATGCTTGTTTCAGATTCCTATGTGGAGAGGTAGGAATACATCACGCAGCTCTTACATTTATGTACTAGTGGATTCAAGGAAATTCCAAGATAATCACTCACTGTCCAACAGTTGGCACAAAACAGTATCTTTTTGTAGTGTACTATATCAATCTCCTGCTGAATACTCAGAATCAGATGCAGATGTTTTACTAAGCATTTACATTTACAGCTACTGCAAAAACAGAATCTAGAAAATGAACTATCGCCACTCGTGCAGCCTGCTTGGTACTTGGAAAAATCATTTGCCAAATTTGTAAGCTTTCGACAGGGCGGTAGAGGGAAAATAGCCCTTTGCAGTGTATGTTTGTTTTGCAACCAGTGATGGGCAATCTGCAACCAAGTGCTGTAGAGTTTCTTTCTCTCTGCTATTTTTACAAAAGCGGCAGAAGTTTTGTGCTGAGGCAATTTGTTTGCGTCTGGCTAGCACCTCATTTGTAGGCCAGAGATCAAACCTAAAACGCATGTAATGGAAGCGAATATAGGGGGATGGACACGCTAACAAATAACTTGCTGGTTCACGAAACTGTCTAAAGTCAAACAGTGATATATCAAAATCTTTATATGTTCTGCACTTTGCTTGAGTATCGCACCAATCATATTGAAAAATTTTAACTTTAGCTCGCTCGGAGATCAACTCAAGAGTGACTGAAGCATCTGATAATGCTTTGTATATAAACAGACGCCATTGAGATGGAAATACATCATTAGAACTTAGCGAATGGCGAGCCACTATGCTTAGAATGTTATCTGCGGAGAGACCTACCAAGCACTTCCTCAACAAAGAACACATATACCACAAAACTTGCGATTGTAAGGACAAAAGGCCCATTTCAAAACGAATGATCGGCATAGGTGCACAAATTGGTAAACGCAGAACTTTTTCCAAATTCGAGACTCTAAACTGGTCCAATCAGCGTGATCTTTCAGGGAGCGAGTTTCCACACCGTATAGTAGTATTATTATGTACTTTCTGCACATAATGATGTGCTTATATGAGAATTTGCTATATTTATAGGCTAATATTTTTGACTGAGATGTTAGTGTTCTCAATTTGTTGTTTAAATCCAAGACATATATGTCCTGTGCATCATTAGAGGAGAAGGACAGTCCTAGATACTTATAGTGTGGAACAATCTGCAATATTGTATTTTGCAAAGACCATTTATGTCTCGATTGTTTAGTTCTACGTTGATTATTACAAATTACAATTTGTATTTTTTCCGTGTTGATTGTCAAATGATTGGCATTGGCATAACTTTCCAATTTAGACAATACATTTTGAAGTCCTACTGGTGTTTGGGATAATAAAACGAAATCGTCCGCATACAAGAGCCAGGTAATTTTCTGGGAGCCAAGTTTTGGAGCAACTCCTACAGTTTCTATCAAGGTTTCTCCCATGTCCAAAATAAATAAATTAAACAATGTTGACGCCAAAATACAACCCTGTTTAAGGCCTCTTCGGGTAGAGAAGGTTGTGGATGGTTGCCCCTGATTAGAAAGTCTAATCTGCATTGTGGTGTCAGTATGCAAATGAACAATCAAGGCCAACAAATAAGGAGGACATTTATAGCGTTGCAGCTTTTGATACAATAAAAGCCGATCGATAGAGTCGAAGGCTACCCTGAAATCTATAAAAGCTAGATATAGAGGTAGCCTTTGTTGACCATATTGGGCCTCAAGCATACGAACTGCCATGATATTAGGAGAGGTGCCCAGGGCAGTAATGAAACCGGCTTGAAAAGGATCTCTCATCCTACTCTTTAATGTCCAAGCATTTAGATCAGTCAATATTAATCTTCTGAATATTTTACCTGGAGCATCCAGTAGAGCTATCGGCCTGTAGCTCGCTGGCAAAGTTCTGTCCCCTTTTTTATATATTGGGACAATTATTGAGTGCTTCCAGGATGTTGGCAACTTTTGTGTTCGATTAATAGCTGTAAAAATATCGAATAGGATGGAGGCCCAGAGTGTTGGATGCTGTCTAATCATAAGATTAGACAACTCATCAGGGCCTGGGGCTCGAGATCTACTTATTTTGGAAATGTGAAAACAGACGTCATCCAGATGGAAGTTCAAATGAAAGACACTATGGGCCTCATTACAAGTCAGGTGGAATGGGTTAACGGGGTCCGCTAATGGATGCGGACCCGTTATTCACATTTCGCCTGATTACGAGGTCCCCTCGCGGGACCCGGTAAGGACACCTGGTAAAACCAGGCATCGTTACCGGGTCCCGCGAGGGGACCAGGGAGCTAACAACGGGCCGGTCGTAATCTGTCTCTTCGCCATGAAATACTGGATGAAATCTCACTTGCTCATCCTCAACTCCACTAAAACTGAAGTTCTGTACTTCTCATCCATAAACGCTATCTCTTTGTCTCCCCCTCTTCTATTCTTCTCTCTTGATTTCCTTCCCTACTCTGCTTCTGCTTGAAACGTTGTTTTGTCTGCGACCCATCTCACAACTTCTTGACCTTCGTCTCCAAATCTACCACTGCAGCCAGACTTAATCTCCTCAAAAACCGAAAAATAATCATCTTTCTTTCAACACTGATAAGCACCTAATCTCCTCTTTAGTACTCTCTTGATCAGACAACTTTGCCAGTATGCTCTATGACCTTCCCAAATAAGCTTTTACACCTCTGGACAAAGTCCTCAACTTTGCAGCCTGTACACTGTTCAACCTTCCCCGGTTCACCTCCACCTACCCAGCCCGTCATCATTTAGGCTGGTTATCTATGAGACAAAGGGCAAAGCATAAATTCATTCTCATCATCTTCAAAACTATAGATGTACTTGCCGAATCCTACTGATCAGCCCATCTCACGCCCTACTCTAACCCTCACTCTCTACGATCATCCTCAGCTCAAGTCCTTGTCAACTCTCATGCCCCTTGTGCTTCCTCTTATTGCTGCTCTCTTTGTTTCCTCGCTCTCTTATTCTGGAATGCTATCCCGTTTCGTATTACTCAGACTTTGGTTCATTTTCTATAAAAACATAATTTGACGGTGGGGAACTGTTAGTTTACATTTAGTTAACGTATGTGGTTCCCTGCAACCAAATATTCATCATTTGCACTGTGGGGTGCAAATGTAAAGGGCAAAAGGCCTCTTCTGCATTTCACATTTGCACTCCCCAGTGCAAAAGGCCTAAACGCTGCCAGGCATGCTGGCATGCCAGGCAGTGTTTACTTTTGTTTGTGAGTGCTCATAAATGAAATGAAACCCTCCCGACATGCTCGCACATTGGAGAGGGATTTATTTCAAATGGGAACACTGCTTACTATTCATGCAGGCTAAGCAGTATTCCCAATTGAAATTAAACCCTCTGGGTTTCATTTCTGTTGTACACTCTCCCTGCCATTTGTGCATAGCCGGGAGCATGTAAAATGGATCCCTATTGTGTCCACCTGTTTATGATGGTGCATAACACAGGCGTACCTCATAGGGATCTTCAGAATCTGCGCCAGCATGAAAATCCATGCTAGCACAGATGCTGGAGCATTTTCATGGTGGAGAGGAAGCGAACAGCGGAAACCCAAGTTGTGCTCCACCTTTCCTCTCTGCCATACAAAGGCTTGAAGATGAGCTGTGGTGTGAATTGAAGGCATTAAAGGCTTAACCAGGCTTTGACACCTTCCTTCCATGTTATGGCTCAATTGAAAATGTGTTTCAAGATCTCTATTTAAACCCAACCTGCTAGCTCTCCTCCTTTCTGAATAAACACTTGCATAACATTCTGTGCCACTGCATCTCCATGGTATTTCTCACCCCTTCATCCTAAAATGTAGCACTTGCTCCACTATCCCATTCCTACATATCCTCTTATGTCTTTGTCCATGGTTCATGTTTCAACCTCCCCTTCATCATCCGGATTTTATGCACATTCTCTCACCCATTGTTAAGTATACTGGTTCTCTGCTCCTATAAATCAATGTTAAAAAGTTTTGTAAGCCTTTTTGAGCCAAAAATGCATTGTTTTCCCTATAATTTCCATTAAATGACTTAATTAATGTTCATTCTTCCACCAGTTGTGTACACTTTATATTGCAGTCACATCCACACTCTGGGGGCCATAACCTATATTGTTAAATTGTAGAAAGACTATCTAGAAATCTCCAAATGTACATTGTTTTTTTAAAAAAAATATATATTGTTTATTGCATCTCAGCAACCTCTCTGATGTTTCTATTTCCAATAAATGTGTGTAACTCTTGTACGTAGAGGGAAATACAATGAATTGTATTGATTACAAAATGGAGACTCGGATGAGCTTCTTCTTGAAACTCTCTCACCGAGCCCAAGTGGATGATTTAGCCTCTGCTGGATACCCGTTAATGTTACTACCTTAAGACAGTACATTTGAATGTGGCTTTCTCTACCTGTCTCTTTGGATTAAGCCTCTCATTATATTGGATAATCTCCAAATCACCTTTCCACTTCACTGAGGTTCTCTGTCCTTGTGTCCAAAGCGTCTTGTTTACCCCCTACTTCCCTGCCTTTGGAAGGTAGTTATTCCCATTGCATGATGAATATCTAAGATTTATAATAATTGATACTTTTCACTAATGGGGCGTCACCGGTTTAATACCCCCTAGTAAAAGGCTTAAACTTGTAAAAATGTATTTAAATAAATCAATCAAAGGTGGTCCCATTACTTTATGCGGGGAAAGTCACAGCAAGACATCAGATGTACTTTGCATGGGTTTATCTACCCAGTTAAAATCGGCCCGCCTTCTCAATTCATTACACACATTCAGTCACACAACAGAAATGTTAATATTATTTCTAACAATTGTAATCCTAGATAATAGCAGACAACCTCTAAGCAGCACAAAATCTGATGTCCCTAATCCCACCTATCTCCCAGTATTAAAGCTTTTGTTCAGTTCACATGTTCATCAAATCAACTTCAGTCAATAGATAAGCAGTCCAACACTTTTTATTTTCTCCAGTATCAAAAATAAGTAATGGTACCAGAGAAAGGTCTCCTAAGTAAATATATTTGTACAACATTGCCCCCATTGTAAATGTGGGGTTATGAATTTATTTCTAAACTATGTGCATGATATTTAAATGCTTGCCAAAATGAATTGCATCAGGTTTCTGCATGTTTATTTCCAAATAAAAAGGGCTATCAATTTAGAATGCACAGGATGCCAGTCCGCTCTCCCAAAATAGGAGAATGGTTTAGTGATTTTCTAATGCACGTATGAGTACTCCTCCCAGTTCACTTTGCAAATCTGGTCCTATGGTGAAAACCCTTTCTTTACTGTGTAAAGTCAAGAGAGAGAAGATGGTGTTTTTCTATTGGTACAACTTTTCATTTATAGAATTAGGGTAGCTAGTCTGCCTTTCACTGAAAAAACAGATCACACATTATCAAGCCATTTTTAAATAGGCTCTGGTGCCAATGTCTTCCTATCACAGCTCAAAATTAACTAGATCCTGGAAAACATTTTGGGTATAATTCAATGAGATTAAAATTTACAAAGAACTGCACAGAGACTGCATGAAATGCCACCTGGGTCACACTGCACAAACAGCTCAGAAACATATTTTTGGTTTTGATAGACATGTCATGTCTTTTTATTTTGCAATCAGTAAAATATCATTGTTCTTTTCTCATTTAAAATCAATATATTTTGATAACACCTTCCCAGACCACCTCCATTATGGGACTTTAGAAAAATAATAGTTGTAGAGCATTTATCATTTCTTTTGGGCAATTCTAATTCTCACTTTGAAATGATCTTTGCAGGTACAAAGCCAGCAGAGACCATTGCATGGTCCCAGGGAATTCCCAGTACACAGGTTCCTCTATGCCCGTTTTTCCATTTTTGCAGGAAAGCAGGTCTGCATCATTTTAAGTTGACAACAATTCCAACATGCATAAGGCCTATCCATATCCAGCTAACATCCATATTCAGCACTCATCCATTAGGAACAGGTCGTGTTCTGTCCTGCAGCTTTTAATCCCTCAGTCCAACCTTTTAATGTGTTCTGTTTTTTAAAATCTGCAATATTCCCAGGCTTATGTCATCATTATGTAACAGTTTTTGATTGGTCACATTCTTTCATTTCCAGAGTAAGACTAAGGAACACCCCTCAGATCTGATTTCAGTCTAAAAGCACAAAGAAGCTGCTAAAAAGTAGTCAAAACTTAATTCAAATGTAGAATTATTTATTTTACAAAATATATTAAAAAGGTCCACCTTCACAGGATGTATCTTGAAAGGTCACAAAGAGACAGATGAAAAACATGGCTAATGAATTGCAGACGGTAGTCCTTCATCAGGGTGGAACTCAAGAAAACGCACGTAAAAAGGTACAGTTATAATCTCACTGTGTAAAATCATCATCTAAATGTCAAACATATGTCCACATCAAGAAAATAATAAAGCAACATACCTGTGCATTATGCTCAAAATATATGTGTACTAAAAGAAAGAAAAACATAAAACCACATGCTCATAAAGCTAAAATCAAGCTAATCACCCTAGAAGATAGAAGATTGAACACGCCTCAGCTCAAAATGTGCAAACAATTGGTACCCTGTATGTTCGAGTCACTACTAAGGCAAACACCATTCCCTAGATTAAGTGCTGTCTCGGCATCCGCCAAGTTCATTTGGACTCCTGACAACGTGAACAATATACATATATATAGAAAGTAGTTGCTGTGTGCTGTTTGTGCGAGTTTGTGTTTGGTTTGTTTTGTTGTCGCAATGTAGTGAAGTTTGTGCGGATTGTTGTGTTGTAGGCTTGTGGTTGTGTTTGGTTAGAGTTTGAGAGTTGTATGCAGAGGGGTGAAATTGTTAGTAGATTAATTGGCGATGCTGTCTGGAAGCGAGGTGCTAAACCTCTGTATTCACACCAGGTGCGGCGCGCGAGCATCTCTGTGTCTCCATCCAGATCTGGGGCCGTCTGACACTCACAGTCCCTTTCATCAATGGCATCCACTCACATTCATAGCCTTGCCCAAGTTCGGCACCGGCCACCTATGTGACACCTGTCTGTATGCGGGACAGGCAGGTGATTGTGTATCCCTTCAAGTCTGGCCCAGAGAGCATTCCCAATCCAGTCAGTGACAAATAGGGTTCCTAAACTAAAAGGAAAATGCATGTCATGGATTTCAAGACATGTATACACGTGTAGTGAAAATATAGTTACAAAAAGAAATCAGTAGGCTCTATAAAACTAGTACAAAAATGTTTAACGCTTAGGAAGATATGTCACTATAATTCTCTTAACAAGGAAATCAGTGTAGTAAATAAAAGGCACAGACAATTACAAGACAACATTTCAGTAGGCTTTCCTTATCTAATACTTAGTGTTACTAACCATACAACATGTTTGTCACTTTCATAACCTAATACTTAGTGTTACTAACCATAAGAGAAGTCTGTCACTATTAATTCATGAATAACAGGCTCTTCTTGAAGACAACCATGTATCATCACAGTTGACTGAATATGCAGTAGGTGTTAAACCTAGTGTAGAAAATGGAATAATCTCTCGAGTGATAAATCACAGGAACTGCTTACAGAAAAAGATTCATATATTCACAATGGTGAAAAGAGGAATACTGATAAAAAGCAGTATGTCATCAAGGTGAGCCTACTTGTTTATAATGTTCAATACAGTTCATGATATTCTAGTACAGAAAACCAAAGGCAACATTCATTTGCAAGAATAAAATTACACTCATCATTCATTCCACCTGGGCTAACAGAATCAAGTTCTATCTACCAAAAAGACCTCCCTTTGCAAAAGCCTTTTATAAATATTCATATTCCTGGGAAGTGTGTTTATGACTTCCAAAGTCTGGAAGCGCATTTGGTTGATGTGGTGTCTCCTGTTGTTGAAGTTCCTGGCCAATGATGAGTTTATATTTTTAGTACTCATATTAGACCTGTGTTTGTTCCATCTTATTTTCATCTCGTCTTGTGGATTGCCCCATATAATAGATGCCACAAGGGCATCTGATAGAATATATTATGTTAGCACTTTTGCATGTAGTATAATGTCTCAAAGGAATCTGCTCTCCTGTCCTACGATGGAACACTTTATCTCCTTTTACAACATTACTGCAATTTATGCAATGCAGACATGGAAATTAGCCTTTCTGCTAATGTGTCTGTCCTCATGTTTCTTGTATCCAATATTCATCACCAGGTCTATCAAGTTACTGCTTCTCTTGTAAGCAAATGTCAGTAAGGTTTTAAATAGTTTGTAATTCTTATCATCACAAGACAAAATGTGCTATTGTTTCTTAATGATCTGTTTCATCTTGGGACTCTGTAGTCAGTACTTGGATACATAAACAAATTAAGGAGATGGATGTATAATTTTGGTGTGCAGCAGTTGTTCCCAAGTTTTGGTTTATACCCTTAATAGCACTAAGATAATTGAGAACATATAAAAGAGGGTCTCTTGAGCATATAGCAAGCATGTCATTGTTGTACCTCCTCAAAATGTAAGGTATTTGTGTCACACTGGATGTTGTAGAATATGTACTGATTCAAATTTATAGGTGAATGTGTTAGCATACACAGGTGCCAATCTCGCACCAATACAGGTCCCAGAGACCTGCAAGTAGAAGTCCTCCTTGTATTGGAAATACACATTCTGAGAGCCGAATTCCAGAAGAAGTAACAACATTCTTTACATGCACCAATCTGTTCAGTCTGTAGCAGCAACCACTCTACAGCTTCTATGCCACAATTGTGAGGGATCAAAGAGTAGAAACTTTTGACATCCACTGTAAACATGATATCGTCCTTGTTATACTCAAGTTGCTGCGGAATACATAGAAAATGGGTTGTGTCCTTAATGTAAGTCTATTTTTTCTGAATTAACGGCTATGGAAATTACCAATGTATGTTCCTAAAGGTTGCAGAATTCCTTCTGTAACAGCAACTGTAAGTCTGTCTGGTGGTCTAGTAGCATCTTTATGGATTTTGGGAAGTAGATAGAAAGTAGGTGTTCTATGAAACTGTACAAATACGAACTGTATAGTTTTCTCATGAATCCACCCTCGATCTGAGCACGTTGCAAGTGTGATCAGATCTGAGGGGGTGTTCTTCAGTCTTACTCAGGTATTTGGTTTCCTCAATGTGTATTGCTGTCACTGATCTGCCATGCCACCCTATGTTTGTTTTGACAGAAAATGTGTGCATAATAAAGTTGGTGCCCACCTCCTTCTCATAGGTTCTTGCATTTGCATGCCCAACATTGAGACGTTCAAAGAGCATACAAATCCCAAATTCCCATGCTTTGAAGTCACATGTCTGCAAAGGTATAGGCAAAACTAGTTTCTGTATGTAAAATGTAAAATTTAATTGTGTCCTGCTTTTAACCTGTGGACAGGATGTCATGCTTTTGAAAAATTACTCATGTTAACAAATCAATGTAATTGCTTCAGTCAGTGATCGATTTAAATGAAATGACAGGTGCTCTTTGTTCTTCTGCAAGTGGCAGCCCATCTTTTGGGTTTTATGGCAATGCTTAAGTTTAAGTTCAAAAGGTCTAACTTTAATGGAACAATTTCCTTTTTCAAGCTCGACAATAAAAACAATGGGCTTCTACTAGCCAATGCTAATCTCTACTCACACTGCAAATCTCAAGTTGATGTTATTGTAACTTTTTTTAAAAATAATATCCTTGAAAAGTGCTACCAAGGGTATGGGCTAGTTTGCGGTGGGTTTTCTGGTCAACTTGAAGTCAGTGCAATACAGGACTGAAATGAACATAAGTGTTATTCAAATAAGTATTAAAGAAATACCGATTTTCAACATATTTCCATTATAAGACACCATATAAACTTTAAATGAGCACCGACTGACCACTTATTCACAGCAAGGTGCACATCAACATAAACCCCATTGAAAGGAACATACTAGTTTAGCAGAAAGAGCTGAGCTCTGTTAATAAACAAATGTCCAATTGCCGTGAATTTGTAAGGTTGAGGGCTTGTTTTAAATGTAAATGGTATAACTAAATTGCCCTGCCTTATTTTAAGTACAGTTCAATGTTGATTCAGTGCTTACGAAGAATGAGCACACACTGAATGCAACTTTACTTACATTGTTGAGAGTTTGGCGATTATTTAAATGGTTTAGATGCTTCCTCTTTATAGTCAATATGTAGTTGAGCATTAGTTGAATGCTTGAAAATATTTAGTATGTTGAGAAAAAACAACAAGGACAACTATGTGCCCAGTTTACAGTATGCTCAACCAGCAAACGGATCCCCTCCATCTCCTGATTTGGTTCCTCCACTACTATGTTTCTGCGCTTGTACAACAAATCTTGGCAATAAGTCTATCGCTTAGCTTTCTTGACCTCGCAGAGTGTTATCAGTTGCTAGGCAATGAAGGTTCATAGCTTTCAGAAGTGGAATGGTATAGGAAACACATAAGGAAACACATCCTTAGTGTGAATAAACCAATGCATACTGGCTTTCCGCGCCTAATAAACAAATAAATAAATAAAATGCCCACACTGAGGTATTTGTTACATTTACATTATGTATCAAAGGAAATCATATCTGCACCATATCAGGTAAGTAATGTGAGTGTAGAGTCCTCTTAGGGATTGACTAGTTAGTGTAAAGTCCTTAGGAAATTATATAGCCCAATTGCTGTCATTTTAGGTGCACTTGAAATCGCCTATGTTCACTCTCTCACAATATATTTGTATATGTCCAGAATTGCTTGTGGCTGAAAGGCAGGAAACTGTACATGTAGGGGTGGAATACATAACTGTCTGCTCACTCAGTTAAATTGCCCTACCCTTTGCGGAGATGGACGGCAGTTTAACTTGCACGATTCAGATGAAAGTATGACCCAGCAATTTCATATGGTTATTCAGATCCATAACAGTCTCTGTCAGCAAGGATAATGCTGCAGGTATTGGAAGGCTGGCACAAGAGTCTTACCTCCTGTTCTGATGGTGTTAAGAGAGCACTGCTAAGTTACCTACCTTGCTGAGGTATCTTGCAGTCACAGAAATACCACAACATATGACCAATATCCAACCAAGAGAATCCCTAATGGAGTTTACTAATATGTCAGCAGCTTTTATTAAAAGGGAGTTTGAAATCATGGAATGGATTGAGACATGGCTCAATTTTTCTTCAGTCCTACATTTCTTGTTCTCTTTCTCCTGCATTGTTGGCTAACACAGAATCAAATTGAAAATACGTTCCTGCTTCAGTCAGCAGCACTAAATACAGATTTGCTTTGAAATCACTTATAACAATGGTAACATACATTTCTGTTCTCCTTGTTATTCTATAATTTGCCTGTGCTTCCAAAATATCATTCATCGTATGTATATTAAACCTACTTTGTTTAACACTTTCAAACAGAAAAGACAAAACTGTTGAGGATATCTTAAAGGGGGAAAATATGTCGAACATATGGCCTACCTAACAGGAAAGGCTTATGTACTTTGCAGGGATGCTTATAGCTGTCCAATGTCATGTCGCAAATAATGTACATACTTCAACACTTAAATTGTTTCGAAAAAAACTTTTAAGTAGAACCAGGCAACAATTGAGGATGGCATAGGTGAAACTAATTGGTTTACGAAGACAGAGAGCCGCCGTGCTGCGGGGGCCTGCTCGTGAGCATCTTTGCGTGCCAAGATGTGTGTGTGCAATGGTTACCACATGCACTCGGAAGACAGATATCCGCAACAAGAACAGCTGTCAACAATTTAGGAAGAAAACATTTACAGTGATTGTGCACAGTTTGAAAACAGAACGATGCAGCTATGACGCACTGGACCGACATTTGTTATTTAAATTGTGGTATTGCTATCCATTTCCCCTATCACATCGAAACAGCTCAGCTCAACACTGTATTGATTCTGGACACCGTGCATTGCCCTGTTCAAAGATTGGTTACATCTGTCACTGAATTACGTGCACCTATCACCCAGCATTATTTTGCTTTTGAGGACTGGGCCTGGGCTAGTACTTCATACTTTGTTTCCACGTGCATTGCACTTTCCGGATCGTTGCTGGAGGAGGTTATTCTCTTAGAGCCCAGTCCAAAGGTCAGTTTCTGCATTCTGTCGTGTTTTAACTTTTTTTTGGTGAACCTGTGTCTTACTATAGGTGTGCCTACACTTGGGTCCTCATTACTAGTTTGGAGGCAGCCATGGTGCTGTTAGCACCATGGCTGCCTCCAAACCGGGCTCCATTACCGGGTTCCTGCAATGGGGACTTACCGGGTCGTTCCGACATAGGAGGACCCGGTAATTCCTCCTTGCAGGAACCATTCCCCATTCCCATTTGAGCCCCCATAGGGCTCAATGGGAATGGGGAGGGAGGTAATAACGGACACATCACAAGTGGCCCGTTATTACCTCCCTCTTCCCCTCGCGGGACCTGGAAAAGACGGGTCCAGGTCCCACAAAGGGAACCACGTAATCGGCTCTCCCGTAATGAAGGGTGCTGGTCCCGTACCGGCACCCCCCATTACGGGAGCGCCACCCTTGTAATGAGGCCGTTGGTCTTATCTCGCGCACAACCTAGCTGTGCGTTTTCTGGGCATGATGTCTTAATCTGCGTGTCTGATGTTATTGTCTTTATTTTTATGTTTGTCTGTGATTATTCCTCGTATTCTAGTATTGCATTTCAGCTGTGCAGTGCATTTCTAGAGGGTCTCCTTCTGTCCTTTTGCATGCTGTCTCCTGTCACGTGAGGCTAAATTCCTTGGTGTCATCTTTTACTCCTGTCTCTCTTTCTCTCCTCACATCGTGGACCTTGCCAAGAAGGCCAACTTTCAGCCACATCTCCTCAGAGGCATTCTCCCTTTCCTCACCTTCCCCCAGAAACTCAATCCTCATTACGAGTTTGGAGGCAGCCATGGTGCTATTAGCACCATGGCTGCCTCCAAACCAGGCTCGATTACCAGGTTCCTGCAATGGGGATTTACTAGGTCATTCCGACATAGGAGGACCCGGTAATTCCTCCTTGCAGGTACCATTCCCCATTCCCATTTGAGTCCCCATAGGGCTCAATGGGAATGGGGAGGGAGGTAATAAAGGGCACATTACAAGTGGCCTGTTATTACCTCCCTCTTCTCCTCGCGAGACCCGTAAAAGACGTCTGGTTTTCACCAGACGTCTGATCCGGGTCCCGCAAAGGGAACCTCGTAATCAGCGCTCCCGTAATGAAGGGGGCTGGTCCCGTACCGGCCCCTTCATTACGGGAGCGCCAGGTTTATAATGAGACCCAATGTCTCCAGAGCTCTGGTCCCCTCTAAGCTGGCCTTCTGCAACAGCCTCTTCCTCAATCTGCCTTTCTCCTCCCTTCGCCCCCTTCAACTAATCCAGAATAGGACTGTGAGACTTATCATTGGTCTCAAGCCTTGGGAACACATCTCTCCAACCCTAAAATCTCTCCACTTCTCCTGACTAGCCTGTTAGGGTATGCACCCTACCGAGCCTGGTCTACCCCCTTCCTAGCACTTAACATGTAGTCCTCACTCCCTGCACTCCCTGCACCCCCTGGCACTTGCATAGCTCCAGGTACTCTTTTCTTCCTATACCCCCCTGCACTTGTATGCCTCCACTCTACACTACACTTCCCTCCCACCCTTTCATTCTCCCCCCTCCCCTCGATGCAACGGTACTCTCCCTTCCCCTCCCCCTTGCACTGCTTGTTACTGCACTTTCACAATCCGAATGACACAAGGCCTAGTAAGAATATTATTGTTTGTTTCTGCCATGCCCCCACACACTCCCTTTTGATTTGTGGCACTTTGAAACACAATTTGTTGTATAGACGCTTTATAAATACCCAATAAATAGGTCTCAAGATGTTATACCCAGATATCTAGTCTTAATTAAGCACTGCGTTTTCCAGGGATCTTGTTTAAAAGGTTCTGTCCACATGCAACCACATACATCATTATTCCGATGTACACTTTCTCTGTACAGAAATGCCTAGTCAAGGAAGGCCCTACCACATTGATTTCCTGAGCAGCGCAAAGTATCGTTGTATTTTGTGTATTTCGCTCATACTTTCTGTGATACAGGAGTTTATGTGTAAGGTGTCATTCATGCAGAAGTTCACTTTATGTTTGTTTTGACAGCTTTTTCACCGAATTCAATATAAGGCCGCAACTCTCTTAGCCAGATGGGAAATGTGATATTCATGTTTTACGTTCAGTTTTGGAA
Organism: Ambystoma mexicanum; assembly: GCF_040938575.1. Lineage (NCBI taxonomy): Eukaryota > Metazoa > Chordata > Amphibia > Caudata > Ambystomatidae > Ambystoma > Ambystoma mexicanum. The sequence goes on from NC_090935.1 coordinate 459,163,092, forward strand.
AAGGAAGGGCATCTAGTGGAAATGTGTGCACTCTTCATAATGTGCCCTTAATATTATATCCACAGACTAAGAGTACAGTTCACCGAGATATGGATATGGTTCCTGGCATGCACTCTGCATAGTTTTTCTCTGTAGACATATGACCTAGCCCCAAAATCAGCATGCTTTGGTACGAAGGTCTATGGCCTGGAACAACTAACACCCAGCATGCCCTTGTCCAGGTTTAATCTGGTAGTGCCTGTTTTCATGAGTAGTGCTCTGTTACACTGAACGTTTTAGTGCTATGGCAGAAATAGATGAGCCTCTGGCAAACATTGTGCAATTGCTTAGTATCGGAGGTAATCCACATCATACCAAGCATTTAGTTTCTCATTCTAAACATATGCTTCTTAAGACAGGCATACTCTGTGTATTGCTGGCTTCCACAAAGAAATATCCTATGCTCCATTTCACACCTATAATCCTCCCCGTTATGGGCTTACACCCATACATACGTTATTGTAGGCCTTGAAGTCCACACCTTCGATGTTTTTGATGAGTGGGGCTTGCAGGAAGTGTGGTCTTTTTTGTTTGGTTTATGGAGTGGGTTGGAACGCCTGCTTTATTTCTGGCCAGGGATTTGTGATCCTGGCTGAATTGTCCACACGAATTAGAGTCCAAGGGAGTGTTTTATTTGAGACTAGTTGAAGTAGAGATGGCCTTACGATTGGGGCAGACATGGGTACACTCCTGCATCTCTACTGGTGGCCCTGATGCCATCACCTGGAATTGTATTGTGGCATTGTCTCTCAATCGGTGACTGTATCACTTTATTTGACAGGCAGGTATATGGTTTTTATGGTTTTCTTGGGTAATCTTCAATTGCATCCTACCAGAACGCTGCACAGAAACTGCAATGATCATAATGTCCTATGGCCCCATTTAGCTCAGGAAAGGTCAGTGCATTTTATTACATAATTGTTCACCCCCTCCGCCCCACCCCCCGCCCTCTACTGGATGCTATCCTAATATAGCGTGGTGTAGGGAGATTCTTTGTCTTATTGCCCTTTTCTTTCCCCCAACTTTCATTCAGCACACAGGTGGCTCTCACACATCTGCCAGCAGGCTTGGCATTAACAGGTCTCTTGAGTACATCTCATAAGGGAACTAACTATGAATACCTGATGGTAAAACCCCACAACTCACAGGAACTATTCAGCAGATATCAAGGCCATCACACATCCATAACTCGATTTTAAATGATACCAACAGCACGTTGCATTGCGAACAGACAGATAACTAAATTGGCCTTCATGGACAATTCTTGATTTTTTTGCATGACCTTTTTTGGTCTAATACTATACTGCCATACATACATCCCACAAATCACTATCACTCAACCCTATTTTCGCTTTCCGTTTTTTTGTGACTTTTGTCCATCTGTTTTGCTCTGCCATTCCCCCTCTTTGCCATTTCCTGCTTAACCTTTCTCTGATTCTTGTTCACCCAACAGACCACAGTCTTGTTTACACCCTGGGTAGGGTCACAGTTCACTCATTCGGACAAGGTCTCGGCACATTGAGACCACTATGGTAGTGATCTGCACAGTTTAAAAGTCTATCAACATAACATAACATGAAGTGATTAAAAATGCACGAGAGGTCTAATATATTTATGAACAAAACACACATATGTCAGATTGTCATGATGAGCAAAATGATGTAAACAGCACAATTGAATAACATTGCACAAAATACATCTTATATAGCTTTTATATTGTGTGATCTGTAGGGGTGCAGAAGTAAGACTCTGACAACGAAGGGTAAAATTGATTGCTATAAACTTTTATTCAAGGGTTAAAAGCAAAAGAAAATCCTATCTCGCACAAACTCTAAGGGCCTCATTCCGAGGTGGGCGCAAAGGGATACCGGGCACCGTTAAGGACATTGGTTCCGGTAATCCCTTTGCGCCCTATTCCGAGGTCCCTTAGCGGGTCCCTTCCTTAATGCCTGGTCTGACCAGGTGTTAAGGACGGGGCCCATTAAGGGACTTTAGAGCTAATAACAGTACCACAAATTGCGGTACCGTTATTAGCTACTTCCCCATTCCCATTGAGCCCTATGGGGGCTAAAATGGGAATGGGGAATGTTTTTTTCAATGGGGACTTACCGGTCCCTCCAAGGTTGGAATGGACGGGTAAGTCCGCATTGAACCTGGTCGGACTCGATACCGGTATGGGAGGTAGTCATGGCGCAACTAGCTCATCACTACCTCCATACTCGGAATGAGGCCCTAAGAGGGGTTCCCCTGCCTCAACTGAAGTAACTAGTGTCAGAATGTCCAAAGCAAAAGTCTCAATTTCCAGTGTCAAAAACCTAACTCTGTCCCATATACTTTAAGCTAACTAAATCAAAGAAGATATCTTCTTGGTCCAGAAGAATGACTCCCTTCCACTGTACAAAAGGCAGTTCTTGGGCCCCATTATGAGCCACCACCTCCTTGAGCCTTCAAGGCCTTCTCGACTGCCCACGTACCTTGTAGTATGGTCTGTGTGAGTGTCAGCTCCCTTGAGGCAGCTGGACTCATTTACTGAGCTCCTGTAGCTTCCCTTGCTGTGTGCCAGCTCTGCCGTCTTCTTTCCTTCTGGGACAGCACTGTCTCACACTCTAGTGCTTCCCAGCTGTCTGGGGCACCCTGAGTCCTAGTCCACCTGCCGGCCATGCGGTCCTCACATCATGGGCCGGCTTCAGACTCTCTCCATTCTCAATATCCTGGTCAGCACCCACCTGCTCAGTGGGCCTGTACTGGCCCTTGTGGCTTCTCCAGCGAGGGATTGATGCTGTGTCAAGTCCCTCTTCAGTTTTTATTTTGTTTCTTCCAATCAATTGCCGCAAACCACTAGACTGGTAAAAGTGGTTCTGATGGTGATTTGGTATTACTTTACACTTCCTCCTCGTCTCAGTACTAATTGAGTATTGATGTGGTAACACAATAAGGATATTTCTCATCTCAGTACTCTCTACCTGGACTATTTTAGAAATATGCATAGAGTATGAGGGTAGGATTGAAGAGGAAGGAGTTGAAGGAAAGGTGGTTAACTGTGGGAAGGGGTTCTAGGGTCATGTGATTGATATGAATACTGCATTCTCCCGATGTGGTTGTCACTGGTCCCAAAGGGGGTTCCCCTCCCTTGAGATCCACCTGCTGAGTGCCACCCCCAGGAGGACAATTGGGTAGTGACCTCACCACCCTGGCCTCATGGGAAGTAGCTCCTCCTTGAGAAGCAGGGTTGACATCCTAGGATTCATCACAGATCCTAAGCTGTGAAGTTTTGTTCAACCAGAACTTAATGATGAGGCCCCATTATCCATCAATTTGATCAGGGCAAGGAAGACTTAATGGGCCCATCTGTCTATACTCTACACAAAGACTTTGTTTCCAAATTACAAGAAAATATACAAAATGCAAGCTCGATATCGGGAATTCAGCCCACATCGATGGGCCTGTATTTTAAGCTGATCACAATTTCAACAAGTTCAGTGTCTTAGTAAACAGTATGTGCATTCATAGAATCAGACTTCTAGGGCAAGACATTGGCTCCTGGCTTGCAGAGTAATAGGCTCCAGGGAGATGGCCCATCTCTTCCATCAAAGCAGCCTAACAAAATGTAAATAAAGACAGCAGATAGTCTTACAATACATATGTAAACCTACAAACAAATTAAATACAAGGCAACTAGAATGGATACCACAAAGTTTGTTTTTAAGATGCAAGAAAGAAATGGCCATAAGAACTGACATGTTGGTTATAACTTCAGAACTAATTGTCTGAATTCAAAAACAAAGATAGATTTGAATGTAGAAGAACACAAAACACATGAATATATAAACAATATATTAAAATGTAATATTCTAAATCTGAATATATATGTTCTATTAATATCACATGTCTGTACAAGGAATTATGAGAAACATAAATACTTCAGCTCAATTGATTCCTCATTTATGACAGAAGGGCAAACTCATAGATAAAACATTCCCTTATGATATAGAGCATTCAATTGATGAATGAAAGTAAAGACTAGGGGCCTGTGTTGATGTGAATTAGTGAAGGCAACCAATCACTGCCCTTGTCCATTCCAAAATTGTTCTGTCAAATGATGCTGTATGGGTAGAGTATGGTGGGTATTTAAACTCAAACACATAGAACGGAGGGAGAGTTTTGAGAAAGCGGAAAATAGAAAACCCTATCTGACTGGAGAATGGCTGATTGGGATTTTAACTGGAAGCAGCTGGTGGAATATCTCCTTAACAGGGCATTTTCTAGATGGGACTGACTTGACATGCCTTTCCCATCACAGTAGCAGATTACCTGATTGGGAAGCAGGTAGACAGAATGAAAAGAAAGGCTTTACTGGTGATGTTGCTTTAAGCCGGTTTATGTCCTTACCTGTCCTGGCCCTTTGAAAGAAAAACCAAAAGTAAGTATAACGATCCCAGAGTATTTAGACAAATGGCCCCAGAATTAATGAAATCGCAGAATGTAAAATATTTCAAGGAACACTATTTATAAGCTATATTGTTGAAATGGGGAATATAATTCAAGGCATATGTACTTTGTGATCAATATCTAAACTAGAAATCCTAGGTAGCTCCACAATAATACAACTTTTTTTCCCAGCAATTTTAAATCTCCTAGGGCTTTAGTCATACCAAATTGAAACGGGAATGAGACACATATGTGATTGGCGTTTGACATAGTAATAAAGTATTTGAAATTGTTTCCTTAATGAAAACATGTATCTGATGTGTTGTGTGGTTGAAACAGATTCCAGTTGGTGCTGCTCTCTCGGCATTCCAAAAAATTGAATAACTAAACTTAAGCAGTTAAATCAATTGAAAATTGGATCCACTTCAACAGCTCAAAGATATGCAATTGTATCTATGCCTAAAGTAAGAACACATCATTTGTCAAAAACGAGTGTTCAGTATTTTAGATTTTTTAGATGCCAATAACTGTCAATTGTTTCAGAGAAAACTAATTGCATTGTTTTGTTCCAAACTTTATTTGTATAACTGTTTTGCTTGTTTTGCTCATGCATTGTCAATAGAACTTGCTACTTGGTCAGAGCTTTTTCCAAGTTGGAAGAGTGGTATTTATTTTTCAGTATTGATTTTTAGAACACCCACTGAAAAAGAAATCCACATGGTAGGCTGATAGTGGGAAGAGTGATTAGCAAAACACTGATTTGTGCTATGCAAAAGCTCTCACAAATGGGCAAGCAGGAATTCTAAGAGGGATGCCAATTCTCTTTGATTTACTTCTTACTGTGAGCAAAGTGCTCCTCTGTGTAGCAAAGGAACCCATACTCAAAATGCATTACATTTAAAAGACAAATGCCTGCATTTTTACAACACAAAAATATAAGGGGTTAAATAATTTGACAACTTAATGGAAACCTACATAAGGGAAAATTTGAAAAAATGGATTTGGATTAACAGTTTTAATGAAAGTCAGTAAAAATAATCGTTAAGATATGTTTCTTTGGCACCCATGGCAAGTCTTTATGAAAAGGTACATTCTTCAAAAAGTGTCAGAGTAATGAGCTCTTTTACACAGTCAAAGGAGCAGAGTTGGGAAGAAATGCTGGGGGTTTTAATCAGTGACAATTTTCAGAAGTCCTGTCAAGCTTGATTGGATTGAGCAATTGGGGGATTGGTGGGAAGCTTGATGTATGTGGGAAGGGGTATGATATGATATGATATTTTATTTGTATTGCACTGGTAAACAAGTGTTTCAAGGGTAGAGTTAAGTGTTGTTGGATATGGAATCATAGATTGTCAATCTGTTCATGTCAAACAACTGACAGTTTTTAATACTTTTCTGGGACAAAAGTGTCATGTGTTGTAGCACATGTGTGGGAGTACAGCATCATGGATATATTTGCTTTATTCCTTGGATGGGCTTGGAGGCCCTTTATCCCCCGTTCATGGTTTTGTTTGTCTCGCATTTCTTTATATGCATCTGTTCTTGCCTTTGTCTGAGTTGATTTTACACCAATATCCTGCAGTTTGCATTTGTTTATATATATGGATCAAGATTGATGCTGTTGTTAGATTCTGCTTTTTTATTTGAATTGGGTTTTAAGGTCAAGCATTTTGGACATGTTTAGGCTTAAGGAACACCAACATAATGAATACTCCTCCTTCAAAGCCATAATTGGAAAAAGGGGTTTTGGGTAGTTACTATATGTTCTGTTCACTACCAAGTTCTACTGTGGCTTCCCTTTGCCCTGACTCTGTATGTGCAGCATCCTTTCATTTCTTTGGTTCCCACTCTTCCAGTCTCTCTACTCCACCCTAAACCACACACAACAAGTACATGTTCAGAGAAGAGATTAATGGTTGTGAAGAGTATCTAGTAAAACATGACTTGAATTTAATAGGATATCATGAATGCCTTATATGTAGGATTGACATCTGGCAAAGTTGTGGAATTCCTGACTTTTGGGATTTTTACTAATAATAAAATGATGCGAGTAACTTGCTCTCAGAAATGGTGGTCTTTTAATCAGACACCCTCTCAGCCAACACTGTGCCAAAAGCATAGTGTACACCTGTGCTCTGCTCAATCAGTATCCTGATCTGCAGCGCCTGCCCTCCTGTAGCACCAACATGACCCTCCGTAAATGCCTTTGGCACTCAACCGATCTTTGAGCCACCATCACTCACAGTCAAACCAGTTTTTTGCCTCCCCACACAAGCTCACTATATCATTGCCTGAGCTCACGCTTGAGGCCCATCATAGCCATAGCATCCACCAGTAGTGAAATGCCTTTTGAACAACCAGCATCTTTGCTGCCAGTCTACACCACCTGTCAAATTTACTATGATGGCCTCACCGAAACAATGACCATCAACTGCTTCATTGAACCATCCGACTCATACTCTTATCCATTCATCAGCATCTTTGCCATCATAATGACAGTTGAACCGACCATCAAACTGATTATGATGGCCCTCACAAACCACCCTTGTTCAAACATTGCTTTGAGCCACAACAAACATTATCTCAACCCCTGCTCAACACCTTTCCCTGTGTGGAACAATGTGTCCATCACATTCAAACTCATTTGAACAGGACAAACAGCACCTAAAAGCCTGGTTCACCATTGTTCGTACTGCCAAGACCTGCAAAAAGTACTATTGACTAGTAACTGCTGCCCTAGTCCATATTTGGGCCCTACAGGCTGGCTAGGTCACCATTCACTGCTTTTTACGCCAGAACATATCCTTTTTGAAATCGTTGTGTTTAATAATTGCCTTTCTCCCCCTGTTTCATTACCCCAAGTTCAGTTGTGATCCGTGCATATTCTCTGTTCCTTCCACAGAAATGGGATTTGTGTAGTGTTTACTTTTGTATTATCATTTTGTATGTAGTGGAATGTATGTTATGCTATTGCCTATTCTCGTACTTACCTTTTGTATATAGTGTTATTAACAGTGAGCTAGTGGCTCGTTGCCTATTAGTATTTATTTGGCATTACAAACATATCTGAATGTTGCGTACACATTTGTTGAGGCTATGCAGCATACAAATCATATGGACTCATCCAACAGTTTACTGTAGATACCTCTACTTTATAATAGTATACAATTGTATCACCACAATCTCCAGCCGAAGACCACAAGAGGCTCCTCTGGGAAAACCAATCAGGAAGAAATCTCCTCATCCCAGCAACACCAGACTCAATATCAGAGAGACAAACCACTGATGGATTAGGTGATCAGATGATGAAAGTGTGTGTTATCACTTTTGGGTTGTGGCTTTCTGAAGTTCATTGCTGATGGCTGTTAGGAAAGATTTCTATTTATAGCAGCTTTGCATCCATTTCTATGGACCCCAAACTGGTTGCTTTTTTATTTGTGAATCTGACCTGAACTTTTTATAGTGCAGTGAAGCCTCCAGCTTGAAGTGCATTCTGGGTGGCTGCACCTTTGAGCTAGAATGCAATGCCTGTTGATCTTAGAAGATGTGAGTCATTGCGACATGCCTGTTCAGATAAGCCCCCTCCAGCAGATTTGATAGTTATCTTTAGGCCTCTTTCTGTTTGTATTGTCCACTACCATCCAGGCCATTCTGGCAGAGCTCACGTAAATGAAATAAAGTAAAGTAAAGCAGAGTGTGGAACTTTGGTGAACTTTTGAGCACAAGGCTCTTTACATTTTACGGATGGCCTTGTAAAGTTAGTGTGTTATCTCTGTGGACACAGAGTTGTCTAAAGTTGTAGAAGTGAAACCTAGGATGGAGCAGACAGTAGTTTCAGACCTCAAAGGTCTACCAGAATTGAATAACTTGTCCTCAGATGAAGGTCCTAGTCATGTGGATGTTGGCCAAGTACAGCGTGACTGTCCCAACATGTCAGATCTGCATTCATAGGCAGAGAAACAGACTCAGGGGGAAGCCCCTTGGATGTTCAGGCTGTGCTGGGTGAATAGTCCTCTGCATAGTGAGCCCATAAATACTGAGGCATGGGCCAGCTGAAGTTTGATGGTTCCCCAATGCCACAAGAGGTTCCTAATGGACTTGGCCCATGATATTCCTTTTGCAGGTTATTTAGGAATGACAAGGACAGCTGAGTATAGGCAATAGCATACCATACTTTCCACTACATACAAAGGTTGCCTGTGCATTTTAAAGGCCCCAGATTGGGATAAAATTAAAAGTATTTGTCTGGTCCTGTCAGAGTTGCTAAGCATCAGGCAAGGGTGGTAGGGGCCACACAGGCCCCCTTAATTTCACTACTAGTGGTTGGGAGGCCTTCTGAGAGAATAGGCATGGATATTATGGGTTCTTCGGATCCACAGACCTCCTCAGGGAACCAGTACATTTTAGTAGTGGTAGACCATGCCTATTGGTAACCAAAGGATGTACCTTTGAGGAGAATCAAAGCCTCATTGTGGCGATGGCCCTCAAAGGGATGGTCTCTTGTGTGGAATTCACAAAGGAAGTTATTTCTGACAGGAATCCAACTGTATTTCTGCATATATGAAGGCCATGTGGGATGTGTGTGGAATAATTTACAAATTCTACACAGCCTTTGACCCACAGACAAATGGGCTTGTTGAGTGGTTCAACAAGACCCAGTTCCCTGAGGAGAAAGTGGGATATTCTCCTGCCATGCTTGCTGTTCTATCACTGGGAAATACCACAGAACATCAAGCCCAGCAACCTTCATGATATGACGACTGCATCCTAGGTGGTACTGGAAAAAAAACAGTGAAGTCAACTACCTCATTGATACCAAGGCCCCAAGAGAGACACATCTGGTCTTTCGTGCCAACCAGCTGAAATTCCATTACATTCGGGATGACTTAGTGATGGCTCTGGTCACTGATGATGAGACTGAGCAGTCCAATTACCTCCCAGACATTTTACAGACTGAGCCCACTGACAGATCTCTGTAGGGAGTCTACATCTCCCCATACCATACCAAGCAGCAATTGTGGGACTACCAGCAGCTGCGGGGTATGCTCACAGGTGTGTACTCCTGGGAAGATTGATTTGTCTATCCATGACATACCTACTAGAGACAGTAAGCCAGTGAAGAGTAGGACCTATGGGATGTTTGACAAGGTCAAGGACACCATCAAGGAGGAAATCTCAAAGATGTTGGAATTGGGGGTGATTGAGGAATTCCCACATCCCTGCGCTAACCCAGTGGTACCGGTCCCTAAAAAGTCCAGTAGCTGAAAATTGAAGTACATTTTCTTTTGTGGACAACAGTGGGCTCAATTCCGTCACCAAGACAGATGTACACCCCATACCGATGGCAGGAGAGCTATTGACAGACTAGGCACTGCCAGGTTCATGAGTACCTTCGACTGGTCAGCAGGGTAATGGCAGTTTGACCTTACTTGTTAAGAAAATGAGAGGTCACATATTTCCATTCCAGAAGGACACCATAGGTTTAGTGTTATGCCCTTTGGGTTTAAAAATTCCCTTATCACCTTTCATAGGATGGTAATACAGGTACTGTCAGGACAGGAATACTTCATGCCTAATTAGATGAGGTTGGAGTGTTCACTCACACCTGGGAACACCCACTAACCCATCTTAAACAGGTGCTTTCAACCATGCAGAAGGCTGGCTTGCCTATCAAGGCCTCCATGTGTTAGATAGAGCATGGAATTGTGGATTACTAAGGACACTAAGTAGGGAGTGGTAAGAAACAGCCTCTCCAGGCCCAAGTACAGGTGGCGATGGATCGGGACATTGCCACCACCCAGACACAACTGAGAGCCTTCCTGGGTCTCACAGGATATTTCAGGCATATCACAAAGAGTTATGTGAACCTTGCACTTCCACATAATGATGTCACCTCCAAAATGTTACCAAAGAAGGATCACTGCCTTGCAGACATCCTGCCAGAGCTTGAAGGATGACCTGTGCCAGGCCTCAAATCTAAAGATCCCAGATTATGGGCATACATTCATTATACAGACAGACACCTGTGAATTTGATTTGGTATTGGTGCACTGTTAGCACAATTGAACTCTGAAGGTGTAGAACAATATTGTGCATACCTAGATAGACACTTGACCAAGTGAGAATGAAACTGGGCCATAATTGAAAAGGAGGCATTTACGGTGGTTTGGGTGGTACACAAGCTAAAATCCTACATTTGTGGGTCTCACTTCACTGTCCAAACAGACCATAGGTTTCTTAGGTGGTTAATGGCCATGCAGTGAGGGAATCCCGAGTTACTGCATTGTGCCATATCCTTAAAGGGATTGGACATGGACATCCCATGCAAACATGGATCACAGCAACTAATGCACATGGCCACAGTAGGTATTCTGCCATTTTGGCTGCAGGGGGCATGTGATGGATTGCTATCTGGCAAGGGTGTGGAAGCCCTAGCTTTTTTGCTTTTTATTAATAGTACAATGAAGCAGATAATTCTCTCTCAGAAAGGGTGGTCTACTGTCCCGACCCCTTGCAGCCAACTCCATTGCAAAAGCATAGTGTACACCTCTGCCCTGCTGAATCAGCATCCTGATTTGCAGCGCCTGCTCTCCAGTGGCACAGAGCAGGTTCAAGGGGCACAGGTGCCATCTGACAGCTGCAGGAACTGCCAAGTCATTGCAGTGCAGGGGCTGCATTTAGGACATGCACCACTATTCCCAAACCCATATAACTATGAGAGTTACTATCCTGGTGGAAGGTTTAAACTTTAAATAGACATCATAATTGAATTACAATATGGGGGCATGTATCTCTCAAACACATTAAAGCCACATCAAATTGATATCACCCATGTGTCAGCCATGTGAGCTCTGCCCAGCTTTGGAAGTGTTATGTGTATTCTAGTAAGACTGGATTGCTGGGCCTCTCCTTTAATCATGTGTGAGTTCTGTTAAGACCTCTGTCCGCCAGGACAGCTTCCCAGCTGGATATGTCCTTGGAAGCAGGCAACAAAGGGCAAACCCATCCCAAAAATGCTAGCCTCACACCATGGTGCTGCATAGCAAAACAGCCTTTAATGCTACTGACAAGAAAAGTGGAAGGGTTAGCATAGACAGAGTGAGTTCAGCCAAGTGTGAGTATGAGTCCACTATCTTCTTTCTCTCTACCTCTATCCTTCCTTTCTGCCCCCCCACTACCTTTAGCTCAAAGCACGTTGGGTATGATGTCAGAAATCAAAGACCTCTTGTCTCAAGCACATGGATTGGACCCCTTAAAGCAGGCTTGCTTTAGTACAATCACCTGTGGATATTTGCCTTTAAAAGGAGGGGTGTCTCACTCCTTTTTTGGATTCACTTTGGGACAAACCCCTGAGGAAGAATGTTTTGGATCACTGTAGTGAGAGTTGACTTTCCAGCTCCATCAGTGAGGTGAAGAGTGTCCAAGACAGAGGTGAGCTATGTTTCCTACCCATCCTGAGGGCTCATTGGGAGTGACCTGCTGCTCAAATACGACCTGCATCTCTGCCAGAAAACACAGTTGTTGAGGACCTCATTGTACTGAAGGACTCCTAAAAGTGTGAACCAGCCTCCCTTTCATTGGAAGCCTGAGAAGAACTGTATTTGTCCCTGAGACCACAAGGTGGGACTCTCAGCACTAGAGATTCAAGACAGCCAGGATTCCTGTGTTTTTGCTGTTGAACCACTGCAAATTGTTATTCAACCCTGTTTAACCCAATATGAACCAATAGTACTCTTCCGAGCTGCCCTTGGCCCTCGACCAATCTTCAAGTCACTATCTCCCACACTCAAACCAGTGCACTGCTGCACCATGCCAGATGAGTGTGCCAATATGTTGACTCAAATTCTAAACCCATCATTGCATCCGCAGCAGTTGAACGGCCTTTAAAAATCTTCTCTGCCAATCTGCATCCCCAGTTGAACCGACCAGGATGGCCTCACTAAACAGCAATCATCGAACAATGGATTGATCTGTCTGATTCAAACTGTGATAGTGTCACCAGAAGCCTCAAAGTTGAACTGACAGTCGAACCGGCCCTTGCAATCTGCCCCTGCTCGAGTGCCACAAGAATAGAACAAGCCATCCAGTCACCAGCATTTTCTCAGTTGAACCAACCGTTGAACCAATCCCGGTGTTTCTTAGGATCCAATCTTCTTCAAGCATTCCTTTGTACCACAACAAACTTCAGCTCAACCCCTGCTTGACACCAATCCCTGTCTGGAACAACATGTCAGCCGCATTCAAGCTGCTTCAAACTGCTTGACCAAAAACTATAAGCCTGGTTTGCTCTTGTCTAATGGCCAAGACCTGTGAAAGTAGTATTGACTGGAAACTATCTCCCTGGATATCCTCCGGGCCCTGGAGAACGGCTAGGTCAACATTCACTCCTTTTCACACCAGAATATATACTGATTGATATCATTGTAATGATTACCTTTCTCCCCCTAAGTGCTGCACATTTATATCCTTGCATATTCTCTGTTCTTTCCACAGGGGTGGGCTTTGTCTAGTGTTTTTCTATTTAGTTATTTTTTCAGATGGTGTGTTTAATTAAAGTATATATATTTGTATTAATTAATCCTTTATAACACGCTTAATACCAAAGACCTCGTTCTAAGCGCAGGAATGGTATTCAAACCTGTGTTCCACCGTGTTGTCTTGCTACCAAGACAAACACATTGCCCATGAGCTATTCTCCCAGCCCCAGAACCTTTATTAGATATTTCCTTTATTTTGGACTGTCATACTTTGCTGTGTGGATTGCTACTAGATCACATTCACACCCATCTTGAAAGCGTAGCCTTCCCTTGGCACACATTATCACAAAAGATAAAGGAGGTATATCTCTTAACTGTGTTTGTTTTAGCTTTATCATTGGTGTCACTCTTCTTTTGTAGAAGTTTGAGGGCTTGAAAGGCAGGTAAACATCCAATCATTATTGTACTTCTGCAAGAGAGAAGTTAATTCATCCAACCTAGTCCCATTCTCAAGATAAAACTCATTTTCCTTTTTTGGAGTATAAGCAGACATTGTTCTCCACTGAGTCACGCAGATATATTCTTAATATACATTTTTCTCATCAACTTGGCACAAACATTATTTGATGATTTATGCGGGTTGGGTAGAGATGTCATCATTAAAACGAATTGTAGTGAAAGGAGTGGTTGTTACCAATGGATCATAATTAGAGTTCTGCGTCCATTTGCTTATGGGGGAGCCTGTTGTTGTTATTGAGCTTTGTAGCACAGTGTAATTAATGACTCCATAAGGATGACGATTAATAAAAAAGAGATGTGAAATCTATTATCCACAGTCATCTAGGCCAGCGGCTTTACAGAAGATCAATAGATATTGTATCTAATTTTGGCCAGCCATTGCAAATGGCTGCTGGAAAAATAGGAACAGCTTTTCATTTTCCCTAGAAACATTTATACCGGACAATTATTTACATTTTTATTAAGTAAGTAATTTGGAAGATGTGATCATGACTGTTATTTCTTTTATATTCCCCTTGTAGGCATTCTTCTTTATGGCACTGCAGCATACAACATTGGACTTTTAGAACCTAAAATATTTTCGGGTCCCTCCAGTGAGCAGTTTGGTTATGCAGTTCAACAATTCCAAAATGGTGGCGGGAACTGGTAAGAATTTCCATTCATATTGTTGTATGCTTAATAATTACCCTAAAAAGTAAAATGGCTTCAGTTCAGCATGGCATCAAAGAGGAAGGAAGATTATCAAAGTGTAATAAAGATTGTGTTCTCCATTAAGGCAGGCATCAATGGGTTTACCTGCAAGATAATCTGACATAAGTCATAATAAGCACTGTTTTGATGTGTCTCAGGTACTTTCATGATGTTTTGAAACACACAATGGATTTCCTGGTTATTGAAAAGTTTATTATTGGTAAAACATGAATCCTAAAATGTACAAAGGTTAGGTCTTGCCCAATTCTCAGAAATGCTTTATAAAGTGGTAATGTTCTTGGGTTAGCAAGAACAGAATGTTTAGAAAAAGGTTCAGCGAAACAAATGTTATTTACCTAGAGATTAAAATCTGGAATACAGGGACAGATTGGATATGGGTGAAAATGATCCAATTCTAGTGCATTGCCCTCTCTTGTGTTGGATGGTTGAGACAAATTAATTAATGATGGTCTAGAACTACCCTAACTATCCTGATTGCCACTATTCTACAAAACGAACTGAAAAACACTAACAATATTGCAACCATGCTACAACACTAACTGAAATCCCTAGCAATATAAAGATAATATAGAGGATTCTCCTCAGATTTATGTTTCTGCTGGAACCATAATTGATGAAAGATATCTTTTTAAAAGTGTTAGGGCATTTCTGCTTTAATGATAGCAATATGGAGACACTGCTCCAGGCATTATCTTTGGGGAATCCATTAAGCAATCTGTTCTTTGATGCTCTCCAGGCAGCCACATGGATCACAATACTGGATCCGGGCTCCACTGGCTCATGGATTACTGTTGGGTGTAATCAAAGGCCCCAAACCAAAGGAACTGAAGGACCCACTGTGGAAATTACCTGCCAACATTCAGAAACCTGCATGCTGAAAATGAGCCCATTTAGGCAGACTATGTGGGTGTCCTTCTGCAGTTGTAATCCAGAGAAAGCTAAAAACAAAAATGTAATCCAAGTGCAGTTTGGAAAACAGAGCACATTACTGGCTGGGAAATAAATGCAGCATATTCACTGAAACTGCAAAACATCAAAAGGTGGTGCATTGTGACAATTCAAACCCACTTTTCAGCAGATAGCCAACAGCAGATAATGAAAAGTATATTTTATTAATAACTGTAAGAAACTGCTCAGTAGTTTCAGCGCAACAGCAAATTGAACCCTGATCAGTAAAACACACTGTATGTCAAAGAATCAAGGCTAATGTTAGAAAATGCAATATGTGAGTTGCTTTCAGCCAAGGACAAATCGTGGGTCTCTGGGCAAAATTCACAAAGGACTCCCCCATTGAATGCCTGGCTTGCATACCAACTATTTACAACTGCAATACAATGTAGCCTGTCTCTGCTGTCTCTGAGGGCAGTTCTGTGCAGGCCAAATGTTTTAGCCGGTGCATGACTGGAATGTGGGGAGGGGTATCTCTGTGTTGACTCATGCATCCCATGTATGTATGATCTGCTTCCTACACTTCAAACAACAAAGAAACTAATTTAAAAAAAAAACTCTGTTCACAGGCTGGCACAGAGTGGCAAATGGCCTGGAGACCAGAGAGCTATAATGTGCATAACATAAAGATTTGGGAATTACTTTATTATTATTATCATTTAGGCACTTTTCTCAGAAACCATAGGTTATACTGCTTTAATTTCTGTGTCATATTTTAGATAATTTCCAGATGATTTTGTTAAAATAAAATTCCTCCTACTGCAATTAAGGGAACTGTAATGACCAGCTAAAAGGTGTTCCTGGCTGCTCTGAACAATGTGGGGAGTAAATTGCATGTTCCTAACTATTATGCCTTTGTAAAAACAGCAGAAAATTGCCAAACGGCTATGCAGCATGCTGCAGACACAATATATTGCACGGCCTGTGGTAGCAGCAGTGTAGTTATGGTTAAGTTGCTCAACTCACAGTAAGAGCACGTTTTGGGCAGCTTGTAACTTCGCCCTCCCTGGATGAATCCTGACAAAACTTTTATAAAATAGTATATGGCCCTGTCAGATTGATTCTACGAAGTTTGGTGAGGTTTCATGCAGGGGGGAAGTTATAGGAGGATCACAAGATTTGTGGTTTTTCCGATAGACACAATGGAAAAAAAGTTTGCTCACATCTACAGTTCAAACCACTGGACAGATTTTCAACCAAATTTGGGGCAGGAGCAGCAGCTTTGTCCTGAAAGCATGCTTTTGTAAGTCCGTCCACTAGTTTTTTTTAAAACAGCAGAAAAATAGGTTAAAAAACGAGTGATGTCTTGGTTTGGTCCACTGATTCACTTCCCATTTCGCTCTGTGGACAGGCCTCCGATTGGCACAGAGGGTGGTGTGATGTCCACAGACTCTCCCGCTGATTGGATGGTGAAAAGCGTGAGTATGTCATATTTTCCAAAATGCCTGCCATGTGGTATCCGCGGAAAGTCGCAGCTGACCGCGGACATCACATTGGGAAAAAGTGTGGAAAACACATTTTTGGTTATTTGGTGGTGGAAAGAGGGGCTGGGAAGGGTAGGGGAGTGAAATAAAGATGATATGGAGCTGTTTCTGTAGGTGGAAAAAAGGGTCTGCAGATGCCACCGAGTCTGCAGTCAATTTTAGTGTCCACGGACATCATTTTGATGGCTGGGGGTTCTGGGGGAATTATTTGAAAGTCTATTGTACACACTTTTTATATGGTTAATTGTATTGTGTTGAATGTGGCCAGTGGCCATTTTCTTAGGGGCATGGCCAGAGCCCATGCCCCCAAGAATCTGCCAACTGGCCACAATAACCACATCAGTTATATGTGTATAGTAATTATAAGTAATGTAATTATAGTAATTATAAGTAATGTAAGAAAATAAAAAGAATAAATAAAAAGAATTATTAGTTTGAAGCTGCATTCAAAGCAAATGAAAGCAATATAACAAAAGACAATTTCAAACAATACAAATAAATGTTGGATTATGAATGCCAACAAGAAGGAGACATTGAAGCTCAACTAGATAAAGATACTCCTAAGAGCATTCAACCTTCCATTATAGGAAGCCAAGAATCACTTGGAGAACCACTCATACTAAATGACGGAGAAGTAGCCATGACTGAGGTAGAAAAAACACATATCAATATAAATAAATGTGAGGACGACTTGTCAGTGCTCAAATCACAGCTAAATGATGAGCAACTCACCATTTATCTATTAAGAAATTGAACATGGTTTTAAACATGAAACTGTAGCCTGTAGCTGTAAAAGATTATAAACCTCTGCAACTGTATGTAAGTGGTGAAGCTCGTTCTGGTAAAACATGTTTAATTAAAATAATCAGCACATTTCTAAAAACAATTAACAAACAACAACTTTGGGCTGTAGTACCAGCCCCCACATGTTTCACTGCCTACAACATAGGAGGTGTAACTTTTCAGAGACTACTGCTTCTCCCCATAGAACACCAAAAACAAATTAGAATGCTACAAATGATCAACAGAACCAGCTACTGAAGTATGTAGAATTCTGAAACAAATTAAAGTTCTCCTGATACATGATAAGTATGGATTCCAATCTCACGTTGGCTTTAATTAATCTCAGAATTCAAGAAGTCCTAAAAACCAAATACGAAAAACTGTTTGGAGGAAAACATGTTATTGTTTTCGTAGGCCTCCTACAGTTAACACAAGTAAAAGGTCAACTTATTTTCAAAACATTAGGACACAAACGGTGCCGTGATACTATTGGCAGCATTCGAAATGTAAATCTCTTGCAACATTTTCACTACAGAGAACAAACTCAAAACATGTTTCAGTCTGTAGTCCTCACCTATGCTAACATTTTATAAACCATTAGTACTGGTTAGCTTACTAAAGATGCAAAATCCATCTTAAATAGTAGGCTAATCCATAAACTTTATGGATGAAACACATCTGCTCCTGATGTCATGGAACAATTAACTCATCAAAATCTAAAATGCATGTCCTTAATGCCAACCCTTCTAAAACATAACCTTGACGTAGAACATAGTTCAGTCAATGGAGCAATTGGTGCAGTTGTTGGCTTCCAAACATATCCACATGACAACAACATTCAGTTTGTCAACATCCACTTTGACAAACTTACAGACGTTAAAGACATTGGCTGCACAATAGTACGTTTCCTTCTTTTCAAAGGCATTTACATACGTAGAGAACAATTATATTTATCTCTTGCATATGCTGTCACTATTCACAAATCACAAGGTCTATCCCTAGATCAAGCATTGATTGACATTGGCAGCACAGTCTTTAAAGAAGGTATGAGTTACATAGCACTTTCATGTCTCTGTACACTCAATTGGCTCTTCCTAGTTAACTTTAAGGCAAACAAAGTCAACACTGACATTCCTTGCATTGTGGAATACAACAGGCTACATGCAGTAAGCGCCATCCATCTAGATATGTACTCTGTACCTCCAAAAGGGAAACCTTTAACACAAACTAATACAAACATAATCTATTACATATCTCCCAACAATACCACTAAAGAAATAATGACCAACTCCCTCTGCGTCAGAAAATGAAACCACAAAACTGTCTTGTACAATGTCAACTTCACGTCCATCAGAAAACAAAGACACACATGTCTCTGCTGCAGAAAAATCTGTAGGCCGATCAAACTATCCACAAACAGAACTCTCTGGTCCATTTAAATTCAGCAACACAACTGGAGTAAATTGTTATGCTAATGTGACAGTCAATCTTCCTTTTCAATTGCCACCAATTTTTCACAACATTTACTTAAAGGGCTTGGACCAGTTGTTTTTGTAAATGCTTGTCCTTCATAGAAATTCAACAAATAATCCTGACACCCCACATACAGTGTCTCTGGTATAAGGCAAGAATTGGGCAACTGTACAGGAATGGTAGAATTTGCCATAAACACACAGGAAGATCCACAAGAATTCCTAATGTACTTATTACAAGTACTGGAAACCAAAAACATCCATATAAATGAAATCATCCAGATTTCATACACGTGGAAACATACATGCACTCTATGCAACTATGTTTAACAAGAGCACATCCCTAATGAACGATTTGTATATGTGTCCGTACCAAATTCTGAATCCATTGCATTTCACCAACTTCTGCAGAATGCCAATCATGGCATATTATAAATGTTTGCAATTCAGGCAATCGTTCCACCATACAAATTAACTCACATAGCCAATATGTCAGCCACTATGTCATACTAATGCTTCTAAGGTACAATGCATATGGTACCAAAAATAACTGTAAACTTGCAGGCTTCACAAACGGCCAAGTATCTCTTTGAAAGAAAACCTTCACATCATTAGGTTTAATATACCACACTAGCGCCACAACCACGTCAGGACACCATATATTAAAAAAGAAGTGGTTGTTTGAATGTAACAACACCTCCATTACTCCAAAACATAGGTTACCAGCATATCTAACAAATGCCTACTTAATATTCCTTCAACCCAGATTTAATCACTAAACTGTAACACAATTAACAGTAGGAAAATGCCCACAGGTATCTAACTACATCATAATACTGCAATAGTACTTTTAACAGTCAATGTAGTTAGAATACGCCAACAGGTATCTAACTACTTAAAAAATACCTTTCATTGTAAAAAACTTCAAATACACCATCACAATTCTTATATGACAAAACATCTTCTAAACTATAATGTAGTTAGAATATGCCAACAGGTTTCTAACTATTTTAAGCAGTCCCTTAATCACAACATACTTCAAACAAACATACTATGACACTTACACTCAATTAATTGTAATCAGATTTTTTTTCATCCAGCATGGATTTATTTCCCCCCAATGACCTAATGATTATTTAATGTATATTTTATGTATAGTGTGTCATACATTAATGTTGAAGCAAACATAGTACTTAGAATGTACTGTTTATGAGGGTCTAAAAAAGGAAATGTATATGTACAATTGTATACAATCAAAGCTTTTAAGCTATCATGCTTAACAAATTATACTGTTTATTCCACAGAAAATGAACCAGAAAATCCAGCTTCATAACGTTATGGAACTAAGTAACAATACCAAGTATAATCAAATACATATTCTATAATTCTCAATCGTACTACAATCATAAGTACCATATACAGTTCAACTACTACAGTCTTTTGTTGGTACACCATTAACTAGTACAATCAATTAATCTATTGGTCTCTGTACTCTGAGAGTTTCTACATTTTCTTTGAGATCTAATGGCAAATATACTACTTTGCCACAAATGCCCTTTAGTAACTCGGATGGAGGTAATTTGGCTGATTTCGGTTGAAGGTGTATTATAGCTTGAAAAGGGTGTACTGTTTGGATCACAATGCTCTCATACATGTTAGGTTGTTGGAGAGCTTTTGGAAGTGGGAATATTTCTAAGTAATTAGTGATAGCATGTGATGGCATTTGGTTATTGTCTAGCTTTGTGTTGCAGTATGTGCAAATTATTGAGGGCTCAGTTATTTTGTATTTAGTTTCTGCTACTAGGTATTAAGATAATTGGAACCATTGGGATTCCTCATTGTCCTCTATTTTGTAGACCTTGGGCCTCATTACGACCCAGGCGGTAAGTTACCGCCTGGGCCGTGACTTTACCACCATGGCGTAAACTACGTTTACGCCATGGTGGTTGGCGGACTTACCGCCCCATTCCGAGTTTGGCGGGAAGGTAAGTCCCCAATCCCCATTTACCCTTCCCCATTCCCATTTTTGCCCCATAGGGCATAATGGGAGTGGGGAAGGCGTTAATTACGCCACCGTAAATTACGGTGGCGTAATTAACTCCATGGTCCCTTAGCGCCATGGATTTTAACACCTGCTAAAAGCAGGTGTTAAATCCGCCATGGCGCTAAGGGACCTCGTACTCAGGCGGTAAGGGTCGGCGCTGTTTACGGCGCCGTAAAACCCTTACCGCCTGAGTTGTAATGAGGCCCCATATGTACTGTTTGTGCTCTTTTTATAAAATGTTCAGCAACAACAGACACATATTGGTCGGGTATTTCAGCAGAGGTGTTTTGAAACTTAGCTATTCCTTTTTGTATTCCTTTGTTAGGACGTTAGTGTTTGAGGTTTTCGGTAATGTTTTATGAATTTACAGAATTTACTAAGTGAACTTCAGTTCCAAAGTATTTACTTTGGATGTGCTCTATTTCTTGAAGCAGTTCTTTGGTTGTTCCATGCAGGAGGATATTATTTAAATTTTGAAGTGCTAGAGCAGGACTTTTTTTGTATAGTATAGTCTATGCACAAGGCTTCGTAGAGCAGAATGGTGGGTTACTAACATTTTGATGTGATGGAAGGTGCTTTTGCAACTGACCATGCTCACCAAACCACCACCGCCCACAGTACCGATCCCATCACGGTGCGACTCAAGCTCCCTGTGCAGCTTCCACCCCGTCTCACATGGACGTCTCTAGGATCCTCAAGAGCCTCAAACCATCACGATGTAAAGACGATCCATGTCCAGCGCCTGTCCAGGCGTGCTGGCCCTCTTCAGGAGTCTTCTTCAGATCTTCAGTCTCCTGTTCCTATAGGAGGGATTCTTGGCCCCAAAGCTGATCTAAAAAAATAGATGCAGGAGTCCTATTACTTTTCAAAATCCAGCCTGGAAACAAGTCCAAGCCCAGCAATCGTAAGGATCTGCATTTATATGTTGAATTCATGCCCCCCACCCAAATTCTCTGGATCAAGGATTGTGGAATAAGACCAGACAATTCCTCACACTTCCTGAGCCATGCACACACAAAGGCATGACTAGCCCCAAAAAAACTGCAGTTTTCCCGCGCAAGTGCGTGACCTAATATGTAATTTCCTGACATGACAAGGCATGAAGAAGGACAAACAATATGGCCATAGAACAAGCAAAAATCTTGTGGCATGGCCATTTTACGGCACTAGCGACATTTAGTAGCCATGTATGGTGAATGTGAATGTGCACACTAAAATAAGACAAAAATTGTAAAAATATATTTGCTGCCACCAGCTTGTCTTTGGGCACATTTAAAAGTAAACAAAAATCCCAAGTGTAAAAAGCTACAGTGATACAAATGTGTCCCCATTGTACTGTATTGCAAGATGCTGTGTGCAATGTTAAAAAGTTACAAAAAGTGAAGACAAAAATGGAAGCATAGTTTCCAGTGCTCATTTTCTGAAGGACTGATCAGTTTCCCCATAACAAATGAGCAAAATGCTAAGGGAGTGAAGCTGAGGGCTTCACTTCCCTGTAAAATGTTACGACAGGTTCAGAAATATAAATAGAAAAAGGTTTTGGGGTCCACAGAACTATGGAGGGAAAGTTGCCAAAAGATAAATATTTCCTAACAATCACCCGCAACCCCATACTAGGGACAGTGGGATCAAATCCACCCCTGGATGGGTCAAACCTCCTGGACAGCCCATCAGCATTGCTATGTTGTGCACGCGGCCTATGCTCAATAGTGAATGCAGGGCCTTGAATGCTTATGGACCACCTGATCAACTTATGATTCTTTCCTTTCATATTCATTAGCCACCTTAAGGGTTTATGGCCAGTCTGCACAGTGAGATGAGTCCCCAAAGAGGTAGGATCACAGCTTTTGAAGGGCCCACACTATGGAAAAACATTCATTTTCCACAGCCACACTCCTGAGCTCTCTGTCCTAAACTTCTGTCCTAAACTGGCGACTAATAAAACATATATGATGTTCCCTGCTTTTGTCATCTAACCATGAAGGGACAGAACCAATTCCAGTGATATAGACATCTGTCTGCACAAAAAAGGCCTCTGGTAATCAGGTGCACTGAGAAAAGGGGCCTGACAAATGGAATCATTAAGTCATTTGAGGATCTTCTCAGAATACTAGTACAAGAGACCTTCTTGGGTTTCTTTGGAGTAGTGAGGGCAGTCGGAGGGGCAGCTATGGTTCCATAGTCTACCATGAAGGTTTTGTAATAGCCAAAGAGGTCTAGACCAGCTCTCACATGGGTGTGGGTTACAAGGATTGCCCATTATTGTACAACCTGTACTTTGCAGGACATAGGTTGAATCTTGCCTCCACCAACCTCTTGCCCAAGGTAGGTCACTGAACCCTGACTAATCTGGCACTTGGTAGTGTTTACGGTCAGGAGGGCCTACTGAAAAGCCTGCAGCCCAGTTCCAAGGTGTGTTAAATATTCTTCCCAAGTAGGGCTGAAAAATGCTATTTCTCCAGCATGGGGTCTGGCATGGATTCACATGCTCATGGATTCACATGCTCATGAATATTCCCCGTTGTCAGGCTGGGGATCCTCAGTAAAGAAAAAATCAGTTTCAGTTTCATTTCTGAACTGTCTTTCTACTAGTAACCAATCACTGGTCTCTGGGTCATACTGCCCCCAGCCAATGACTGCCCTCTACCTAAGCCCTTCCTCTGGCAACCATCTTCAGATTTTTACCACACGTTCAAGTGTTGGGAGTCCTCGTGCTGTAGCTCTCGAGCTGTTACTCCATTTTGCATTTTTCGAAGAGTTTACTCTTATATTTTCAGTCAATCGAGCCTCAAGCTCCACCGATTCTACTTCCGATCAACGGGGACCCGTTTTCAGAAATTTTCAACGCCCCTCAAGGGCATCATTTCCTCAAGTTTCCACTTCTTGGATGATTCCAGAAGATATTTGAGGCATACCCCGCGTGGACATGGCCCAGGACAAAGCAAGCATGACACCTGTTGGATCCAAGCTGTTCAGGAGCTGCCCTAGATGCTGAACTACAGAATGGGGGTCATTACAAGTTTGGAGGTAGCCATGGTGCTATTAGCACCATGGCTACTCCCTTACCGCATTCCGGTCCGGGTTCCCGAAATAGGGACTTACCGGGTCATTCCAACCTTGGAGGACCCAGTAAGTCCCCATTCCGGGAACCATTCCCCATTCTCATTCGAGCCCCCATAGGGCTCAATGGGAATAGGGATGGAGCTAATAACGGTACTGCAAATTGCTCTGAAGTCCCTTAATGGGTCCCTTCCTTAACGCCTGGTAAAACCAGGTGTTGAGGAAGGGACCCGCTAAGGGACCTCGGAATAGGGTGGTAAGGGATTACCGGCACCGGTGTCCTTACCGGTGCCGGTAATCCCTTACCTCCAACCTCGTAATGACCCCAATGTCTTTAAGGAGGATGAGCACTCTCTGTACCTCTACTGCCTTCTCGACGACAAATCACACGTGGAGAAGGACTGTACGTTTTGTAAAAACATGTCCGAACAGACAATGAAGGATTGTCGTACTCGGCTCACCAACTGGCTGGAGGGGAAGAGCCCAGCAGAAGGTGGGAAGAGGAAGAAGTCTGAGTGGTCTTCTAAGACCTTTGAGGGTGCTCCGGCGATGAGGGCCCAACAAAAAGGCAAATCACTGTGAGTCCGCTGGCACCGGGAGCGCCTATTGGTCAGGCTGCTCGGCTGCCAGGCAGGGCACATTATCACTGATGCCATCAACCACGAGCCAATGCTCTGGCTCGGTGAAGAGGAAGTCGGAGAACCCGGGTAAGCTTCGGGAGAAGCCCCGGTCAGTCCCGACAGAGACAGCTGAGGAGGAGCGAGGTGGGGACCCTCCCCCCAAGGTGAAGGCCTCGATTGAAGGAGTCGTGGCGGCCCTGGCGAAACCTACAGAGGCTTCCCCAGTGGAGACGGCTCCAGGGGCTAGAGTTTCCCTGTCACCCCAGAGGGAATCTTCTTTTCTTCCTATCGAGAAGACCCCCGTGAAACCCCAGCAGGAGAAAGAGGGGTGGGGCATGGTAGCCATAACGGGCATGGATACTACCTCTGAGGATGAGTTGGCTAGCGTCCAAAGGATCCTGGACAGGAAGTCTGATGAATCCAGGGCCCACGGAAAGGATCCCGACGAGGCCGACGAAGAGAGCAACGGGGGAGCCGACGAGGAAGATGGGCCATGGAGGGCCCCACGCCCTAGCCGTCAGCCCCGTTGCAGCCGGTATCCGTACCAGGGGACAATTCAGGAGCTATCTTGATGACTATACAAGCCCTGTGTACGGAGATAAGGACAAGGATGCCCTTACCCCCACCGACGACCCAGCGGAGACTGGACCGTCAGAGATCCCACCTAACAATCAGAGATGAGTCCATCCTCCTCCCCCCTTCCAGCCTTCACCCCCATCCCCTCCTCCGAGGGATGAGACAGGAACGGAGACAGCGACGACGGGGACGGACAACGACGGTGGTGACGATGGGATGGAACTCCCATCACCACCTCCCTGGGCCCCCCCCGATGAAATTGGCTCCTTCCACGCCATGATCACCAGGGCATCTGAGCTCTTCCAGCTCTGCCCCGAAGAACAGAAGTAGGAGGGCTTGCTCTACCAACTACAGGAGGCCAAGAGGAAGATTGTCCTCTCAGTCCCGTTACTGGACGACATCTGGGACGAGGGGCTGGCACTCCTGAAGAACCTGGCCACGGCTCACGCTAAGAGAGACTGGTACGAGAAGAGGTACCGGGTCCCAGACTCTGCCCCTTTGTCCCTCAGAGCACAGCCATCCCCAAATGCAGTGGTCTCCATGGCAGCCAAGAAGAAATCGGCAGGAGCGATGGCCTCAACTTCTACATCCACCCCAGATGGCGAGGGGAAGAAGCTGGACGCCATGGGACGACCGGTCATCTCATCGGCAGCAATGACGATTAAAGCGGCCAACGCCCTTGCGATCGTGGCATGCTACGACAGGGAGCTGTGGTTCAAGATTGCTCCGCTCCTGGACTTCCTCCCGGATGAAAAGAGGGCTGAAGCCCTGGAAATCCTACAGGAAGGCGAGGTGGCTTCAGACCATGCCATAACGTCGCAGGAAGCCTACAGAGGACGCGGCAAGACCGGAGGATCCTGTCGTCACCGCCAAGGAGGTGGTTGGGTGCTGGATGCCCTGGCCCGCAGGCACACTCTGGAATTTCAAAAAAGGTGTCCCCGTATTCCACCCGTGGCCAGGAAGGAAAACCACGTCCCTCAACTGCTGCTGGAGGTACGAACGATGCTAAGAAAGGGAGCCATCAAACTCGTCCCAAAGAGGCTCCAGGGCTCTGGGGTGTACTCGCGGTACTTCCTCGTCCGGAAGAAGACCGGTGGTTGGCAACCCATCATGGACCTTCGTCGTCTACACAAGTACATCAAGTCCCAGAAATTCTGGATGGTCACCTTCCAGCACGTGCTGGGACAGCTGGAGGATGGCGACTTTGTATCGTCGCTGGACTTGGAGGATGCCTACTTCCACATCCCCATTCTAAAAGGACATCGAAAATTCCTAAGATTTGTGGTCCAAGGACAACACTATCAGTTCAAGGCCCTTCCCTTTGGATTGAAGTCGGCACCCAGGGTGTTCACCAAGCGCCTAGCACCAGTGGCGGCACGGCTACGCCTGCAGGGTATCCACGTCTACCCCTACCCGGACAATTCGCTCATCCGAGCAAAGTCAAAGGAACTCGGAGTCGATCACACAGCGAAAACCGTCCAACTGCTCACGGATCTGGGGTTCTCAATCAACTTCGCTAAATCCCACTTGGTACCATCGCAAGATGCCCTGTTCCTGGGAGCCAGACTCGACACTATGGCGCGAATTGTCTTTGCCATCGGAGGAAAGTACGAAGGCCATCCTGGGCAAGGTATAATGTCTGTTGTCCATGGACGTAGCCAGGGTGAGATCCATCAAGTCCCTACTCGGAATGATGTCCTTGTGCATCTACTTCATGCACATATACAGGATACGGATTTGACCACTGCAGGAGTTCCTCGACACCCGTTGGATGCAGGCGGCGGGCACCTTCGAAGACAGGATCTCACTCAACGAGACTTTCCGCCAAGTAATCCGGTGGTGGGGCACCCACGCGCATTTAGCAGCGGGAATGGACTTCCAGACCCCGGCACATCAGGAGACGGTGATGACGGACACCTCCCCAGAGGGATGGGGGGCGCACACTGGAGATCTCCACGCAAGAGGCCTTTGGCTCCCAGAGGAGAGGTCACTACACATCAATGTCCTGGAGCTCCGAGCAGTGTTCTGGGCCCTCAGGTCATTTCTTCCGTCCATCAATGGCAAAGTGGTAAGGGTCTTCACTGACAACACCACCACAATGTTCTACATCCGGAAGCAGGGGGCACCAGATCCCCAGCCCTATCCAAGGAAGCGCAGGATCTGTGGCACTGGGCCATCGCCCAAAGGATGTTCCTGGTACCCTTCCATCTGGCAGGAATAAAGAACACCATCGCCGACTCACTCAGCAGGGATCTGCAACAGGATCACGTGCATCTCCTATTCCGACGATGGCGCAATCCCCGGATCGACCTATTCACGACGGCGACAAAAGCTAAGTGCCATAGGTGCGCCAGCAGGTTTCCCCAGCCGGGGAGCATGGGCGATGCCTTCTCATTCCCCTGGGACAGCCTATTCCTGTATGCATTCCCCCCGTTGCTGTTGCGACTCATCTGTCAATTCAGACGGTCCCAGTGCAGAATGATCCTCGTCGCACTGGCATGGCCGAGGCAGATCTGGTTTCCGGACCTTCAGGACTTGTCAGCATCCCCCCTGATCAAACTACCGACGGACGCGGATCTTCTCACCAGGGAAGAAGGCGCCATCCTCCATCACGACCCAGGATCACTGAACCTGCCGGCCTGGCTCCGGCAGCACTAGAGTTCGGAGGGTATGATATCCCGGCGGACTGCAAGGAGGTGCTTGCAAAGGCCAGGGCGTCCTCGACTCTCAAGTGCTATAGAAACAAATGGAAGAGGTTCTCTGTCTGGTGCCATACACAGAAGATTAACCTTCTGTGGATTACGGCCCCTCAAGTGCTGCTGTACTTGCTACCACTGGCCAAGGCGGGGCTGGCGCATGTCTCCATCAAGATCCATCTGGCGGCTATCTCCCACTACATCAGAACTCCAGGGCGGTCATCTCTATGGTCTCATCGCCTGGTGAAGGAGTTCATGAAAGGACTGTTCCGATCGTTCCCGCCGGTGAAGGCTCTGGCCCCGGCGTGGGAGCTCAACGTCGTGCCGACCAGGCTCATGGGGCCGCCATTCAAGCTTCTGCATTCGGCACCGTTTAAGTTCCTGTCGTGGAAGACAGCGTTTTCTTGTGGCCATCACCTCCGCACGACGAGTGGGAATGATCCAGGCCCTCTCCTGTAAACCTCCATACCTGACATTCCATGAGACGAGGGTGGTGCTGAGGATGCACCCCTCCTTCATGCCCAATGTGCCATCAGACTTCCATCTCAACAAGCCCTGGTGTTACCTGTTTTCTTCTCGTTGCCTTCGTCGCCGGCTGAGAGGACTTTGCACTCGCTGGATGTGGGTAGAGTGCTGAAGTTCTACGTGGACCACACAAAGAGTTTTCAGAAGACATCACAGCTGTTTGTGAACTTTGGACCTGTGAACCAAGGGAAGGCCCTCTCGAAGGCTTCCATTTCCAGATGGCTCACTGGCTGCATCATGCACTGTCACCGGTTGGCAAACCGACCGTTGCCCAGCCGTCCGAGAGCCCATTCAACCAGAGCGATC
Organism: Ambystoma mexicanum; assembly: GCF_040938575.1. Classification (NCBI taxonomy): domain Eukaryota; kingdom Metazoa; phylum Chordata; class Amphibia; order Caudata; family Ambystomatidae; genus Ambystoma; species Ambystoma mexicanum. The sequence continues at coordinate 459,191,780 of NC_090935.1, forward strand.
GCTGCTACCACAGCGTTCCTGTCTGGTGTGCCCCTGCTGGACATCTGCAGGGGTGCTAAGTGGAGGTAGACGCACACCTTCCCGAGATTCTACTGCGTCAACCAGGATTCCAGGGAGGAATCCAGAGTCGGCCAGGCAGTGCTGCGCAACCTGTTCACCTGAAGGTGAGCCTGGTGAGGAGGTAAGAGATGCTTAATGTTCAGTTGTTGAAATGCTTAATGTTGAGCCTTGCCACGTCCCGTGGTTGTGCATGTGTGTACTGCTATGTATTCTTGTATTCATGAGCATGTGAATCCATGCGAGACCCCATGCTGGAGAAGGAACAAGTTACTTACCTATAACTGTTCTCCACATGGGCCTGGCATGGATTAACATGCGAACCCTCCCAACTATCACTCTGCATCTCTTCTATTGGTTCTACTGCCACTTTATGTGCTACCAAATCTGAAGATGGCTGCCAGAGGAGGGGCTTGGGTAGAGGGCAGTCATTGGCTAGGGGCAGTATGACCCAGAGAGCAGTGATTGGTTACTAGTAGAAAGACAGTTCAGAAACAAAACTGAAACTGATTTTTTCTTTACCGAGGAGTCCCAGCCTGAGGACGGGGAATATTCATGAGCATGTGAATCCATGAGCATGTGAATCCATGCCAGACTCATGCTGCAGAGCAACAGTTACAGGTAAGTAACTTGTTCCTTCATCTAGATATGCTATGCAGAATTCATTTAACCCATTAAGTACATGATTGACCGACCTTTGAAAAGTGGCAGGCGCATTCTTTAGGCCAAAGAGCGTTATTCCAAAATGGTAAAGTCACTGAGGTGTTGAGAATGCTCTCTTTCCCTTGGCATTTTCTTTCAGGGATATTTGCCAATACCCTGCAGTAAGGTCAAAGGTCCTAAGGTACTTGGCAGCACCTAGTTTGTCCACTAACTCATAGGTTTGTAGAAGGGGATGAGCATCTGTCTTGGTGACAGCATTAAGAGCTCTGTAATCCATGCAGAATACCAAATCGGAGGTTCCTACTTTTGGTACCAGAACCACAGGACTGGACCAAGGACTATTGGAGGGCATTATCACCCTTAGATCCAACATTTATTTTACCTCAATCATGATGTAGAATCTTATTTGGTCTGAACAACAACTCCTAAATTGTGTGGGCCAACTATTTCCATTCACAAGGTCGTGCTCACACCAAGGTGTTGAGCCGGGAGTTTGGGGCAACAAGGGGAAAGATTGCCTCAGCAAAGTCCCACCTCACCTTGGTGTTGTTGGGTCAGTTGAGGAGATTCAAGGTCACCCTCAGTGAAGCCATAAGACAGGCTGTCCTGAAACACATCATGAAGAGATTCAGATTTACCTGTCTACCTTTCTGAACACAGGAGCAGGGCGTCCATTCCATTCCTAAGGATGACATATTTCACTCTATTCAGATGGAACACTATGGAACCCTTTCTAGGTCTCCCCGGGTCCACAAAACGGTCTACATTACTGAGTCTTTCAACTTTGTATGGATCAGACCATGAAGTCATGATTTGGTTTTCCAGAAACAAGTATGATAGAAGAAGGTCCCACTGTCTTCCTTGGGGCTCCCTAAGGGCTTCAATAATATGTTGGAGAGTTCCAAATAATCTCTCTCTCAGACCAACTGACTAAGGGGTATATATGGATGACAAATGATAGGTCACCTCATCTTCCTTCCACAGGTCCTGGCTGTCCCTGGATGTGAAGCTATTGCCTGAGCCAGGCACAGATTCTTCAGGAAGCTACCCCTGGTACAACTGTCAAGTAAATCTAGAGTAGCTGACTCAGCAGCTACTGTCTGATGTGGGTTGGCATTAGGATACCTTGTGAACTGATCAGCTCCCACTAGGATACGCATATTGGCTGAGGATGTATAAGAGTTCAGAAGACTAGCAAAGTTAGCCTCTCTCCCCTCAAATGGCACACCAACTACTGGTAGCGGTGCTAATGGATTCTTAATCCTTGTTCCACTTTTGTCAGATTCCTGACAGAAAGTGTATCCCCTGTACAGGTTTTCCACTGGGACCCCAATCTTGGGCCAGCAGGATTCCATGGGTGACGACTCTTGAGTTACCTTGATATCAAAATGCACTGAGAGGGGAACTTCATGCACCAACTTCAGGGGGAAGGGACCAACCTCTTATGGCCTCCTCTAGAGTGCTCTGTGGGTTTACACACTAGTAACCAACCTTCCTGTTGAATTCTTTGCTTCAGACAGACCTTTCTCCATGGGCCTTTAAGTAATGGTCTTTTCTGTTGACCCTTACTCATCCCATCTGTAGATACACCCTCTTCTGCAAGCACGAATCCCAGTACAGGGGGTTCATAGGAGTAGGGAGGGTTTGACAATCCCTCTTCCTCATCAGGTTCTGGGATTTGGCCAACTACCTCATCCTCCATTGTAGGTATGGCTGGGGAATATTTCTTTTCTCTCTTAATTTGTGTTTTCCCTCTCATTTAGCCTTAGGTTTCCTTTTTGGCTTAGGCTTGGCTAAAGCAGCCTGGTTGTGAGACCTAGTGCTTGAAGAGTCTGCAGAGTGTCTCACAGGACCTAAGTCTTGGAGACTGATCTCTTACAAAACGTTTCTAGGAACTAGGAAATTTCAACCTCACACTGACAGATGCCCTATCCACTTCACCTCTGACAACTAAGATGACAGGCATTTCTGGGAAGTTGAGAGAGGCACCAGAAGTTAAGCGAGTAGTGACCAGAGGAGCGCTGGCAGGAACCTCTGGGTTTACCAATGTGGAGTCTACAATAGTTGGACTGGGTCCACTGTTCCTAATAGTAGAGGCACTTACACCATCTACCAGTACACTATCCTCAAGAGTATACTTCTAAGTTTCAACAAGTATGGGAGTAGAAGCTCCGGCAGTGCTAGTATCCAAGGTTCCAGGAGAAACAAAATCTACTTCAGCTCCTTCACTATTGCACAAGGTATTTAAAGAGAAGGAAACCCCTCTTCATAGGAAAATGCCAGATTCACATAGTGGACCCCCAAGGTCTTACCCTTACATGTGGGGGGCCCTTCACGTGGTCACTTGCTCCACAGGCTACACCAGATCCACTGGATCTTTGCATATAGGGAGACTTAGAGGGTCCATAGGGAGCATCTTTGGGACACTATTGGAAACCCAAATGTAAGAAGCAATGGCCAGCTTCTTATGATCTCACTCCTTTGAATCTGCCAAATGAAACTTAAGCTCAAGGGAACAAGATGCAAACATGTGTTCCAGCATGACCAAGCTGATGATGCCTTCAAAAGCCATTGCTTTATTTCCTTCTACCCAGTCACTCATATTCTTCAAGGAATCCGTCACAAGACACAACCAAGCATTAATATATTTCCTTTTGTATTATATAAACCTCTTTAAGTATTGGTCAGGAGTCAACCTAAACTTTAAGAGGAAAACCTGCTTCAATTTATCAAAGTCTTTTCTGTCGGTCTTAGACATTTCCATAATGGCACTGCAGCCAGAATTGGGTTATCTGCCGAGAAACCAAGCAATCTTACCAGCTTTGCCTACTTGTTGTACCTCACAAGCCTACTCAAAATCTCTCAACCAATCATTTATTTCATTTTTCTCATCATCGATACTGAGCACATCCTTAGAAGATCTTGCATGAGAAGAGGGTCCAGAACCACTCCCGGAACCTCTGGAGGAGTCTGGAGACCCCTGTAGTCTAGCCAACTCCAACTGGTGAACCCTGCCTTTCTGTTTATCTATTCTGTCAAATGCCAGCTTAGACATGTTAAAGTCCAACTCCTTTTCCCTGAGTCTAAGTTTTTCTTTCTCAAGCTCAAAAAAGTCCTCAGCTTCTGAGGTTGACATTGAAACATGAGATAACCCCTCTTCTTCGCCTGCATTCTCAATACGGGCAGAACCACCAGCCCACTGCTACTGCTGGCAGGGACGTTATTTCATCAAAATGGCAGCGGTAGCAGAAGTTTCATCACATGACCCTTCACCGCAGATGACATCACAGGAAGTGATGTAATTTGACCCCACCCCCAAGTGTTATGTGATGGCACACAACCTGACAAAACAGGCAGTTGCGCCACCTAGCACTGTTCCTCACTACACTAATACAAATATGGTTATGATATCACTGTAATATGATATACATTTCATCACCAAATTGGATTTTACCATGTTCCCCTGCCCAATGGACCTTGACAAATACCCAGTGGCTACTGGTTGCAGCCAGTTTAAAAAAAGAATAATGTCTTTTTTTTAATTGGCCAGGGGTAGGAAGGGAGAAAGCAGGGGTCACAGCGGGGTCCCCTAAAGACCGCAAATGCCGTCCCTGACTGCTGGGACCTAGCCTAGCATCTTATTTATCACTACTTAAAGGAAAATGAACAATCCCAGATTTCTGGTGATCTAGCAATTTCTGTATCAGATCAGCCTTTAAACAAGAGGATGACAATCCTATATCTAAATACAACTTTTTAAAATGTTCTACTTTAAGAGCAGCAAGAGTAAACATGGTGGGCATCTGTTAAATCAACTACTTACTTCAAACTACAGTGTTCAGTGTAAATAGAATTATAGTACTACACCAGTGAATGACACTGGGCGTACCCAACACCTTATCCTCATTGCTGAGCCCCAACTTGTTAAGATGGATTTCTAGAATCTGGCCAATTGTACAGATTTTAGGAGGCCACCCTAGTTATAGTGAACAGGAGAACTATGAAAGGTAAGCCAGAACCCAATCAAGGTAGCAATGGAGAGCAGTCAAGTCTATTCTCAGGAGAGTGTGAATGGGGTCAGAGATCTACAATGAGTCCTCACAGTGAAGCGCACAATAATTACATTTAGACAGGAATCTACACAAGCACTATATTTAATCTAGGCCTCAAACACATGTTAAGTGACTTCAATTCAGTACTCCAACTAAGTCAGTGCCTAGTCTGGGATGCCCAATGAAAGCCCTTATTTATATTTTTTTATGAACTAGTTCATGAATCTGGATGATAAACCCTTGTATAACGCCCCTCTCTTTGAATTCCCTGACCTCACTAAGTCAAGAAGTAGGTTTGTTTTGTAAATCAAAAGATTTATTTGAAAAATTTAACAATATATGTATCACACTTTTATAAATAAATTAATATTTGTTAGCACACTTATGAATATGACAGTGATCAAAAATGGATAATATTTCACTAGCACACTTTTTTAATTACTTAGGAGTACTTGTATAGAGAGGATAAGGTAGCTGAGAATAATTTATGGTTTCAACAAGAGATAATATAATCACTTTTTCTTTGGACAATCCACTCGCCCATATGCATTATAAAGAGATGGAAAAGAGAGCACACAGTTTTCAGGAATACAATCAAAAGCAATACAAATTCAGTTCCCCCTAGCAAGCTTAGAGCAACAGGGATGATTTTTAAACACAGGCAAAAATACTTAAATGTGATTTGCAAAAAAGTGAAAATATGCTAAAAATGATTTAAATTCCCTATAGGAGATTCAGGGTAGGTGATAGCTACTTAAGATTGGTTCAGGTCAGGTTGAAAATGGATTTCAGCAGTTGCCAGCAAAAGACAGCAATTTTGACAGGTGGAGAAATTTGATTCAAATTGCAATTCACGGCACTTTTTCTGAGTGCGTAAAGCGAGATTACAGAAAAACTATATGGAGTAGAAAGGTTTAGGGATTGTTGGAAAGCTGCGGATCTTAGCTTTAAAATCAAAGTTAAATCTCGTTCCTCACACACGCGGTTCAAAAGATACAGACGATTTTGTGGAGGTCGATTTTCAGAAATAAAGTAAGATTCAAATGGCAAATGACACTTTTCCAGGTTTGAAATCACAGAATGGACACAAGATTTCTATGCAATTCTAAATAGGTTGAAATGGTTTGAATTAGATTATTTTAAACTAAGAGATTGGTTTGCACAGCTCTGGCTGGATACTCACTCCTAATTTTGGAAGGAATGGGCCTCGTCACAGATCTTGTCAAGAGGCTTAGCTGCGGTTCTCTGTGCTCTGCTGGTCTGGATCTCTGGTTCTGGCAAACATTCTGGCACTGCACAGCGGTCTGGTCTGGGTCTGGTCTTCTATCGGCACTGCACGGCGGTCAGGATACAGCTCTGCTTTCTGGGTTCTGGCACAGGGTTCTAGCCAGAATCAAACAGATCGCCCGGCTGTTGAATGATTTGGTTAGGTTGCTGGATTCTGAGGCCTGCTGAGAAGGATTCAGCTTTTGGACTAGGCCTCTCTGCTACAAGTTCTGAAGTCTGGATTCGAAGTTCTGGTTCTGGAGTCTTCTGGATTTGAATTGTGGATTCTAAGTTCTGGTTCTGGAGTCTTCTGGCAAAGCGCTTTGCAGGAAATCAGTTTGAAGTGGAAAGTGAATGTCCCTACCTGGGTTTCAGTGGTCCTTTTTATGTCTTTTGAAAGTGGGTGGGAAGGCTGACATTCTATGTCCAACCCTCTGAAGATCCTGATAGGTTAGCGGATTTTCTGTGCTCTCACTGGAGAACAGAGTTGTGAGTTATCCGGCATCCTTTTTATGGCATACAGAAAGAACACTCCCCTTGTCAGTTTGAACACAAATCTATTTTTGACTTAAATGAATATTTATCTATGTACAATTTATCTAATATTATATATCCAGTTAACATATTTTCTGTAGCGCCAAACAATCCGATCCCTGTCTTTGTAGATGTTGTGTTCACTTCTGACAGAATTCTGCCCTTTTCATCCAGAACACAACCTCTAAACCTTTCCAAAATTTACACAAATGTGCGCAAGGAATATGGGCATCAGATGAGGAAGTGTCAGATTTTTAACATACATACATTTGGAGTAATACGCTATTTTCTGCTACTACACCCCAGAACATACCACAGAGTCCTCTTAAAATGTGCACAGAAAAATCACAGGAATCATGAGATTATTGATATAATTTTGACAATTATGTACTATGAATTATCCATCTTTCTAAAATTATGCTCTGGCCCAGAGAGGTGTGGTTTCCCAAAGCACATGGGGGATTTCTGTTTTGTCCACTTCCTCCAAGCTCAGCTGGCTCACAGAGGCAGCGCCCCTCCCATTTCCTTCCAAGAGGAAGCCATTTACGACCCCCTGATTTAGCATTTGCCTGAGCCAAGGAAAGTTCATTGTTCTGTTTCCTGCAGTCCTAGGTATTCCTCCCCTAATTCAATCAAAGAGGTGTGATCTCCTTTTGGTGGGAACAGCAGAAGGCAGCCGGGCCTGTGAATGCAGTTGCTGGGCAAGTTTCAACTCCTGTCGGGGGTAGTTGCCGGGCAGAATTCAATCTCTTCAAGCCAGGCTTCAGCCAAATGTCACTTTTGTTCCAGTTTTCTTCATTCAAATCAAACTTACAATTTTGACACATGCAGCTAGAACGCTGATTCTAAGTTCAAAACTATGACGTTTAAACAGTTGCAACCTATGGGACACTCCAAAGTAAATCACTCATTTATTTTAAACATTTCGATTTTAGTGCCTTTAAATCCAATTTCACTTAAACTGCTGACATCCACAGTTCAGCCAGTTTTGTTATGAACATTATTTTAGGCTCTTCATCTTTCCACATTTTGTATGCACACAAGACTTAATTCTGCCAGATGTCTGCTGGTGTTCAGTAAGATTTTTGAATATCTTGCAATGTTTGAAATAGGCAATTTGAGCTTGCATTTCAGAGAAACAAATGTGTTTTCAAAGCACCTTTTTAGCTAACAGGCACTGCTGTTTTTCCTTTGGCACCACGTTTCACTCATGGCGCTTCTGGCCCATCACGCTCGCTCTGGTGGGTGGAAGGTCAGGCGACCATTTTGGTGTGCGCAAAACTGCACGCTTTTCCTGGATTCTGGCGCAAAGGTGGGCTTTTCAGCCATCTTGGATTTTCTAAGCCAACAGCACCAAATGTTGTAGCATAATAGTTCAAAAGTGGGTCAAGAAACCTGACACACACGCACTAACAAATGGAACAAGCTGGTGATAGTATCACACAACATTCAATGATAAACATATATACAGTCACCATAGGTTCTTAAAATGCATTCAATGACTTCAATTAATAACAGAAGGTAAGTAAATGATGCAGTGAGATGGAACCAAATCACAAGAAATATGCCCTAGCTTTAGAAGTTCAATCCCTATGAAGAGTGGAGCATTGTGCCCAAATGTCACAACGCTTCTCCCCAGAATATATCTGGTGCAGGTAAAGTACTTGTGTTGGTTACTGTTCAAGAGAAGAGCTGCAACTAAGTTACTGGTAAATAAAAATGTGTTCATATTTTTCAGGTTACACTGCTCTGTGCGAAGACCAAAAAGCAGTGGAATGGAAGGTGTGATGAATCGCAGGTATTCATCCATTCTCCACAGGGGAGGTGACCCGATCTGCAAGAAACTCCCTAGGTGTTGAGGCAAGTGGGGCCTCAACAGGAGAGTCTCCCCCTTTGGGGATAAGGACTTCCGTTCCTATGAGGAGCTCCCTAAGTCAACTACCATAGCTGCATATTTGGAACTATCTTCTATGAAGGGTAGTGTGACAACTTTACGTATGGCTAAAGTCAATTTGAAAAGAAACATGTGCGGAAGAAAAAGGGATGATGTCTCTTTAACCAAAGATGTGTTTTCAGCTGCAAAGAGTCAGAGCAGAAGGAAAGAAGGAGAGTGCTCTGCACAGCGGAAACCCTCTGACTTCATCACGCCATGTAAAGTTGGCATCAAGTCAGGTCACAGATGCCTGTGACATTCAAAGAACGAGAGAAACAGAGTGGGAGAAGCCAGAGGCCCGACATATGCAACCATAAAGGAAGCAGACAAGAAGGAACAGATAGAAGTACCTAGTAGGGGCTTGACTATGCTTGCAGACTGATGGGCATGACACCCAAGAACAGCGCTGAGATTACCAAGATAGAAAGCCTAAATGGCATCTGATTGCCATCATCTGTGGAAGGCGGGCACCTGACGGGCAACCGAGAGTGGCAAGAAGAGAGTTTCTGACTCCTTCTTCTGACTCACTACACATGATGTAGAAGTAGGATGTTAAGGGCCCGATAAAGAGTCCAACCCCACCAGGAAAAGGTTTATGGCAACACTGATTGACAAACTCTCACCCATAGGACTTCTGGGCATTAAACCTTCCTTAGGAAACAACCTGGGCAGTGTGGAAACCTCAAAGACCACTGCAGTTCATTCCAAACTCCTGAAAGATTCAGATGACCAGGAGTCAGAAATAGAAAATTCCAGACCTTTAGACCTTTCCTCATCCCCAGAATGACCCAACCTAGAGATGACTCGCTCAAATCTATCCTTGAGCGGATCATACAACACCAGAACCAAGTGGATCAATGTATGCACAAAGCTCTTGCCCAAATTCAAACAGGTTCCCCTCACTGGCTAGTGCTGCATGTGGTCCATCAGCCTTATCTGGAAGGAGAATTTAGGAAAGCCTGAGCAAAGAGACTGGGAAGAACATATATATTATAACGAGTGTGAGGAACTATTGGAAGGAAATGTGCTTCAAAGCTAGGGCCACAGAAAGCAAGAGACCAAAGAGTCATTTTGAAGAACAACAAGAATTGATATGAAAGTCTATCCAAGGATATTACGCAAAGAAGTATATGAGCCAAAAATAGACCTTTATATAAAAAGACTATCTAAGAAGACAAAAAGACCACAAATGATACAAAGACACTTGCTATCAATATTATACTATGGAAGACAGGAGGCAACAAATGTGTTGGGTTTACTTATCCCCCTAACTCCGATTTTCCCAGCAGCCAGGATGGGTCGACGAGGGGTCACTGGAGGTTGATTTTACCACCGTTGGTTCTGATGAGAGATGCCCAGAAGCTGTGGATGCAAGGATTGGAAATGGAGAAATGTGGAAATCAGCTATGCCGACCTCTGCAAGACATTTCACAGGGAAGGTAAGTTCCAGTGACAGTCACCACACACAGATGATGGCAGTCGTCCTTCAAGTTGCCTTTGAAGAAGACCTTTCAGAGAAGGATCGCTTGAAGATGGGAGGCTGAAATTCAGCAGGAAGAAAGGTGGAATGGCAATGGTTCTAGCGAGGTAGTACCACTGATGTGCTGTCCACTGGGTGGTCCAGGGACACATCCAAAGGCCCAGGGTGGCTTGATCCTAGAGAATCTGAATGGTTTGACCATTCCAGGGTGGTGGCAAATCAGTTAGTTCAACAGGGTTTCACCAGGCCATACGCAGGAAAGGGTGCTGGGCCTCTTCAGATCTTCAGTCAGCTCTTTGTCTACAAGGGATTCTTGGCTCCAACAATGATCTGAAGAAACAGCTGCAGGAGTTCTCTTCTTATCCAAAGTCCAGCCAGACAGCAATCCCAAGCCCACCAATAGTAAGGATCTGCACCATTCAAACAGCTACTAGTTATCCAATCAGGGACATTTATTCATTTATCTCATACCCCAAACCCAAACTCTCTAGCTCCAGGAATGTGGAAAGGGACAAGACAGTCTCTCCCACTTCCTGAGCCATGCACACAAAAAGGCATCCCTAGCCCAGGATAAGCAGCAGCTTTCCTGGCAAGTGCATGACCTTAAATGAGATTTCCTGACCTTGCAAGGTAGGAAAAAGGACAAACAAGTATTTCTGTAAAGTAGAGGAGCCATCGTCGTAAGAAATAATGAGATGAGGAAGAGAAAGAATTACCTGTATGGAGTACATAAAGAAACTGAAATGAAGAAGAACTCACCTAATCCAGTGGAAGGGTAATCCTGACAACACTGGGCTGAAGAAGATCTGCAGAGGAATAAGGAGCATACCGCGGAACCAGGGTACATGCTCCTATCAATGTGGACACATATGAAAAGGAAAGAAGGACTGCATAATACATCCTATTCAACCTAGAGGAGCCACGAGAGCCTGCACATCACAGGAGAGAAGAAAGCAGATTGGGATGCCAAGAAGGGAACGGGAAGCTACAGGGGCATTCCGGAGTGGGAAATCCATTCACTAAAATCCCACCAAGAGTACCTAAAGGTGTTCCTTACAGAACGAGAAGGGAACTTGTGCTAACCAAAGGAAGTGTACCACTTCAGACAGCCTCAGTCTGGAGAGAAAGCACAAGTGTCAGGGCAGCCCCATAGTTGATCGCAGATGCCAGGGAAGACACGGGCTGGTCGGGGACTGGGAGAGAAGGTATGCAAATCGCTGGGAAGGCTTGAGGCTATGAGAAGGTGGAGGAGAGTGCATATGGGGAGAGCAAATCAAGAAATACAGGGTCTGGGACCCTAACCAAGGGGACGAGGCATTGGCTTACCTTGAGTCACACGATAGTAATTGGCCGGAGAGTGAACCAAGTCTGGGACCCACACCCACAAGCAAGCCAAAGACAAAAGGTCTGGGACCGTAACCAAGGGGGAGAGACATTTGTATACCTTGGGCCGAAAGTCTATCCAGAAGGAAGGCCACACAAAAGAAGCGAGTCTGGGACCCACACCCATAAAAAAGAAAGAAAGACCTTCAGTACCTCAGTACCTCTTCATAGTCACAGTACCTGGAAATGTGATATGACAGGTGGGCTGTGCATAATGAAAAGTAAAGGAAACCAGGGGAAGAAGCCATTCACCCTGACAACACAAACTGCGAAGAAGCCTGTAAAAGACCAGTGGAAGGGAGACATTCCACCATAAAGCATTGTCTAATTTGAAAAGCCAAAGAAAAGCAAGGGGAAGGGAGACATTCCCTGCAAGTATTATATTATTTCAGAAGCCTGAGGAATTCTGGGTAAGTGGGACATTCCCCCCTACAGAGACTTGAACAACCAGAAACCCGAGAAAGGTTAGGGGAGGGAGCCTTACCCCCTAAAACCATGAACTGGTACCAGAGGGGAGGAGGCCACCCCCCTGGCGAAAGAGCTGAAGAAGCTTATTTGCCAAAGAAATCACAGTGAAGACAATTGTGATAAAAAAGGAACATTTCTTGTGAACTATGCTTTGGAGGAATCTGGTGAACCTGGAAACTTTATGTTGTTTACAAACGGCAATATCACCTGAGGGAGAGAGAACAAATCTTCAGACCACAGTCTCAATGTGAAGCCACTGAAAACACCTCAGTTGTTTAGTTTAGTTCAAAGTCTAAAGGAAGGAAATAGGATTCTGACACCAGATGGTGGACTCTTTTTTTTTGGGCATCCTGACAGATTCCATAGTAATTTTAGTTAAGGCAGGGAACCCCCTTTTAGTACTAGGGATAGTTAGTGGTTTTCCTCCTTTATTTGCATCTAACAAAAGTATTTGCCAACCACTATGCCACCATAAAGGTAACCAGAAATTCCAACGGTATCAATCCAGGGTGATACAAATATATCCCCATTGCACTGCATTGTAAGATGCTCTGTGCAATGTTAAAAAGTTACAAAAAGTAAAAGACAAAAAGGGAAGCATAGTTTCCCAGTACTGATAGTCTGAAGGACTGATCAGTTTCCCCATAACAAATGAGTAAAAGGCCAGGTGAGTGAAGCTGAAGGCTTTAGTTCCCTGTAAAACGTATGGACAAGTTCAGAAACAAACGCAACACGTTCGGTGGTCCATAGAACTATGGAGGAAAAGTTGCAAAAAGAGAAATCCTTCCTAACAATCAGTAAATATCATACATGCTATTTGCCAATAGAGTAGTTCTCATTCAGCAATTTTTCATAATTAATGTAAATGAAGGTTTGAGGTTAGATGACTCAAACGGTCATTACTTTGTCAACATTACTGACCTTCAAAATGTTCTTACTCAGCAGCTACTTTTCATGTAGACTACTATCACATAGCTAAGCGATCACTTCTCCACATTGCAAATGGGAAATCACATCACAATTACACCCTTAAGGTTTCTGGCAATAACGTGCCTTTGGTAGTAGCTTAGAACCCATCTAGTAGACTGGATCGTCCCTTCTGTGTTTCCCATGTGCAAAGAAGATGGGATCTAGAAGACGACAGTTTGATGTAAGTAAACTGTATGCAGGAGCATAGTGGCAGAATGTGTGGGAAGAGAGCTTATCCAATCAGGTGACTGGCAACATGAGCGGAAACTTCCAGTGTCCACCTGCATGTTTACTGCCAATCATGCCCCTTCCCCGGGTGCTGACATTATGTATTGGCTCTCTCATGCTGGATCCCTCTTTCCCTCCTCCCAGCACCACCTCAACTATTCTGCAGTCCCCTCAGCAGCCCACAACTGACTCCAACCATCCCAAATTACCTTCTTCCCAAGGGGGCTCTTCCTCCCAGCCACTCTGCCTCATCATTTGCACTGCCATTGAAATAGGAGAGGGACTATGTCTCATTTTTCCTTTTCCCAAATAGGCAGCCATCTTTGGGTTTTTGACAGGGGGATGGGCATGCGCAATACCAATGCAACCAGTATCCCATAAAAAATGTAGACTATTAGGCAAGTAGCTACCACCCAATGTTTGGGGGCGTACAGGGGCAGTAACTGTCCTGTGTCCATGCCAAGTCCATCACTTCACTACAAAGGCTGAGACTGGCGGCCTGTTTACCGGCCCTGAAGAAAAAGGGTGATATATATACTCGCTGCATATCATTGAAAGTTATAATTACTTGACAAGATGAATGTTTCATTGTTCTCAGAACAATCAAACACTATGTCTGCCCTACCAAGATTGAAATTTGTGGCTTGGCGATCTCTTACATAAACACATTAAACAGCAAGGATTGTGTTTTTAGTTGGATTGGAATTGCATTATTGGTACAATTGGTAATTGGTACATTATACCACTCTAAATGGTAGAAATTGATAAGGGTAGAATATTGTTGTGGATGAATACATTAAGCTCATCCCGACCTTACAGAAGGCACCTTGTTTATTTTAGGATACTTGCCTTTGAATTGTCATCTATTGACACAGAGTGCTCTTAAAAACTTGAATTCAAACAAAACATGTTGTTTATAAATTGGAAAATGCTCTCTGGTTAAGGTATATATACCTAGGCATCATTAGGATCCTAGTGACATTTGGGACAGGATGTTCTATTAAGCAAGCTTTGTAACTGTAAATCTGGATTTGAAAGAGTTTTTGTTTAAGATTATGCTGTTATTTTCCACAAATAACCGAATTGGTAAAATTCTGATTAATTTCGATTTTTTATAGATTCTTGTGAAATTTTTGTTGAAATTGATGCCCCTGATGACGAGTATATGAAACTCGAAACACGTTGGGCCAACCTGAAATTAATAATAAAAAGGAGAAGATTGTTTCCTCTAATGAAAAGGAGTGACTGAATTTTTTGATGAACCTTTATAAAAAAAAACTTCTTATTTCATTGGGAATATCTAGGTTATGAGAGTCATTTACTATGTATTGAATACTTTTTATAAAATCCTTTAGGCTTTTGCCTTCTAGAAAGTGTGCAGGGGACGCAGTTTTCCATAATTTGGATCTCCTTGTTTCTTAGTATATTTCCAGCCTAGAAACCAAGGCTGAGTCTCTTTCCCCTACACCTTGAACTCCGACATCACACTTTATTAATCCACACCTTATCTTTCATTGAATTACCATTTAACATTGGTGTGCAAGTGTATCTTTGTGTTTTGTTTTCACTCTGATGATTTGCCAATATTATAGTTTGCCACTGTGAGATTTCACACCTTTGATAGTTTGCTACTGTGACATTTGGCCCCTTTGATGGTTTGCCATTTTGAGATTATACCACTTTGATATTTTAACACTGACATTTTGCCACTTTGACAGTCTGCCACTGTGTTATTTTACCACTTTGACAGTTTGCCATTTTCAAATTGTGCCACTTTAATGGATACACTGTGATATTTTTGCCTATTCAACAGTTTGCTATTTGGAATTTGCCACTCTGATAGTTTGCCACTTTGATCGTTTTTTACTTTGATATTTCACAACTTTGATAATTTACCGCACTGATTCTTGCCACTTTTGTAATATCCCACTCTGATATTTATCCACTGTGATAATTTGTTGCATTGGTAATTTTCAACTGAGATATTAGTCAATTTTAATAATTCCCAACTTTGAAAATGTGCCACTGTAAAATTATCCACTTTGATAGTTCACCACTGTGGTATTTCGCAACTTAATTTGCCACAGTTACTGTGATAGTTTGCCACTGTGAAATCTGTCACTTCGATAGTTAACTATAGTGATTTTTTGAAACGTGGATAATTTTCCAATTTAATAACTTGCACAGCAATATTCTGCCACCGTGGTTTTTTGCCATTGTGATAATGTGCCACTTTGATAATTTGCAACTAAGATGTTTGAGCACTTTGATCATTCATTTGTAAATTTGACCATTGGCCCCTGGGATATTTTGCCACTGGGATATTTTGTCACTTTGTTCATTTGCCATTATGATATTTTGAAAATAGGATATACATCACTTTGTCAAATTGCCACTGGAATATTGTGCATATAAGATAATTTACCATTTGTTACTTTACACCCACTCTAACCTCAATACTTTGCCACTGGGTCATTTGCCCATTGGGATTCTTTTCTATAATTTTCCACTTTGATATTTTTAATGCAGACTCAGTCTCATTAAACATTGCCGTTGTAAAGTTTATTCTTGCCTTGAAAAGTCATGATGATGCTGTCTTGTAATAGATTATCTGATTATTTGTTTATTTATTTGCTTTTATTCAGCAGTATTATTTCAAACATGAACTCCTGCTCTGATAAGGAATGTTATGTAATATTGTTGTGCTGCAGAAATGTTTGGTTTTATTCCTTCTCTCTTTTTACCATGAAACCTTTATGTCTCATATTCTTAGCATGTGGATTATCTTTTACTTATGGATGTGGTAGGAATTGGGGAAACAATTGGTGTTGTGCTCCAGAAATGCTTGTTTTTATTCTTTTTCTCTTTGTAGGAATTGGGATGAATTGGTGCTCTGCTTCAGAACTGTTTGTTTTTTATGTCTTGTGTTTTTAGCATGTGGTGTGTCCTTTACTAAAGGATGTTTTAGGAATTGGGAAAAATAATTTTGTATTTTCCTTGTATTATTTTATGATTGTGTTGAATTGTATAATTGTACAAAAGTAGAAATATTTGAAAAAGTTGTAATGAACAAATGAAACAAATTAAATTAAAAATTATGAATGTATAATTTGCCACTTTGATATTGTTCAACCATGATAATCTACCATTTTTTTTTAATGTATCATTGGAATACTTCCAACTTTGATACTTTGCCACTGGAAAAATCTGCCAGCGGGATACTATGCCATTTTGATAATTTGCTACTTTGATAATTTGTCACTTTTGATAATTTTCCACTCCAACAATGTGCCACTCAACTTTGATACCTGTTCCGCTGAAATATTCACTCCCTTACTTCTCTATTGCCAGAATAACTCTTTGATAAATATTCCCTCATAAATCCACTGAGATATTAACCCACTGTTGACAATCCAAAACACCAAATTGCTACAACTGGTAAACTAAACTTCTCTGCACCCACCTCTGTAATGAAATCAGCTCCCACTAACCAACCTAACCACAAGGCACTCAGAAGAAACACAAAATGGACTCTACGCACTACTACACAAAGACAGACCACTCGGATCACATCTACCAATGAGACAATTAAACAAACCATGGCAAAATGCCTCGCTCATGGAAGGGCCACCAGACAAGAACTACACATGAAGGTGAAAGCACCACAAGAAAGCAAAAGAACACAATCAACTACCTCATGGAATCTCACTTCTGCAGGAATCCTCAAGCAGAATCTCCCCAAAGAACAGAGCCCTTTGGTGGGATCTCGAACAAAATCCCTTTAAATCTTACAAAATCTATCCATCTACAAAATCACACAACCGGAAAACTTGAGAATCACACCCGCAATGGGAGAGAAGATGCAATCTCCACCTAAGGTCTAAGAAATGCCCAAAGGACAAGAAGGGAAGTGACCAACCTGAACAAACCTTTTATCACTAAGGACTGAAGCACAACAGAATGCTGACTCACAGAATCACATGCACCCATGAAAGTGATATTGACCCTACATATAACCTATTCAACCTACTCAATGCAGAAGCAGAAACACAACGATCCCCCACTCAACTCTCTAAACAAAGTCCAATCAAATCAATGGCTTAAATGGCAAGAGGAACCAATGGGCAATCTGAATGGATAAACAGAACCCAAGAAGCAAGAAGGTTCACAGCAATCAGATCAATGCCCGGTCACTGTCGAAAGATAGTATAGAGATACACATCTTCTCAACAAAGGGAGAACGTACATGTTTGTCCGCACAGAAACCTGATTTATTGATGACAAATCCGTCCTTACCAACTTTACACTCATGCAAGCAAACTGAGAACGAAAAAGAGGATGAGGCCTAGTGGTAGCTCATGAACAATGCCTAAGAATCACAGCAGCTCCATTGCTAAGCATCCTGGACTGTGAATCACTCTTCCTCCACCTAGAACTGGACCATTAAACCAATCTGTTCTTCTTACTCATTTACAGATCACCCACATACAACACGACTGTCACGGAGAAATGTACAGCCAGCATCACAGTAGAACATGGGCAACTGATCATACTAGGAAACTTTCACATCTGTTTTGAAAAGGAGAATAGCAATACTACAAAATCGAAATAATCCGCCCTATCCAATATTCACATAGAACAAATGGTGAAAGGGAAAACCCTCATTGGATGCACATTTCTGCAATATAAGTCTAACAAAAACTGCTCCCCCAGTTCATATTCTCTGGTGTGACCACATTATGATTTCTTCTGTGATTCATGCTCCATCCACTGCGAGTACACGTCGCACACATAAATCTAGCTCCAATCGAGAAAAGAAACTGGATATCCCTCAACAGAGGCAAATTCAACACTATATTGGAATCCACACAACCACACAACTGTGGCTTGGACACACTCATATCAGAAGTAGTAATGGAGACACTCCAAAAACATGCCATAAAAGCTATAGCCTCAATAGCACCAAAGAAACTCCTCACCCCCTCCAAAAAGACATTGGCCACAAGATTGTTTAAATCGCACTCCACCCATCTCCAAGCTTTGAATATAACAAACTGGAAATTAGAACAAGCATGGAGGCAACATTATTAACAACAGGATACATCCATGCCTGAAAATACAGATATGGCTCCATAAATCAGGAAACCTAAAACCAAAGAAAATGTACTATGCCAAACGAATCTCAAAAGCAAGCAATGCATGCAAAGAAATTTTCAACATAATTAATGAGATAAACCCAGCATCACACAGTAACATCCCCAGTCCCTCGCGGAAACTCTGTGTTGACCTTGCAAACCACTTTAAAAGCAAAGTCACAAACATCCAGCAAGTCATTAGTGCTAGTCCCAAGACATACACAATGATATCACCACTGAAGAATCCCCAGAAAAAACCCACCATGCTGCCCTGTTTTGCAGCAATCACCACAGAAGACTTTACTAAACTGTTGAAATAAAGCAACAAACCTGGCTCTGCAGCATATACCTGCCCACCAGACATCTACAATACCATGTACAGTAGAGAATACACCTGTACAATACTCCTGCAAGCTCATGAACCGCTCGCTAGAAACAGCAACTGTCCCCAGAACCTCTTTTCAAACCCACCGACTGTCGGACAATATCAAACATCCCTTTCCCAGCCAAACGCCTAGAACCGTATCTATATGGACAAACCCGAAGAAACGTGGAAACCAACCATCTACTGGACCAAGCACAGGTCAGATTGAGAGTAGTGGATGAGCAATACTCTCCATCTGTGATGACCTAAAAATGAACTCAGACTCCAACACCACCTCCACACTGATACTATCAGACACTTCAACAGCTTTTGACACAGTCAACCATGCAACCCTCATTAAAAGAAAAGAAACAGTACTAAGCAACATTATGCTAAAATGATGAATTCCTTCCTGACAGAAAGAATGAAAACCACCTGGCTTCCCCCTTTCAGCTCAAACTGATGCATACTCACATGTTGTGTTCCATAAGGCTCATCTACTTCTCTTCAAAATCTACATGGCTCCTCTCATGAAACGTATCAATGACACAGGTATACATGCTACAACTATGCAGATGACACTTAAATCATCTGCAAAATCTTCAATAGCAAGGATATAGTCCAGACCCTTGCCAATAGCCTCTGACAAATCAATGCATAGACAAGCAACACACAATTTAAACTCAGCCTGCACAAAACTGAAATCATGATAATGCCCAACAACCCTTCTATACAGACATGATACCATGGAC
Source organism: Ambystoma mexicanum (assembly GCF_040938575.1). Classification (NCBI taxonomy): domain Eukaryota; kingdom Metazoa; phylum Chordata; class Amphibia; order Caudata; family Ambystomatidae; genus Ambystoma; species Ambystoma mexicanum. The sequence goes on from NC_090935.1 coordinate 459,211,064, forward strand.
GTATGAAAATGGGAGTCAGACCAGAAAGTGGTTAAAAGTCCTGATGGAAAATGAGCTAACACTGGAACCTATGTCTTCCACCAACAATCGATCAGACGGATATTTCACTTTCTCACGTTTCCACACAGAACACTCACCATTTCCTCACTAGTCATGTCAAGAATAGACTATGACAACAGCGTCTATCTCAGCATGCCTGACTACCTCACCAAAAAGTACAACCAATCCAGAATGCAGCAGCGAGGCTCCTTCTAAGACTCAACGGAAGATAACTCATCACACCAGCACTACAGTGCCTACCAGTCAAGAAAAGGATCTATTTCAAAACAAGCTGCATTCTCCACACAGCCATTCAGGTACAAGGAGCAGAATTCCTTGAAGAAATATTCTCCATCTACAGACCAAACAGAAGTATAGCAATGACATATGCCTTGAACCCAAATGTTATTCAACAATGAAATATGGTGGATCAACATTATCAAGCATCTCAAAGAACCTCACCAAGGGAATACACACAATTTTGGAACACCCAAACTTCAGTAAAGCAGTATAAACATGGTTGTTTAATATGCTGAATTAACTTGCAAGCCACAGGTCTGTGTCAAAGAGACCAAACATAGCTGACCAAGGCACTGCACTGTGGGTTTCAGTTACCCAACAAGCTACCTGCACGATTGTGACTCAACCTGATGCCATGAAGATAGCACTCATTCCCCCACTAATCCACACTAAAACCCTCCATACTCCTGTGAACATAGCACATGCAAACCAACTATGCCATGCACACAACAACCCTTCCACACTAACATCAAACAGCGGACATCCACACCTCCTCCAATAAACTCACACAACAACGGCAAATGCATCCTTATTCCATCGGCACACAAGGCCTCCCAAGATTAAGTGAAATACATGTTTGTTAAGTAGGTGTAGGATGGTGAGGGAGTAGAATGAAAAGGGGAATTTTGGGTAGGATGTGTGAAAGTATTTAATTATGACTAAGCTACACCATTCAATCTTAAGGAATCACATTCAAAGATCTAAAGGCACAAAATTCATAGTAAAATATAGTTGACGTTTAATGTTAATGCACATAAAAAGTGCGGATCCCCAACTTGCTGCGCTCTCCTTTTAGTCAGGTACAGCACACACCTTATTGAGAAGAACTATGCGCCCCCAGCATTACTGACTTAGCTATGCCCCTAATTAGGGTCATACCTCAAGAACGATTACAGGTGCAGGTTTTCTTATGCGTGCCTTATTTGAACTTTATGTTACTTGCATTGTCCTTTGAGGGTGTTACTTGCAAAATGTGAAGAACAATCAGATGGCTATATTGACATACTGCACACCTCAAATGCGATTGTTCTTTGGCCCAATATTTAGATGTATGTACTAGCTCATTGATGACATGCTGAGTGCTCCGTGATGTCTGCAGCAAGTCTACTACCCACTGAGCTGTCTTAACAGAGGCTTGAGGTTGATATGGTATGATTGAACCTTTTTGAGGGTTATGAGTATGCACGTTGATATGAAATACACTCAACAGCAAGCATAGAAGGGAGTGCATAAACAATGTGAGCATTACTCCATTTTGTCACTGCACTTACTCCACAGTCGTGAATGCCTGCATCTTTTGTGGCTGCATCAGTATTAGTCTAGAGAAGCTGGGGCACTGTGCAGATTATTGGGAAGGCCTTTGTTATCTCTACATTTCCCTAGAAATCACCTCTGATAACCTTTGCTTTAGCCTTGCCAGGATTGTAGTGTGTATTCTGCAAAAGCAAAACAGTGGGACTAATTTTCGAAGTCCCTGTAAATTGCACTGTTGCGACTGCATTCATTTACACTTCTGTGCATGCAGTCCCCTCTTTACAAGCAATGCAAGGAAATGTGGTGGTCCCAGATGTCCATGCGTGGGGTACATGCATGGTGTGAAACATTTACATAGATGTTTATGTCATTCATCAGCTCTGAGCAGGTGTAAAAAGCTAGCAGACTCCAGCAAAATCCAGAACATTCTTTGCAAGTATTAAGCGTGGTATAGGGTACGTTCAACTATGGGTGAACATTTTACACCTCCCTTAACTAACAATGATTGCAGTGAACAGAAGACAATTCCGTTACTGTCAAAAGAAGCTTTGGTTTTTGTATAGGCCTGGATAGGCATCTGCCAGTCATTACCACAATGGTACTACTTAGCTGTAAGATATTCCAGCATTTGGAAAACTGTTTCAGTCCCATGATATATGATAGCAGTGTCTAATATATGCTTATTTGATACCTATACACAGGCCAAAACGTTTGGATTTGCCAATGCTTGTTTTAAAAAAAACTTTAATGCAAGAAGCATTTTTGAGGTCAACGTAATGCCTTAAAAGGAAGTGGCTGAATGCCCCCTTGGTTAAGACATTAGTATTACACCACTAGCACATTCATAGTTGCAATTAAGTCATTAAAACTCAGAAGACCGCCTTGAAATAACACTAGCAGGCCCTTTGCAGCACACATTTAATGTTAATACTTTATATGGCTAGCCATCTCATAGAGATCGCAGGGGGATGTTTTCTGTGGGGAGGGGCAGATAGTGGTGGGAATGGCCATAGGGATTAGGATAGCTAAGGGCAGTCAACGGGTGGATAAATAACCAAAGAACACCTACGAGCTCTGTGTCCCTCTTTACATCCCATATCCCTTCTATCTGTACTCCAGTGCATTCGGTTTGGCATATAGGTGGCACTTTAACCACCTAACAGCAAAACTAAACATTGCTACTTTGCGCACGTCATTTTTGTACAGGGAGAAGGAATAATTGACCAAAAGTCAACCACTGTTGCCAATGCTAAGTACACAAATTATACACATATCTATGGGTGACTGGCAACAGGACTACATATGACTAGATGTGAGGCCCTCCATTGACTGGTGACAGCCCATAGAGCTCCAGTAAAACTCCCCCTCTGAGAGGACATTCGCTGGTGGCCAACAGGGCACTGAGTTTCAACGAGGGAGTCGCTGGGCATCCCTCACATAGGCGCCTCAGTACTGTGCAGTTCAGAGCAGCAATTACAACCTCCTTGCACACAGTAATGAACATTCCCAACCACCTTATTTGCCCCTTTTCCCAGCGCAGTACACATTTCAGTCTACACACCTTTTGTGTGCACGTAGCGCTTTGATATATGCACATTACACTCTCCTTTTTGGCTATGTGTATGTGTACCATTGCAGTGTTCTATGCACAGTGCAGTCTCCTGATTGGTCTACTGTCAGTGAAGCACATTTCATTATTTCATTTGTATGATTGGTTGATGTGTCTCACGTCCCAGCATCACGTCCTTTGCATTTTGAAACCTTCGGATCATGGGTGGACTGGGAACCAAAAGAGGCCCTGGAAATAATTTTTGAAGTGGCCCCATATTACAAATTGTTTCAGCAGCAAGACCACCCCTGGTGATGTGCGTGCCATTCTGCCCGCAAATCCCCATTCATCAAACAGGGGCCTTTCCCTGGCTGAAACCCTTCACAGTTCGCAATCTCTGTATTATTTCTGCGTCTAAAATAATGTCTTCCTGGTTAGATATCCCCCACCCCACCTGCCCGAAATCTGTGTACCTGTTAAGCTGCTGTCTCGGCACTGGCTTTCCGGGCAGACTACAGTGCTGCAGTGCAACACGCTGTGGACCTCATGCATATTTTTAAAATGAACAGTACCACCGAAAATACAAAAAAAATGCACGCCGAGAGGCATTTCGCCTTCATGGAAAATGGCAAGCAAATGTTTTGTGAATTTACTGTGTGTGGTTCTTTTCTGTTTGGAGCACGTGGGGTTAATGATGGGCACTGCAACATATCAGTGGGAGGTGAGCTCCCCAAACCCCACCAAGCCTGCTTCGTACGGGACACCTCTAGCTCGTCCTCCCTCTGGCCATCCTTCGAATTCCTCGGGGTCCCACTATACCCAAGGACGCACACGACATGACATCTTATTTCGAGGATCTCTGGGGGGTGAGGGGCTGCTGAGGACTGTTCCCACGTCCCGTGGTGGATGGCAGGCTATGCTGGGAATATGCCAATGACCTGAAAAGAGCCATTGTGCGGAGCAGTCGTTCATCTACATGTACACATGTGTGGGCCAACACTCCCTAAACTGGCACACCACCCTTTACTGCCACCTGCGTATTTACCAATGCAGCCGCAAGCACCAGATCTTTCCCTGGCACCCTGTGCAGCACATCACCGTGTTCTTTCATCTTACTCAGCTATTCTGCCAGAGCTTTATCGGACGCTTCCCCTCCCCCACCTCAGCCACTAAGTAAAAAGAAAATCAATGCTGTGAAAAGCAAATTGAGTTTAACATATCTATAAAGCTGACACTCAAGTTCAAGATAGCATTGCACCCCTCCATGGTAGCCCATGGGACCTGTGTATTTCGTGGCACACTGCACTGTTTCATTAAAAGCGTCTGCTTACCTTCGAGTCTCTAGCCGAAGGCCTCACGCCCTTACGGCTACTGCCTGCAACCTGACCCTGCACCTGACCTGCGCAATGTGTGTGCAGGGCACGTGCGGTTCCTCAGTGCCCAGGCCCTCTAGCGCATGCGTGAGCCAATAGCCCTGCAATGAAGAAACAAAAAAATGTGCCATGCCTGCAGCAGCCAATTCAAAAGAAACAACCCAGGCGGATTCACGCCACGTGTATCCTTCCGCACCAAAGAGGCCCTATGCGGCCAAAGGCCTACCGGGGGATGTCCCGGTGTCCCGGTGGGGCAGTCCAGCCCTGCTTCGGATTCACGTTTTGTCCCAGCTTTGTTCAGCCGGGGCGGGAATAGGTGGTTGTTAATTCCATTGAGTTAAAGTTTGGCCTTGTTCAGCTACGTGGGTTTGGGATCTTATGAATGGATTGGTTTCCAGATACGGCTTCCAGACACGGGGAAAGTGCATCTCCAATGCTTACTGTCTCCAGGCGCCGTCTAGGGTTACCCTGGCAACCGCATCCTCAAAGCCTGGTGCCCTTGATATCATCTCCGGGAGGGAGTCTCCAGGTGTATGGCTGTGTTGGAGCACTGTAAATGGGAGCTCCTTCACTGCCACACCTGTCTCAAGGTGAGGGCTGCGGGTGGGGTGCTCTCACTTAGGCACATGCACGGCAACAGGTGTGAACCGCCATCAAATCTAGCCTTAGTTAGCATTTCTTCATCCATACACCGCTCTACTCTGGAACACCTGCACACTACTGGCTGATGCTTGTTATGGGGGCTTTGTGCTCAGGCCACCGTGGTGCAGCACCGCACATTAGGAATGACAGTCACAGTTATGGTGCTACACGGGCCCTGCTTAGGTCTGTCTCAAAAGCCGCAAAGCTGCACTCTTTGTTTACTTGTCTGCGTGATGACGTCATACGTCATCCTGCAGTTCACGTGATACCACACTCCTCCCAATTTAGATAACTGCAAAAATGTTGACTTTCAGAACATGACACAAACAACAAATAGAACACAGTTTTGAAGAACACATAATTGAAAAGCACAGCACATCGAGGAACTCACGGTTACCCCTGGCCAGGCTTATGTCCTCTGAGTGTCCACCTCTTCAGGTGCTCAGGTCATAGTCCTTCAGTCACGCCGGGGCCCTCTCAACTCCCTTCAGTCGCGCTGGGGCCCTCTAATCTCACGGGTGGGATATATCGTCTTCCAGTCTTGCTGGCTGGGGCCGGTTCTGGGTGATTTCTACCTCTCATGGTTGTAGGCTCAGTTATTCCCTCTGGACAGGGATTTCCTGGGAAGTCATCTTCTTTGTCATATTGTTTGGAATATTGGAAGGTATTGTCCATCCTTTGTCCATACAAGTTGGGTTGTAGTTGGAGCAGCCCTGAGAACCTTCTAAAGAAACTGGAATTCCATGAACTAGTCCACAATCGTCTGCTGCTGTTACTTGCGAGCCTTGCACCCGCATTACCTTTAGAGGTGAGGGCTCATGCGGGAGAGACTGTTCCTTCTGGGCAGCAAGCTCTCACTAGGAATGTGTCGTGGACCACTATGTCATGTTCTCGTAGCCCTCACCTACTCTTCTTCTTTTGGATCGCGACTTCCCTCGGGGCTCGCACGTTTTCATTTGTCTAGTGTCCCTGGAGTTCTCCTCTCCAGTTTGTGCAGAAAGGTGAGAGGACACCTCTGGACTAGGGCTTCTGCTGGGGCTACTCATGTGGAGCAGTGTGGAGTTGAACTATATTCAAGTAGAAATTGAAACAGGGCTTGTTTCTCAGATGTCCCTTGTCCGTGTGCTATGTGGAAGCATTTGTTGAGTGTGCACATGAAGCGATGTGCCACACCATTTGCACGTGGCCAGACGGGTGTGATTTTTCAGTGGTCAATTCCCCATTTTGCCAGGAATTCTTCTAGGGCCTTACTCTGGAACGGGGAGCCATTGTCCGAGCATATTCTTTTGGGTATACCGTGGGTAGCAAACATCTTCTCCATCACTGGTATGACTTCTTGGAGATCCAGGGACGGGACAAATTCAACTTCAGGGTACCGCGACCACTGGTCTATCATTACTAGGAAGTGCAAATCTCTTTGTGTCGAACCAATGTCCATGTGAATGGTTTCCCACAGTTCTTCACTTCGAGGCATGCACTGGATAGATGGTTCTCTGATGTGTGGGGCGGCGGCTTGACACCATTTGCAGGTGCAGATAAAGTCCCCTACTTTCGATTCCAGTGCCGGAAACCAGACTTTGAGCCTGAGGCGGCTTTTAGTTTTGGCAGCGTCCTGATGACCGTGATGGGCAAGGGCCATCACCCTGTCTGTTAGTTTGGTAGGGATGACTATGTGGGGCCTTCTCAGCATGAGGCCATCATCCATAAATGTTAGTTTGCTTCACACTTTCCATAGCTGCTATAAGGTGTGTTTTGCTTCCTGTGTCCTTGAGCCTAGGTCCTCAAGAGCAGACCTCCATTTGCCAGACTCTATGGCATCACACAGGATCTGGAAACACCCATCATTTTTCGATGCTGCCTTGAATTTGCAATGTCCATTGAGTTAGGGATTGAGCTTTCTATGAAGAGTCATAAGTGTTCTTCGGCAGCAGCAACCTCCTCGGGGGAAGGGCTGCGTTTGACGTTTTGGGGTGCCGAGACAGGTATTCCGGAGCGTTGCTTTTTCCTGGCCTGTATTTGGGGTCCACATGTACTCTTGGAGTGCGAGCAACTATTTTTCTATGTGTAGTGGGGGTTTGGCGGACCCACCCGTCATGATGGGAAGAAGGGATTTGTGATCAGTGACTACTTTCATTGGTTTCCCATAGATACAGACATGGAAGTGGTGGTTCATAGTGATAATGTCGAATTCAAAAAAGTCGAATACAAAAATGTGGAAAAAAAAATTGGAAAGTGTATTTTTTTTTTTAATGGGGGGATTCACCCCCAGCCCCCCGTTTATTTTTACTACCCAAACCCCAAAAAATATACAAATTAAAAAAAACACATTCTATTTTTTTTTCGCCATTTTTTTTTCAACATTTTTTTTTCTCCACTTTTTTGCAGTCGACATTATGACTGCACACCGGAAATGGTGCCATCCCCACACCACTGCCAGAGCTTTGCACTCAATCTGGGAGTACCTCTGTTCAGTAGGTGAAAGTGCTCGGTTGGCATATGCCTCGGTGCACAGTGAGCCATCCTTATTGGTCTGCTTGAGCAGGATTTCTGTGGGGGTCAAAGAACGATAGTATGCTTTATTCTGACAGTGCTTTGTTGACGTTCTTGAATGAGGTTTGTTCCAGCGTCGACCCCCTCCATGCTGTGGATTGCTTTTTGAGGTTTCTTAGGGGTTAGGACAGGGTGGCCAGGTTTTGAACAAAGCGGCCGTGATAAGGGATCATCCAGGAAGCTCCGTACCTCTCATACAGATTCCGGGGGTTTGGCTTCTTGGATGTCCCTGACCTTCGACGGGTCGGCAGATAATCCTGGAAGATGAACCTGAAAAACGTGATATTGTTTTTCAGAAACTCGCCTTTTTCACGATGGAGGGTTAGGCCTAGGGACTGGATCCTTGCCAGGACTTTCTCTATCCATTCCAGTTGTTCACTTTCGGACTTGGTGTGCACTAGAATGTGATTGCTTACATTCAGGTAACTTGCCAGTGCTCCATGTATGGTGTTCTGAAACACCTCAGCGGCTGACGAGATGCCAAAGTTCAGCCTTTTATACCTGTAGAGGCCTACGTGGGTTGTGAAGATTGTGATGTAATGACTGTCCTGGTGGAGGAGAAGCTGGTGGTAGCCAGATCGGAGGTCAAGTTTTGAAAAGACTGTTGCTCCTTCCAGTTCAGCAACAATGTCATAGAGGTTAGCGGTCAGATGTCTTTCCCTTCGAATTGCTTTGTTGGGCATTCACATTTTCACGCAAATACAGGCTTTGTCCGGTTGTTTAGGTTTGTGAGCAACAACAATTGGGATAATCAGGATGTGGCTCCCTCAACTTACTTGATAATGTCGAGGTCAACGAGGTCTTGGATCTCCTTTTCGACTTTCTTGTGAAAGTGGAAGGACACTCTTCTGTGTTTCAAAGCCACTGGCTGGACTGTATCGTCAATCTGGAGCCGGACTGGTTTGCCTTCCGTCCGCCCTATTCCATTGAATATGTTTTGGAATTTTTGGAGTAGCATTTGTACATCTTCTACGAACACCATGTGGGTGAAATGAATGAGACCCAGGTCTTCTGCTGGTGCACAGCCAAGTAGTGTTTGGGTTGTTAATTTAGTTACGTAGAACCTGGCTCGTATGGAGATACCATGGTGCTGAACAGTGGCAATGAAGGCGCCTTCTAGTGGTAGAGGGGTTTTGCCCCCAAAGGTGAATATACCCACTCTTGTCTCCTGAAGTAAAGAGGGGCCCAGTAATGTCTGGTACTGCTGATCAGCTATTACGTAGACCGAGGCACCTGTGTCGAGAATCACATGGACGGGGGTGTTCAGAATGGACACTGCTCATTAGGGTTGGCATTTTCCACAGCCGCCGACGGTAAGTACAGCTGATATGAAGAAAACATCTTCTTCCTCATCCCCTATGCCTGCACCTGGAGGGTTCATCTCTGAGTTAGTGGATGTACTGTTGGCAGACTGGGTCGTCTTCTCATGCGGGAATCCTCTGCGGCGTTCCCTCCCCCTTGGCGTGCTCAGAGGGGCTGAGGTTCTGCATACTCTAGCCAAGTGATTTGGGATTCCACACCTAGTGCAGGTGTACCCTTTTGCTGGGAAGTCCTTCTCATGTGGAAGGTCACACCCACACTGTGGGCAGGGAGCTGGAGTAGTGGGGTTCCGCTGCTTTTTCTGTCACCAGGTGCTCCTTGTTCCTTGAGTTTTCAGGATCTGTCTCCCCACTGAGCACACTTCTTCAAGTTTGACTGATTTCAGGACCGACTCCATCTTGAAGGCTCTGATATCTGCTAGTTCATGGGAGCGTCCCAGTTTGAGGATCCTGGGGAGTGTAATTCCTGGCTCACGTAAGATTTGTTTTCGTAGCTTTACTGAGTGGAAGCAAATCATAATTTGGAGTCTCACTTCTTCCTCCTTATTCTCCCACCCACAGGTTGTGACCAGTTGTCTCAACTGACTGGTAATTCTCCAGATTTTCCTCACTTTGCTGCATAGCAGTTTGCATAACAAATTTTTCGTAGTCAGTGTTCACCATCGGAGCGAAGTTATCTGTTAGCGCTTTGACAGCTGCATTATATGAATCATTTTTGGGGTGCAGGATCTTGAATAGCTTCTGGACTGCGGGTCCCGCTGAATAGATCAGCGTGCATTATTTTGTCAAATCATCCTTTTCCCCTGTGGCGTTGATGTACATATCCAAACGTTCCCGTCATAGTTCCCACTGTGGGCGTAGTGAGGTTGGGGCCCCCATTGATGTCAAACTCACACAAGGGTGCGAGTGATCCACATTGTTGGGATGACCCCCCCCCTTGTTGGCGTGGTGACACAGGTGTGGCAGCGTCCTCTGCTGACATGTCTTCAAGTGTGAGAGTCGACATAGTTACAGATTCGGGGTGCACATGCACTTCGGGAGGAGTTGCTGCCCCTGTCCTTTTCTTGGAACAGGACACACTCAGGGGTGCACAGGCACTCCTGGGGGAGCTGCTGCTCCTGTTTGGGCCTTGGGATTGCCCACACCAGTATGTTGGGTGCGCAGGCACCGCTTCTCATGGGGTCGCCCCTGTGTGGCTTGACTGATGAGGGGCGGCACACAAGCACTCTCTTGAGAGAGCTGTGCCAATTCCCTAGGTGTCTGTGCCTCCCTCCTCTTTTTTATGTGGGGTGGATGGTTGTGTGATGCTTTGAATATCCCAAAAATTCGGACGACTGCCACCAACGGTTGTTGTGAGGCTTGGTTTGGTGCAGGACTCCTTACCGGCATGCACAGAGCAGGTGGTGGTCATGCTGTGGGCTGATGGATAGCATGCTGTGTGGAGCGGTAGCCCAGATGCTTTTAAACTGCCTGATCATCAGGGTGCTGTGTGCTCAGGCCACCGTGGCACAGCGCCACTCTTTAGGAATGACAGATGCAGTTATGGTGCTTCATGGGCCTATTTACTTTTCCACGTGATGACGTCACACGTCATCCCGTAGTTCATGTGATACCACAATGCTCTGAGCATATTCATGTGCCAGTATCGGTGACATACATGTCAGGTTGGCAGCAGAGTTGTTGGGTGTGTAGCTAGGTGGCTTTGCACCTCTTGGCCAAGAGGGCTGGGAGTCATGGGGCACCAGTAGGTCTGGGAGTTGGGGGGCTCCTTTGCTCATTTTGGTGAGCATCCATTGATGTGGGGGGGCTGCAATAGGTGTCTCAGGGGGCTCCTAGGATGCAGAGAAATGTGGCTGGCTTAAGGTAAACAGACATGAAAAAACAAATAAATACACAAACACAATTTCAACCAGTCTCTGTCATTGAGCCCTCTTATAACTCACTTGGCACTGGTTTGCCTGGGGGTAACTACACGTAAGTAATAGGAACAAGCAATATTAAGAAAATATATGCACATCTGTTACATCATAATGTCTGGGAACGGGTACTTGATGACGGTCCGTAGAAAAAACCCTGCCTCCTTCTTCTGTGGGCTGTAAACTTCCCTGTAGATAATGGCTCACGCTCCTGCGCACCACCAGGTACTCTTGTGCCTTCAGGAGACGATTCAGAGCAACGCAATGGCATCATTCATTGGCCTGGCTCGAAACCACACCCTGCGACCCTATGAACCTGGCACATGCGTTGGCCGCATGCAACCTTCGGGGCATCAGAAGCTTTTCATTTAAATCAAAGATCCAAGAGTAAACTACTTGAATACCAATGCTACTGTACCAATGCAGGTAGCCAATGACAAATGTATTACAGGGGAAATGGTTTGAAGATGGCTACTTCAGTTAGCTCTTAAATAGATTCTCAAAAGATGGTTTCTAAAATTGTCCCTACTCTAGGTCTATAAAAATAGCTGACTGTTTCACCTTACAGTCGGCCCATCAAGGCTTGCAACCATGTGTTAACGCTTGACATAAAAGAAAGACTATGCTAAAAGTTGGTATTTTCCTAAATCTGAGACATCTTTTAAGAGTCACGCTTTAAAAATGAGAGGATGTATCCATGTGAAAAGAAATGCAAGAATAATGTTTATGAGTTAAAAAGAAGGTTAATCCTTTATCCCTTTTTTGTTAACATTAATTGGTATTCTTGAGAAATGGTATCTTAACTTATATTTAAAATATGATCAACATATAAATGCAAAATATAAATGGAAAAAATCCAAACAAGCTCCCAAAATGCAAATGACTTCAACCATTTTAAAAAATATGATACTCACATGATGCAATGTATTATTTTATTTGGAAGATGCATGGTATCTTTACCATTCAAAGATGGCTGCTAGATTTTCCTTGTTTCCAGAGCGCTTCCTTAAAGCCAGTCATCCAAGATGGCTACCTCAATGGAAGAGCTCGAAGAACTTAAAGAGTCCTGAGATGGGCAGGAATGGGTGGGATAAACCATGGGATTAGTATAGCTAGGGACAGGATATGGGAGGGATTCAATAACCTAACAACTGTGTATCCCTCCTCAAATGTAATCTCCATTCGAAAAGCATTGCAGACCCTCATTCAAAGCCCATATTTGAAGCTCTTATGCTAAAGCTCTTATTTTAATGATAATAGTTTTGGCTTAAAGGCAGCGCTTTCAGTGCCACCTAATAGCCCAAATTAAAAAGTGGTGGTGACAGAATTATTGGCCAATAATCACCAACCTCCAAACTAGTAAGGAAGTCCTTATTCTCTTTAAGTGTCAATTGTTAGGTGAAATATCTCAGATGACATACCAAAAGAAAAGCACACTCAAAAGCAATGGACCACTTTTAAAAAATAACGAACTGTTTAAAAGATGAACCACCACAGTTGGACATTCACATATTGCTCAGTAACACACTGTGCATCAATCATTAAAACAGTCTGGTTGCCTTAAAACAATGAGCCCAGCATATGCACATAAACCTGCACAGAACACCAGATGTAGCAGTTCCCTCAACTCCCTTCTCCATCTTTCCAAGTGGGTCAAATATTCAGTTCACTAACTTACCTGGAATTGTGTATCATTGTATTATTTAATAAAAAACAGTTCTTATGACACAAACTAATATTTCACTTGCAGACTCTTGTGAGAATGATCAAGTGAGATAGATAATGGGTGGCTATTTTCCAAGCTAAAATATCTGTGAAAGTGCCTCTAAACCTAAATCCCAATGAGGCTTATTGCATGGGGTTACTCATTGTTACAGAATGGGGAATACAGAAAGTACCTAATTAGTTTCTATGTGTTACCTTTAAACCCTGGCTTGTGAAACTATCCGACCAGTGCTGATAGTAATGAAGTTAGCTGTCAGTTTGATGGTTTATGATGAAAACTGCAATGTGTTAGAGATATTTCCTTCTATGTTTTCTTCCAATGCAAATGTCTAGTAACGTTTTCGGTGGACTGGAACTAAGGGCTATTGTAGTTACAATAATAATGTAATGATACATGTTTTTTATGTATCCATTCATGTTGGAGCACTTCTACTTCTAAGAAATTTAGTAACAGGTGTAATTTGCCAATGTAATGGTCCTTGATTTATGAACTTCAGAAAGACGAAAGATTGGGGCTACCCACCAGGAGTTTACATTTATTTAAATCCCCTGAGGCAAACACTCCCACCGTGGTTCTCTTTTGTATTGCCGTGCAAAGTGTTGAGGTTTCAGCCCCAGTATCTCTAGCCAGCACAGTCAATGCAGAAAGATCATCAGAGTTCTAGTTTGGCACATCTGGATGGTCACATGATGAGGAACAATGGCTTAAATCATGAGCTATTCATATCTTATTTCGAGGAACTCTGCGGGGTGAGGGGCTGCTGAGGACTGTTCCCGCGTCCCGTGGTGGGTGGCAGGCTATGCTGGGAATATGCCAATGACCTGAAAAGAGCCAGTGTGCGGAGCAGTCGTTCATCTACATGTACACATGTGTCGGCCAACACTCCCTAAACTGGCACACCACCCTTTACTGCCACCTGCGTATTTACCAATGCAGCCGCAAGCACCAAATCTTTCCCTGGCACCCTGTGCAGCACATCACCGTGTTCTTTCATCTTACTCAGCTATTCTGCCACAGCTTTATCGGACGCTTCCCCTCCCCCACCTCAGCCACTAAGTAAAAAGAAAATCAGTGCTGTGAAAAGCAAATTGAGTTTAACATATCTATAAAGCTGACACTCAAGTTCAAGGTAGCATTGCACCCCTCCATGGTAGCCCATGGGACCTGTGTATTTCGTGGCACACTGCACTGTTTCATTAAAAGCGTCTGCTTACCTTCGAGTCTCTAGCCGAAGGCCTCACGTCCGTAGTGACGGCTACTGCCTGCAACCTGACCCTGCACCTGACCTGCGCAATGTGTGTGCAAGGCACGTGCGGTTCCTCAGTGCCCAGGCCCTCTAGCGCATGCGTGAGCCAATAGCCCTGCAATGAAGAAACAAAAAAATGTGCCACGCCTGCAGCAGCCAATTCAAAAGAAACAACCCAGGCGGATTCACACCACGTGTATCCTTCCGCACCAAAGAGGCCCTATGCGGCCAGAGGCCTACCGGGGGATGTCCCGGTGTCCCGGTGGGGCAGTCCAGCCCTGCTTCGGATTCACGTTTTGTCCCAGCTTTGTTCAGCCGGGGCGGGAATAGGTTGTTGTTAATTCCATTGAGTTAAAGTTTGGCCTTGTTCAGCTACGTGGGTTTGGGATCTTATGAATGGATTGGTTTCCAGATATGGCTTCCAGACACGGGGAAAGTGCATCTCCAATGCTTACTGTCTCCAGGCGCCGTCTAGGGTTACCCTGGCAACCGCATCCTCAAAGCCTGGTGCCCTTGATATCATCTCCGGGAGGGAGTCTCCAGGTGTATGGCTGTGTTGGAGCACTGTAAATGGGAGCGCCTTCACTGCCACACCTGTCTCAAGGTGAGGGCTGCGGGTGGGGTGCTCTCACTTAGGCACGTGCACGGTAACAGGTGTGAACAGCCATCAAATCTAGCCTTAGTTAGCATTTCTTCATCCATACACCGCTCTACTCTGGAACACCTGCACACTACTGGCTGATGCTTGTTATGGGGGCTTTGTGCTCAGGCCACCGTGGCGCAGCACCGCACATTAGGAATGACAGTCACAGTTATGGTGCTACACGGGCCCTGCTTAGGTCTGTCTCAAAAGCCGCAAAGCTGCTCTCTTTGTTTACTTGTCTGCGTGATGACATCATACGTCATCCTGCAGTTCACGTGATACCACACTCCTCCCAATTTAGATAACTGCAAAAATGTTGACTTTCAGAACATGACACAAACAACAAATAGAACACAGTTTTGAAGAACACATAATTGAAAAACACAGCACATCGAGGAACTCACGGTTACCCCTGGTCGGGGTAATTAGCCAGGCTTATGTCCTCTGAGTGTCCACCTCTTCAGGTGCTCAGGTCATAGTCCTTCAGTCACGCCGGGGCCCTCTCAACTCCCTTCAGTCGCGCTGGGGCCCTCTAATCTCACGGGTGGGATATATCGTCTTCCAGTCTTGCTGGCTGGGGCCGGTTCTGGGTGATTTCTACCTCTCATGGTTGTAGGCTCAGTTATTCCCTCTGGACAGGGATTTCCTGGGAAGTCATCTTCTTTGTCATATTGTTTGGAATATTGGAAGGTATTGTCCATCCTTTGTCCATACAAGTTGGGTTGTAGTCGGAGCAGCCCTGAGAACCTTCTAAAGAAACTGGAATTCCATGAACTAGTCCACAATCGTCTGCTGCTGTTACTTGCGAGCCTTGCACCCGCATTACCTTTAGAGGTGAGGGCTCATGCGGGAGAGACTGTTCCTTCTGGGCAGCAAGCTCTCACTAGGAATGTGTCGTGGACCACTATGTCATGTTCTCCTAGCCCTCACCTACTCTTCTTCTTTTGGATCGCGACTTCCCTCGGGGCTCGCACGTTTTCATTTGTCTAGTGTCCCTGGAGTTCTCCTCTCCAGTTTGTGCAGAAAGGTGAGAGGACACCTCTGGACTAGGGCTTCTGCTGGGGCTACTCATGTGGAGCAGTGTGGAGTTGACCTATATTCAAGTAGAAATTGAAACAGGGCTTGTTTCTCACATGTCCCTTGTCCGTGTGCTATGTGGAAGCATTTGTTGAGTGTGCGCATGAAGCGATGTGCCACACCCTTTGCACGTGGCCAGACGGGTCTGATTTTTCAGTGGTCAATTCCCCGTTTTGCCAGGAATTCTTCTAGGGCCTTACTCTGGAACGGGGAGCCATTGTCCGAGCATATTCTTTTGGGTATACCGTGGGTAGCAAACATCTTCTCCATCACTGGTATGACTTCTTGGAGATCCAGGGACGGGACAAATTCAACTTCAGGGTACCGCGACCACTGGTCTATCATTACTAGGAAGTGCAAATCTCTTTGTGTCGAACCAAAGTCCATGTGAATGGTTTCCCACAGTTCTTCACTTCGAGGCATGCACTGGATGGATGGTTCTCTGATGTGTGGGGCGGCGGCTTGACACCATTTGCAGGCGCAGATAAAGTCCCCTACTTTCGATTCCAGTGCCGGAAACCAGACTTTGAGCCTGAGGCGGCTTTTAGTTTTGGCAGCGTCCTGATGACCGTGATGGGCAAGGGCCATCACCCTGTCTGTTAGTTTGGTAGGGATGACTATGTGGGGCCTTCTCAGCATGAGGCCATCATCCATAAATGTTAGTTTGCTTCACACTTTCCATAGCTGCTATAAGGTGTGTTTTGCTTCCTGTGTCCTTGAGCCTAGGTCCTCAAGAGCAGACCTCCATTTGCCAGACTCTATGGCATCACACAGGATCTGGAAACACCCATCATTTTTCGATGCTGCCTTGAATTTGCAATGTCCATTGAGTTAGGGATTGAGCTTTCTATGAAGAGTCATAAGTGTTCTTCGGCAGCAGCAACCTCCTCGGGGGAAGGGCTGCGTTTGACGTTTTGGGGTGCCGAGACAGGTATTCCGGAGCGTTGCTTTTTCCTGGCCTATATTTGGGGTCCACATGTACTCTTGGAGTGCGAGCAACTATTTTTCTATGTGCAGTGGGGGTTTGGCGGACCCACCCGTCATGATGGGAAGAAGGGATTTGTGATCAGTGACTACTTTCATTGGTTTCCCATAGATACAGATATGGAAGTGGTGGTTCATAGTGATAATGTCGAATTCAAAAAAGTCGAATACAAAAATGTGGAAAAAAAAATTGGAAAGTGTATTTTTTTTTTTTTTAATGGGGGGATTCACCCCCAGCCCCCCGTTTATTTTTACTACCCAAACCCCAAAAAATATACAAATTAAAAAAAACACATTCTATTTTTTTTTCGCCATTTTTTTTTCAACATTTTTTTTTCTCCACTTTTTTGCAGTCGACATTATGACTGCACACCGGAAATGGTGCCATCCCCACACCACTGCCAGAGTTTTGCACTCAATCTGGGAGTACCTCTGTTCAGTAGGTGAAAGTGCTCGGTTGGCATATGCCTCGGTGCACAGTGAGCCATCCTTATTGGTCTGCTTGAGCAGGATTTCTGTGGGGGTCAAAGAATGATAGTATGCTTTATTCTGACAGTGCTTTGTTGACGTTCTTGAATGAGGTTTGTTCCAGGGTCGACCCCCTCCATGCTGTGGATTGCTTTTTGAGGTTTCTTAGGGGTTAGGACAGGGTGGCCAGGTTTTGAACAAAGCGGCCGTGATCAGGGATCATCCAGGAAGCTCCGTACCTCTCATACAGATTCCGGGGGTTTGGCTTCTTGGATGTCCCTGACCTTCGACGGGTCGGCAGATAATCCTGGAAGATGAACCTGAAAAACGTGATATTGTTTTTCAGAAACTCGCCTTTTTCACGATGGAGGGTTAGGCCTAGGGACTGGATCCTTGCCAGGACTTTCTCTATCCATTCCAGTTGTTCACTTTCGGACTTGGTGTGCACTAGAATGTGATTGCTTACATTCAGGTAACTTGCCAGTGCTCCATGTATGGTGTTCTGAAACACCTCAGCGGCTGACGAGATGCCAAAGTTCAGCCTTTTATACCTGTAGAGGCCTACGTGGGTTGTGAAGATTGTGATGTAATGACTGTCCTGCTGGAGGAGAAGCTGGTGGTAGCCAGATCGGAGGTCAAGTTTTGAAAAGACCGTTGCTCCTTCCAGTTCAGCAACAATGTCATAGAGGTTAGCGGTCAGATGTCTTTCCCTTCGAATTGCTTTGTTGGGCATTCACATTTTCACGCAAATACAGGCTTTGTCCGGTTGTTTAGGTTTGTGAGCAACAACAATTGGGATATCCAGGATGTGGCTCCCTCAACTTACTTGATAATGTCGAGGTCAACGAGGTCTTGGATCTCCTTTTCGACTTTCTTGTGAAAGTGGAAGGACACTCTTCTGTGTTTCAAAGCCACTGGCTGGACTGTATCGTCAATCTGGAGCCGGACTGGTTTGCCTTCCGTCCGCCCTATTCCATTGAATATGTTTTGGAATTTTTGGAGTAGCATTTGTACATCTTCTACGAACACCATGTGGGTGAAATGAATGAGACCCAGGTCTTCTGCTGGTGCACAGCCAAGTAGCGTTTGGGTTGTTAATTTAGTTACGTAGAACCTGGCTCGTATGGAGATACCATGGTGCTGAACAGTGGCAATGAAGGCGCCTTCTAGTGGTAGAGGGGTTTTGCCCCCAAAGGTGAATATACCCACTCTTGTCTCCTGAAGTAAAGAGGGGCCCAGTAATGTCTGGTACTGCTGATCAGCTATTACGTAGACCGAGGCACCTGTGTCGAGAATCACATGGACGGGGGTGTTCAGAATGGACACTGCTCATTAGGGTTGGCATTTTCCACAGCCGCCGACGGTAAGTACAGCTGATATGAAGAAAACATCTTCTTCCTCATCCCCTATGCCTGCACCTGGAGGGTTCATCTCTGAGTTAGTGGATGTACTGTTGGCAGACTGGGTCGTCTTCTCATGCGGGAATCCTCTGCGGCGTTCCCTCCCCCTTGGCGTGCTCAGAGGGGCTGAGGTTCTGCATACTCTAGCCAAGTGATTTGGGATTCCACACCTAGTGCAGGTGTACCCTTTTGCTGGGAAGTCCTTCTCATGTGGAAGGTCACACCCACACTGTGGGCAGGGAGCTGGAGTAGTGGGGTTCCGCTGCTTTTTCTGTCACCAGGTGCTCCTTGTTCCTTGAGTTTTCAGGATCTGTCTCCCCACTGAGCACACTTCTTCAAGTTTGACTGATTTCAGGACCGACTCCATCTTGAAGGCTCTGATATCTGCTAGTTCATGGGAGCGTCCCAGTTTGAGGATCCTGGGGAGTGTAATTCCTGGCTCACGTAAGATTTGTTTTCGTAGCTTTACTGAGTGGAAGCAAATCATAATTTGGAGTCTCACTTCTTCCTCCTTATTCTCCCACCCACAGGTTGTGACCAGTTGTCTCAACTGACTGGTAATTGTCCAGATTTTCCTCACTTTGCTGCATAGCAGTTTGCATAACAAATTTTTCGTAGTCAGTGTTCACCATCGGAGCGAAGTTATCTGTTAGCGCTTTGACAGCTGCATTATATGAATCATTTTTGGGGTGCAGGATCTTGAATAGCTTCTGGACTGCAGGTCCCGATGAATAGATCAGCGTGCATTATTTTGTCAAATCATCCTTTTCCCCTGTGGCGTTGATGTACATATCCAAACGTTCCCGTCATAGTTCCCACTGTGGGCGTAGTGAGGTTGGGGCCCCCATTGATGTCAAACTCACACAAGGGTGCGAGTGATCCACATTGTTGGGATGACCCCACCCCCCCCCCTTGTTGGCGTGGTGACACAGGTGTGGCAGCGTCCTCTGCTGACATGTCTTCAAGTGTGAGAGTCGACATAGTTACAGATTTGGGGTGCACATGCACTTCGGGAGGAGTTGCTGCCCCTGTCCTTTTCTTGGAACAGGACACACTCAGGGGTGCACAGGCACTCCTGGGGGAGCTGCTGCTCCTGTTTGGGCCTTGGGATTGCCCACACCAGTATGTTGGGTGCGCAGGCACCGCTTCTCATGGGGTCGCCCCTGTGTGGCTTGACTGATGAGGGGCGGCACACAAGCACTCTCTTGAGAGAGCTGTGCCAATTACCTAGGTGTCTGTGCCTCCCTCCTCTTTTTTATGTGGGGTGGATGGTTGTGTGATGCTTTGAATATCCCAAAAATTCGGACGACTGCCACCAACGGTTGTTGTGAGGCTTGGTTTGGTGCAGGACTCCTTACCGGCATGCACAGAGCAGGTGGTGGTCATGCTGTGGGCTGATGGATAGCATGCTGTGTGGAGCGGTAGCCCAGATGCTTTTAAACTGCCTGATCATCAGGGTGCTGTGTGCTCAGGCCACCGTGGCACAGCGCCACTCTTTAGGAATGACAGATGCAGTTATGGTGCTTCATGGGCCTATTTACTTTTCCACGTGATGACGTCACACGTCATCCCGTAGTTCATGTGATACCACAATGCTCTGAGCATATTCATGTGCCAGTATCGGTGACATACATGTCAGGTTGGCAGCAGAGTTGTTGGGTGTGTAGCTAGGTGGCTTTGCACCTCTTGGCCAAGAGGGCTGGGAGTCATGGGGCACCAGTAGGTCTGGGAGTTGGGGGGCTCCTTTGCTCATTTTGGTGAGCATCCATTGATGTGGGGGGGGCTGCAATAGGTGTCTCAGGGGGCTCCTAGGATGCAGAGAAATGTGGCTGGCTTAAGGTAAACAGACATGAAAAACAAATAAATACACAAACACAATTTCAACCAGTCTCTGTCATTGAGCCCTCTTATAACTCACTTGGCACTGGTTTGCCTGGGGGTAACTACACGTAAGTAATAGGAACAAGCAATATTAAGAAAATATATGCACATCTGTTACATCATAATGTCTGGGAACGGGTACTTGATGACGGTCCGTAGAAAAAAGCCTGCCTCCTTCTTCTGTGGGCTGTAAACTTCCCTGTAGATAATGGCTCACGCTCCTGCGCACCACCAGGTACTCTGGTGCCTTCAGGAGACGATTCAGAGCAACGCAATGGCATAATTCACTGGCCTGGCTCGAAACCACACCCTGCGACCCTATGAACCTGGCACATGCGTTGGCCGCATGCAACCTTCGGGGCATCAGAAGCTTTTCATTTAAATCAAAGATCCAAGAGTAAACTACTTGAATACCAATGCTACTGTACCAATGCAGGTAGCCAATGACAAATGTATTACAGGGGAAATGGTTTGAAGATGGCTACTTCAGTTAGCTCTTAAATAGATTCTCAAAAGATGGTTTCTAAAATTGTCCCTACTCTAGGTCTATAAAAATAGCTGACTGTTTCACCTTACAGTCGGCCCATCAAGGCTTGCAACCATGTGTTAACGCTTGACATAAAAGAAAGACTATGCTAAAAGTTGGTATTTTCCTAAATCTGAGACATCTTTTAAGAGTCACGCTTTAAAAATGAGAGGATGTATCCATGTGAAAAGAAATGCAAGAATAATGTTTATGAGTTAAAAAGAAGGTTAATCCTTTATCCCTTTTTTGTTAACATTAATTGGTATTCTTGAGAAATGGTATCTTAACTTATATTTAAAATATGATCAACATATAAATGCAAAATATAAATGGAAAAAATCCAAACAAGCTCCCAAAATGCAAATGACTTCAACCATTTTAAAAAATATGATACTCACATGATGCAATGTATTATTTTATTTGGAAGATGCATGGTATCTTTACCATTCAAAGATGGCTGCTAGATTTTCCTTGTTTCCAGAGCGCTTCCTTAAAGCCAGTCATCCAAGATGGCTACCTCAATGGAAGAGCTCGAGGAACTTAAAGAGTCCTGAGATGGGCAGGAATGGGTGGGATAAACCATGGGATTAGTATGGCTAGGGACAGGATATGGGAGGGATTCAATAACCTAACAACTGTGTATCCCTCCTCAAATGTAATCTCCATTCGAAAAGCATTGCAGACCCTCATTCAAAGCCCATATTTGAAGCTCTTATGCTAAAGCTCTTATTTTAATGATAATAGTTTTGGCTTAAAGGCAGCGCTTTCAGTGCCACCTAATAGCCCAAATTAAAAAGTGGTGGTGACAGAATTATTGGCCAATAATCACCAACCTCCAAACTAGTAAGGAAGTCCTTATTCTCTTTAAGTGTCAATTGTTAGGTGAAATATCTCAGATGACATACCAAAAGAAAAGCACACTCAAAAGCAATGGACCACTTTTAAAAAATAACGAACTGTTTAAAAGATGAACCACCACAGTTGGACATTCACATATTGCTCAGTAACACACTGTGCATCAATCATTAAAACAGTCTGGTTGCCTTAAAACAATGAGCCCAGCATATGCACATAAACCTGCACAGAACACCAGATGGAGCAGTTCCCTCAACTCCCTTCTCCATCTTTCCAAGTGGGTCAAATATTCAGTTCACTAACTTACCTGGAATTGTGTATCATTTTATTATTTAATAAAAAACAGTTCTTATGACACAAACTAATATTTCACTTGCAGACTCTTGTGAGAATGATCAAGTGAGATAGATAATGGGTGGCTATTTTCCAAGCTAAAATATCTGTGAAAGTGCCTCTAAACCTAAATCCCAATGAGGCTTATTGCATGGGGTTACTCATTGTTACAGAATGGGGAATACAGAAAGTACCTAATTAGTTTCTATGTGTTACCTTTAAACCCTGGCTTGTGAAACTATCCGACCAGCGCTGATAGTAATGAAGTTAGCTGTCAGTTTGATGGTTTATGATGAAAACTGCAATGTATTATAGATATTTCCTTCTATGTTTTCTTCCAATGCAAATGTCTAGTAACGTTTTCGGTGGTCTGGAACTAAGGGCTATTGTAGTTACAATAATAATGTAATGATACATGTTTTTTATGTATCCATTCATGTTGGAGCACTTCTACTTCTAAGAAATTTAGTAACAGGTGTAATTTGCCAATGTAATGGTCCTTGATTTATGAACTTCTGAAAGACGAAAGATTGGGGCTACCCACCAGGAGTTTACATTTATTTGAATCCCCTGAGGCAAACACTCCACCGTGGTTCTCTTTTGTATTGCCGTGCAAAGTGTTGAGATTTCAGCCCCAGTATCTCTAGCCAGCACAGTCAATGCAGAAAGATCATCAGAGTTCTAGTTTGGCACATCTGGATGGTCACATAATGAGGAACAATGGCTTAAATCATGAGCTATTCATACAGATGCACCGTCTTGTATGCACACTAGTGATGACTTTGATGTATGGAGGCCAGTGGCATATTTACTTAAGCAAAAGTTGTTTAGTCAGTAATCTGCAGTTTATTTATTGTGGATTGGCTTTTAATACTATTGCAGAAGCCTTAGCGGACATCTGCCTCACTGAACTCCCAGCTTGAACTGAATCCCATGCTCAAGATTTAAGTGACTCAAGTTCTCACAATATTCACCAGCTCTCTGAAGTGATGTCCAAACACACCCGAACCCACACAAACTCTCTCCTGCCCAGTCCCAACAAGATGCCTTGCTTGATACAGACATGTAATGCAATCTACTGCCTTCAACTATCTCTGGCATTTTGTCTCCTCCCTAGTAGTCACTGACTGAAAACATCATGTGTGCCTACATCAAGCAATATGGTCACTGGATGCCTTTCCATCTTAGTAGTCACAATCATTTAGAATATGTGCTGCACACATGCAAAAAACTCCTGATTTTCATAAAATAACTAACCTCTCTGTTTTCAATCATCTACCTCTCCCTCTACTAAATCTTATTTCAAGATTATACCTCAGAATGAACTACTCTGACAGGCCTTTGCCTCTACCTACATGACCGATCCAGAAGCCCAACCAATGCATGCCCTAAATAACATGAAACAGTGAACATTCCCAAGCCAGCCGGCCGGAATCTTGAAGGAATTTTGGGACAGTTAAGTCTTGCTTCATCAGTGTAAATTTGAGTGGTTTATAGCTTAATTGAATAATTAAGCACAGCCTTGCTGTAGAATTATTGCTTGCACTGCATATATGTACCTAATATAGTTGGTATGAACAGTTGTTGGACTATTATTGGTTGAAGTTGATTTAATAGACGTGTTTATGAGTATGACTAATTTATTAATTCATGTGCTATCATTCTTTTTTCGGGGGTGATCAACATTGTGGCTAGCTGACCATAAATATTTCAGATATTTGACTCTTATGCTTTCTCTGAATTGTAATTAAATACTAGACGTACCATGGAAAGCAGTGTCCAAATTGCAAAAATGTGGGTTGTGAAATGTGTTTGTTTTTTGTCAGGTTGCTGGTTGGCTCACCATGGAGTGGCTATCCGAATAACAGAATGGGTGATATTTACAAATGCCCAGTTAACTCACAAAAAACCACGTGTGAAAAAATGAATTTACCTGGTAAGTCTAGCATATCTCTTTAACCTTACAGATTAAGGATGCGTGCTTATGCTGAATATTGACAGTAGTAATATAGTAAAGACTGAGCCCAATACATGTGTGAAATAAAGTTGTACATATATCGAAAGTGGTCAAGGATTACATTTTTCCATATGGTAAATTATACTTAGCTTCATTCTATACATGATGTTCCACGCCCCACCCCTCTGCTGTTGTTTATCAGTTATTGTGAGGATGCTCTATCTAAATCAGTAGAATACTTAGAAATGGATTTGCAAATACGCTATCGAGACATGTTCCAAGGGCTGTATCGGGGGTGTTATGAGCATTAAAGACAGAGTCCAAGATTAGCAAAGGAATTTAACAAGGTATGGTGGATCATAACACCTAGCACAGCCCAGGTTCCAGGTCTATAAAGCTAGAAAACACATCAAAAGGCCATATATTGTATATACAAGTAATGCAGATTCATGAAAGTGATTTACAGTGACACTAGATTGTGGACATAACATCAAAGTGATTTACTATGGAAATGCTGGCTTATGGCATGGGTGCAGTTGCATGAAGGTGGTATACAATGGCAATGGTTGCATATGTTGTGGACGCAACCATCATGAAAATGTTGAAAATGCCTCTGCAATCTGTTTATGATATGGCATCTACTGGTTTTCATGATTACCATAGTGAAACAATCGTAAATTATCTTGATTTTTATTAAACATTTCTCAAAAAGTGTGCTCTAAAATGCAAGATGTCAGCACATTAGTTAAAAAAAATATCAGTAGATAGAAACTTCAAACTTTCCCTGAAGCTCTTAGATCGCTAAAAGAAATGTCCTTATGCTTAGTCACGTGAGCAAATTGATGGGAGATGTAATTACCCTCCACCAAAAATATTCACCTGCTGCCACTAACCTTTAATTGTTTAAAACTCCAGTGCCCCCATCAGGAGACACCCACCTCCCTTGGTAACAAAAGCTAAGCCTCCGTCACAAGCATGTGTGTTGTAATGTTACAGACCATGCACAGTGGCAGCTGATATGTCTGAGCACCAGGGGCCATGTGCCATCCTCCACTGTGTTTCTTCCCTAGATTAAAGAAGTCTGCATGATCCTCCTGTGCATAATACATGAGTGGTGGCTCGTGCTGGTCTGGGACCCTGTGACGCGTCTTGCTCTTTTTCGAGGAGCTTGAAGGGTCATCCCCTCAGCAGGGTTGCAGGGGTCCCACATTTTGCACTCCGCCACCTATAGTAGTCCTTACCATGACAGGTAAATGTTCCCATCCATCATGAGGGAAAGTCCAGATGTTATGAAAGATGCAGAGATCCCACCGCTGGTCCATTTTCGAATTACTTCAATTTAAAGACTTTGAAGGGGCAGTTGCTCCTTTGTTCAGTGTCTTTTTCATTCATTTGTTTTATTCTACATAAGTGTTTTGCATCATCCAAAAATGATGACTTTCTTGGCTACAAAGGAATGAGAGACTGGATTAAAATATTGTGTTTTCATTAATGCACTGCATCAACTGTTTTTTATGGTTCGATTTTGTATGGCTATAGCGAGATCTAGACATAACAAAAACAGTTTTGTTTAAAACAGTGAAAGTCTGAGTGCAAGCCAGTGGAAGGACTTAGTAGTATTTTACAGAACGAATGACATTTCACGTTATGTATTCCTGATTCGTCAGACATGTCAGCTTTTTCTGAAGGTTTTTTTTGTGTGAATGTGCCACTCCCCATTTGGATATGATGGAAATATCACCTTTTTTGTTGTGATCTGTCATTTGCCCCTTGGACCCATATTACATACACACAGAAATGTGCAAATATTTAAGCATCAATTAATTGTTGAAATGGTGCAAAGAAATGCACTGCACTTGCATACAATTGCTGTAATATGGGCCCACCAGTAATATGGCAATAACCACAGAGCTGGCGGGCCATTACCGCCTAATGCCCCCGGGGCTCGAAGTTACAGGGCCAAGCATAGCAAGGGCCTTAATGGGAGACCTGGGTGCCTTACCTTTAGGTGGTAATGACCCGCCAGCGAGGCGGTTATTGCCATTATTATTCCGGGGTTTTTAACCCCGGAATACTAATGTAGTGCGAAACCTTTTCAAGCAGCATTTCTTTTGCCGTTTGCAAAGGCGTCACAGCGGTACACGTTCATTCTAGGAACACTAGAATGCGCGTACTGCTTCATTACTACGGAGCAACAGGTTGCCATTTTGGGCCAACTTGCTCCGTAGTAATGAATGGGAAACAACAGTGTACCCTGCGCACGAAGCATGTACGTGCGTTCACAGGATTACACTGTGGTATGATCCGGAAACAAGCCAATTCACATGCAGTGCATCCTGGGGAGATCTTAGGGCTGGAGAGATGCAGTCCCTGGACTTGAAGCCAAGGTTAAGTCTTGCTGGGCTATTCTGGATTAGTTGAAGAGGGTGAAGGGAGGAGACAGGACAGAGGTAGATTTAGAAATAGGCTGTTACAGTAATTAAGCCTTGAGAGGACTAGAGCTCTAGAGATATTGAGTTTCTGGGGAAAGGTGAGGAAAGGGAAATGCCTGTAAGGAGGTGGAACTGATAGTGGGCCTTCTTGAAAAGATCTGCGATGTGAGGAGAGTAGGAGAGGTAGGAGTCGAAGATGACAACCACATTTTAGCCTCACAAGTAGGTGAGTGGAGGGTGCTCAAGGGGGGCAGCCATAGTGTAGGAGGGAAGGAGGGGATATGAGTCCCAATGAGAAGGATCTCAAGAGATCATTAGCAGCGCACCAGTCAGGCAGTCCGGAATGAGAGCGGAAGGAAAGGAGGAAGAGGAAGGAAAATTGAAGCTGTGTGTCATCAGCATAACACTGGAAGTGAGGGGAGAAGGAGGAGATCAAGTGGGCCGAGGGGGGCAAGGTAAATGTTGAAAAGCCACAGTGAGAGGATAGAGCCCTGAGGGATGCTGCAGGTCGAGAGTGAGGTGTATAGAAAAGGGTCCAGTTTCACTTGAGAAGGTCGATTCGAGAGGAAAGAGTTTAGCCAGTCCAGTGCCGGTCTGTGATACCCCAAGCATCAGTGAGCTGATTTATGAAGATGGAATGATTGACTGTGTTAAAGGCAGAGGAAAGGTCAAGGAAGATAAAGGAAGAGGGAGTATTGGAATCAAGGTTTGAGAGCAAGTCATCACAGGTGTTCAGGAGAGCAGTTTCTGTGCCTCTGTCTGCTCTGACACCAGACTGATGGTCATGGAGGCATCTGACCGATTCCTTCCGTGTAATGGATTAGTTGAGAGATGATCAGCTTGACCAGGAGTTTACCCAAGAAGGGGATAGTGGAGATAGGGTGGTAGTTAGCGAAAGACATTTAGTACGAAGAAAATGATATCAGCATTTCGAGAAATCACTCATATTGGTGATGTTTTTACTTTGCTGACCCTTGTCAAAATCTAGATTATTCTTAGACTTTTACAGATAACCATCTCCCACAGCTGTAATACACGTATTGTTCTATGTTTTCTTGTAGCCTTAACATCAATTGCTAATGTTACTGAGATTAAGGATGACATGAACCTTGGCCTGACTCTAATACGAAATTCGAAAACCGGAGGATTTCTGGTAGGTGCAGTAGTTGTTGTTTTTGTAAATGAGAAATGTATTTTGCCTTAAAACATATGCCAAGAAAATGTGACATAACTGTTAAACCCTAAATGTGCTAACTGGAAACGGTGTAACTAGACCATTAGACTGATAACATTTTCTTTTATCTCACCTGAGCAGAAGATCAGTTTTAATCCTCATGTTGAGTACTGCCAGATCCAATTCAGGAAAATTTGTGGTTGCATCAACAAGCTCTATTCTCCAGCGATCCTAGCTCCTGCAATCTCGGCTTACTTCCGGCAGTCATTGAGGAAGCCCCTATTTCCCTCGAGTACTGCTGTAGCCTGGCGCCTTCCTCCTACCTACTTCGGAGTCCTTTCTTTCCTCTCAGCAACCTTTACTCTCCCCTCTCTCCTGTAGGTGCTCTGTTACTATAATAATAATTTGGCACTTATATAGCGCTACGAACCCTCAGGTATCTGAGCGCTTCTTATTATTACCCACAGTGTGTGGTGCTCATTTATCGACCTCGGAAGGATGAAAGGCTGAGTTTGGCCCCACCGGGATTCGAACCTGCATTAGCAGGCTCTGCAGGGATGTCAAAGCGAGCGTTCTACTCGCTGTGCCACTTGACCGGCTAATATCTTATCCTCCCTCCCCTACCACCAAAACCAATGTCTCTACTGGGGCAACCTGAATCTCTCTTGTGTGAGACTCTGGGCCTGATTTGCAAACAATGTTTTCAATAGGGTGTTCCCATTGAAAACATTTTTGTAAATCAGGCCCCCTGCCTCTCTCTTACAAAGCCTGCCTCTCCGAATCAGCTAGGAACTGTCAAAATATGTGTGCAAATCAATGGGGCTATTCCTGCTCCTCAAGCCCATGAACAGCCTAAACCAGCTGCCACCCTCCTCGCCCGATGGGAAATACCAGTTTTGCATACAGCCAGACCAGTAATTTATTCTAGGGCCCATGTCACTTTTTTATGCAAGTAAAGAATTGCGTTAGTGCATGTCTTCATTTGCCCAAACAATATACAGCCCATTCACAAAGGACCGCTGAACCTTCATGTAAGAATGACACCCTTGTAGATACCCATGCAGCCTGGGATCGTTTTACAAATTAAGTGGTGGTAGGGGGGCTTTTGGTGCATCATAAAAGCACATCTAGAGTCCCAAATGGGATATACTTTAAAATGCATAAAAAAGAAAACACCCCCGTGCCTTGCCTGAAACAGGGGCTCAGTGCATTAGAGTAAGTAGCAGCACAATGAATGGTAGACCATTTTTAACTCATTTGTGCATTTCCTTTAAAAGGGACATTTGTGGAAGGAACCATTGCGGGTCAGTTTGCATTTCTGACCCTCAAACAGGGACAGAAACATACTTTTCTATTTCTAAAGATATCATGATAACAGGCCTTCTAAGGACCATAAATGAGAGCCCCAACAGAGGTGGTGACAGCTTATGATTATATTTGCACTGGCGTAATAACTGCACAAAACATACCCATACATTGTGAAAGTCACATTTGTGAATAAGGGTGCTGTGTACATTTCAATGAAACAGGCATTTTAAAAAAAAAACTGAAAATACTCCAATTTTTAGGTACCCGGACACATACAGGGCCTGATTGTAATGATTAGTAATACAATCGTTTTGACAAGGTTCAAACACTGAGTAGAATTCACCCACCTGAGTCTTCCTTTGAGCAGCTCTCTCCTGAACAAGATGATAATAGGGAAATACCGAAATGCCCCTCCGCCGACTAGAAATAAAGATTCAGCCAGCGGTGATACCTCCAGGGAAAACCCCCAGTAGGGGGAAAAACCCTTTGCGGGGAAGAGCTGCTAGAGTTCGAAGTGTCCTGTAAACAGCTCCCCTCGTCTGGTCAGAATAGTTCTCTTCTCCAAGAGAAAAGGTTGTTCTCCAGGTTTGGAAGAGACTAATTAGGATTGAAGAACAAAAT
The DNA here is from genome assembly GCF_040938575.1 of Ambystoma mexicanum. Classification (NCBI taxonomy): domain Eukaryota; kingdom Metazoa; phylum Chordata; class Amphibia; order Caudata; family Ambystomatidae; genus Ambystoma; species Ambystoma mexicanum. The sequence goes on from NC_090935.1 coordinate 459,240,637, forward strand.
CAGAGGTAAATTAGGATCCCTTGGAAAAGAAGTATTCTTACAAGGAAGGATGAAATACCTCCAACTGGACGATGTGGCTTACCCTGGGGTATGAATCAAAAGTCTCCGAACAACGGAGGATGTAACTTCCAATCTTGGAAGAAGGGTGCTCTAACACCTCTACCAAAGAACTGCAATAGGGGACAGAGTGGGATCAGTATCTAATAGTACAAGATAACCTGAAAGGACATCCTACAGAAACAAAAGATGGAAACAATGTTACCCTTGAAGCCGGAGGAGGTGAAGAGGTCTGCTCTGAAAGCTCGTGGAGATCAATGGCGAGGCAGCCGAAATCCCTAAAGTTTGAGTTAAATCTCGGATGTCTGAAAGTATAGAAGGAACAATAATCAGAATCAGATATAGCCCCTATCCTCTTGCTGAACTGAATAGTGAGGATCATGAGAGCCGGTAATCAAGAATACCGCTAACCTACCCTGGCGCGGAGTGTCTGTTGTCAGCTGCGGCGTCTTCGCGATGCTGTAAAAGTGAAAGCGAAAGTAGCCCTGAACGGTCCTTCGTTCTTCCAACACCGAGCCAATAAATGAATAGAACACAACAATAGGTAAGAACCAACAGGGAGTCCCGTGTCCTAGTAAAGAAAAAGGTCTTAGATTAGTAGTGAGTAAGGAGACGAACTTATGGAGCGTGACCAATCTCGTGGAGAGTAGCAACGCAGTGGATTGCCATCCGCGTATCCTGATATGCGTAGCGTGCGTCAGGGGCGGGGCTTCTGGCACGTCTGTGGCTGTCGGAAACACTAGCCCGCTACCGCCGGTACGGTACTCTGACGCATCTCCATCTTGTAAGAAGGAAGAGGATACCACATGGTGACATCCCTGTGTTGCGCTATCATATCGATAGCATTTATCACAGTATGCCCCCTCCTAAGGGTACCGCCCCCGGGTTTGTTCGGATGCTTTAGATGAAACTTCCGAACTAGTCGTGGGGCATGGACTGCATGGTATGATTCCCAAATTCGATACGAAGGGGAGTACCCCTTCCAGTCCACCAGATATTGAACCTTCCCATGATGGAGTCGAGAATCACAAATATCGGATACTTCGTATTCTGATCCTGAAGATCCTTGTACGGGAGGAGGACGTATTGCAACTTTAGGATGAAATGTACTCCGGACATCTGGTTTTAATTGAGAGACGTGGAACACCGGATGAATACGGAACCATGTCCTGGGGAGTTTAAGTTTGAAGGCTGCAGGACCAGTGACTGTCACCACTTGAAATGGACTCAGATATTTCGGTGATAGTTTTGAAGGCGGAGGTGTCTAGGGAGGAAACGAGAGGACAACCATACCCAGTCCATGGGGTTGATGACAGGAGCAGGGGTACGTAGGCGATCTGCAAACCTCTTAACTCGTTCTTGGGATTCTGTGAGAGCCTTCCTGGCAGCAAGATGACCCTGATGTGTCTGTCCCAGCAACTGATCCACATCTAGAAATTTGTCATCCGAGTGCTTACTTGTGGGAAATATGGTCGGATGGAATCCGTATGAACAAAAAAATGGTGAGGTCTTGAGAGAGGAATGATAAGAGTAATTGTATGCGAACTCCGCTAGTGGTAACAAATCTGACCAGTTATCATGTGCTGCTGAGATATAGTTTCTCAAATACCCTTCCAGGGTTTGGTTCAGCCTTTCAGTCTGCCAATTGGTTTGGGGATGATAACCAGAGCTTAACGCTCGCGTGATTCCCAATATTTTACAGATCTGTTTCCAATATCTGGAGGTGTACTGTGACCCTCTGTCCGAGATGATGACATCAGGTAATCTGTGCCGGGAAAAAATCTTGTCAATGAACTTTCGTGCCATCTGGGCGGCAGAAGGAAGTCCTTCGAGTGGCTCAAAATGAGCCATCTTAGTGAAAGTATCAATAGTTACCATAATGGCAGAATGACCCCTTGAGGGGGGAAGATCCACTACAAAATTGGTTGAGATAATTTGCCATGGCCGAGAGGGTATTGTTATTCTGACTAACTTCCCTAAGGGATGCTGACGCGGACACTTAGTCTGAAGACACACAGGACATGAATCGACATATAGTTTCACGTCGCTTGTGATTGAAGGCCACCAGAAGTAACGGGAGATCAACTCGCAAGTGGTAAGACGTCCTCGATGTCCTGAAGATTTAGAGTCATGGCACCATTTCAAAACTTCTTTCCGAAGAATCCTCGTAGGTACAAAAACCTGACGACCATGAAAATAGCAGCCATCTTTCCTGGTCAGGGTCTTTTGTTGAGCCAAAGAGAGTTTCTTCAATGCCGCTGGACCGGATAGTTGTTCCAGGCGCTTCCAGAATTTAAGGGGTTTATTGAGTTTTAGCATAGAGCAAGAAAACATAGGTTCCGATCGGAACGGGCTCAATGGTGTAGGGTCCTTTCTAGATAGAGCGTCCGCCTGCAAATTGTTCTTCCCCGGAATAAAAGAGAAGACAATTCGAAAAGGGGAGAAGAAATGGGCCCACCGAGCCTGTCTGCTATTGCAGGTTTGTGCATATTGTAAAATGTGCAAGTTATGGTGATCTGTTCTAACTTCGATTGGAGAAACCGCCCCTAGTAACAAATGTCTCCATTCTTCAAAGGCTCTTTTAATGGCCAATGGTTCTTTCTCCAGAACAGTATAGTTCCACTCAGAAGGGGATAATGTTTTAGATAAATAAGCTATAGGTCTTTTTTGATCCTGATCGTCTTTTTGTAACAAGACTGCCCCTAAAGCATGTTGTGAAGCATCGGTTTCGATAATGAATCCCTGATTTTCATCGGGGGTCTTCAATATAGGAGCCGTAGTGAACCGAGTCTTCAGTTCATCAAAATATTCTTGAGTGACAGAGTTCCAAACATAAGGAACTCCCTTCTTTAGCAGGTTTGTCTCTTACAAAGCCTGCCTCTCCGAATCAGCTAGGAACTGTCAAAGTATGTATGCAAATCATTGGGGCTATTCCTACTCCTCAAGCCCCTGAACAGCCTAAGCCAGCTGCCACCCTCCTCGCCCGATGGCAAATACCAGTTTTGCATACAGCCAGACCAGTAATTTATTCTAGGGTCCATGTCACTTTTTTATGCAAGTATAGGATTGTGTTAGTGCATGTCTATTCACAAAGGACCGTTGAACCTTCATGTAAGAATGACACCCTTGCAAATGCCCATGCAGCCTGGGATCGTTTTACAAATTAAGTGGTGAGAGGGGGCATTTTGGTGCATCATAAAAGCACATCTAAATTCCCACATGGGATATACTTTAAAATGCATGAAAAAGAAAACACCCCCATGCCTTGCCTGAAACAGGGGCTCATGCATTAGAGTAAGTAGCAGCACAATGAATAGTACATTATAGGGCTGATTCATGGAATTATTTATGCCGAAAAATGGAGATTTGTGCGCCATTCTGCCCGCAAATCCCTGTTTAACAAATGGGGATTTGCGGGCAGAATGGTGCTCAAATCCCCGTTTTTTGGCGCAAATAATTCCATGAATCATCCAGTCTTTCAGTCCCTTTTTGAGACCAGATTTGTGTGACTCAAATATTTCACTATAATACACCAAACCTCACCACATTCGTAAAATATGAATGTACACAGGACTCTCCCACTGAATGTATTTATTCATTGGTTGGTGTTGGCCTGGCACTGCATGTCACATTGATACTCTTTTATAGTGCCAAGAATCAGTCTTCAGGAAAAAGACACTATAATAGTCAAATTACAGCCCCTACTTAAATACCTCTTCAGAAAGTGATTAATGATAAGACTACACCACGTTCCACAAATTATATTCCGATTTTCAATTCCATCTCGTATGGTTGCCACAAAGGACTACTAAAAAGTGGAATTACCAAAATGCCACATCTTCTCATGACCAAAATAGCACATCCTGTCTTTCACTCTTGAAACCCAGGCTCTGGGAACTTCCCATCAGCCTTTGCCGTCATTATACTACCAGTAATAGGTTATGGCAGAAATGGATGACACGTTTTGCCTCATAAGAAGTACTGCAGTCATTGCCTAGCAGACTCAGGGACAACCTTGTCAGGCTTCAGGGCATTCTGGGATGAAATATCTCATGGACAGGCATGCAGAAGCCATTTCCTTCTATGTACCCTGTTTTGGAACAAGTCACCAACATCTGTAAGACTGGTCCCTCCATCGTAAACTTCAAGGAAAACCAGAACTCCCTACTTTTCAAAGAACATATAACAAATCACTGATCCATTGAATCAACGCTTTATTCACCGTTAGCATTCCCCCTCTCCCCTCTCTCCTGCTCCCAGTACCCATCTCAGCTTCGCTACTACCACTGCACCTTGCTCGTAACCCTTGGGTACAACCCTGCTGTAGAGCATCCCGTTCCTTCCAAGTTACGTTCCTGTTTTATAAATACCGTACATGCATGCATGCATACCTACCTACATACATACAGATATGCATACATACATACATAGATTTGGAGGTATACTGCAAGCTAAGTTGTGCATACCTGTGGTGATAAATCTAAAGGATCAGCTTTCCAGTTTGTCCAGGTGTTAAACTGTCAACCAGAGACCTATGAGGGTTTTGGGTAATCATTGTTTAAGTCCGGATAAAGCAAGAAATCTTCCAGAATAAGAGCAGGGAAGTGAAATACGTCCATAGGTAACAATGCAATCTAACTATGACTTCCAGTTCTGCTGCAGGGGAATGAAGGGCAGACAGGAGCCAAAGAGGTGCTGCTATGGCAGGAGACAGAAAAGCACCGGGTGGAGATGGCCCCTCAACCGATGGCTCAGGAGGAGCAGACTGGGGCCACCGGAGCATTGCCTGCCTGTGCGGTGCAAGAGAGGCAGGGTGGGGCTTTCCTAAAGATGGTGAAGATGGATCATAAGATATCCACATGCATGCCATAACCAACCAATCGGTCATGGGTGTGGGATTAACTCAGCTTGCCAGAGGGTATGACTGTTAGGGAGAAGGCAGACAGTCTAATATGCAGCCTCTGCCAAATGACACTACATTGGGCTAACCTCCTCGTCGCTCGTGTTCTCTAGGAGGTGTTGGGGGTCGCCATCCGCGCCCCCGATGCGGTCCCGCAAGCCCCACAACAGACAGCACACGGAGACACGGTGTTGTTCGTTCGGGCTTCCCGGTCGCTCTCCTGCGGCCGGGAACGCCCCCTTTATTTAAACACCACGCGGCGGCGTGACGCGTCACGCCGCCGCGTTCGCCCGTCATCGGGCAACGCCACACTCCTCCTTTTCCGGGAGGATCAACAAACATTGCAAACTCGTCAACTTTATTAACTTAAACCCACACTTATAAAAACTTCACTGCACACCCAAACTCGTGGACCCCTTTAATGACAGCCACCCCCATTCGGATCCCCAGACTCAGGGGCCATCTGCCCCACAACATAGTCACTGAGGTAGGCGGGCTTCCCACGCCCAGGTCTCTGGGGGTACCTCCGGCCTACCTCTGGCACTTGATGCCCCTCGGCTCCTTCACCTCGGATGGGAGACTCCGGCACTTCGGCCGGGAAACTGTCATTGAACAACGTGTAGGGGGGATCAGGCTCAGGGGGGGTTTCAGTTCGCGAATCACCCAACTTCTTAAAGAAACTAACGTTCCGGGTGACGGCCGACCTGCCGTCCGAGGCCGTGATCATGGAACCCTTCACCGCCACCACGTCCAGGGGGTCGGGTTCGTAGGGGAGTGAGAGTTTGCCCTGGGGACGTCTATTCCGGATTAAAACCTCATCCCCTGGCTCAAGACTCTGTGGTTGGAGGCCCCGTCGTAGATTTTCCTGCTCAATCCGAAGCCGTCTTTCACTCTCAACACGATTGTCATCGATGACCCCTGGTTCCCTGTCCCCCACTTCCGGCAGCAGTCCTCGGGGGCACCTCTGGAACAACACCTCCGCCGGGGCCACTCCAGTGGCGGCGTGGGGAGTGGTGCGATACACACGGAGGAACTGGTACAGGGCCCGTTGTAGTGATTGGCCTTGTCCCTGAGCAATTCTGAATGTTTTGTTCAAGGTCCGCATGAGTCTCTCGGCATCCCCATTGGCCCGGGGCCACAGGGGGGACACCTTCCGGTGATGTACTCCACAGCTCTCCATCAGCTCAGAGAATCTCTCACTTTGAAACGGTGAACCATTGTCGGAACAGAGCGTGTGTGGAAAACCATGGGCCGCAAATATTTTCTCAACGGCGATCACCACATGTTCGAATGCTACGGACTCCACGAACTCAACCTCAGGATATCTGGAGTATTCATCTATGATCACTAGGAAATGGGTCCCCACCGATGTCGAGCCAAAGTCCGCATGGACGATCTCCCACGGCCTCGTGCCCCGGGGCATGGCCTGAATGGCAGGCTCCCGTTGGAGGGGGGATGCCGCTTGACACCACACACATGCGGCCACGAACTCGTCGACCTTCCTCTCGAGCTCGGGAAACCAAACCTTCAAACGGAGTCGCGCCTTGGTCTTGGCAGCTCCTTGATGACCATGGTGTGCAAGGCTGATTACCTCAAGAACCTTTGACTGTGGAACGACAATGCGGTCCCCCCGGAGCAGCAGCCCTGAGTTAGAGAAGGATAGCTCTTCCTTGACCTTCCACAACTGTTCCAGGCATGCTCTCGCTCCTGGCGTGCGTCCAGCCCCGGCCTCCAGCACGGACTTCCAGGACCCACTGTGCATGGCTTGTTTCAGAATTCGGAAGCACTCATCTCCTGCGGCGGCGACTTCCAGTTCTTCTATGGACATCGCGTTTGGTGTTGCCGCCTCCACGACCATGCGTATGTGACTGTCAGTTTCCTCTTCACAGGCCTCGTCCTCCTCTCCCCCACTCGCTCCAGGATGGCGGGATAGATAGTCCGCCGCATTGTTAGCTCCTGGTCTGTAAACAAGTGTTACGGAGTATTCCAGTAGGGCCAGCATCCATCTCTCGATCCTTGCCGGGGGTTTAGATGAGGACCCCGCCAGTATTGGGATCAGTGGCTTGTGGTCTGTCACCACCGTCACCGGGCGCCCCAGCACGTAGAGCCGGAAATGGCGGCAGCCCCACAACACCGCTAGAGCCTCCCGTTCGATTTGGGAGTATCTCTGTTCCGTGTCCGTGAGAGCCCTGCTGGCGTACGCCACGGGCTTGATGGTCCCAGTGATATCAATTTGGGTCAACACAGCGCCCAGCCCGAAAGGGCTCGCGTCTACCACAATTTCGGACTCCAGCGCTGGGTCGAAGAATGCCATCGTATCCTCCCTGGCGAGGGCACCTTTGATGTCGTCGAAGGCAGCTTGTTCCAGTGGGCCCCAGTGCCACAGCGTGTCCTTCTTGGTGAGCGCCCGGAGGGGTTCCGATCTTGAGGCCAGACTTTGGATGAACCGCCCACAGTATGTGACCATACCTAGGAAGCTCCTCACCTCCGTGACAGACTCAGGTGCTTTCGCCGCCTTAATGTCTTGGACTTTCTTTGGATCTGGCGATACCCCACCCTCCTTAAATATGAATCCAAAGAACTCGATCGACGAGCGCAGGAACTCACATTTTTCCCGGTGAAGGGTGAGGCCCAGCGACAGGAGACGCTCCAGGGTCTTGTCCAGTCTCTGCATGTGGTCCGCTTCGGTCCTGGCAAACACCAGAATGTCATCACTTATATTCAGGACGCCCTCCAGATCTGCCAGCGCGCCCCTGATGATATTCTGGAATACCTCGGCGGCCGATGACACTCCAAAGCTCAGCCGCTTGTACCGGTACAATCCCCGATGGGTGGTGAAGGTCGTAATGTACCGGGACTCAGGGTGGAGTACGACTTGATGGTAGCCCGCTCGGAGGTCCAGCTTGGAGAATACGCGAGCCCCTTGAACCTCCGCAATAATGTCATCAATAGTCGGTGTAAGGTGCCGCTCCCTTCGGATGGCCTTATTGGGGAGCCTCATGTCGACGCAAATGCGTACTGAGTCAGGTTGCTTGGGCTTTCTGGCAACCACGATCGGGGACACCCACGGTGTCGGGCCCTCCACTTTCTCGATGATGTCGAGTTGTACCAAATTGTCTAGCTCTTTGTCCACAAGTTCTCTGAGGTGGAATGGCACTCTGCGGTGTTTCAGCGCCACCGGTTGCACGGACTCGTCAATATGCAATCGGATCGGTTCTCCAGCCATCTTGCCGATCCCCTTGAAGAGCTTGGCATAGCGGTCTAGGAGGTCGCTGATGTCCTCTCGGTGCACGGCGTACGCAAATTTTACGATTCCCAACGCCTCCGCAGCCGCACAACTGAGCAAGGTGTTGCTACTGATTGGTGTTACGTAGAATCGAGCCTTGATGTGCGACCCATCATGTTCCACCTGCGCTATAAATGCCCCGTCCAGTGGTATGGGATCTTGACCACCAAACGCAAATATGCGGGCCCTCGGCGTTACCAGAACTGGGGGAGGCCTGAGAGAGTCATAATGTTCCCTGGCCATCACATTGACCGAGGCACCTGTGTCCACCAGGACTGGGACCGGGGCGTTGTTGATCCCTACAATACACCGTGGTTGCCTTCTGCTCTTTCCTTTAAGCATCCCCACGCTCGAGATGATGAATATGTTTTCCTCGTCCTCTTCATCCGCCACCTCCGCCTGAGGATCACCTTCACCCTGTTCCACCTGGGCTACGCTGGGCTGCTGGTATTGGCGAGGGGCCCATATCCTAGCCTGACCTCTCGGCACCATCACGGGCAGGGCGGCCCGGCACACCCTCGAGAAATGATCTGCCAGTCCGCATCTTCCACAGACCTTTCCGGCCGCCGGGCACTCCGCGGTATGAGGGAGGTCGTAGCCACACTTTTGGCATGACTCACCGGCTCTCCCTGCCCTGTCTCTGGGTCCTCCGCCTGGACGCCTCACTCCTCGCCCACCTCGCCACACGGCACACACCTCCTCCGACCTCACTGATCGAGATCCAGACTCCATCTTGACGGCCCTGGCCTCCGCTACCTCATGGCACCGGCCTAGTTCCAGTATGCGCTGTAGCGTGATACCAGGCTCCCGGAGGATTTGTCTCCTGAGTTTTCCGGAAGAACATGCTTGAATGAGCATAGTGCGCATCATGTCGTCCGCATCACCCCATGCACATCCCAGAGAGAGACGGCGTAGGCGACCATAGAAAGTGTCTAGCGTCTCTTCCTCCTTCTGTTTGGCCGAGAGCATGATAAACCTCTCATAGTCCGCGTTGGCGAGGGGGATAAAATGATTCAGGAGTGCCGCTTTGGCCGCATCATATGTGTTGTTGGCAGGCGTCAGGGACTCAAAAATGTCTTGGACTGCCGACCCAGCCGAGTACAGCATAGTGGCAATTCGGCTGTCGTCATCCGTTACGTGTGCCGCCCTGAAATACATGTCCAGACGACTCACCCATCTCCTCCATCGAGGCCCCATGCTTGAGGGCGGACCCGATGCATCAAACTCCGGGATGGGCTGCAGAGCTGCATGTGCGATGGGCACCGGGAGTTGAGCCATGATGGGGGGTGCAGGTTGACCCAGTGGCCGACCTGGTGTTGCAGCAGCAGGCTGTTGGTTGGTCAGCGGGGCAGTCACCTGGCTCTGATCCCGGGGCTGCGACGTTAATGAAAAGTCACTGTCAGCACCATCCGATTCATCCATGGACTTGAGCGCACAGGCACCCCCAGCCACAGCGTTGGGGGCCGCAACTCAGACCCACCTGATGATGAAGGAGACGAAAAAGAATGCACAGCACACTGATGATGAGGGTGATGAAGAAAATTGCATGCAGCCACTGTGTCATGTCCCTTCCAACTCAGAAAGTTCCAAAAATTAAGCCTGGAGCATTGGATTGGTATCAGGCAAGCCCAGTCATGGCAATCCTTCTCCGGGCTTCTACACGACGTGTGAGTCCCAGGAAAACTCAAAAAACCATATCACAGGTATGGGCGTGCAGATGGAGCTGTCCGCTCCTGATGTGTCCAAAAATTAGGCCCATAAAGTGATTCCGCTCCGAACCGGAGCCTTCGAAATATTTATGGCCTTCAAACAAAATGGCCGCCGGCCGCGTGTGCGTCCTCGCGACCCGGCCTTGATCGGAGCGAATCTTCGATCCGCTCCCACGAGAAAAATTGTGATGAATACATTCACCGCCGGGCCCGGGTCTCCTCTACACCTCGTCGCCACTGTTGGGGGTCGCCATCCGTGCCCCCGATGCGGTCCCGCAAGCCCCACAACAGACAGCACACAGAGACACGGTGTTGTTCGTTCGGGCTTCCCGGTCGCTCTCCTGCGGCCGGGAACGCCCCCTTTATTTAAACACCACGCGGCGGCGTGACGCGTCACGCCGCCGCGTTCGCCCGTCATCGGGCAACGCCACAGGAGGTAGCAAAATGATGTGTTCAAGAAGAGCACATCACATGCCACAGAGCCTTCTAGCGCAGCGCCCTCCTCCAGCAGTGATGGTGGCGACAAGCGAGTGTCAGATGAGACGCTAGCTCCCTGTCACTGGTCACGCTCTGGCAGAGCACAGCCTGACTCAATGGCACCATCGACTAGCAGGGTCGTCACTTTAACCATAGTCCACAATCTGTGGGAAACAACTACTTGGTTGCCTATACATTATTGCACTTACACATATAAGGCTATATCAATAAAATTCCTACATGCATGATATGTGATTGTTTAATCAAAATAAGTGTATCAGAGTGACCTCACCATCTATCTCAAAATAACATGCATGTAAGTTGTCTATATATGTGTAATGCTAAACCCTGTGACACTGATGATAATGTTACATTCTGGATTTTCTATTATCTCTCTATTTTTTTAATGTATCCTTGTTATAATTGTGTCTGTTAAACATATTTATAAATGTCTAACCTGCATTCCTACGAATCATGTTATTACCCATCTTCTCTGATCCCATCTTTAGTCTCTTTCTTTCTCCTGAATATAGTTGAACAATTCCATGTTAAGTATACAGTGCGAAAGACGGTGTTTTACTGGAAGGAAATGACATGCTCTAATTGTTAATTTCCTTGAGAAAGCTTGCATAGAGCACGCTCTGTATGCAACTGTGCATCAGTATAAATGGGAAATTATAATGTTCCGATGGATGATTATTGCTTCGCAAGACTTGAAATGCAAGTTCCCCATAGCTGGGCATGCCAAATTAGAGTATACTGAAATCTGTAGCCAGACGTGAGATACCAAGTTTAGGGCCGATGCAAGTTGGTCAATTGGTGTCAGAAGTTGTGGAGAATGAATGTGCAGTGACCGGGAAACCTCTTCCTGGTGGTTGAACCCAGCACCTGGTTGTTTGATCTATGACCTATGGCACTATCTTCTTGTTCCAGTCAATCGTTTCAAGATATCTTTACTACTTCCTTACACATGGCTAGCCATCCTCATGCTGTTTAAAATGTGCCACCTTTTCTTTAAACCATGGGTCAAGACAAGATGCCAGGAGGGGTTCCATGATCCCCTTTATCCCAACAATGTGTGCATCCTGTCGAAAGGTCGAGAACAGATTCATGGACAGTGGTCCTGCTTAATGTTAATTTATTATGTTGGATAGTTCTAACACCAACGGATTCAATGACGTAGCATATCAGCTAACACACAGGGCAGACATTTTAAAAAGGCTGCATTAAAGAAGAAACGCTGTCCAACATTTTCCACGGTGTAGGTGTTAAATATGCACCCTCCACTTGCGGGCTCTGGCTATTGCGGTAGTTCTGCACTGCACTGTTCTCGCTGTCACTTCACTCTATGGGGGATTGTATTCTACCAAGTCACAGCATTGTAGCCGTGTCTAAATTGTATTTATTGTCTATTTGTGCAGACGCTACTACCCAATGGGTTTCTTGGCACTCAACCATTATACCAGAGATAATATTAAGGACATCAAGCAAAAGACGAGAACAAAAAGGTTTTCACTTTTTTTCTAAATTTAGGTAAAGATATTCTTTTTTCTAAAGATGGTGTACATCGTCTTCGACGCACTTACCATGTCATCTAGTGATGGATACTGGCCTATGAAGAGAGCAACCACAGCATGATGGTCCTCCATTTTGTGCTGATCCACTTCATATGCCATTCCTAATGGAGAAAGCAGCACTCATGCATGATTTTGCCTATCCTCATGGCAGCTGCAATCGTAGCACCATGTAGCTCTCACAAATCTCACTTTTAAACCTTAGTGACTCTGCCATGGTGCCACAACCTCCTTCACGGTCTCCCAGAGACAAATTCCCCTATCAGACCAACTAACCGTCAAACCCTTTCATACACAAAGTGTCCTGCTGGCAAATAAGGTCAGGCAGTCACTGTCCTGGGCTTTGCTGAAGGGAAGCATAGTGAAGGGGACCCATTGTCTGTTGATGGGACTGAAATATGTGCATTGATCACAGTTTCACATGTACAAGGTTGGCGTTCACACTCTCACAGTGGTCCTGTCCTACTCCCACTGCTGCCATAACATGGTTGTAGAGTCATGCTATTGAAGTTCACATGAAGACGAACTCTGAAGTCCAATGCACTGCCTGAATGGATTCTACAAAATAATAGGGCAGTAGATCTGTTGCCAAAATTACACCAAGTTTGTTTTTTGAGATATTGTGTGACTTGATAAAAATCCTTGGCAATGGTTGGCTGGCACATTGAGGAGAACATAGGTTGTTTGAGTAATGTGGAAAATGCAGGCAAAGATGCTGTTTCAAAAGGTATATTGTGAACGTCAGTAAATCAGCACGATTCTGTGGAGTAATGGGGCTGGACGGAGGTGCAAGTTCGCCCATTGCCTGCAGTTGAGGGCTAGGGACTGCTCCTTTACCCTTTCATTTTTCCGAGCATCCGGTTGATGATTTCTATTATGGCCCCACTTGGAAGGGGTACGCAATTTGGTACCTGGCTTTCCTCGCAAGACAGGTTTTTTGCACAGATGGCTGTTGGTAGGATGTGCCTCTTCCATTTCCACCGAAACATAACTTTACACGCCTGATTCTTTGGTGGGGCAGAGAGGTGCCTAACCACTCCCCCTTGTAAGCTTGTGCTTGGTGTACTCTCCAGTGGGTGTTGTGTGGGTACTGTTGAATGAGGAGCCAGTGCTGTTGATATTTATAGCTGCAAAGTTGTACTCCACCTTGCGTGTGTTTTATCAGCTGTCTTGGGAAAAGACTGACCACTCGTGCAGGGGATGTGTCTGAAGCTTGGTTCATGTGGGCAGTGCTTGCCCTTTGCCATTGCATGGGTTTGCCAATGCCTGCATCGCCTTATTCTGTCTCATGGTCTCCCCCGCCATCTGTGCTATGCCCAAAGCAGAGGAGTCTCGGTCTCAAGTTTGAATCTTGCGATGGGGCATTATCTTTGTTCTTTATTGTCATCTGTTTCAGACATCAATGTGGTGGGATGTTTAGGAATCACCTCGTGTTGCTCATCTGTAGTCGTCTCTCTTTGTTGCTGACTTGATGTCATAGTTTGTCCTTCTGGAACCTCGTCTTCCTGAATTCTATTCTATTGTGCCTGATGCAAATGCACACGTACATTTCTTCCTAATGCGCTGGCTTCACTTTAGACAGTTTTCCCTCCTCTCCTCTTTGCAGAGGAAATGGTCTGCGGCTACTGATCGACTTCCTTGGCTATCACAGAGACCTACATACTATTTACCTTCTCCAATGCAAACGCCCACTGCTGGAGCAGATTAAAGAACAACACAGTATATCCCCCCCACCTCCCATCACTCTCTCATCCATTACAACATTTGGATGTCACAGCAGATTAGATATGCTAATTTAATTCACATTTGCCCTTTAATAAAGGCACCAGGGGTTCTCACTTCTCTGGCCTTTTCCTCTGCCTACGCAATGAGTCTGGGAGTTTCTGTGCTTTGGCCTTCTTTGCCTAATAAATGCATATGTCAGTCTCAGTTCTTTGACGTTCTCCTACACCAACTAAATGTACATGGGGGTCTTGGTGCTTTGGGCTTCTCCTACACTTATTAAATGTGTGGGGGCCTCTCGGTGCATTTGGCTTGACCCATGTCTTCTAAGTAAATACATGTATTGTTCTTAGAGCTTTGATCTTCCCTTCATCAACTAAATGCCAATGGTGTTGTCAATGCTTTGTCCTTCTACTTTGCCTATGGAATGCCTGGGGGTTTTTGCAGTGCTTTGTCTTCTGCTCCATCTATGAAATGCATTAATTGCATTTATATTTGTTAGTGCGTTTGCTTTCTCATATGCCTACTAAATGTATGTGGGGGCTGGCAGTGCTTTGACCTTCTCCTATCCCTACTAAATACACATGAGGCTATAAGTGGTTTGGTTTCCTCCTCCACCTAATAAATGAATGTGGGTAGCTGAGTACTTTGCTCTGCTCCGATGCCTATTAAAGGCATATGGAGTTGTCAGTGCACCCCCCATTTCTTTTCGACCTACTAAATGTACATGGGGCTCCAACTGATTTGGCCTTCTCCTTCACCTATGGAATGCCAGGGGTGTTCTCAGTGCTTTTCCTTCTGCAACACATATTAAAGGCATGCAGTGTATTTGATGCTATGGCCTTCACCTAGCCTATTAAATGCACATGGGTATCACAATGCTTAGGCCTTCTCCTCTGTCTGCTAAATAAATGTGGGGTTCAATGTGCTTTGTTCTTCTTCTCTGTCTTAGAAATGCACATGGCGTTCTCAGTCCTTTGCCCGTCTCCTCTTCCTACTAAATGCATATGCAGGGGACTGTCAACTACCCACAATTCCCACCCCCACCCACCTACAGCTCATGTGCCCTCCCAACAGTATCTAGTCTAGTTCCTTAACCTTCCTAAGTCCCTATTATTGATTTATTATTTAGAGCCCTGGCAGGATCGGACTGGGCTATACAATTGGCTCGGGCACCTTTCAAAAAGTGGCCCACAGTTGCAAATGGCAATTCATTCCTTTTATGACACTGTTTCAATAGTACCTAAGGGGGAGTTTTTAAATTGTACATTTTAAAGAATAATCATTCAGCAACACTAGTCAAAACTATTAGCTCTTTAGTGAAGTAACTCATCAAACTGGCCCACATTGGACAAAAAAGTGGCCCACTTTGACCAAAAAACAGGCCCACACTAGCATTTTGTTTTTTGGTTCGGCCATGGGCCTATTGCCCTATTGGCAAATGTGACCCAGTGCCCTAGTTACAGTTCCCTTCTCTAATACGCCTGAGCCGGCCATACCTCTTCAAATGCTAGTCATCGACTATACAGAGTGTATACTCTGCTGCTGTTATGTAGCTGTGTTCTCTGACCCCATGTGTGCGTGCGTGCGTGTGTGTGCGTGTGTGCGTGTGTGCGTGCGTGTGTGTGTGTATAACACAAAACACATTTTATCATACAGGACAACTGACATTGGTCAATAAACCTGCTGACTGCAGTCTAGAACAAAAGTGCAATATTGTCAGTCTAGAACCCCAATGTATTTCGTGCTGCCTTTCAATCCTCCTATCCCCATACCAATCTCAGTAATCAGGAGGGTACACCTGCTGCCCCTTGGATGCCCTGCCACTCGAAATGTGCTGTAGTATTGCAGCTGAAATGTCCACACAAACTATGATAACCTATTTATTTGCATAACGTATCCATTGTATATGCTCATGCACGCTATTAGACCTCTCTTGGCTTCTGATGAACTTAATGTGCACATAAGTAAAAACGTAACAAGAACATACACCTATCAACCTATAGATATCTAAACTAATGAATTCACTTTGACTATGAAAGTGTACATGTAAACATGGTCAATGTAGTATTTGGAAATGATCTATTGAATGAACTTCACTGAAATGCTGATTAAAAACATTGGTGGTCTTTCTCCTTCCAAAGGCATGCGGTCCATTGTGGGCACAACAATGTGGAAGTCAATACTATACAACTGGAATGTGTTCGGACGTCAGCTCAAGTTTTCAAATCCTCAGAAGTTTTTCTCCTGCTCTTCAAAGTAAGACATTTGAGGAATCTTTTAACTGCTCTACACACCTTTATTGTTCTATTTTACTTGCGGGATTGGTGTGCTCTATTATGAACGTGATTATAAATGTCTCTGCATGGCAAATGCGTAAAGCGTTGAGCATGACTTCTCTGGAACTAGACCCAAAACATCCATAGCTGTTCTTTGAAGCAGAGATGTTTTTTTCAATTCCTTTACATGCTATTATTCTTTCCAAGTTCATCTTCCAATTAGTGCTTTAGCTCTGTGTTTTACTAGCACCCATTATTCTATCGTTGAACAAAGGTCTATGTATGAGTAATGTCTTCATTACTACTCTCCTTCATTCGTCACAGTCCTACGACCCTCCCTCCCTGGATGGATGCAGTGACGTGTACTACTTGAATTGACAGGACATGCTGGCAGCCAGGCAGGGGTGGGCCGGCCAGCCCCCAGTGATTGGGTGTGATTTTTTTTAATCCGTTTGAGCCAGGAGCCCTCATTAGATTAGGACTGAGACAAGAAAGAGGGACGAAGAGGTAATGGTGATGAACATTTAGCCATTTTATATAGGAAAGATCGAGAAGATAAATCCGTAAACAAAGTGGTCAGATGACATATAACGCTTCCGTGATTTTGCACTGTGGCTTGCAGCGACCGACTAGTGCAATGCGTTATTTTGTTCTACTCAATATAAATATCTCTTTGAGCTGGCTGATCAGTGCAAATTTATTTATTTATTTTATTTATTTATTTATTTACATTTATAAAGCGCTCACACAGCCCGCAGGCATCGAGGCGCTGTTACAGGAATTGTTAGTTTTTCTTAGTTGTGCAATTGTGTTTTTTTTTTTTTTTTCTTTGTCTTAGTTACGTATTTATAACGCGCTTAAACACTCAGAGGTTTTTAAGCGCGGACCCGGGGATCGAACCTGTTGTTGCTTTGTGTCGTCTTGCTTCCAAGACGCGCACGCTGCCGCTGTGCTATCCTCTCGGGACAATGTCTTTGCGATGTCGCTCAGCCACAGTGGAGTATTTCTAGGTGCTGGAGCATCATTGCCTGATAATGGTCTAATTTATGGGAGTAATTGATCCTTTTAAGGCAAACCTGTTATCTAGGAATACATAAATGTAGGAGGATTGGAGGATGATCACTTTGCATTGTCACTTGACAGTCTGCAGAACATATAAGTCCCAGCTTTGTAGAGTTGCTGAGCTTAATAATTACATAAGAATGATTTGTTCATTGTGTCTTGGCACACCAAGACGTATTTCCATGGTTCACCAAATATTTTCCCTATTTGCCTGACCAAGGTCATACATGTAGGAAACTATATCACAAAAGTAAATGACCACCTGGTTAACTACTATTGCGTGTGCAGTTTTATTCTATCGCAGAATTTGAACTGGGGTGTGTGTGGAGATGTGCCTGGCAAATTCCTTATTGTTTTGCTGGTTGGCAACAGGATGTGATTGTACATTCCCTTTCCCTGCAAGATCCTCCTCTTGTTCCAGTTCTGCATTGTCTCTGGCAAGGTGCAGGGGAAATTGCAAATTAATCAAGTGTCTTGTCAGGCTACCGACCACCCTCAGGTGCCACAAATAAAAATAATTGTGCACAGCTTGAGCATTTCTATTCACTTTGAAAAGACCCCCATCAAGATAAGGGTTGGACTGTGCATTCAGAACCCTCAATGGGGGAGGACTGATGGTCACCAGCCTTCCACCCACCTGAGTGTTTGAATTCATGCATGCATTTAAGGGGCATATACAACACCTCATATGCTTTATTTTATTGTATATGGTTACAAAATAACCTTTCAGAATAAACAAATTCATATTTCCACAAAACACATGTAAAAAAACACAGACCATTTTACATCAGATTAACTTAAAAGTAATAGTGAAGTAATTTCCAAATCATTATAAAATCATTAAAACATTTTTTTACAGGTAACTAAATCTAAATGATTAGGAACCTAAAAGGGCCAAACATTAATAGAACTGTGGTCTCACTGTGCCTTCCATAATCTAAACTGTAAGTTTACCATTTACCAAGAGGCAGGCTGGCCCTTCTTACCAAGGGTTTAAAGCCCTATCTTGCAGCTCTCGAGCATTTGTATCACAGCTATTGACTTCTGCTGAGACTGACCGTCAATCAATATTTCCAATAATTGATCTTGTACCCAATATCTTGTTTCAGAGATAAATGTGCTAAGAAACTGATGTCTGGCCAAACTAGTTCCTTCACACTCCATCATCAGATGTGTAATGGATTGTTTTTCTGGGTTTTTACAGATCTGGCACAGGTTTATGGCCATTTTCCCCATTCCTCTTCTTGCTAACACTTCACCATGTTGTGGGATGTTTTAACCCACTAGTCCATGCCCTGCAACATTAATGTGAACTGCTTGCATCAGAAACCTCATAATGGCGGCTGGAAAGCATTATGCGCGCTAAATTCAACCAGAAGTGCGCAGGAAAACACGAAAAATAGGCCGCCAATCCAATTTTGCCTATGTCTGTGGTAACACAGGAGACCACTGCCAAAACCCATCATTTGACTGCCCACAGAGGAAAATGAAACTGTTTGAAAAAGCAGTCCTGCATTGCAAGAGAAACACAGAGCTGTTTAAAAATCTGTTTTTCCCTTGCTGTGGAAAGTGCATAAATCTTGGTTCCCAAACATCACAAGAGATCCAACCTCCTTGTTGGGTGTTAAACATCACTGTGTATAAAGAATTCACCTAAGCACAATGTCAGCAGAAACATATTTTATCAGAAAAAAATCCACATTTAAAGATGCTTGCTTGGAAGAATATGTCAAAAATGGGCCTAGTACCACTGCTCGCCTGTGTCAGAAGCTGGCGATTACTTAACCTGTCATTTAAACTGATACATGAAATCAAAGTATGAAAAGGAAAGACTTTCTATCAGAAGCAATAGAGGTGGATACAATTCAAAACTATATTTTAAAAAAGCTGGAATTAAGACATTGGTGGATATATTTGGTAAAAATGTAATTTGTATTTTAGGACAAGACTATTTTAAACATTGGGCCTCATTAGGACCCTGGCGTTAAGGGGTTAACGGCACCGTAAAAGGTGTCAGCGCCGTTAAACCCTTAACCCCAAACTTCCAAGGGGCACCACAAATCCAACAGCTTGGCTGTGCTGTTTTGCTGCTTCTGGCCAAAAACCCTTGCTAAAACCCAGAGATCCAAATCAGTAGATCAGGCTGTAACCCAGAACCAACCCGTCAGATCCAGAACCAGAGGCCGCACAGAGACCAGAGTGCCTTGCTGAGAGCAGAAGCAAGTGCCTGAGATCTGTCCGGTGGCGAGCGAATTCCAGTCCCTTGACCAGATCTTGATGGGCCTATTCCATTCCAAAGCCATAGTGTGAATATTTAGCATAGAACTGCCCATAGCCAATCTTAGTTTTAAGTAATCCTATCCAACCCATTCCAACATATCCAGGACTGCATTGTAGAATCTCTTTTGTCTATCCTGACTCCTTCTCTCATCCACATAGTCCTGTGATAATTGTAGTGATAAATCATCTTGGCGCTAAATATATTTGCTGAAGAAGGACAAGTGTCTTGGCGGACAAAAGTCAGAGCGGAGGCGCCGCTGTTCTGGTGGCTGACCGTTGGGTATCTTGCATCTTCATAGCCCCATAGTGTTAAGAAATCCTTGTTTGTAATCTTCAACAGCGCATCTGTCATTTTGAAATCTTGACTCTTTTGAGAAAAATCGACCTTTACTAAAACCTCTGTAACTTTTGAACTGTATATGCTAGGAAATTTAAATGTAAAATTGAAGCTAACCTCCCTAGCTTTCAAACAAACTAAGAACCGCACTCCAAGTTCTTATAGTTTTTCTGTAATCGCATTTCTCGCGCTGAAATGTTTTTCGCGATTCTGCTTTTGGCTCAATTTCATTTCATATAAAACAGCTGTTCTTGCATTCAACTTCTGAATTCAGTTTCATATCTATTAATCACCCAAACATCATTGCTAGTGTCTACCTGAACCTATCCAAAATTAAAGTCATTTTTAGCATTGTTTTCATTCATTTCAAATCACATTCAAAAGCATTTGACCTGTTTAAAATCATTCCTGTTCTCTAAACCTGCTGGGGGGAATTGGGAGTGAAACTGCATTGTTGATTGTACATTCCTGAAACCTGTTTTCCCTCATTCCATCTCTTCATACTGCATATTAGGGGGGATTGTGTAGTAACAGGGGGAAAGAGTGTTTACATTGATTGACTTCTTATCAAGTTTTATTTCTGTGCTGCATTAATTTCATATCATTGCATTTCATTGAACCCATACAAAGTTTTATTCTCTGCCACATTATTCTTCTCACCCATACTCCTATTGATTAAAGAGATTGTTGATTGTTGTGATATCACCCACTGCTGATCAGTGTATACATATTAATGCGTTTTTTATCTAGATATTGTTCATATTCATAAAAGTGTGATATATATATATAGTTTGATTCATCAAATCAATCTTTTAACTTTGCAAAACAACCTACCTTTTGATTCAGAGACCGGGGGGGATTCAAAGAGAGGGGCGTTATATAAGGTTACATCATCCAGAAATAAAATAACCTTTGACATAATAATATATAAATAAGGGTTCCAGCAGGGCATCTCATGCTAGGCATTGACTTAGTTGGAGTGCTGGGTTGAAACCACTTACAATGTAAGATATTCAGTTTTTCCAGTCGGGAAACTTGATCAAGTATTTACTTAGAAAGCCCAACTTTCGATCTATTGTTTGTAAGGGGTTGGGATTGGACCCTGATCTTACTCTTTCAGTAGTCTGGATCCAGTCCATTTGCTTCCATTTTCTTTTTCCCTTTACAGGGTTTTCTTGCAACAATTAGCTCTCTTTATCTGCCCCTGCGAGTAGCTCTTTCACCAGTGAGTTTAACCTTTCCAGAGATTTTGATCTACCCTCCTCTAGGTGCTTACTCATATTTGTATATAATGAGTTACCCTGAGCTGTGGTAATTTGTTGTTGCAATAGTATCAGTTTCCAACCAACGTGGCATTTTAGGGATCTGAGACCCAGCTCAAATCTAAGATTGTCCATCACCAGGCTCATTGGCAGACCCAAAGCATGTTTCCACAATAGGCCTTCCCATTTTTGCCACGTGTTGTTCCATAACTGGGGTTTAGCTTTAAGACCATATAGCAAGACGGGAATTACCTTTGCCTGATAAAACGTCATCACTGGAACAATTGAAAATCTACCATATTTCCACAGAATGTTCTTCATCTGTGCTGCAAGTGGTTTTATTTTTGTTTCAATATCCAGCTCCAGCTTACAGATTGCCAGGTTAGCAAAGATTCTATACCCCAAATAAACCAGATCCTCTACCCTTGTTATTGCCTCACCCCCCATTGACCAACTGGGGAAGGCAATTTTTTTGTTTTTTTGCCTAAAGTTCATGACCTTAGATTTATTTGGATTTAAGGAAAGCCCATTTTCACCTGCATACTGGTGTAGACCGTTGAGCAGACCTTGTAGACCAATGGCCGTTCTGTCCAGGACCACCACATCGTCTGCATAGGCAAGCCAGTGAATTTTTAACCCATTCAATACTGGACATGCCAACGCATACGGCACTAAGTAATCCCCCATGTCGGCTGTATACATGTTAAAGAATAAAGGGGCCCGAGGCATCCCTGCCTGGCCCCCCAGTTCACTCTGACCGGTTCAGACATATGACCCTCTGCATCCAATCACACCCTAATGTCATTCTCTCTATGGAACTCGATAAGCATCCCCAAGAGACCTTCTGTTATGCTCTTTCCTCTTAGTTTTCTGCCAAAACCTTCCCCTGTCTACCTGATCAAAGGCCCTGGAGAAGTCATCCAGGCTCCATACAGTTGTTCTTCACCCCTTTCCTGCATTTTTTCACTCAGTAGATTTAACACCATACCATTTATTGCAGTCGATATTCCCCTTCTTATGCCCATTTCACAATTGGATAACACCCCTGCTCTTCTTTCCTAGGTCTCCAATTCTCCGAAAATGACCTTCATAAAAATCTGGCTGTCAATGCTAGGAGGGCAATAGGGCGGTAGTTTGATGCCAACGTCCTATCGCCCCCCTTAAACAGGGGGATGATAGTAGTGGTTCGCCATGAAGGTGGCAATTTCTTCTGGGCCAGGATCTCTCTAAAAAGCCAATTGAGCAATGTTGCCCACAAACCCGAGCTATTCCTCAATACCTGATAGGTCAGCCCATTTGGTCCTGTGGCTTTCGAGGTGGACCCCTTCAAAAGTAGTTCTTCAATGTCTGATTCATTGAAAGTTAGGTGCCAATTTGCCTGTGTGTTATATTGGCATACAGTTTTTTCGGGCTTACCAAAGGCTAGACTTAGATAATTAATCAATTCTTTTTCTGGAACCAGATTACATTGCTGATTTGTTTTTTCCCTTCCAACTCATGTATAACGGACCAAAGTCCCTTTGCATCCTTTTTGCCCAATAGCACTGATATATGTTCCGCGTCCTGTTGATTTCTTTTTATGTTCCTGGACAGTGACCACTCTTTATATGAGTTTTGTAAGGCTCTTTTTCCTGCCTTTTGATCCTTCTCATCGCCCCTATTTTTTTTTAAACAATCTTATGTTCTTGTTTAGTTCTTTTTCATTGTTTTTTCAGCATACACATGTCGGTGAACTTGTTTAAGTCCGCCACCATTAGTCTTGGGTGGACAAGTTAACCAAATAAACTTTATACAGCCTGAGGGGGAGCGATTCTCTTTTTGAGTATGCTCGGCCAGAGGTGATAGCCTTTCATTAAGTTTTACTTCCCCTGCTTTGTATTTAAGCAAACAGACTCTTCCCTTCCTAACATTATAGCCCTGAGTATTTCGTAATTGAGTTTCTGATGTTATTTCTGGGAAAGACAGTTCTAAACTGAGGTGATCACTCCCACCCCCTTCTCTAATATTCAAGATGACTTTCCGTTGGAAAAGTAAACCCGAGAGAAACAGATAATCCAAAGTTGAAACTGAAGTACCCTGAATTCTGGAGGGTTTAGCTGGGATATCTCGCTGCAAAGTTCCATTTGACATTTTAAGATCCCAGTCATTTCAAAACTCCACCCATAAATGACCTTTCTTAATAATTTTCTTCCCAGTTGATTTTGTTTGATCTCTTAACAATTGGATGCATCGTGCATTGAAGCCCCCCCCCACAAAATGGTGTCCGCTCCCGAATATAAAGTTTTCATTTTCCCCAGGGATTTGTCCAGCTGGTCCAAAAAAACACAAAGCTCTGAGCACACAGGATTCCAGTAGATATTACAAAACAATATTAACCGATCACATTTGTTATTTCTTAGTGTTGCTTTACACATTTGCATACCCTGTGTATTCGATTCTATAATGGTAACATCCTTAAATTTTGAACATTTAAAGGCCATAAAGAACCCAACACTGGGCCTCCATCTTTCTTTCTGAGAGGCACCTTGCACCTCTATATGATATCCCTCTACTACAATTTGATTAGTTATCCATGTCTCTTGTAGCATCAGGACATCCCCTCCCCGAAGAGGTAGTATTTCATCGCCCTTGATGTGAAATTGTTGGGCCCCCGTGTGTTCCAACAAATAACCTTCAACCCTTCATTTTTAAAGATGTTGTTGGCCTAACCCAAGTTTCTGGAGAACCTCAGTAAGGATACTCGGGAGTAATGCTAGGATACTGTTCTTGTTAGTGTCTCTCGATGAATCGCCAGAGCCGGGGGAAGTCAGGAGTTGGGTCAGATGGCAATTTCCTCCACCCTGTTTTTGAGAAAATTTTGGACCCCCTGGGCCCATTGTTTGCAGTGATTCTGGTTGAGTTTTTGACACCAACATATCCAGTTTCTTGAATTCCAATTTTGCTTCATCAATAGCCACATACACTTCTATAAATCTTACAAACTCTATATCTTTACTATTAACTAGAAGAAGACGTGGTACTTTCTTTAACAAAGATAGAATCACACCCCCAACCCCCCAATTTAGACATTTTGCATGATTTTCTTTTGTGGAAAGTGATAACCAAATTATCAGCATTGCGAATGGTGATGCTGCGTTGGTTTCCCTTCCCTCTTGTATTCCTGAATTTTCCTCTGTTGCTGGAATGCCTGAGTCTGGATTCACTATCTCGTCTGTTTCCTTGAATTTTCCCACACAGATCCTGATGTCTCCGATCATACTACATTTACCTTCTCCCCGTTTTATTTCTTCCACAGGAGGTGGTACTTTTGTCTGAGCTTGAGTCATTTTTAGGAAGATCAGGGCAATCTTCTGATTAGTTTTTACTTCTCCCGAGTTTGCATCCTTTACTGGTTGGTTTATTGCCCCTGTCTTTGATTTGGCCTTTAGGAATATCGGGGCTATTGTTAAGCCTCCCTTCAAATTGGGTAACACAGTGTCCACTGATAGATCAATCATCACTTTTTCAGTTTGTGATCCTCTCGATGTCAGAGTTGTGTAGGACTCTTTTGATGTTCTGGTTTTTCCCGAGCCTTCCTGGGCTTCTTTAAAACCTTTATCCTGTTCTTTTGTCTTTCTCCTTGTTTCAACTTTCATCTGGGGATCATCTATTGAGTTTAATTTGACAATCTCCTGTTCTGCCCATGATGTTAATGTTTGAGCGGAAACTATTTTCATCAAGAATGAGTTAGTGTCTGAGTTCTTATTTTTCCCTTTCTTCTGATTCTTTGATTTTTTTTCCTGTTTCTTTTGGACTACTTTGTCTTTCAGTCTTTTTTGCCTCCTTGCTTCCTACTTTCTCTCTCTTTTCCCTCCCTGGGGATCATTTTGTGAGTTTACTTCTTTCTCACCCTCCGCAGGGATTTTCGTTTGACTTGGGGAATTTACCATTCAGATTTTTTGATATGGTTCTTCGTCTTGATAACCTTCTCCTACGTTAGCCAGTCTCCAGAACTCCTTTAAGACAAGACTGACTCAGAGAGAGGGGTATCGTCCATTTGGGAATGTTGCCCCTCTTCAGGTTCCTTACGTTCTATATCCAGATCTTTTTGGTTCAAGATTTGGAGTTGTGTCAATATGTTGACCACAAGATACTCTGCCACCAACTCTCCTTGGCAGCCAATTTCTCACCTTAGGCAACGGCATGAATTGCCTCTATTCTCTGTTGGAGTCTTCTCGGACACTGCTAGTGCCTGCAGCCCCCATCTCTTGTCGGGTGCCCCAAGGATCCTGTGTCTCCCCTACCATCTATAATATCTTCACCAACCCTTTTTTGACCTCCTTGACTCGCACATCTTACACAAACTATGCAGACGATACCCAAACCCTCTTCCCTCTATCCCACAATTACCTAGATGATTCCAACACCCTAAGTTCTGTCTACCTAACTATCCGACCCTGGATGGCCACCAGCCATTTGTGTTTGCAATGATAAAAAAAAAACTGGAATCTTCATCCTAGGCCCTGCAGCAGTAATACAAAAACTCAACCCTTGCTATGCCTCCTTCGACATTACTGGTAACAGTATACAAGTCTCACCATCAGTAAAGACCCTGGGAGTCTACCTTGATGCCACCCTATCCCTTATTTGACAAGTACATTTCATTGCCTCTTCTTCTTCACAGCCAAATCTGCCTCTTCAATTTTTTTCTGTGCTGCCAAAGATCGTTGGATCGCTGAAAGGTCTAAGCCTTGCTTAACTGATTCCATCTTCAGATCTTGCAGTTTTTGCATAACATTTGTGTTGATGGCATTACTGAAGCCTACTACTGCCCCGTCCAAAGTGGCCACCTCATTCATCATTTCTATTATGGAGCCAGTTTGTGACTGGACTTCACCCTTCAATAACTCAAACATAGCGAGTTTAGCACATAATGTATTGCGCTCAGTGTGTTTTCATTTGAGTGATCCCTGGCTTGTGTTACTGCTTGATGGTCACTTAGTTCCAGGGGCACTCGCTGTTCTGCCAATCTTTCATCCTGCCCCAAAATCAGCGACTCTTGATTTTTGTCCATCCCCGAGAGATTCAAATTTCCAAGTATTTGTTCACTTATGTCCAGATCCATTATTGCGCTTCTGAGTCTTTTATTTATGTTTGCCGTACTGTCCTTTCCCCGAGTGGGCTCATCCTCACTTGTGAGTCTTTTTTTCCCAAAGTAATCTTCTATTTATTTTTGTATTTTTGTCATTGTTATTGCAAATTCTAATCCTCTTTTCCAATTTTCTGCCAATGTAATTTCTTCTTCCTACATTTAGTTATTTGTTACTGGTGTATAGACAACGAGTTCCACATGGACCTGGTCTTGAACATGTTGTATCCCTGCTACAGACAGCCTGTGCCCCCTTCTAAATCTGGGGGACCCTCTGAGCAGCTGGCAAGAGGACTACTGGTGGTTTTTTGCTCCTCCCATTCAGGAGCTGTTAAGTCATCGTGGATGGGATTGCTCCGCAGTTTCATGGCCACTTTGAGATTTTTGTCTTCAATGACTGACGGGGTAATGTATATATTTTTTCTCCCCTTTTATGTTGCCTTAACAGCAACTGTTTGTTTCTTTGACCTTTTAGAGATAATTAAATGACTTTGCAAACAGATTTTTTCCAGCTAATTAAGGTTTCGTGCTGGCGTCACTTTCCTCCCTTGCGTGCCCTATCCCGGGCGTGGCTATCTTCTCGTGAGTGAGCTCATTTTGCAAGTTCCTTCTCAGGCGAGTCAGGGCATCAAGGTTACGCACCTCGGATGCAAGCTCCTCTGATGAGCAGACCTCATAGAGACGCCAGATCAAAGGACCGAGGTCCAACTATCTCCCGGTGAGTGAGTTAAGCTACGTCGCAAGATTCACATAGGTTCGCCTGATAGTTGACTGCACGCCCTCAGCAATTAGTTGCTGCAGTTCCAGTATGCCATCTTCCTCAATTCGGCATGATCAAAGGAACATAAATATGACAGTCTCTGGCCACGTGTCGTCTATGCTGCTTTTTTCTGCCTGTAGCATGATCTGTTCGAACTGGGCTTGCCCTTTTAAGTTGAATTAATCCCACTCCTTGGGATTGTGTTGCACACTACAACATAGTCTAGTTTTTGTTGAACTAGCAGAATGTGAGGGGGTCTTCACGTATTCCGAGCCGACAAATAAATATTTACTTTCACTTAGTCTCTACGGCCGTGTTATTCATTGGAGACCACTTACTTGTCTCTTGCAGACTTCTACGCCTCCTGAGTGAATGACGGCTGCCGGCCCTCACCGGTCCACAACAGACCACAACAGACCACTTTCTCCACTACTTTCTCAACATGTGCGCTCCGTGCAGCGAGTGATGTTTTATGCCTGACACTGACACAGGCTCCTGGGTAGCTCCTACTCCAGGAATGGCCACTGAGAAACACCAAAAGTCCAGTATAGTAGCCCACAACAGACCACTTTCTCCACCACTTGCTCACCTTGCTTGCTCCTCGCAGCGAGTTATGTTTTATGCCTGACACAGGCTCCTGGGTAGCTCCTACTTCAGGAATGCCCACTGAAGAAACACCAAAATTCCAGTATAGTAGACCACAACAGACCACTTTCTCTACCACTTTCTCACCATGCATGACAGCGAGTGATGTTTTATGCCTGACACTGACACAGGCTCCTGGGTAGCTCCTCCTCCAGGAATGGCCACTGAAGAAACATCAAAAGTTCAGTATAGTAGCCCACAACAGAACACTTTCTCCACCACTTCCTAACTGTGCGCGCTCTGCGCAGTGAGTGATGTTTTATGCCTGACACTGACACAGTCTCCTGGAGAGCTGCTTCTCCAGGAATGGCCACTGAAGAAACACCAAAAGTCCAGTATAGTAGCTCACAACAGACCACTTTCTCCACTACTTCCTCACCACTCTTGTTCCTCGCAGCGAGTTATGTTTTATGCCTGACACTGACACAGGCTCCTGGGTATCTCCTACTCCAGGAATGGCCACTGAAGAAACACCAAAAGTCCAGTATAGTAGACCACAACAGATCACCTACTCTAGCACTTTCTCACCGCGCGTGGCAGTGAGTGATGTTTTATGCCTGACACTGACGCAGGCTCCAGGGTAGCTCCTCCTCCAGGAACAGCCACTAAAGAAAGACCAAACGTCCAGTATAGTAGCCCACAACAGACCACTTTCTCCACCACTTCCTCACCACGCACGCTCCGTGCAGTGAGTGATGTTGTATGCCTGGCACTGACACAGGCTCCTGAGTAGCTCCTCCTCCGGGACTGGCCACTGAAGAAACACCAAAAGTCCAGTATAGTAGACCACAACAGACCACTTTCACTACCACTTCCTCACCGCGGGCTCCGCATAGCGAGTGATATTTTATGCCTGACACTGACACAGGCTCCAGGGTAGCTCCTCCTCCAGGAATGGCCAATGAAGAAACACCAAAAGTCTAGTATAGAAGCACACAACAGACCACTTTATCCACCATTTCCAACACCTCGTATGCATAGAGGGCTATCCTACGTAGCACTTGCACTTACGTCCTGTGCCAGCAACTGGGTGCTGGACACCTCTGTGAATCGGGGCACTGCTGCTCATGTTGAGGGAGTGTGTCTAAAATAACCAGACAAATGCATTATGGATACCTCAATGACTTGCAATGACTACAAAAGACGGGTTGTCATGGAAGTGAGAATCTGCTCTTGGGCCATGGAGTATAATGATTGCTCATTACAAATGATGGCATGCACCTATTGTAAATGGTCAAACGATATGACAGCTCTTTTTTTTTGTTTTAAACATACAAATTAAGAAAGTGATGCATGCATCCACTCACTTATATTTGTTTTGAAAATATCCAGTTAGAGCAATGGAACCTACACACACTCTCTTTCTCTATGTCCCTCTCTCTCGGTCTGTGAAACATCTCGATTATAACACATTTCACATAGATAAGACACACTTCCAAGAGCTGAGAAGCTTAACTCTGTTATGGGCTTTCTGGCAGTGGTTGAGCAATTTTGTCGTTTTCCCCTTCTAATTGAGGACTCATTACCCAAAAAGGAAAGACTCCTCTTTAGAATGAGCCTCCCAGGCCCAGCTGCAGCAGGGTTGCTGACTATGAGGTCTAACTCTGTACACACTCAGGAGTGGCATACACTTCTGTGCTACTTCATCATTCTCTTGGAAACCTACCATTCAACAAGTCTTCAAAAGCAAAATGTACCCGTCATGTGCTGAAATGTTTCAGTGGGCTGGGGTCATTTGTATCATTTGTTTGTTCACATAACAAGAGAGTTAAATAATGAAGCACATCTCACAATTAAACGATTGCATGAGTACTACACGGTGAGTAGAAATAAACAGAGAGCGACACTCATATCTTGGGTAGAAAGTGAAATAAGTAGCAATCATGTGAAAATGTGACAGGGTTTAAATGATGGTAGAGTGTATTTTACTGTAACATTTTATTTGTACAAAACAGCTATTGGGAACTGTGGCCAGGGGCTGGGTTTAGATGTGTGCACGTTATCAGAGGGGGTAAGCAGTTGTAGGTGTTTACGTTACTATCCACTTGAAATGGTCATGTTATTGTTAAATTATTAAGGCACTTGAGAGAGACACCCCCACCTAACAACAATAATATTTGCTCTCAGAAGAACACACAATGCAAAGTTGTCTCTGTTGTTTGTCTTTGCTACTCTTATGAAGGATAAACACACTGAATCTCCTTTCCTTCTTCTCCAGCTTGCTCCGCCTTCATAGATATTGCTGTCGTGTGCGATGAATCCAACAGCATTTATCCCTGGGTAGCAGTCAGACACTTCCTTGAAAAGTTTGTTCAAGGCCTAGACATAGGACCGCAAAAAACGCAGGTAAGTATAGCAGTGTTTCAGAGTAAAGGGCAGTGTGCTAAGAACATGTAGAACGCCTCATCACCTGTTCCACGTCACTCACGATTAGCGCTGCGAGGTGAGCAAAGGGTGCAAACATCAAGCACACGAGAGGGAGAGGGAACAGGTGATAGTTCCTTTTTGCTTATCTAGCGACATATACATGATTGTCATGCAATTAGCAGCTGTGATTGAAAAAGCGTTCAGAGATGCCCAAGGTTTACACATAGTAAGGGTGAAACTTTAAATAAGAAGATGAACATTCTTAAAATAACATTGGGATAGCCTGTGTAAATTTATATCCATAAGACTTTAAACAAACCTATGAGTAAGCAGTAGAAACTCACAGTGATAACTTAAAGAAGAATCCATTGTTAAAAGAGACCTCGGTGTCACTTTTTAATAAAGAGCAGTAACAACGGATTAAAGGCCGAGGATACCAATTGTGTGATGTACATTGCAATTCATAATGCACAGAGAAAGGGGTTCAGTTGGGCTTCCAACAGTTTGGCCTCCATGCTGCCATGTGGGAGTTCCTCTTTAACTCTAGTTACTCACTAGTGAAGCACACATTGGGCCTCATTAGGACCCAGGCGTTAAGGGGTTAACGGCGCCATAAAAGGTGTTGGCGCCATTAAACCCTTAACGCCTTACTACGAGGTCCCTTTGCAGGACCCGACCATAACAGCTGGTCTAGACCAGCCGTTAAAGTAGGGGCCCGCAAAGGGACTCTCGAGGTAAATACGATACCGCAATTTGCGGTACCGTACTTACCGCCTTCCCCATTCCCATTATGCCCTATGGGGCAAAAATAGGAATGGGGAAGGGCCATGGTGGCATAGGGAATTACCACCCCGCCAACCTTGGAATGAGGTGGTAATTCCCCATTCCGCCATGACGGACTCCGTCATCGACCATGGTGCTAATAGCAACATGGTTTTCCGCCGGAGTCCTAATGAGGGCCATTCTGTACAGAATGATCTCTGACCGGTAGTGTTGAGTATGTTACACTATAATAATTAGTGTTTCATTACTAAATTGTTGTTACACTGGTCCATATTAATTATACATTCAGCAATGCATTGTTACTGCACGCTATTAGAAAGTGATAATGAAACTTCACACACTATTGTGCAATTTTGATTTTATGAAATCCTGGAAGGTATTTTGTTGTGGATGACTCGACACCTGCTGAAATCAAAGCACTGCCAGATCATCTAACGTTTGCACTGTTATTCAGCAAATTCACTTTGCACTAGTTGTGCTGCATGTGTGATATGGAATGGTGCAAACAGGTACTTGCCCCAATCCGTAGTATCTAACGTTTTTCTAAATGGAATGGAATGGTTTTGCACACTTTGCTCTACAAGGGTGATAATGAATAGAATAAGACGAGAGTGCTCAACATTTAGCAAATAACTTGTGAAATTTAAAGACAAGACAACTGAGCGTATAAAGTGTTGTTTCATTTTTATGTACACTTTTGCAGTGTGAAAGATGGGATGTTGTTTGTGGTAAAAACAGGTTCTTTTTTTGTCGGACATCAAACAAAGTATAAGAATCACAATCCATTAGTTTTGTCCCTGTGCAAAAATCGTCATGAAATACAGATAGTAAGTAGGCACACACCTGCTTGCTTCCTTCTGTATTATAAAAGCAGTAACACGGGTGTGAGTTTATTTGTCAAATGTGTAGCCCTTGTCCTAACATAGGTAATGTGGTCCCTAGTGTTTAGTAGGTTTTTATCTTCATCTCTATACTAATAATGTAGATATATTTTTTAAATTTTGATTTTACTTTAGGTGATTCGCAGCTTAGAAATTACTTACTAAAGATACAGAGAATCCCCGCAAATAGCTTCATAGTTCAAATTGCATCGGGATATGCATAGAAACACCTTTTTCACATGAATTGACATCTTTCAAAGGTTGGGAGGGTTAGTAAAGCTTTTGGGATGGTACATTTTAACTTAAAAACTGTTTCTTAAAGAATTCTCAAGTTCTCGTGGTATGATAGGCTGCCATAATCGTGACAGTGTTCACAAAGGATCCTTCATAAATCAACTATTAAATAAATGAATATTTGGTTGCTTAAAAGGGTGTCGAGTGAATCATTTATAGCAAAGAACAAAAAATAGTTTATTTGGAGTTTTAACAAACTATTGCATGTGTTCAAAATAAATAGGTATAATGGTATTTTTTCGGATTGCCATCTGTCAGTGTGTGAAAGCCCTATGTTTTTTGATTTTCATTAATGTAAAATGGTTAGGTAATTTGATTTTTGAAAGGGAGGTCCATTAATCAGACAATTTTTCTTAAACGCCCCATGCCAAAATTACAGTGCACACATGTTATTTTGCTGTAAACTGTTTCCTGAAATCTGCAGCACCAGATTTGTCGTGGCACAGAGCACGTTCAAAGGTGAAATGTGCATTCCTGGCAGCTGCAGGAACAGACAGTTCATTGAGGCTGAGTTGGCTTTTTAATCTTCTGCACCTCTAACTAAAAGCCATGGCTGGTTGTTACATGGTGCTTGGCAAGAACACACATGTATGCAGCCACTGCAATTTGATACCACACTAGTGTCTGCACTGCGAGTTGGCCCAGCTATGACAAGCATGATTTATATTGGTGTCTGCTCTGACTGTCTCCACACTGCAAATTAGAACAATAGTCATGTTACTGGGGATAAGGGAGAGATAAGAAAGAATTGGGAACTGTGAGAGAGAGGAACGAGGAGGAAAATAGCTGGTGGGGACAGGGGATGTAAGGGGTCTGGTAGAGAGTGAGGGCTGAGAGAGGGGAGAGGCTTGGGCCCACGGCGGCAGAAAGACAGATAATAGGCCCACAGGGTGAAGAGGGAGAGAGAGAGAAAGAGGGAGAGAGATAGAAAAAGAGAGAAAGAGAACGAGAAAGTGAGAAAGAAAGCGAAAGAGGAAGAACGAGAGAGAAACAGAGAGAGAAAGAGGAGGAAGAGAGAGAACAAGCAAAAAAGAGAGAGGAAGAGTGAGGGCGAGAGAGAGGGATAGAGAAAGAGTAAAAGGGAGAGGAACAGTGAGGGCGAGAGAGAGGGATAGAGAAAGAGTAGGAGTGAGAAAAAAGAAAGAAAGAAAGAAAGAAAGAAAGAAAGAAAGAAAGAAAGAAAGAAAGAAAGAAAGAAAGAAAGAAAGAAAGAAAGAAAGAAAGAAAGAAAGAAAGAAAGAAAGAAAGAGAGAAGAAAAAGAAAGAGATGGGAGACAGGGAGCAGGGAGACAGAGTGAAAGGGACAGAGAGGGAAAAAGAGGGAAAGAGAGAGAGGGAGAAGAGTACCTGCTAAGGGGCCCTGCAGCTTCTCTGCCCCCACACGTGGGTCCAGCACACCACTGAAATCAAAAAGAGACCCCATATCCTCTCTCAACATGCTTATAAGGATGTTGCACCCCCTCCAGAACCTGCCCACAGGGTCAAAGGAGGAAGAGGGCAGGAATCATAGGGTGTAGGGCAGGTATAGGTGCTCTCTCCACAGCTGTCCCTTGCCCCCTTCAGATTCCCCACATCCACTCCCATGATGAACAAAGCTGTTCCCAGGGTATAAGTGACAGGAAAAGGGGGGGTAATTCAAAGGGTTTAGGGTGACATGTGCAGGGACTGGTGCCCCATTGACAGTTGTCGCTTCCCCTCTCCAGAGACCACCCGCATACACTTCCATGATGCAGGGACAGGTACCGCTCCACAGCTGTCTCTTTCCCCCTCCAGAGCCTTCTGAGCTGTTCCCCAGGGCTCAAGGAAACTTAATACTGGAAGGGGGAAGGGACATTACAAGGTGTTGATCAAGTTTGCAAACACAGGACTAGAGACGGGTGAAAATTGTTCCCAGGGAGGAGATAGAAGGGTCAGCCCCCCAGACTAAAGAGTACATAGGCTGTACATTTTGCAGCTGTTGCCTTGACTCGGAACAAGTTTACTTTTCAGAAGGGGTTGGCCAGGCATTGGATTCCCTGTGCCTGGGCAGGAGCAGGGCGTATACAGTGCAGTCACTTGCAAGATGAGAAATTCATTTGGGAAAATGAAAAGTCACGCAATACATTGAAAAATCAGAAACCCCACAGGAAACAACAAGTGACATACATGTGAAACACAGGCAAAGGCTGTCTGGGGTCCACACATGGAGACTGCCATTTCCACAGGAGCGTGAAGCACATGCGTTCGTAAGTGTGATCGCAAGTGTGGAGTTGAAACAGGTGGACATTTTGCAGGCAGGTAGGGTGAGCATCTGTGAAACAATCATAAACTGTATTTTTCTTTCTTCAAATCCAGTCAAAAACAGTGTTTGCTGGTTTATCTGTGCCTTTTCCGCATGTACAACCTCAGAAGTAAAATTATAGAAGGAACAGAATAAAAACCAATTACTCTGGAGGACAGTAACAACCCTACATCTGGTGTGGCTGCTAGCTTAAATTCATTAAGGGAAACAAGGTCGATAATTATGATTTCTTTCATTAAAAAGTAAGGTGAGCCATTAGCAGATAATCTGTCAATTACGCTTTCCTCAGATTTAGAGAAACCTCTTTTGATGCAAGCCTAAGCCGCAGATTGCTTTCATGATGGGGAAGGTTTTTTTAATGCACTGTATCAACTAAAATGGCACATTTCGCCCCAGAGAAATCCCTCCCTAGGGATTCAGTGGAGGGGAGAGGTTTAACTGGATCTTCATTACTCAACTCCCCCATCTTATTCTTTGAACAACTTTCACATCCTTCCTCTCCATCTCCCAGAGATGCATTACCTCATGCACTTTAATTTCTGCTCTTCCGTCACAGTACCACTCAGTGTTGATAATTTAGGGTAAGTATCAATAGCAGTTTTATATTTGGCTTTAAACTCATTAGTTCATCTTTACAACAACATTTTTGAGATTTAAAAAATAATAAAGACATGTTAGAGTTTATCAAAAATAATGTGTTGGTCAGGGCCCCAATGGCTGTCCTTTGGGATAGCAATGAGCACTGGATTGGATTCCTCAATACAAATGTGACCAGTCAGACTTTGGTGGTAGTGACCAAGTAACAGTTTAAAATCTGGTTTGGGAAACTCTCTGGTATTAATTGATATCTTGGAACAATCCCCAGTGGATCATCCTATTAAGGTGTGCCCTGAAACAAGGAAACATAGATCTACAAGATGATCTAAAACAGAGACATCTTAATTCATTCTCAAGTGAATCAACCCAAAAATAAGAGGAACTTTGTGGTTAATAAAAATAAAGGTTAAAGGACATTTCTTTGAAGGTTGTCTCCTCCTTCAATGGAACCAGTAGGTGGAGAAATCCTTGCATGGGATCTGCTAGCACCAGTTTTAAACTGGGATTACGTGGATAAAATCCCAGACGCAGAGTGTCACTGTAACATCAACCATGTGAAAAGGAAGAACATCCAAGGAGACATCCTTCTCTTCCTTACAAAGTCCAAAAATCCAAATTTGGATGAGGTCAGGCATCTGGCTCCTCCTCTGACTTAAGAGTAATCTTGCAGCTGACGCTTTATTTGTGTTGTCCAAAAGAATGCCTTTTAAGAGTGTTTCTCCTATTACATATGGGAATTATCGAAAAAAGCATGTGTCCCAATTAACACAGACATAGGGAACAATTAACATTGTATACAGAAAAGAAGACAGGGAGTATATACTTCAAATGTACCCTTTAATATTGACTTAAAAACAGAACAATGCATACATCAATAAAAGAGTAGTCCTAATTATAATGAGCAATTGACAGACTCATAAAAACACCTAAAACATAGTTATAATAAGATGCACAAAGACCAAAACCACACCATTAAAGAAGTGAAACAACACATTCACACCTTCCAAACATACAACACACATCTAAACATTTGATAATTGAACACATTAAATATAATACAGCAAAAAAAACACACATAATTCACACACCAAATGATTTGATCTAATAATGAGTTTGAAGATCTGAAGATGGCCTTGCAAAAGTCACACTTAAGAATTCCCCTGCTTTGTGGGCCACAGTTTTGTTTGATCTGTTTTTAAATCTGATTGGGTCAGGTGTACTTCCACTCTCCCAGAAGAAACGTTGATCACTTCAATATTCAAAAAGTGTAATAGATTACTTTTTAGAAATTTTAGACCTATTGAACTGCTAGACATACCTGCCTCGATCATTCTTGGATTCTATCAGAACTGGTCTATGAAGAACCAGAGACTTGAAAGAATGCAATCTGGTTTTAAGAAGCTGATTGGTACTTCACTAAGTGTGATGGTATTGAAAATCTAATGGGGGAGGGTTTGAGCAAAAAATAGACTCACATATGCAGCATTTATAGACTTCATTGCCTCGTTTGATATGGTGAATACAGGTAGACTCTGGGACAACATGTATAATTGGTGTCTGCCTAATGACATGTTGGGTCCCCTTATAGATTTTCATACTGGTACATCCTTGCAAGTCCGCTTGAATAATGATGGGTTAATATCAGAGGAAATCAAGTCTTTTATGGGCCTGTGCAAAGACTGAGTTCTGGTACCGGCTTTATTTAATTATAGATTTCTCCTTGAGAAGAAACTAAAGCCCTTGGAATATACTAAAGAGACGCCAGGGGAAGGGAATCATTCACCCTGGCCTTTCTATGAACTGTACCGACCAATACCAGGAGAAGGGGGTCATTCTCCTGGTCCAGTATGTTGAGCTCTGCAAAGATTGTGTGGAACCAGCAAGCCAGGGGAGGGGAGTCATTCCTCCTGGTACCGTTTGTGCAAGAGAACATTTCTTTGAACACTACCTGAATATCATAAGAACAGAGTCATTCTCCTGAAGAAGGACATTTCTCTCTGAATATTCTTTAGTTGTAGAGTAAGGGATAGAAGTAGGATGGGCCACATGACAGTGGAGTTTGATTTTGATGTACATTCTGACAGATCCTTTAGTATTAGTTTGAGGCAGGGAAACCCCTCTTTAAAGATAAGGATAGTGAGTTTTGTTTCCATAATACATGTTTATAGCCTCCACCATGCAAACTTTGT
Source organism: Ambystoma mexicanum (assembly GCF_040938575.1). Classification (NCBI taxonomy): domain Eukaryota; kingdom Metazoa; phylum Chordata; class Amphibia; order Caudata; family Ambystomatidae; genus Ambystoma; species Ambystoma mexicanum. The sequence goes on from NC_090935.1 coordinate 459,277,507, forward strand.
GTCAGCTTCCTTCTCTGACACCCTTACAGTTCCTACCCAAATCTTTGATGGTCTTCTTAGTGGTCTCTCCCCACTTGGTTCTCAGTGCCAGGTTCCAGGAATTCCCACACCAATCTTCTCTGTTATTTTCCAGTTCTATTGCCCTTTGCCCTGAGTTCAGACCCTTTCCTACCTTTCTCATTTCTGGACTAGAGCCTTTTGGAAGGCCATGTAAGTGGGCTCATGAGGGGAAGGCCCACCAACAAGGATTGTAGCCACAGGGAAATAGAAGGTTGCTCTACCAGGGCTTGGTTCTCACTAAGCCTCTCACCAGATCTATCTCTCTCAATGTCTTTGCTATGTTACCCCTGGCTCCTGCCACTCTTTCCAACTTAGGGTCTTCCTTCCAGTCTTGTTCGTAAAAGACAATGCATTAGGCCATCCAGTCTCCCACCTTTCATTCCAAGCTTTGCCTCAAGCTCTTCCTCTGCCACTGCTTGGTGAATCACTTGGTGTTTTAGAGTCCACCACATTCTCTATCTCACTCCTAATCTTCCACCTCTTCTCCAATGTAAAGTCTGCCTACTTCTTGTACAAATATTCCACTCCTTTCCACACTTCTCTCTATCAGCTTCTCTTTCACCCCTTAATGTTCCTCTACCTCTCCTCTTCACTTCTTTCTAACATCCACTCCCTTTCTTTCTTGATGTTTCTCCCATACTCCAACTCTTTCAACTCCTGCACCAATCCGTATCTCTTTCCTCTATCTTTTTCTCTTTTGTTTTCCACCTCATGGCCTGGTCATTCTTCCCAGCCCTTTGTGCCTTACTCCTTTTGGGCCAGAGGGTGTAATGCTCACCTGGTATCCACGGGGATGTCACTCAGCCTGTTCTGGCCTCTTACAACCTCGAACCCTTACCTGGAGTCTACTCGACTGGAGACTGGGCCTGAAACACAGGATTGGTAGAGTTTAACTCCCTATTGTCTCTGTGTGCTTGAACCCCTTCTTCCCTGGGGTCCAACCCTTCCCTTTGATCCACAGCTCACCTTGTTTTCTTGGAAAGTGTGCTCTCCGTCCTGCTTTCAGCACAGGGGCGCGTTGATTGATGCAGACTTGTTGCTGCCTAGTTACTTCACTGGCAAGAGTCCGACAGGTAAGTTTAATGAGTCTTTTGAACAGTTCTCTAACTTCGTTCCTTTCCTTCCTTAGATGATGGCCGGCGTCCGGGGATGGTGATGTGCTGCTGAGACGTGTAGCGCTGAAGGTGAGTGAGAGCGCGATGCGCGATGCGACCCTTTCATATTTGTATTGAACTGAGTTCTTTTTCTGTGTCTTTTAGGTGCCGTGACGTTTTCAGCGTGGATGCCGGTTATGAAGAAGAAATGAGGTGAGTAAGCGCGGTATGCGGTGCCTCTAGATGTTTCCACGCTTACCTGGAGTGTCTTTTTCCTGTTGCAGATGGATGAGAAGTTCCCGAGACAGAGTTCCCCCAGAGCGGCTGGGATTCAAGTAAGCGTTTGAAGGTCGAACAGTCTTTAAAAATAAGCGAAGATTTGCTGAATGCTTACTAATGACTTTTTTCTGTTCTTTTTCCCTTTTCCTTAGGAAGCGGCGTGCCGGGATGGGAATGACACCGCCGAAGATGCCCGCAGAACAGAAGAAGCGATGAATGATGAGCAGAAGCACCGCAAGGTAAGGCTGTTCCTAATGGTGTTCTTGTTCTTGCAGGAACTGAGCACAGAAGAAAGATGCAGGCCTACTGGAGACGGATCCGAACACGGTGAGTGTCATGCTGCAGGTGCAGAAAACAAAAAGCATGTTTCTCAGCCTGGGCGTGGTTTAAATAGTCTCTGGGTATCCCAGGTGTCTCTGGGCTGAATCACACCCAAAGGACTAGACTGCACCTGCAGTTCTGGGAACCGAAATATGCGGGGGCATCCATCTTGTCCCCATCAAAGCACTACAAGTCCAATCCCCAATGTTATCCTATGGGAGTGAGTGAGTCTGGTGCCACAAGCGCCAAGTCTGACTCCAAGTGGGTCTTTGGAGGGGTGGAGAGGCCCTTGAGGGCCATGTAGGTGACCGTGACCTGGCTCCAGCCTGACATCTTGGAGGGCTGGGGACATGAGGGGCAGGAATCATGACAGAGGGTTTTCAGCCCTCTGGGCCTTTCTCTTCCCATCCCTATGTGTCTTTTTCCTCCCAGGAGCCTGTGTCCTTCTCCTCCCTGACTTCAGTATTTTCCCCTCCTGGAATATGAGTCTTTCACTTCCTCTCCCGGTTAGCCATTCTCTTCCCCACCTTCAGGGTCTTTTTTCCCACCAAGGCCTCTGGATCTCTCTACTCCCAGTCACTATTTTCCCAATATGCTGGCCTTTCCCTTGCCTGGTTCTTCCTGATTTCCTTAAGTGGGTTAGGTTAAAGGGTGATGTTAAGGTTAATGGTAACAATGAGAGGAGGCCCTGCTTGCTGCACATATGATGATTGGAGTAGCCATGGGATCCTCCCATTGTCACATTTGGGCCCAGACTCCCTTGCTTCAGATATAAGCCAGTCCCCTTCTTAGCACAACCATCCACCAGCAATGTCAAACTTTGTCACAGTACCTTTATCCGTCAAAAACAACTGAACATAATAGAAATACAATTGTTTTATGAAGCATTATTGGCAGTACCCAACCGAACGTGCATGGAATCAAAAGAATTTAATTTACTTTTAAAAGAAATGAATACTATAATAGTACAATACAATAAAAAGCATAAACAGGAGTATACTAATGATCTAAATAGTAGGTACATTTTTAATTTGTCCAGGACTGTTCAAAGCACCGACAGACTGGCACTGACATTGAAATTTGAGAAGAAGGAGGTCACATATTTACTTCTTTTTTAAATAAACATGATGTTCTATTTAAAAAAACAAAGACAGATTTACCTCAGTGAATCAATTGGAGTATTTCATTAAGAGAAACAAGAAAATTGCCTTATATTCAGTGACCTTCAGTGACTATTTTATACCCCAATAGATATCTCAAGCCTTGTGAATTCTGATGATAAATGTTGCATGATTCTGAACAAATGTTCTCTAGGTACTAACCAAGTCTATTTAGGTTCTAGCAGCGGACATTCATTTTTATTACTAGAGCATGTAGGACTTTTAATCACCACAGTAATTAAAGACCATACAAGATGACTCGGATAAGTTAAAGTGTATTCAGTGGAACTCAAGGAAAACAAATCAGGAGGTTCAAACGTGATACCATGCGCTATACATTTGACCAAGTATTAAAATGGATTGAAGAACTGCCAAAAAATCATGACGCCAAACACACGTCACAACGTTGTTTAGCAGTTTGAGTAAAATGTGAATCGTCTACTCCAGCATGTATGAATTCAGAAAGTGGATTAGAAGCAGCCGGGGTCAGCCCCATTAGGAACAAACGTTCCAGTAAAACTATCCAATAGTCTAGGTACAGCAAAGTGTCTCAGCAGTCTCCCTCTCAATGTCCCTGGTTGCTAGTCTTTCTTTGTTGCAGTGGAGTGTGTGAGACTTCCTCTGTACTCAACAGCTGGTGCTCCTTTCATAAACGTGCAGGAGTATGATGCACTGATCGAAGTGCACCAATGTGCCTCAGCGGTTTCCTAGGGTTTTTGATGGATGAGAGGTAATTCTTACTCCAATGAATAGACCCTCTGATCCACAATTGTGAGTGCCAACTTTATAATATTTCTGCACCGCTGCTTCCTATAGGTGGATATAGGCAATGGCAAGTGTAGGGAGTTCCAATTTACAGAATACAATAATCTGCAATAATCGTATTATGCAGTGAGCTATTTTTGACTTATACCCCCTAATAATACACATCCACTGCTTCATTACCTTGTTGGAAGAGCCACTATGGGGCAAGATTGACCACCTTAAAGACCTTACTCGTTCACTCTCTCTCTTCTCTCTCTCGCTGTCCTCCATTCTAAACTCACTGCAGAGTGGGAACAATTCTGGGCTGGATGCAGCCCTATTTCAATCATGTCTGAGTTCAGAGCATGAAATACAGAAGGATTCTTTGTTTTGCATAGATTTATTTATAAAGGCTGGTAGGATTTATGGACAGCAGGTTGAGGACTTGCTACCTTTGCAAGACTCACAGCCTTGTAGGAGTTCTACTGTGACCAAAAAAGAAATTCAACTTTTTGACTCACTCTCTAAATTTATGACATGGACCCCACCTTCCTTGGAGATGCTCGATGTGGTCCTTCTGTCCCTTGTGAAGCTGTATGAGGTGATTTTAGAAGAGCAGAGAGGAAAGTCAGCACAGATGGGTGAGGTGCTCACCATTGGTGCAAACATGAATCCATGTTAAACGTGCCTGTTACTCAAGGTAAAGAGGTTGTTATTGACTCTGTCATGGAGCCTGTATTTAAGGCTTAAAAAGCAGAGCCGGTTCAGATGCAATACTAAGTCATCACTTAGTTGTGGTGGAAGTTATCTCTGAAAAATCATACCTTCAGTCATTATAGAATGATTACCTTCTTAGATTTAAACCTGTGATTGGAAGGGTCCCAAGACTCAAAAGACATCAGTGTCGTAAGCCTAAAGAATGACACCGAAAGTGGCTGAGAACACACAGCACCACATGTGAGGAGATGATTCTGAGTGAGGTGGTAAATCATACTTTAGTAATTAGTGACCGTGAGGTTTATGACCTTACTTCCAATGTTGCCCTATCTACCCAGTTGGACAATGGGCCTAAGAAGCACACCATAACAGCAGACATTAGAAATGTGATTGAAAATCAAAGAGCTCTGACTTCAGTGAAAAACATCTGTTTAAAATTGAATACAAAGGAACGGTCTAATGATCCAGAAGGTTTGATTAAAAATGACTTGGGCCAAGCTTCATTTGCTTTAAGAGGTAGTTTGCCTTCTCTACACACATCATTGTGTGAAACACACAATGGTTCATACGACTGAACTGAATTTTGGATATGTTCTACAATTATCCACTTCATATATGGTGCCGTGAAAAACTTGTGTACAGGTGCGTTATAAATGCAACATCCTATAATATCTTATCATGTCCACTCTTCCCATTCGTCAAAAGCAGCCTATACAGGTGTCTATCAATTGGGGTGGTGACTCTCTAGGTTTATTTGAGATGAATGCCTAAGTGAATAAAAATTGGAAGACTGGTGATCCCTTGGTTATATGTTTGGAGTCCATTTTTGTTGATCCCACCAGTCATACTTTAAATCACAGCTGTGTAATGCAAGTACTTTTTTGAAGTTCCTGCATTAATGGTCATATTATCTTCTGATATTCTTCGGGTCAAATATTTTGACAAAAATAAAGTGTATTGTGTGTGATGATTCACTTACTCTTGTCACTTCTCCCCAGAGGGGGGGCCGTTTCCATGAGGCTACAGTGGTGAGGCCGCTACTCAGTATCCTTATGGGGAGGGACTCCCCTCCTGGGGAGGACGACCATCTGGGTAAAAGTTGGTACAACACCCCAAACCTAACCCTCTCAAGCCTCTTACAAACCTTCCACCAACCTCCTATTTTTAGCACTTCGATTTTTTATCGTATCATTTACCAGTTATTTCTACTGCAACAAAGAAGATTGCTAAAGATTGAAGATTGCTAACAATACGAATAGTATGACTAACTCACGTACTGGCACAAAAAAGAACACCCAACACACGAAGATTACCCGCAATGCCAGTACTGAGATGAGGTGGCCACCTGGTACCATGAAGAGTGGCACAGAGATGATACAGGAACGGTATAAACATATGCGGGGAGTCGCCCTGAGAAATAAATAAACACTGACAAAGGACTTCAAGAAAGGGAGCCACATAGCAGTCTGGGAAGTTCAAAGGAGATGAAGAGGATGCAGCGGAAAAGCCAGGAGCAGTCTGCTACGGAGATGTTTCATTTTTTATATTTATTCATTGTTCTCAATCTCTTAGTTCAGTATTCAATGTGCATTAGCTTTCTCTCCATTCACAGTTCACACACTTTGTGTGTTTTTCTTTCATTCCTTGGTTGAAGACTTTTGATAATGTTCCTTCTAAGGCACGCAAACTCTTCAGCAACACATTAATTGGTACAAAAGGAAGGATTGTAATGTTCTGAGACTTTTAAAAAATGTGCTTGTTCCTTTAAGGCACGTCACCACTCGGCTAAATTGTACCAGTCTCTGCTCTCATTCAACAATAGCAGTTGAATTTACAAGGCTCACAGTTATAGTAATACCAGGTTTCTCGATCTGGGAAGACACTCTTGTGCTCTTGCAGCACCACAGGAGAACATGCAATCCCTTTGATGGAATGAAGGACAACCCCTCATCTGGTCTCTTTCCTTCACCTAGCCTCTGAGCCACGGAGCTCCTGCTCCCACTTCACACTCATCGGCACCCTCAGCTGCTTCAGTCATCCCTGTGCTTCTCCGGGTGCAGAATGGTGCACTATGGCTTCCATCAGCGCCTCGCTTCTCACTCTTCACCTTCCTGCCCACCCCACTTTTATACACCTGGTTTGTGTTAAAGGGTTAGGCTGATTATTAAGACATGCCTGGTCTTGGCAACGGTACTCTTCTGAGGCCCTCTTCCTCATCTCAGTACCAAAGCCGTGTAGCTGCATGTTGGTGTGCACAATAGCTCCTAGTCATCTCTTCCTCGCCCCAGTACTGTCAAATGTCATGTCTGGAAAAATGTGGGGTTCTGGCTTATAATATCCCATAAAGGTTGGGGGAGGGTTAGGTTTGTCATCAATAGAAGAATGGGGGTACCATGTCTCACCAAAGGGTTCCCCACTCCCAATCCTCAAGGACCCTCCACCCAGGTGATCCTCCCTCATTTTTCTACCCCCATGGTCAGGATCCAAGAGCGATGGCCTTTCCCTGGGCCACCTGTGCAGAGGTTCCAAGGGGAGTAGGAGTGAGAATACCCTTAGGTTTCCCACAATACATAACTATCAGCACTGATTCCGAAATGCATAATGCGTTTCATGATTATGTATGCTTCCTCTAGTAAAGTTTTATCCATCAAAGGGTCAAGGTTTGATATCCCATTTGTTCAATGAAATGTAAACATACTCTCAAAGTATGTAAAACCAACATGAAATGTAAAGGGCAATGGAAGCAGAAAGACATTTAAAATCAATATGGAGAACTCATTTTAGTGTAACCAAACTGACAGAATGGTTTGAGATTTACTACATGAATGAAGAGAGTCTTTAATATTGATATCAATTAAATGTTCATCTCAAATAAATGATTAGTATTCATTTATTTGTTTAGTTCACAAAGAACTTTACAAACTTACAAATTATATATTGATATAGGCACATTATAAACACATTATAAAACACATTATAAAACATATGTAAAAGTACACTTGTTCCATCTATAGCCTGTAGGTCCAACTGATTTCCAGTTGCAAATTACAGACTCAATTTTACTATTACAAAGTCTCAAAGGCCTCCTAGGTGTAAAACTCTTCAGACCACTGTCAAGGGCTGGCCATCGCCTAACAGATGCCGGCACTATCCCTATATGGCCTTGGGTACTGAACCCAACACAATAGTCAGTTATATGTTACATGGTATTTTAGGACTAGAATTCAAATAAAAGTTTAAATCGTAATCACTTGTCCCTGGCTAACACATAGTTTTCTCGATACATGGTACATACAGTTTATATGCTTTAAAACCTGTTATAAAACCAATCCATTTAAGCATAGTATAATTAATGGCACTTCAGACATGCCAATGACCATTGTAAAATCTACAAAAATTCCTTGGACCTCAAATGCCCTTAGGTAAATGCTTTTTAATACTTACTATTGTATTCCACCCGCACACACGCGCTGTGAATATTTAAAGCGGCGCAAAATTCAAACTAGCAAATTTGAAACTGTGAATTACTTGTGATTTGCATTTTGTATTGTAAGAATGACTGTGTGCTCGCTTTGGCTCAGCACGCTAGATTTGATGATAATCTGAGTGTGCGAGTGATGGTACATTCAACTTGAGAGCACAACAGCAGTGGTTGCATTTCTGGGACACCAGCCATGTTTGACTCTATATCAAGGACTTCCAGTCCCAGAATGCACAGCTTATACAAAACGAAATGTCAGGTGCTTCAGCGTCACCATTATTGCCAGGGACACCATCCATATGTTCCCATCAACCACCTCAGGTACGGGTTGTGAAATACTTCATCTTAAACACACCCCCCACAGGCAATTGCTGCACCAATATCATAGTACTTTATAGACATCCCTCTCTCAATCCTTAGTTTAATGAAGATATTGCCTAGCAATTAAACACCTTGAAAGGCACCAATACCACAACATTGGTACTAGGAGATTTTAATAAATGGTTTGGGAACACAAGAGATAAGGATGCAATATACCTAGAGAAAATATTAAACAACATTGACTTTAGGGTTATAAACTCAGACCCCACCATGGAAAATGGTAATCAACTGGATTGCCAATAACCTAGAGAACAATGGTTTTGTAACCAAACATTGCATCTGGTCGGACCATTCCACAGTGACTTTTTCATTGACTTTGAAAATCCCAATGAGGAACTTAAAGGGAAATGAGCCAAACAAAATCAGTAACAGGAACTACAAAAAAATAGAGGCGGTACACCTTGAGCAATGTGTAGAGAAAACACTGAAGGATTCTAAAGAGGAAGACTTGTGTGATGAACTGGTCGCAAATTTCCTACTACGTGCCAAAGAAATGGTGGAACAAAAAGCACCTCTAAAAACTAAGTCAATAAGACCTAACAATAACCATCAGAAATGGTTCAACCACACCCTAGTTGCACTGAAAAAAGAAAAACGGAGAAGAGAGGACAGATGGCAAAAAAAATCCATCTGAGGAAAACAAAGAAAGATGGAAAGAAAGTGAGAAAACCTCCAGAAAATGCATATTTATCACAAAAAAACTACTTTAACGAACAAATAAAGGCAGCAGAAAACTCGACTAGTAGACTGTTTGAAATTGTTAAAACAATCAAAAAGCCCAAAGCCCTAGTTCCACCTTTCTCATCTTCTCAGGAAGACTGTGACAAAGTTCAATTAAACTTCACAGAAAAATTCAAAAAGACAGGGACTTGCCAACTTCAAAAAAGTCACCACAGAAGAAATGTTAAGAATCTTAAACTCGATGAAACCTATCACATGCGCTGAAAACATCATTCCCCATATACTCATTCTGGAAAATGCAAACATCTTTGCCTCCCTACTCACCAAGATGGTGAATACCTCCTTTTGTGATGGCCGTGTCCTGCATAACATCAAAACGGTTACCATTTCACCCTTGCTAAAGAAACCGGAGTTAGATCAAAGGGACCCAAGAAATTTAAGACTGACCACAAACTGCAATTTCCTTCTCAAGGTGTTAGATAAAATTGCCACCTCCCAATTGCAGACATACGTAGAAGCTAATGAGTTCCTACACAACCAGCAATCCGGATTTCGTGCAGTCCATAGCACTGAAACAGCAATGCTGGACCTACAGTCTCATATGTTCAGTATAGTGGACAAGGGGAGCACTGGGCTACTTATACTCCTCGATCTCAGAGCAGAGTTTGATCTCTTGGATCACAATCCGCTCAAACTCGCACTTGAGAATGGCTCAAACTGCTTCACAGAAGCAATCAGTTGGCTAACATAATTTCTCTCAGACAGAAAATCGAAGGTCCACTGGGGGATAACTTCTCCTTTGAAGAGATCATCAGCTTTGGAGTACCACAAGGGGCAAGCCTATCACCACTATTTTTCAATTTATACATAAGGTTCCTATGTGAGGTCCTGGATAACATCGGAGCATTTTTCACAAACTACGCTGACGACACCCAGCTGGTGGAAACTACACCCAGGACAGTGCCAGTGTGGAGGCACTCTACAAATCAATTGAGATTTGGATGAAAACAAATTCGTTGTGCTTAAATGCCAAGAAGACAGAGCTAATGGTCTTCGGTACAAACCAAGATTGGGCCAAACGTAACCACCAATATGAATCCTTTCTCATTATTCCCAAATAAAGGTGGTCAACCAAGTAAAACACTAGGGATCTATATGGAAGCGTCCTTGAGTGCAGAGACACAGTTCCTGCAACTAAATAAGAACTGTTCCTACTATTTCAGGCTCCTCAGGACAATCCATCCATACCTGAGAGAGGAAAACTGTACAACAATTGCAAGAGTGACCATATTGTCCAGACTGGACTATGGTAATGCACTCATGCTGGGGGATTAATAAGGAGCACATCACCAAGTGCCAAACAATTCAGAACAGTGCAGTTGGGATCATAAAAAGGAAAACTAAAAAGGAACACATCAGTGAAGATAGAATAACCTTGCACTGGTTATCCATGGAGGATAGAATTCAATTTAAGGCCTTGACTGTAACACATAGGTGCCTACATGGGAAAGCCGCAGTCTACCTTGAAAGGAAACTGGTTGCCTACAAGCCGGGCCGCGTGCTTAGATCAGATTCAAAAGGCCAAATAGAGGTAGCAATGTTTAAGAAAGCTAATGGACCGGGCAAAGCCTTCCCCATCAAAGCTGCCACCAAATGGAATAATCTGCCATTACAGATCAGGCTGGGACAGAAATATCCCATCTTCCGTAAAAAAACTTAAAACCCATCTTTTCAGATAATGATCTCCTGAACCAGTCAAATGCCCTGATGATACTATTTGTATGATTTAAATTGTCTTGTGACCTGGCTACGTCTGTATCAGTCCTTCGTCTTCATGTTTGTGAGCTTACAGCGCGATATAAACAAATACATAAAAATAAAATACATAAAACAAAATAGAACACCATAGTTGATACAAGGCAATATGTATACTTTGGGTATCTGGATTCAGGAAGTAATTCCAGAAAGCATCGTCCCTGATTGACTCGTAAGAATGGACCATTCTACCTAGGATTGTCATGTATTCAACTCTCAAGGTTGCACATTCCGTAAAAAGATGTTTAGAAAGCATCGTCCCTGATTGACTCGTAAGAATGGACCATTCTAACTAGGATTGTCATGTATTCAACTCTCAAGGTTGCACATTCCGTAAAAAGATGTCTAGAAGTCTCCATTTTTCCTGTGATTTTACAGATGCAACAGCACCTGTCTTTTAAAGGAATCCCCAAATGGGCTCCAGTAGAGACATAAACTGGCAATTGATTGATACGCAGCCTCAAGCGAAAATACAGTACTGAAGGATTCGGGCACAGCCTCACATATCTCTGTGCTTAAAGATAGTTGTGCGTCACTCCTGAGACATAGGAATAGCTACATAGGCTCGCCAAATGCGTGTAATTGTTGCGCCAATCCCACTGTTTAGCTTTACCTTTAAAAATATGCTATAATGTTTCGTATTTAGTTCCCCTGGAGTAATTAGGGCTACATCCGATACTCCTATATAGCATGGCTACAAGGTTCTCGAAGCTATTATGTCTGCACCCATGGGGAAAGTTACCACTACGTCCCGGTAAGGCGAGGAGTTAGCACTTAGGTTTATAGTGGATTTTCAGATGCAGTAGGCCTCGCCAAATCAGCAGCTCGCCTTTTAGCGAGACTAAGCCCAACTCTAGCCGAATGTATTGTATTGTAGTAGAAGCACTAAGCCTCAATATCCGTTTCCAAAACAGTCCCTCTATAATGTCCAGCCATGCCAGGTCTCTCATAGCCAGGGCCTCAATCCTGTGCAACACCATGGGACAAAATCATTGTTTATACAATATTATGATCCCTCCAATGAGAACCCTGCTGTGTTTCTTGCAAAATTATAAATCAACTGTGTCATACGCAGGGCTTTACTTTCTTGGCTAAAAATATGTACTTATAGTTTTTACTACATCTCATGTCAAGACCCAGATAGGGATATGTCTCGACATATTCGACCTTACCCCAAGTGGTATTGAAGCTAGGGCACTTCACCTTTTTAGCGGACACAACCTGTATTTTTGTCTTCCGCCTATTAATTTTCAGCTCGTTTTCAATTGCATAATTGTTCAGGGTAGTAAACATAGCTTTAGCTCCACAATGGGTATGGTTTAGCATAACTAAATCGTCAGCATAAAGGATGCATTGGATGGATCACCCTCCTCTTTTTGGACAACAACCTGTAACTGGCAACAAGCAGGCTGGCAAGTCGGACATATATAAATTGTACAGCAGCGGTGCAAGTGTGCTTCATTCCCTTGCCATTCTTAACTGGGGCAGTGACAGCCCGTCCTCAGTCAAATTGACCCAGGCCTGGGTATTCTGGTGGAGGCCTTTCAATATATTCACAACCCACAGAGGGCACCCCCATGTTAGCAGCTTTCTCCATAGTTTTACCCGATTAACCCCATCAAAAGCTGCTCTAAAATCAACAAAGGTCACATAATGTGTGCCCACCTGGCTCCTGTGTCCACCATTACCCTAAGTTTGTGTGTCTTACAGCAGCCTGGTCGAAAGCCAGTCTGCATAAATTGCAGAATTTGAGAATCCTCCACCGAGTCCTGTAGGGCCCTCAAGATGAAATTTGAACAAATCTTTCCTGTCACATCCAATAGTGACAGCAGTCTGTAGTTCTCCGGCAACATGCAGTCTCCTTTCTCATATACCGGTAGGAGTACAGACTGCTGCCACCAAACAGGAATATTCTGTGACTTACATACTTTATTGAACAACAGCTTCAATATCCTGGCCCACTGCACCGGGTTCTGTTTTAATACAGCGTTGGCCATGCCATTGGAACCTGGGGCCATAGAATTTTTAACTTTAAGAATAATACTTCTAACTTCGGCTTCGCTAAATTTCAAGGGCTACCATCCAATCATATAATCTGGGGGGGGAGACAAGATGTTATCACTGCCAATGTCCTCCAAATACTTCACTCAAACTGATTCCTGTATGGGGTTCAGTATACGTTTCTTACCATCCCCTTTTGCCATAGCCAACTTCCCCCAGATCTTCTTAGGGCAGTCACTTTGAAGTGCCATGATCATTTTTTGCCAACTCACATCGCGAATGGAAGACCACCATCGTTTAAGCCACCGTAGTATTTTTTCCTTATGCCCCTTTTATAATAGGCAAGAGCCGGGCTGATAGCCCCAATCCACGTGCCATTCAGATCTCGTTCCGCATTACTTGCTTAGCCTCCCGTTTGTTCCATTCAAACATGTAGGGAGGTTTACTACAAACCACCTTCAGTAATATTGTTTTAGCCCAAATGGTCGAGGTAAGGGTCCTCATCCAGGCCTCAATCCTGTCTCCATTATTAGTGCCAATAATTTGCAAGTCTACTTCCTGGAGCTCTGAAATCTTCTTGTCAATCTTTTGTAGGTGATTTGCCGTCAACCACACGGCATTACCTGCACGGTTTACATGGATTCCAGTGCATCCACTCTGCCTTACCCCTTGGAATTGCGCATTAATGGCCAGAGCCAGTATTTTATGATCACTAAACTCAATAGGCACCACCTTTAATTCTTCAACCATCTAAAGGCAGTCGTTATTACCAAATAGATGATCCAGGGTGGCCACACAGTTGTTTCCCTCCCAAGGGTAGCCACCGGGGTTATCACCCACTGTCCTACCATTTAGCATACGCAAATCCCATTGGCCCAAATACGAAACCCAATGGCATTACCAGTCCTTTGTTTCATAACTCTTTTTTGTAGTACTTTGTTATAAGCCGCACATGACTTTTCATCCAAGCACCTGGCATTTAGATAACCACCCAGGATAATCAGACACACACCCATTTCACCCTCGGTTGTCAACAAGATGTCTTCGATATTGGTATGTATCTCATCTGTCCCTTTGGTGCTAGGGGGTACGTACACATTTATAATCAGCATTTTCCACACTTGTGTACTTTCTGCTTGGCATACAAATTGTTAGTCTTGGAACTACAGCACACATCATTCTAGACAGTAGAAATACTGACTGGGACTCCTGGAATTTGCATGAAAATTTGAAATACTAAGCAGAAAAAGGTTGGAGACCATTACACATTTCTTGCATCTAAATTATGGAACAAATACTTTTTTAATATTGATATTCAATTTCAATACTTTTATTTCATCAGTTTGCCTTAGAAGTACACAAGAAAAACAGTTCTCAAACAGTATTGCTGCCAGTATATTCAAACAAAAGGAACAATTAGAGACATTAAAATAACAGCCAAATCTTACAGATGACACTCAGTTATTTTTAAATACTTCTTTGAAACCAGAAGTTAGGCAATGGCAAAATATCTTAACTGCCCATTTAACTAATCTCTACAGGGAGCAAGAAAGTGGAAGAAGTGCAGTTAGCAGCCAACAACAAAGATTAAGATTTAATTACATTCCTTAATGTCAGATAAGAATAGAGCAAATAACGGAAACCTGCATGCAAGTGCAGGTTAACAGCCAGAAGCAAGAATTAAGGGTAAATTGCATTTCAGAATATCGGGACATAAAAGTAAACACAAGTGCAGGTTTATAGCCATCCTTGGAGCAGTCTATGGTCCCGGTTCAGTTGCAATATTAGACTGTGGTAGGGCAATTGTCACCCTCAGCTCTGAGCACGCCAATTGGAAGGTAAGGGCTGGTCTATGATGCTGTAAGAGTAGTTTGGGCAGAAGATAATAAAGTCCTCTAGAGTCTTTTCTGCCCCACAGACACATCATGAGTTTGCTCACACTTTCCATCTAGACATCCATCCTGCCAGCAGCAAGGCATTAAGACTTGCCTTAGATAGGAAGTACTTATGCTGTAGCGTTGTCACAGAGGCCAGGTACCTGGCATTTCCCGTCATGGTGGCAAGATGGAAAATATAGTCTGAGTTGGGGTCGAGCAGCCATTTTTTCCTCCCTGGTTTCAGCAAGGAGCTGGGTAATCATGAGCTTCAGAGTCTGTTTCGATAGCTCATATAACAACTTAGTGTTTTTAAAACAAGCTCCCAGGCCTAGTTTATGCAGAAAGGATCTAAGGTAGACAAGCCAACCAGCTCTCCTCCAGCTTGTAAAAGACAGCAGGTTAGTAACTAAGGTGTTAGTCAGGTTCTCCCCGGTGTCAGACTCTCCCAAAATAGGATCAGTCTGGAGCAAACAAGGTATCAAAGCTGTCTCCTGGTTAGTCATGTAGACTGAAGTGGACTGCGGGACCCACAATAACCTTGTCAGAAATAGATTTTCTGCTTTGTGTAAGCAGTCCAGATTACCATATCCCCAGATTTCACTCCTTCACATATCTGGTGATATTACTTTGCCTCTATATATTGCCAGCATATGGTCAACAGGGTAATGCTTGATAATTCTGGTAAATCAGAAAATGCCACCTGTACTCTGGCTTAATTGTACAGCTGATTTGGCAATGTGTTCATCCCAAGTTAGTCTGTTATAAAATCATAAACCCAGGTAATTAAAAGAAAAAAAAAAGAAAAAAAAAGAAAAATAAAAAAAATGTTCACAAACCCAAAGACGTTGGATGTATTGATATTAATGTAAAGGACACGTGAAAAAAACTATTGATCTACCATCAATCAGGCAACAATTAAAACAAGAGATTGTGTTTTTCATAAAATTGCAGTCAACCCAGGATGTAGCACATACATTTAAGCAAATACGATTCAAAATATGGTACTACATGCAAGACACTTGCCTTTAGTTTGCCAGCAAAGCATTAAACAGAAATTAGAACTGAGCCTCAGAAAGCATATCATAAGTATTGACATTTCAACAAGAATCCTAGTCTTCATCTGGATATTTAAATCATACTTTCCAGAATGTTAAGGAAGTACCAACATTCAATCCCTTAGCGGCTAAGGGGAAGAATGCTCAGCCTTTTTGCATATGAATGCCTAATAGCCCAGCACTTAATTAATGTGTCACTTACACTTGGTAACATCCATAGTGTACGTGACAAGCATTAGAGAACATGTTAAAGAGTGTTTAATTGATGTTTTTCAAATTAAATAGTAAAATAAAGATACATTATTAAAACGAAGACAGCAAGGTTTTTTGGAAGGTATATGTCAATGTATCGACCACATTAACAAGAATGTTAAGCAAGCACCACCAATTAGAATAATTTAGAAACTTGGTAAAAGTCATAGTAAACTTTTAAATTAGTGTATGATGTGGAAATACGTTAAGTGTTGTATCTTTGGTGTGTTCCTGAAATTGCTGAATGGATTCACACTTTTATTGTATTGAATATTGTTTTGATTTATTTATTTTGAACAAATTTACTTAACAATAGATAGGGCCTATTATACCTCATACTTTGTGATCAAGCTGCATGTTGGAATTTTATAGTTATAGGTATAGTTTTTATTTGTATTGAAGAAACAAACAATGTGCGAAGAACATAGTGTTTGGGTCAGATGTAAATAAATATCTAAGACATTTCATCAAAAGGGAGCTGTTCTGTTTAGTCAGATTTAAATAAATAACTGTCGAGCTATTCTGTCCAGCATCACCAGTACCAAGTGCCAGAAGTAGTGCTTTATTAGAGTCATTTCTAAGTAGCCAACAGAGTTCTATTGAGCACCAATATACATTTGGGTAAGGTCCAATTGTAAAGAAATAAAAAAACGCTTCCTATTCCAGAAATAGTGCACAGTTAAACTGAGACAATTCGGATTTGGGTGGTTAATGTAGGTAAGCAGTAAAAATGTAACTTTTTCGGCCCCTTACGTCAAATATTTCATCATCTTGGCTTGAATCATATTGACCTAATTTATAATGCAGCACTCAATAAAAAATGAATAAGTAAATTACTGATAGTTATAATATCCAAATGCGTGTGAAACAGTGCTGTGTTTTAGCTTCTTTATTATTGTTATTGTATATACATTTTGTAACCATGATGATTGAAAATTTTGTTTGTGATGCACTCAAATTGGACAGCAGAAAATGTGAATCCTTTCATATACAAATGATATAGTCCCGTTATCCCAAACACTGTCTGGAATTTGTAAACAGCTACATTGTTTAGAGATTTTTTGTGATAATTATTCCATGGAAGTGAAATGAACAAAAACAGTAACCATGTTGTGCCATAGCTCATGAACTGCTACTTTTATATTCAAAGGCACTAAAATTAAACAGGTAAATTATTTTAATTATCTCAGCGTGAATTTGACTGGTACCGGCTCCTGGGATAAGCTGACAGAATAAAATAGCTATTAGGATAGACAACAATCCAGAGCTGTTGTAGGTTTCTTTAAATAATTTTGGAGGAGTTTAATCAAGGAATGGATCGCCTTCTATGAATACCAGGCACGTTCTATGGCTCTATATGGAGCCAAGGTTTGGTGAACACTGTGTTAAGTAACATTGAAATGAGTTTTGTAAATCTTTGGTTTGCCTATCCAGAAGCAACCCCACAATCGCCTTGTATTGTGAAGTAGGTATTGTGGCTATATAATCTGGAATCTGGATGAGATCCAAATCGTTTTGGTTCATTCGAAACATGAAAGAGGAACTGATTTTCCTTAAGAGAGCTTTTTGGGAAGTCTGTCAACAACATGAAGGGAGAATTTGGAAATGGGCAAAGTTTATGAAATTGTAATTGAAAAAACTAGGATTACCTCATCTCTGGACAAGAGAGAGCCCTCAATGCAGAGAGTGTTATAACTTTCTAAGAGAGCGGTTTGAGGAATGGGCACAGAGATATTTTATCTGCAGCTCAACCTTAGGCCCACTGTTTATTGAATATCTGTGCCTGGCCAAAGAATGTGGGTGTCAATCCTAATTATATTGAATTAAGGGCCCAAGTAAACACGCTTTATACACCAAATATTGTCTAAACATGCTCCCAATAAAGACATCATACACCATTATAATTATTTTTGTCCTGTGTATACTGGGATTAGAAAGAAACTCTTAGTTTCCCTAGTGGCCCTAGATGATTGTGAGGGTTATATTAAAACAACAGTGTATTTGAAAGTAAGAAACAATCAAGGTCTGCTTCTCGGTTTTATACATTTTTTATATTCATCTTGGCACAAGAGAGATCTATTGACAAAATGGCAATTGATTTTATAAAAGGTTCCTAATAATGTCAGGTGACCGATGGATTTTTTAGGTGTTTATTATGTTCTACCATTTTGAAAGGTAGATACATTTTGTATTTGATGTGATATTTGTATAATGATATAGTTATGATGCTTTTATGGCATTTGTATTTTCTCCAAATAAAGCTTAAAGAAATGATATATTTTCCATTCCAACTTACAGATGTTTCATATTCTTTTTTAAAGGTGAGCTTGATTCAGTATGGAAATTATCCAAGGGAAATATTTAAAATGAACACTTTTCAAAACAAAAACGATATGATTGATGCAGTATCAAGGACTTACCAAAATGGTGGTGATCAAACAAACACATTTCAAGCAATTGATTTTGCAAGGTAAGTTATTTCACCAAGATGATGCCATTTTGAAGAACACTCACATGTTGGAAAAGTGACTTTTCAATTTGGTTCATTAGAGGTCAGTTAAAAATGTCCTGGATTGTAAAATGTTCCAATGCAAAACTAGTGCAATTGCCCTTTGATAGGCACATACTTTGTTCATACTATTTGTGTTATTGTGTAGTGAGAAGATTCTTGAAGAGGCTGCATTTGTAAAGGTGCATTAATGACATGCACTAACGGGGCAAAGAACTACAAATCCCAAGTTATTTGTAGTCCGCTCACGCTCATAACAACACATCTGGTGCGTCAGCGCCGGTGAGTCGGGGGCGGTTTGTGATGGTTCGTGAAGGGAGGAGGTAGGCCCGCCCAATTGTATGACCCTGTCTTCATAACTGTATCTAAAAATATGATGGGGGTTACAGAGGTGCTCACAGCCGTTAAGGCCGCTAGAGCAAGATTAGATGCTACTAGCATATCACATTCCATTCGTGACACTTACCCTTCTTTCAACTTAAACATGGTGTATGACTCACCAAGTACCTTGGGTGATAACAGTGTTAGCAGTACCCAGACGGCCCAGCACATGCCGCCTACCACCCCCCCCCGCTCACCTTGTGAGGTTGCTATCAAGGCCCACAGGGAGCAGGAGTTGGGAGGTAGGAATTGAGCTGGACAGCCCATGCTAGCTCCCATTGTAGGGGGAAATCTATAAACGCTCTCAGATGCAATGAGAGAATAATGAGAACACCGAGGCTGCTGCCTAAACAAGCCTGCAGTGTAAATGACACTGTAATTCCATCTAGCACACAGATGCTTCAAGGTGCTAGAGCACATCCCTGTAAAGAGTCCGGGGAGGTTCAAAAACAAAAGCAAAAGGTTTGGGGGTCCATAACATCTTTTCGTATACTAACATAGAAAAGTCTGCTCAAGCTGGAAAAGCATTTTTTTTAATTTTTGTACCAAACGTCTGAAGCATGCAAGTACCATTTCCTGCTTGACATCGTCTAGAAAATTTGAAGTTCATCCCTAGTCAAACTTTCACATTGGAATTGTTGAAAATGTTTGGTATTTTGAGGATATTCAAAGCAGCGAACATTCAGATTATTCGAGCTTTGAAGATTACACACAGAACGTAATATTTTTCATATACATAAATCACTGCAGCTTGCCCAATCACTTTGTGCATGCCAAGACTATTTCATCAATTACTATAGAAGAAATAAGTCCATGCTATATTTCAACATAGACGGTTTTCTTTTTCCAAGTGCATCGCAGCTTCAGTTCAGAGTGCACCCTCTTATACTTTTATTGTCTTCCTAAAGCAACGTTTTCTTGTTGCAGAGCACAAACGTTTTTACCTCAAAATGGAGGAAGGCCAAATGCTGCAAAAGTAATGGTCGTTGTGACAGATGGTGAGTCACATGACAACAACAAATTACGACAGGTGATTGATAGCTGCAACAAGGATAATATCACGAGATTTGGCATAGCTGTAAGTACCTTTTTGTCACTGTCCATGTGGAAATATGTGATGCAAATAAACCGTCCATTGGCCCGCATTGGATGCATGTTTGTATTGATTTAGTTGCACAGGGACAATTCAACTCAGTCCTGCAAAGCATATGCCTACAAATGCAGCATGTGTGCACGTGTGAGATTTGTGATATGCTCTTGATGGATGGTCTTCATGAGGGAGACATTGATCACGTGGGGGGGTTGTGAGAGTTACAGGTGACCAGTATTACCACTCCTGCTCACACCCAGCTCTGAACTTGCTCTGAAGATGTATATACCCTGATCAATTATGATGTTTTGAAAATGCACTGGATTATATGAACGTGTCTGTAAGCATTAGACAGTGCCTTTATAGCACATAGCATTTGTAACACATACAGCACTTGTGAGACAACTATGACGATACAATGACATGATGACCTGGAATAGGTAGTCATCTATCTGGAATTGGCACTCAAGCATTCACATTTCTTTTGTCACTCTTAAGGTTTAATGAGGACCCTAGATTGTCATCATTCCTAGGTAATACAATATATAATTACAAAACAGCATCTGGTCAATCTGCAGGCATCATATAATCACATATGTATAGATCAAATAGCATAATGTTGGGTTCCCTTTGTAAGCAAAACAGTTCCTCAGTGAGCCCCCATCTGTATCTCTGCAGTCAGGTAGCTCCCTTATTAAAAGATATGTGGGAGGGATCCATCTTAATTGTTGCAGGTAGGCGTCTTGGTTGTAGGTGTTTTCATAATGAAAAAAAGTATTGTTCCAAGCACACTTCCTATTTCCGGTCAAAGGAAGCACATTTGAAACATGAAATTGTTAAAATGTAAATCTACACCGCCAAGAGATCTCGTCAGAGGGAGAGTGGGGAGGGGTGTGGGAGGAGTTGAGAGGGGTGAGGGGAGTTATTTGTTGAAGCCACGTAAGGAGATGTTTGCATTTAGGAAATGTATCTGTTCTTCAAAAACGAGTTTATATTAAAGAAAAATTGAAATATTAATTCACTGTCCAGACAAAACGATTGTATTTGTTGAGTCTATGTGCAACCTGTGGTGGCATTTAACCTCTGAAAGGGGAGTGAAGTGATTGCAAAGGAATCAATACATTTATACCAACATCTTGAATAGCAACATGTATGGATGTTGGAATTACCCAATCTGACCATTCACATTTGGTCGATGGCTCATTTTGACCTAATTGTAGGTCTTACTTTTGACCGTCTTTCTTTTTGACCTTATTACTTGAACATGCAGAGTAGGGGTTGCAGTGGTGTTCCCCACTCCTCATGTTCAGGTATCTGCATCCTCGACGGTTGAGAGGGTGTCCCCCGCATCCTTAACAATGGAGGCAGAGACAAAAATTGCTTGGGCCCCCATTTTCCGTGAATGGTCAAAACGGGGGCCTGAGCAGTTTTACTGCGGGCAATCTGCCCGCAAAGAAAATGTTTGCGGGCAGATCGTATACATCCTGGATGCTGAAGCTAAATGCCCCCAAGTGTTTTTTGGATTGTTTTGGATCACAAAAGCATCCAGAGAGAAATGCACCAGTAAAGCAAACTTGCACAAATAAGTATTACAGACATTCAGCCATCCAAGAAAGTTCATGTTGATTCCACCCAGATGCAATCAGAACATTTTTGGATAGGGAACTTCCAGATCCCAAAGCTCCTGTGTGCTATTTGTCATTTTTTACATAATGTTGGTTGTCAATAAGTTTCAGGAATGGTTTTCTGTCCAGTTATACAACAGACAATTCGGAAAGTATTAACTGCTTGCAAGAGATGCCCGAAAATCCATACCTATGCATTGTGAAAAAGAAAAAGAAATTGAATGTCCATATACAAAATAGAAGATACAAACTCAATAGGACTACTCAAGATTGGAGCAAATGCAAGGTTTCTGTTAGATTGCAGGAGGCAGAAAAAGGCTTGGGAAACTGCTTTGACTGATCCCGTCCTATGTGCCGAATGCAAAAACCAATCAATTTATCTCACTCCATTGCCCGTGTCTTTTGCATTTTGGGAGTTACATTACATTACATTGGTTTACATTTCTGCTGAGTACCCCAGGCACCCCCCAAACACTGCCTAGCCTCTCCATGAGACACTTCTAGTGCCCCCACCCTTTGCTTTGCCCAATCCCTACCCCACCTGGATCCCAACTCACATTATCTGGAGGTCACCACCTGAGCTTTCACCACTCTCCCATTCCTTTTTCCCTCCATGGTCCCCTCAGACCTCTCCACAGAAAAGTCCACTTGCCCTCCCTCAACTCTCTCACATACCTCTTCTCCATCACTGGCCAGGTCCTGTCCTCTACCCTTTCAGTGTCCAGGTAATGTGGGGAAGTCATTTTGCTCTGGAATACTTGGGGAAATCCTCTAATCAACATGTGGCGCGCAATGAATGACCCATCCTGGATATAGCAACCACCTTCTCTGAACTGCAAGTAGTGCCTACAAACTTGATTGGTGCCAGGTTCCCAGGTAGCCGTGGGGATAGCTCATCAAACTTTTTTAACACCTCACAGGAAGACACAGCCAAGGTGATCAAGGACAGAAAGAGAAAGTGAGAAATAATTCACAGGGTCTCCAGGCAGTAAATATACAAAATGTCTTGAGATTAAGACTAAATTTACTTTAGATGGGTTAGGAAAAGATAGGAGAATTAAGTGATCCCTTACCCCACCAACATCCGTGAGCCCAGAAGTCATAAAATGGGCATGACAGCATAGGAGAAAATACAACAAACTAATACTAATAGCAGGCATGACAGCATAACAGCTGTACAATAAGGGGCAAACTAGAGTTTAAGGTCCACACTAGTATCCATATCACAACACCAAGTCAAAGGACAAGAGCACCAAGGGAGTAGGTAGAGGAGGAGGGATAATCCCAGGATATCCATGGAACACACAAAGAACTGGGAGGTATTGATATTGATATTCAAATTTTATTTCTATGGCGCTCGAACCCAAGTGTTTCAGAGCGCAGAGAAGAAGGTGTTAAACCCAAGAGATAATATGAGGGGAAACCAACTAAGGGTAGTACTGGAAAAGCAGGTGGAGCAAAGTACAGGTGGAATAGCAAGTTGAAGGCATGGGGGGGTCACATTATTTGTTGTCAAAAGATTATCACGAACAAGGAACATTAGTGGAGATGATAGACCCACACATTGGTAGGCATACAAGTCCGAATGATAAGCAGGTGAAGGTCTAAATCAGACAGCCAGGTTCAGTACACTGATGGAGAATTCAAGGCTAAATTGGACAGAGGAAGTTGTCTAGGGGAGGCAAAGATATTTGGTACACAGAAGATCAGGTCAAGTCAAACTGGTAGCTGTCCAACATTGGATCAGTTGCACATGAAGGACAAATGAGATGTAAGTGCAGGGAACAACATTTCACCAGCTCTCCTCTTCTGTTATATAGAAACAGATTGCAAAATGGCAGCTTATTATGTCAGGCATCACTCAGCATGTGGCTCCATCATTTAGACCCACCTTGAAGACTTGGGAATGTGGACGCTACGGTTCCCTAACAATCATGGGAATGCCAGGAACATACCAGACTGGTAGTCATCTAAAAGCACATCAATTCAATGGCAATAATTTATTTTTTCCTGTTTTGTAGTACTTTAGATATCACAATACAATTCTGTTTGGTTTTCCTTTTGTTAAGGTCCTGGGATATTACACCAGAAATGAAATTGACACCAAAAACCTAATTAATGAAATTAAAGGTATTGCTAGCGTTCCAACTGAACGATATTTCTTCAATGTGTCTGACGAGGCAGCACTTCTTGAAAAAGCCGGGACTCTGGGCGAGCGCATTTTCAGCATTGAAGGTACACATTTCCTTTGGCAGCCCAATGCACATATGTGGTTGCTTTGATGAGATTTGTATTCATGTTATGATACAGTTAACATATCCTTTTCTATGGCAAAGCTTGGATTAACCATAAACATATTTAGCACCTATATAGCAACACATGTTTTTTTTCTGTGGGTGTATTTCCACTTTATGTGGTGCCATCATCTAGAGATGGGGGAATCCTAAAGAAAAGTGATGGATGTTAAGATTGTGATCACGAATAACCAAGGGTTATTCCTCCTCTGGCCAATAAAAATACTAAAGGACAATATGCACTAATCCGAGGCAAATGGAAGTGCTGTAACAAGAACTAAAGATACTGTGTGCACCCAAAACGAAATACTGAAACTTTTTGGTGGCAGTATCACGTGACCATAGGAACACATGTATGGAGGCCTGGAATCTGGCACTATATCTGTTTCTAAAGGTCACCTAGACATCACATGTTCTTTATGTTTTCTATTCACATAATCAATTTTTCATCTGCTCTTACCTCTTTTCCTTTTTCCGATGGCTTGAGATCTGTCTGGATTTTTGGTGCAATCTGTGAAAGTAATGGCTGCCATGTTTCTTTGCTTTTGTGTTTGCATCAGGTACTGTTCAAGGAGGGGATACCTTCCAGTTGGAAATGTCACAGGTTGGATTTAGCGCACACTATTCTGAAAATCAGGTACCATTAAATTGATCATGTAAAATCTACGCTATTGGTAAATAATTAAACGTGAAATAATATTTTATTCAAATTCATTTATCGAAATCCATCACTCAAATCTGTTCTGAAATCTGCTCTGAAAAGAAAGTACATTTTAATAGAAAACACTCCAAAAATAGGGCTGGGCTTCTATGTCCGGAAGTAATAAGTGCAAAACCTCATATATTAACTAGAAAACATCAGTGTTGAAAGGGAGATCCCCAATTCTTTTGTTTACCATTACACATTAACAAACAGGTGGAATGCAATGTTCTCCTTAAAATGAGCCGAAAATGATTTTTGAAACATCAAGATTAATTTGCAGTGTGTGCCGACACGCTAATGGATATACTTTGAACAAGGCTTTATTGTAACCTTGGTAGCATGGTCAAGATTGCTTCTTATGGCCTTTGTCAAGTCTTCACAGTACTGTATGTGACGTACAAACGTCTTTGTCATCTAGTGCCTAGGAGTAGCAGACTTCTATATCCATCATCATTGCCTATTTCCTGAAAGCAGAAGGGGTAGGAGACTACTACACTAAGAGCACCATGTTCTTCTTATGATATGATATGATATGGCATTTATAACGCACCTGTACACAAGTGTCCCTTGGAGACGTCCCTTGGTCACACGGGCCTCCCGTTCCCACCACGTAGCATGTAGTGTGTTTCCAGTGTATTTACTGTAGGTGTTATACTTGGTGCCCCAGCCTGCAGTTTTTTCACTTGGGCGAGTCATTGTACCAATCTCCACTTGGGTTTACACTTTATCTCCCAACATGCAGCAATATTTTCTAGTGTAATGTGGTCTGCAGCCCCACTGGGACTTAGGACTGTGGTTCAGGCATGTCACGTGTGCACTTTGGGAATGTATTTCTGTTCACTCTTCTACTTATTTCTCAGTTTCCCAGGCAATGGCAATGCCACAATGACGGTCTGTTGGCTTTGGGCCTTATATCTCAATTCCCTTTCATTCAGCTTCATCATTTAGGGACTGTCTCTCCATTCACTTCTGAGATCTTGGAATTGTTTTTTCCCAGCATGCACTGTTGTCTCACAATGAATGTCCTTCAACTTGCTCTAGAACTTAAGTTCAGTTTCCCCCATGGGCAGTGTTATCTCACATTGAGTGCTTTTCAATTCGGTCTGGGATTTATGATGAAGTGTTGTTTAAAGGTATATTATGGTTATTTGTGTGGTATGACTCAGTATCCCAGAATGCAGTGATATTGCAAGATTTAAGGGTTCTCAGTTTCGCTGTGAGACTAAAGGGTCAATCTCTCAGCATGCAGCATTATCAGACAATGACTGTCACTTAGTTTGCTTTGGCTCTTATTGCTCAGGTTCCTAATATGTAGCGTGACCTCCCACTGAATGTCACTTATTTATTAACTTGCCAGGGAGCTTGGCCTCTCCCTCTCCATAACAACTTCCAGCATTACTCCTTGGGCTTCATCTGCTTTTATCCTCATCTTAGATTTGAGTGCTCCTCTTCACCTGGAAGCAGGTGTTCATCTGTGACCTCTCCTCCCAGACCCTACCCAGATTGCCATTGGTTTCTTGGTTCCCAGGTGTGTCCGTATCTGGGCCTTCTGGGCCTTCTCTCCCACTGCTGTTCTGCTTCTGCTATCCATCACCTTTCATCTCTCCTTCTCATTTTCCGAAGAGGTATACTACTTTCTGCAAACAGATTCTGTATCCAACATCCAGCAGTCCCTCAGACGTTTCTCTGGGTTGCTGGATCCTGTGAACGGCATGTCACTGGACAGGTTTTCCTGGACTTCCGCAGTGGTCATTTAAAGAGCCCCACATGCCC
This sequence comes from Ambystoma mexicanum, assembly GCF_040938575.1. Taxonomy (NCBI): domain Eukaryota; kingdom Metazoa; phylum Chordata; class Amphibia; order Caudata; family Ambystomatidae; genus Ambystoma; species Ambystoma mexicanum. The sequence goes on from NC_090935.1 coordinate 459,303,800, forward strand.
TCACTGATCATAGCAAAGCATGTTTATTACAGTTTGACAACCTCACTCTTTGCCTTGACAGAATTTGTGAGATCTGCAGGTTGCATCTCCTGACCTCAGCTTGGAAAGTAAGCTCCTTAGAGCAGTTTCCTTAGGCAGATTCTGGCAGCATTTCATCACACAATGCAGTAAACATACAGATTTTGATCAGTTGCTGTAACTGTTTCTGTTGAAATGTAACGGAAATAAGTGGCGTGTCATGCCTTTGGAGTACAGAAACCAAGGCTAGTCTCTTCTGAGAACGTTTCTAGGTTTCTTGATAAAGGAAAGGGGATGGCATGTGTTCATGCCTGAAGACATAATGGTGGCCTTGTAGCCTGATGTGAGCCAAAGGAATCATCCCTTGCAAGGAAAATGAGGTTTAGATGCAACTATTAAATCATTGCTTATGACTTGTCTACACAAATAGAAAGCTGCTGAAGGGACACAATCAATACAAATGTTGCCCTTTCAGTCAGCCTTTGTGTCCAATTAATGTAGACTCGTGTTACACTTTGGACAGAAATTGCTTTCCTATAGATTGTGTGTATTTTTTAGTGACGAGCTCCTCTTCCTCATGTCATGATTCAACAGACTAATGTAAGAAATGTTATATGTCATACAAAGATTTCATAGAAAGTCACTTTGCGCAAGAGCAAAATGCATTTTTCGCATGCGCATGCACCATTGAATTATCAGTAGAGCAAATGCAGGGCACAGGTATGTGCACTGCCACTAATGCCATTGCCCATGCGCCAGTGGCGGCTATGCCTTCGCTAAATGCATTTGCGCTTGAGCAAATCTTTGTTATTCCAGGATCATATCCCATTAGCAGCATAGGTTACAAGACCATCTACGACAACGAAAAGAACATAGATACAGCATTAAAAGGCACAACAGATGTCATGTATCTCAGAGGGAAATCAAGACATCCCAACACCCTCCTAGGTAGGGAAAATAAGAAACTCTCCACGTCAATATCAAGGAAACAAATCAATATTTGTGAGCCTACTATTCATGGTGAACTATTGTCTCTGCATTGATATGGGGCACCATTTTGTAAACGCGATATCCGGTTAAGTGCTTACAAATCGTAAATGTGTCTTGAGTGAAATCATTGAGGCAGTCTGACAGGTAGGCAGTGCCTGCCCGCTGGTTATGTACATGCATTGATGCTTTCTTTATTTTTGATAGGACGTTATGATGTTGGGTGCTGTAGGTGCCTATGACTGGAGTGGAACTGTGGTACATCAGACGTCAAAGAAAGATTTGATCCTTCCAAATGACGCTTTCGAAAAGATTCTTCAAGACAGAAATCACAGTTCATACCTGGGTAAGAGCTAACGCCTGTTTTCCAACCTACTGTTTACAGAATGTCCCTGATACATAGCATATAATGGATGCCGGTGTAATAATAGGAAAAACAATATCAAAATCCCACTTATCGCTGTTACTTAAAATATACTACATATATACTAGATATCGGGAAGCATTGGCGCTGTGACATGCTCTTCGGTGAGCTCGTTATATTAATGGCAGCTTCTTTTGTCTGCTCTGCTACACACTGTGTGACTACACTGACACTCTGGAACAATGTTGTAACTTTCCCAATGCCCATATGTTTCGGACTCCTTTTATTTATTATTTTACCGGGTTCTAACACCCAATACACCCAAGGATGGGCTTGGCCCTTTCCCTGCTCAGTAATGGGATGGCACTTACAACCACCTCGCTTGTCCCGTCCTCCTTCAGTCTTACCACTGTAGTCCCAGTATTTCTAATCCCATCAGTTTGATCAATTGTCCACGAACCGTCAATCTACAACATGTCTCCCCATTCAAGTGCCTCTTCCTCCACTGTGCGTGTCTCTCTGAACATCTCTATGTTCTTTGTGCAGTCAAATGCATTGTCTCCTGCCTTGAGAACATCTGCCAAAAATATTGCTGGATTTACAGTCTTGCACCTTACTATCTTCAGTCCTACATTTGATACTATCACTTGATACCATGATGCTCTATGCGTGGTCAATGTGCTCTTTGGCTTACGCAGTATCACAAAGAGGGCGTGCGCCACGTACAATGTGGTGGTGTACCACATTGTCACTGCTGATAACTTTTCCACTGTGAAGGCTGCAGCTTCCAATGATTGTTCGCACAGATAATGTCCTCTCATCACTGAGTTAAGTGTTGTCCACTGTAGTAAGCAATCGGATTAGGGCTCATGATTGTCTTCTGAGTCAGTACCTCCTTCATCACTACTCCGTCACTGTGTGAAAACAAGAAAAACTCCTTGTAGTTGGGGGTCCCTAACACTAGAGCAGTACTAATGGCCTCCTTCAGTTCTTCAAAAGCCTGAGTCATTTCTTTGGTCCATGTCAGTGCCTTTGTTCCCCTTTGTGCCCCTTTCATTGTGCCTAGTAATGGCCTGGTGTATGTGCTGTATTCAAAGACCCATGCTCTGCAGTAATTGCACAACCCCAAAAACTGTTGCATTTCCCTTACTGTTGTGGGTTGGGGTGTTTTGTGTATTGCCTCTGCTCTCTTTAGGGCAATGTGTCGGCCCTCCTAAAATATCATCTGCACAATGCACAGCACCTCCTGCTTGCAATACTGTAGTTTGGCCTTGCACCCTTTGTCAGCTAACACTGTCAGCATGTGCACTGAGTCCCTTCTGCCCTGATCTTCTGCCTCACTACAAATCAAAGTGTCATCTACATATTGCAAAACTGTGCTTTCTGTCTCTATGTTGCTTAGATCCACCTGTATCACTCTGTTAAATATAGATGGTGACTTACAGTACCTTGTGGTAAATGAGTGTGTTTCCACTTTTGGTTTCGGTAAATAAAGCTGGTCAAGTCTTGTGAGTCTGGGTGTAGTAGCACTGAAAATAATTAATTATTTAAATCAATAATCGTGAAACAGGTAGCTTCCACTGGAATGCCACACACAATCTTTGCAGGGTTTGCTGCTACAGGATACTCTGCTTCTACAATATGGTTAGGAGGTCTTAAATCCTAAGTAAAACACCATGACCCCCCCGTTGGCCTTACACACTGGGTACACCATTGTGTTGCATGGAGATTCTGACGGTACCAGAATGCCTCTGTCAATCAAAGCTGACATTATTTCATAAATGCCTTCATCTGCTTCCTTGGTTAGGGGGTATTGCTTTACCCTTGGTAAAATCGCTTCTGGTTTCAGTTTAATCTTCACTGCCCCTATGCTCTTTATGCAGCCCATGTCATAAGGACTTGTGGTCCATAAACTGCTGGGCACCTTGGACATGTCCTCCTCCCAAAATGAGGGTGGCGCCTCCAGCGCCATAACTATTCTCTGTGGCACCTCCCTGTAATGCATCTGTAACCAATATGTTACACTCATTTTGAACTATTAACAATTGTCTACCTTTCCTGTCTCTCTTCTCCAAATAGTTCATCAACTGTCATTGTGGTCAGCCTGCACCCCTCTGCAACTGCAATTATTGCTCTCCCTGCCCTCCCAGTGTCATCCACTCCATGTATTGCAATCCAATCCTCTCTTGCCAACACTGCCTCTATCTCTATGGACTCTATTGTCCCTTCTGGCTCATCCAATGGCATCTCTGGTATTCGCTTGGAACTCGTCACACCTTCCCTGCAATGCTGGCATCCATGCAATGGCAATGTCAGTCCCATATTGAAACATCTCTGGGTCCACTGTCACCCCCCTCTGTACTGTGTGTCCACAATATGCTTGGATGATCTGTTTTACATTTAACATGTGGTATCCACTTAATATGTCGAATGCATTTTTTCAAATGACAATAATGTCTAAAACATTTGGCCCAAAAAAAAATCTTGAATGTGTTATTTTTTTAATGTACAAAAAATGATTTAAAAAAGGAGGGTTGTGGGTGAACCCCCCCATTTCGAACAGAACATTTAAAAAAAGACATTCGATTTTTCTTTCCGGCCAAATGTTTTCAACATTATGGCATTCAAAAAAATGTAATTCGAAATAGTGTAGGTAAACCTTAACATTTGTATGCCTTGTGTTGACCACACTATACCTTTGTCTGTGAACGAAATAGTCATGTTTAGTCTGCTCATGATGTCTCGCCCCAATATGTTTACAGGTATCTGTCGAGAGTAAAGCAAAGGTAGTGATAAGTCATGATCTCCTATTTATAGTGAGATATGATCAGTTAAAGGAACCACTTCTTGAGCCCTAGAGAATTCTTGAGTGTTCTTGGCATTGCCTGGCAACTTAAATGTTCCCTCACTAATGCATGACCTAGTCACCCCAGTGTCAACAAGAAAGGAAATGTTTTGTCACCTATTACCACCTCTATGTGACGTTCCTTTGCAGTGTTGGGTGTGACCGACAGGATGGGAAACATCAAGTTCATCTGTGGGCTGTCCTGTTGGGGGTACATGGATAACCCATTCCCTGTAAAAGGGTTGTTCCCCACCATTCTGACCCCTCCCAGTCGTCAGAGGGGTACTGTTGCCACAGCGTCCACCTGTCCCGGTGAGCGGTCATCCTGTATCTGGGCTAGCTTTTGGGTACTCCCCCTAATCTGTGGTGCTTGTAAATAATGCACTATCTGTGCTGTCATCTGTGGTACCTGTATCTGTGCTGTGGTTGCACCGATGCTGGTGGCTGTGCTTGTGGTATCTGTTGATAGGTACCTTGCACCTGCCCTTGTGGCTGCTGGTCCTGTGCATAATAATCTTCTTGGCCTCCTTGACATTTCTGTTGGCCGCGCTCTCCCCAATTCTGTTGTATCCCTCCAAATCGGCATGCTTGTGAAATGTGTCCTTGTTGGCCGCAGGTCAAGCACTGTGATGGCTCTCTCCCATGTCCTGAAATCCCCCCTCCCCCGAAAAAGTCCCCTGAGTTCTGCTGCATCTGCTGTCCTTATCCCTAAAGCCCTCCTGGACACCCCCTTGGTTGTGATGCATCTGTGGCCTGGAGCCATGCCCCCTTTGTAAACCTCGCCTTCCTCAGAATCCCTGCTGTGGGCTGCCCCACCCCATGTACCCTCCCCCCATGGGCGGTGCAAACTTTTGGGGTTGCTGATAGTGCAGCTGTGCCTGTGGGTTGGGGCTGGTTTAAATCACCCCTTCCATCACATACTTTGATATCTTCTGCTGCACTAGTTTGGCTTCATCTGCCTTCCTATCTTCCATCTTTTGCTTAACCTTCTCCTGTCACAATCTACAATGATGCACTATTGTGAGTTGTATTTCTGGCCATCCCTTTGCTTCCATCCGCACCAGTTTCTTCCAACTCTTCTGTACTTGCTCTGATAGTCCCTGCACTAAAATATGATAAAATATTTCTATTGTTTTGTCCCTAGGCTCTCGAGTTTCGAGGCACCAAAGCTCTTGAATCTCCTTAATGTACTGCACAGGATCTTCATCTTCCCTCATTTTACGTGACGTAATCGCCCCAATGTCGAACGTGTCTGGGTACTGTGTTTGTAATGCTTGCCATACCGCTGCCCTGCAGTTTGCAAATGGCGCCCCATCATGCGCTGTGTTCTGTGTCGCCACCGCTGGGAATCCTGCCCTTTTCCATACGTCATTAGCTGCGTCTCCTAATATCGATACTAATTGTCCCTTTATGTCATCCACTGCTAGTCTGTGACCAGCTGTCATCTTCTCCATCTCATAAATCCATGTCCCTGCTCCCACACTCAATGATGGTAACCTAAACATTTTCTTTGTGTACTTCCATGACACGTACTGAGGTTTCCCCCTCCTCCCTCTAATAAAGGCATCTGTGAATATGCGTTCACCTCCTCAGGTGTCCTTTGATACAGTCTGATTTGTCGAGGCCCCCTCTCGTCCTACCTGTCTGTACATATATCTACTGGTTCCAATGTGGGCACTCTCCTGTTATCGTCATAGGCTCTGGACAATCGTCCTCTCGAGCAGGCTATGGCTGTCTCTGCCCTCCTTCATCCTGGGAGATCCCTTAGTCTATTAACATGTGTTGTGTGGGGTGCAAAAGTCGTTTTTCTGCTGTGTCTGCTCGTCTGAATCAGCCACTCCTTTTCTTTGTGCATGGGTCCTAAATTCTCATGACGCCCACTTGTCTGTCCCTGTGGACTGTGACTGGCCCTGTTCCCCCCTCTCGACCCCGCTGTGTTTGTCATCATTGTCAGATCCTGTGTCCATGATGCTACAACAAAAATCAGCAAAACTTAGTCTCTGCGATGTCAAGTCTGTGTTAGGTTTCATGCTAAGATCGGTGTCCACTAAATCATATGTGCTACCTCCTGCCCAGGAGACTAGACTAAAGTTAAATTGTTGCTGCCTTACAATTCCTCCCACGAATCGTCCCCCAAATCGTTTAGATGCCGAAAGGCAGCAACAATTTAACTTTAGTCTCTTCGCAACTACAAATTGCAATCAGGTATAAGCAGAATTGAATAGTTTGTGGAACAAAATAATTTGTGATTTTTATGCGAATTAGGCAAAACAGTTTACCTCAGAAGAAGAGCCAAGTCTCGAAACACGTGTCAGGCTGACCTTGTTCTAATTAAAACATTGTGCACCTGTGCACATTAAAACTTGTATTGTGTCTGGCGCAGTGTGATTGTATACCCCATTCAAAAATGTTTAATGTACACTCTGGTGTGTAGGGCAATACACCCACTCCATACAATCACCCGTAGCCTATAGACCAAGCATTACATAATTTGTGCAAGCGCTGGGAGGTCTGTGTTCTTGTTTGCCCTCCTCTTTGTTTGAATATCAAACAATACTCCACAATACTCACTACCCTCCCTTACACCCACAATTTCTGTTGGACTGGACTAATACTTCTGTTGTATGCTGTGGTGGGGCTGCTCGGCTGCCCACTGCCCATCAAGGCGCTCGACTCCTCGTCCAGGTCTGCCTGGACAATTTGCTGACCTCAGGCAGGATGATTTCCAAGGGGCTCTCGATGACCTTTAAATGGGCATGCATTTTCCCATCTTTCTCGAAATATGCGAGGGTCCCGCAGCCTCTCAGGTTTGGTGGCGAAGGAGTCAACCTGGTGCTGGGCTGGCGCCGCCAACCATCCTCTGGCTACCAACTTGTTGGGACAAACTCCCAGGTAGATTTGAGGGCCACTAGGAGTTTGCAGACTCTTGGAAGGTCCAACACCTTCCCCCAAAAGGAACATAGGCCCAGTCAGACAGCAAGATCAAACTGCGATTTATCACAGCAAAACCAACAGGGATCAGTGCAAGGATAGAAGAAATCTGAGGAACACACAACATCTCCTGGCTAGCAGGCCAGTTTTGTCCTAAAGTTGTGTCATAGTGACGTCGCAACCTGTGCCCCTCTCCAGAAAACCTATCACAGTATTTGATTGGGTACTGAGTAATAGTCCACCTATAGTGGACACTATACATGTTAATCTACTGGCTCATGCATGTCAGGTGGCTGGCCTGGTCCATCCCCAAATTGCTATCTCTAACAATGTTGCAGTGTGAGGGTCATACCATTGGTTCTTGCCTATTGCTCCCCTCCCGTAGGAGCCTGAACTGTGATTGGCTAGAGCTGACCTCCCCAGGCATGGGATCCGCAAAGGTTCTCAGCTCCTTGGCATACCTCCTCAAGGTAATAAGAACGACTATGTGTCTGTATTGTAACTCGTGCACCACCTCAGACTATGGGAGTGCCCGTTCATCTCATGCAACACTTATCTCATGTTGTAACATCTTTGTTGCAAGCTTTCTGTCTGGCGGCATGGGATCAGCTCCCTTTCCCAGCGTTGGTATTTGTACATTGACTGAGTGAGCCAGGTCATGTGTTCAGAGGCCATGATTTGGAGCTCTGCCGCTCTGAATTATGAAGAATTATTCGCATTTATTGCAGCTGGTGTTACTGTCGTTCAGGGAATTGAATGTCACTCTTATCTGGTGGCCTTGGCATCAGGTCCTTGCTCACACGTTTGCTCTGGTACAGCCTGAATTCAACTCACTCAGCTCTAGCTTAGAGTCTTGTGGCCTGCTGTAATTTTCCTAAACCATTATGCGGTTCCTACAGTGTCCATGCTATTCTGTATTCTCCATATGTAAGTCACACGTGGCTCTGTCTGGTCCCATAAGGTTATTTGCATATAAGCATGTGCAAGCTTCATTCAGGATCTCTTGCTTCTTGCAGTTTCTGCGTTGCGGCATTAAGCTAATGACAAAATAATAAAAGCAATGACAGTATGCATATGTATCTGTCCTCTAACTACAGAACTGTATGCTTGTGCTCTTCATGTATTCGAGAGTGTGTTTGTTTCCGATGTGCGGGTGGCTCGTGTGTTTCATGTCTAATACTGCTAAGTCGGAGTGTATCTAATGACGTCGGTAACGTGGCTTTAATCAATACTGTCAATTGAGGTCTCTTTAGTTGCAGCCTGTGTCTTCTCATCCAGTCTGGGGTACACTTGTACCACACATGGCCTCTAGGGCTGGCTAAGGGGGTACCTTTCAACATACTTATCTATCATTATAGCACTAGGAATTGGTCCGCAATAGTATGGGCGTTCACGGCATCTCCTGGCCTTCTTCTGTGTCACGTACCTTATGGGAGAGGGGGTGAATTTCCCCATCCCTCTTCAATGGCGCTCCAAAGTCAGGCATGTGAAGCCCTGGTGCAGCCCCTCTGGAGACCCATTCTCCAGTTAGATATGCAAACAAAAAGGAAGGGTGACAGGGGCGCTTCTCTGAGTCCCAGCTTCAATAATCTCAAACAGTCCAAAATGTTCTCCTCCTAGCGCGCTTTCATGCTTCAGAAATCTTCAGGGAGGCTGAATGGATTGAGGTGTTTAGGGTTGACTCCCTCTGGTAAGTACCAGGATGTGGAATTAGGGAATTCAGGTAACTGTAGTGTAGAGCCAGCCAGGATCCAACTATCCCCCATTTTTCAATATTAGCCCTTAGTGGGGAGGGGAGAGTTACCATCAGTATGGCACTCCAATGTCAGGCATGTGTTGCCCGGTGCAGCCCCTCTGGAACCCCAGTCCCAGTTAGATATGCAAACAAAAAGGAATGGTGGTGGTGGGGGCTACTCTGGGTCCCAGCTGCAGTAATCTGATACAGTCCAAAGACGTTCTCCTCCTAGCGTGCTTTCATGCCTTCAAAATCTTTAGAGAGACTGATTGGATTGGTGGTCGGTCAAAATCTTGAAAAAAAAATCTCGACTAACAATAAGGTCGAAAAAAAAAGACCGAAAAAAAAGTCACATTTCTCTTTTTTTAATTATATATTTGTTTTGGGGTCCGGGATTTTAAAAAATGGTTGCTGTTGGTACTCTTGTTCATAGGAGAATTGCCTAGCATTTCAGTGCTGGACTACCCCAGGTCAGGACAAAGACTGACATGCTTTGGATATTTCTCCTCTGTGAAAGATAGTGAACTCAAGAATCTGGGTAAGGCCCTCGTAACCAATACTAATGTTCGGCAGAGAGACTCCCAGGATCCCCTTGTTTTTGCATAATTTAAGTAACTTTGGGTCTCACCCTAAGTTATTAGGGGGATCCAGACATGATATGATAATGATAATGATATGATAGTTTCTTTATATAGCGCCTATACACATTGTGTTTCAAAGCGCTTCAAGGCAAGCGAGGGAACAAGGGAAAATACAATGACATTCTTATAGGCCATGAACAGTAAGGATGTGAAATTAACTATCGTACTCGGCCTGACGACATTTCGGATAGTGCAAGAGCTAAGACATAGATAAGGAAGTTAGGGGGAGAGTGGGAAGGAAATGGAAACAGACAGGCGACTACCGTACTAGGCCTGACGACATTTCTGGTAGAGCCGGAGAAAAACAAAAGGTGAGGGTGAGGGGTGCAGAAAGGGAGGAGAGGAACAAAACAAGCGACTATCGTACTAGGCCTGACGACATTTCAGATAGTGCTGGAGGGGACAGGGGGGAAACAAGTAAGGGGAGAGGCAACGGGGAGGAGACAGACAAGGTTGCTATCATACTAGGTCGGGGGACAATTATGATAGAGTAAGTGCATAGAAGAAAGTAAGGGGAAGAGGGGAGGAGATAGGAAAAGGGAAAAAGGGAGAGCAGGAGAGAACAGAGAGTAAGCAGTCAAAAAGAGTGGAGAAGCAAGAGTGGAGAGCGAATACAATTGCAGAAGTCAGTAGTAACACATAATGTTGCAAGCCAGGATACAAGATGAAGAGGGGAACAGCATGATTCAGGGCCATCATGAGTACAAGATGCAAAGGAAGTCCAGCATGAGAGTTGAGAAAGTGTGATGCACCGTGAATCAATGAAGTCCATAAAAGTCAAACCAGCATTGGCCACAATACGGTGATGGTGAAAACAGAATGTATCAGGACAGACTCCTGCAGAAGTAGGCTGGAGGGGGGCAGAGGGGAGCATGGTAGAAGAATCAAGCAAAACAGTTAACACCTGTGTGCGAGAGGGGAGGGGGGCACAAGGGAACACAAGGGAACACTTTTTTTCAGAGGAGAATTGCATAGACAGGAAAAAAACTGATATGTTTTGGATATTTCTCCTCTGAGAAAGATAGTGAGCTAAGGACTCTGGGTAAGGCTTTTGTAACCAGATTAATGCCTGGCGGACCCCACTGGTTATTTGCATCCCCCTGGTAAGTAGCAGGATGTGGCAGCAAGGAATTCCGGTAACTATAGTGTAGAGCCAGCCAGGATCCAACTCTCTCCCATTTTTCAATATTAGCCCTCAGTAGGAAGGAGGGGAAGTAACCATCAGTGTGGCATTCCAAAGTCAGGCATGTGTAGCCCTTGTGCAACCCTCTGTAGCCCCAGTCTCCAGTTAGATCTGCAAACAAAAAGGAAGCGTGGCAGGGGAACTACTATGGGTCGCAGCTGCAGTAATCTCAAAACAGTCCAAAGATGTTCTCCTCCTAGCGGGATTTCATGACTCAGCAATCTTCAGGAAGGCTGATTGGATTCAGGTGTTCAGGGTTGCCTCCCTCTGGTAATAAATATATAAATAAATAATCAGAGAGAAATTTCAATAACTACAATAGCAAAGTATAAAAGGTTCCCACCTTTTAAGCCAAACAATTTTTAATGAAATATTCCAAAGAAAACAAAATCCAAACATGCGCCGTGCGCTTTAATGGCACTTTTATGTGTTCTTGTGGGTAAGCGTATGCATTGGAAACATGACAACCTGGTGTGAAATCCTATTAGCTGAATACTTGAGCACGCAAACTTTTTTTAACGCTGGCTTTAAAAACACAGAACCAGCATTGCGTTTACCCGTTGAACAACGCTGTCCACCCACATGTATCGACTTGTGCCCTGAAAATCAGTACAGGACCAGAAGCAGAGAAATGTCCCCTCCAGTCTCATGGCTCACTTGCATGCTTCATATATGATGTGCGGAATATGTTACGCTCTGCTCAAAACGCTTTTGGGCCTGGTAAATATAAACATGTGGAAATAAGGCGACTAGCTAAGACAGTTTTGTGCAATGTTTAATTGTGCTGGTGAAAGGCACCGATTTTAGGCAGCTAACTGCCGCTTTGCATGTGCTTCCAAAACAAAAATGCCCCATTGCAGTTCTTAACACAATGGTCTCTTAAATAGGCCATCAATAGTAAATTACACCCAGTTTAAACGCTCTGCTTCAATAAAGAATGTGATCAGCAGTGCTTATGAGGCCCACAGGGCCTACCGGGCCACTGGGCAGGGTGTGTGTCTGTCTCTCCAGGGTCGCAGCAGGAGGTTGATGGCTGGCAAGTTGCCTCACCAGAAGAAAAAAAAGGGAGCCAAACCTCGAGGGACAACAGCCGCTTTTGAAAAAGATATTCCAGCAAGCTTCCCCGTCCTCATGCATGCTGCAGCGTGTGCCGCCCGTAAGCTCAGAGTGCACTGCAGCAAGTTTAGGTACTCTGAGCACACTGCCCACTCTGCAGCCTGCAAGAGGAGGGCATCAACGGAGACCTCTGTGCGAGGGCCTAGCAGGCGCGGGGTCAAGTGCAGCCGCACATGCTGCACACGGCTAGCGCTGGCCCTGCTTCTGGACATCGAAATCTCATGTGCTGTTATGTGCTTGTATATAAATGCCCAGGCTGCGCAGTGCTCCGGTGACAACAAGCTGCCTGCATCCATTCAGCAGACAGCAGCAGCATGTTGATCTTAGCAACCTGCTTCCACTCGAGGCTATGGGGCTGAGGACAGCAGGACTGGAAAGGTAAAGACGGCAGTGGCAAGTTCTTTTCTTCTTTTTGTTCCTTTTGATGCTTGTCGTGCTTAGCGACACTTTTTGTTTGGTGTTGCCTCTGCCAGTGTCTCCTCTCTCTCTCCTCCTCTCATTCTGCGTCTTTTTACCAGCGCTCTATCATTATCTCTCCCCGGGGCCTCTTCGGCTGTGTCTCTACTCTGTACTCCCTCTGTATTTCCGTCCTGGCTGTCTCTCTCGTTGCTCCCTCTTAAAGGTCTCCAGATTTCTGCCTTCCATTCTGTCTCGTCTGTCTCTCTGCTTCTGCCATCTTTTCTTTGCTTTCTCTCTTCAGTCTCCACTCGCAGCTTCTTATCTGCTCTTCGCCTGTCTGTCCTCTCTCCCTCCTATTTTGTATCTTCTTTTCCAGCTATTTTGTCTGGCTGTGTATCTACTCTCTGCACTCCCTTCCTATTTCATCCTGGCTGTCTCCCTCGTCGCTCCTTCTGAAAGGTCTCCAGATTTCTGCCTTCCATTCTGTCTCGTCTGTCTCTCCGCTTCTGCCACATAAGAGATGTTGAATATCTAGTTTCCCTAATCTCTTGATTTTGGTGAATGCAACGTATTCATTTGTGTAATTATAGTTTTTCCAAGTCAGTGTATGGGATTCAATGATCGCTATTTTAGACTTCTGTGCAATGATTGTGTATAGCTACTAATAGTAAACAATACATGAGTTCTGTAGGGCAGCTACAGTGCAAGGCTCTGCAGAAGGAGTGATTGGCCTAGAATCAAACTGTTATGTTTGTGGAATGCTGGTGCCATGATTAAAGCCCTGCTGGCCAGGTACCAGAATCAGCACGTTGGACAGTGTACCACATTTCTTACACAGATATACATGATAAAGTAGCCTATTGCATCCTTAGTGGCGGTACAGAAGCTAAAAGTGGCACCTGGAGGTTTCCAGTCAATCATGTGAAAGGAATGAATGAGGTATTTTCGACAGGGCATGTGTTCCTGTGTGTGCAAAGCTGTGAATCGGTTCCATTGCCATGAAGTGGAGGGAAGCTGAACACTGTATTACATGTGGATGGGTGCTGCATCATCCATCCATAGCCATCCATCCACCAACACACCCATCCATCAACCCACACACACACACACACACACACACACACACACACACACACACCCATCCTTCCATCTATTGAAATGGTAAGATAGTTTTGCATATAATGGACTTGGATTTGAGAGTGGGATTAGTTTTACATTGCACCTGTCGCGAGAACCCACCAGGACCCACTAATGTGGAGTGATCTCCTGCCGGGCGAGTGACATCCTGGTCTTGCAGTCAGTATAGATACCACATGACAGTTCATGCTGGAATGATTGCGTAGGGCTGAGTAAATTGATGCAGCTAATCCTTGTGTGTTTCACGAGTTGACAGTGGTGGTGTGAGAACTAAAGTGCTGGGGCACAAAAGAGCTTTAGGGAAGCCAGTTATGTTATGTTTATTTATACCATGCACTGCTGTCACCCAGGGGCAGTCTCCAGGTGCTCTCGTGGATCTGCAAGAAAGAGGAAACGGTTGATTAGTGAGGGTAGAGGGATAGGATAGGTCCAGAACCAGGAGAAAATGGTGTCTGTGTGTGTTGGGCTGCGGATGGGCTGATTGTGTGCACTGGCTTGTATCTGTAAGGGGGAGGCTCCATGCATGGGATGCTTGATTTAAGTGAATGTCTGTTATGTTGGCTGTGTGTTGTTATGTGCAAATAATTGGCTGGTGTTTAAGGTTGTGGTTGAGCACACTGGCTTGTGTATCCATAAGGGTGAGGTCCAATGCCTGGCTTGTTTGTTGTGTGCGAATGTCTGTTATGTTGGCGTGTTTTATGTTTTAAGTTGGCTGGTATTTGGTTGTGCACACTGGCTTGTTGTGTCCGTAGGGGTAAGGCCCAGTGCCTGGGGTCGTTGTTGTATGTGAGTGTTAGTTATGTCGGGTGGTTGTTTGTGTGTAGTTTGGCTAGCCGAATTGGTGTTTATAGTAACAGAGGTGTGTAGGAAGGGAACAGGAGAGGGGTGGTTAGTACATTGGGTACTCACAAAGCTCTTCTAGGTGGCTAATCAGCACGATTCAATCTAAATGTGATGCATGGCTAATTTCCACAATTCTACCTAATGTAAGTGTCTCCTGTGCAACTTTGTGCAAGAAACGGGAAAGAGAGGTCCCCCAGAGATACATTTTGCTGGGGCCTGTTGGCCTTAGGGTTCTCCCAGACTCAATTGACAAGACACTGAGGGGATTTACCCAAGGCAAGCACGCACCTGAATGCGCCACCCACACATTGGAGTGTCGAAAGCTGTGTACACCAATGCAGCTGAAGAACAAGGAGAAATGAGGGATCTGTAAAGAGGGGCAGGTAGGGCTGCAGGGTGACCACCACCACTCAGAGGAAGGTAGGATACCACCTTAGCTTGCACTCGGTCCATTTAGGTTTCAAAGATGCAGCTGACAGCTGTCCCCAGTGTCACTAGAATATTTTTGTCATTTTGATTATGTTAGCGTTTCCATATTTGGAGGATGTATTCGTGGTCTTGCCACTAACAATGGAATTGTTTGTAATTGTTTATTGCTTTTGTCCCTGTATTAGTCCTCTTCAGATTGAAGTGTGGACAAACTAAATAGAAAATCACAGACCCCCATCGGGTAGTCGAACAGACCATATTGGACTTTACATTCCAACATATACCATTTAGCCGCAGCTAAGATGTTGCTGAAGGCACAGGAAATACATACTCCTTCATTCCAGGAGGCCACACTCTACCACATGGAGGTGTGTGGCCATCTGACTTGGATGTCTCATGTGGAAAATCGAAAAGAATCCCGTGAGTCAAAGATACAGCTTGCCTCTCGTTTTATTGCGACAAACAGATCAAATTATGGCAGCCATCTCTTTATGTGCTTGTGCAGTCCCAATAATAGCAAGGTGCCCATGTGTGGCCTGCTAGTGGTGGAATTAAGTAAGTGACAGAATGTCTTTAGTGCCGAGGTGCACCGTTGCATTGACTGCATTCATTAACATATGGTGATTCATTTAACGGCAAACATTACAGGGTTAAGTCATACAGATTCAGGAGGTGACCCATAGGCCTCTCTGCAAGTCGCACATTAACACACATCACACAGTAGATGCCTAGATGCCGCCTCCTATGGGCCCTGGTCCCAATAATGCTTTCATGGTGTGCTGAAATCAGCATGAACTACAATGTGTGCTGTCAGAATAATGCTTGGAAAGTGCAGCATATCTTGCCAGGTGTTCTGGGCTCTGACCACGCAGGACCCAATAGGTGAGCTCCATGAAGCCACAATGTATTTAATGTATTGTGTTCTATTCTAGGTAGTTATTGAGCATGGATATAGCTTCTAAAAGCAGCAGAACACTTTACAACAATTGAGTAATAGGAATAAAGGTAAAGGAGCAAAGGTTGCAGCTGGGTACAAATACATTACAGTTAAGCAACAGGTGCAGAAATGAGGGTGAGATGGGGTCGGCCGGTGGGTGGGATTATGCGGTGTATGTGAAGAAGGTGCTCCTTGAAGAGGAGGATCTTGAGCACATTTCTGAATCACAGGAGAATGTGACTAATGTTATGGGTATGAGGTCCCACATCCTGGGGCAAAGAGCAAGAATCCCCATGTCCTGTTATTTTCTGTTGTCCATGTTTGCAGCTCTATTCTGGCCAGGTCATGGCTTCTTGTGGAGCATTGGCCACTAGAGTTGGTGACCTTGTTGGCAACATAGGAGGGCACATGCAAAGTAATGGCTTTGTAAATGATGTAGCTAGTTGTGATGGGATGTGTACTTGTAGGTGCAACCAAAGCCATTTGATGACTGTGGGTGTAATCTGTTGTAATTTGCAAAGGTCTTTGATCAGAAGGGCTGTAGGGTGATGGACACTTCTGATTGGTGCCAGGATAGAGGTGAGTAGGCTGAGGAGTAGGCCATTTATCTAATCAAAGCATATCAAGTTTACTTTGCTTATTCGCACAAACATCCATGCAATTCTACATCACATGCTCGGATATTTAATTTGAGAGCACAATCATCATCATACACATTAATGTCAACACAAATTCATCAGTTGCAAAAATATGCGCGACCCACTACTGAGAATGAACAAGGTAAAATAAGCTGTTCTATAGAATGGTTCACACTTAGTCAACAGGCTCATATACTTGTGTATATTTTTAAAAATGTCTGGTTTAACTCTAGGGTACTAAGGGTAATCACTGTGCTTAGAGAGGCACAGCTTCACCTCACTGAGTATTCCTAACTAATCAGAAATATGTGTCTGGTGTTGCTGTTGGTACTGTTGGTAAAGGGAGCGTTGCCTAGCATTTTGGTACAGTACTGTCCTTGTTGGTGCGATCAAACTAAAATGTGCAAATGGAAATGTCTGCTTTGTGAAAGGTACAATGAACTAATGTCTGGTTGTGGCCCCCCGTCAGTGGAAACCATCCCATAGAAACATTTATTTGGCCTTGTGTGAAAGCGCGACACCACACCAGCGATGGGTTGAACATGTATTTTATTACAGGTATACAAGTCATAAGGTAGAGACCCCCAACCCTCTTCACAACATCAATCAACTAGCATTCCTCAAAGGATAACATTCTTTATCAGACGTCCCATAACATTCCAATGTATCCAACAATGATGTCACGGCATCCTTCACACTGAGCATTCTAATAACATTGTACACAGTCTCAGTGCAATACTGAGACATTATCATAACACACCCCCCTCCCTTAACAAAATAAACTATATACAAATGAACTTTAAATTTAGTAACCAATGACATTACAACCTACAACAGTACAGTGATTGTAAATTGCCAAAAGAGAGCAGACAGTTGCTATGTCACTTTCTCACCTTAGCAACTCGTGATAAGTTCCATACTTGTCCACTCTCCAATTTCACAGCCCCATCAAAAACCTGAGTTACCTTAACGGGATCTGAATACAGTGGATCTCCCTTTCTTGCTATGACAGCCTTTCTTATTCTAACCATGTCTCCTACCTCAACACACGTTTTCCTCTTGGGGAATTTGTTATTGATTTTGGCTACCCACCTATTTTTCCGCTCGTCCACCCTTTTCTTTACTTCTTCCACAACTTTATCTGTCTCCCTTGCCCGGCCTAACCACGCTGGTGACAGCACTGTGTTGCCCTTCCGCCCTCTCATCAACTCAAATGGACTGACTCCAGTCTCAGTATTGGGAGCCATTCTCAGCGCATACATCCGTTCTTTTACAGTTACCTTCCTATCCAGACCCATTGCACTACCTCTCCTGATACCTTCCATAATGCAGCGATTGACCCTCTCAATCATTCCGTTAGCCTGAGGATAATACAGTGCAGTTTTCTTGTGTTTAATACCACACTTGTGCATATATTCTTGAAAGATACTTCCCGTGAACTGCGGGCCATTATCTGTCAACATACTTCTAGGTAAACCCTCCCTTTCGAACACATCTTCCAGGAATGCCACTACGGACACTCCTGTTACATCCCTCATGATCTTAAACTCTGTCCACCTCGAGAACATGTCCACTAGTGCAACAATAAAGTTACCCCTGCCCCTACCCATATCTACCGGTCCTAGAATGTCCATTGCCAAATCCTGCCAAACGCCTTTGGGACTCTCGACATTCTTCATTGGTTGCGCAAATGCAGATATGTTTTTTCCTGATTTGGTACAATCAATACAACAACCAATTACCCTCTCAATCTCTCGGTCTAGTTCCGGCCACCAGTAATCAGCCTTGATCACCTCCTTAGTTTTATATGCACCAATATGACCCTGGTGCGCTAAATCAATGATTTTTCTCCTCAGTGAACTGGGCACAACTAGCTTGTCCCACCGATATACCAAATCACCCTTTACAGATAGTTCAAACCTCACCTCCCAGTAGGCCCTTTCATCACTAGATAACAATCTCTTTTCGGGCCAATCACCTCCAATGAATGCCGCTATGCGTTTCCACATATCGTCCACAGCAAACGCATTGATCCATTCTTCCTTGTGTATCACGCTACCACTAGTGGAAAACACCATGACCTCAATTTCTTCACATCCATCGACACCACATTCGTCCTCAACTCTTAACCTTGAAGCATGATCAGCCTGTATGTTGTCTTTCCCTGGAACCACCTCTATACTAAACTTGTGGCACTGTAATCTCGTGACCCAACATGCAACCCTTCTTGACACTTTGTCCAGTCCCTTACTTTCAAATATAGCCTTCAATGGTTTGTGATCAGTCCTCAATACAAATTCTTGGCCCCACACAAAGTTTTTTAACTTTTCAATTCCCCAATGACACGCCAATGCCTCTTTTTCCAAGACGGAGTAATTGAGTTCAGCTCCCCTCAACATTCGTGAGGCATGTAACACTACCATCTCCAATCCATCCCTCCCAACCTGAGACATCACCACCCCAATACCACTCTCACTTGCATCCACTGCTAGAATTGTCTTTTTTATTGTGTCGTACATGGCCAAAGGTTTAGCCATGTCGATTTTGGCTTTAATTTCTTGAAATTCTCTCTCACATTCCATACTCCAATCAAACTCTACACCTTTTCTCAAAAGTGCCCTCAATGCTGTTACCTTGTCGGCATAATTCTCTATGAATCGATGATAGAATTCTATTGTCCCCAAAAAAGAGCGCAATTCTGCCTTATTCCTGGGGGATTGCATCTTCTTTATACCATCAACCAGCTCTCTTTTTGGCTTCAAACCCTCCTCCGATATCTGATGACCTAAGTATTCCACTACCCAAGTGGAAAACACACATTTCTCACCCCTCAAAGTGATACCACGGACCCTACATATTTCCAACACAGATTTCACTGTTTTCTCTAGATCTCCTTCAGTATTGCCACATATTAATACATCATCCTGAAAACACCACACATTGGCGATACCCTTAAACAACCTATACATCACCTTCTGGAAAACCGAGGATGCTGATACCAAACCGAAGGGCATGCGTCTAAACTGGTAAATACCATCATACGTAATGAAGGCTGTCAATTTTCGTGATTCCACATCTAGGTTGATCTGGTGATAGGCACTCGCCAAATCTAACTTGGCAAAATACTTAGCATTGCCAATCCTGCTTAACATTTCACCCATGTTGGGTAAAGGGTGTCGGTCTGCTACCACACAACGATTTAATTCTCTCAGGTCAATGCACACCCTCAACTCCCCACTTGGCTTTTTAACCACAACCACCGGGGATACCCACTCAACAGCCTTAGCAGGCTCAATGATACCTGCTTTCATCAATTTCTCCAACTCAACACTCACCGCACTGCGCACGGATAATGGTAAGGGCCTAAATTTAGCCGCCACTGGTTTACTGCCATCCTTCAGTGTTATTTTATGGACCATACCTTTGAGACAACCGACGCCTTTATTGAAAACATCCAGATATTTAGCAATTAAATCATTTGGCACCATATTCGCACTATCACGTTCACATTCTTTCCCTACATTTAACACTTGTTCTTCACTATTGGGGTCTAGCTTGATGCATAAACCCCTTTGTTCTTTCCATCCCAGCAACGTCTCACCATGTTTTGTGACATACACTTTGCCGCATGTAACACGGTCTTTGAATCTAAATCTCGCCATACAACATCCCAAAACCTCAATTTTACTTCCATTATATCCACCTGGTGTCTTATCTGACGGACTCAAATCACTCATCCTCCCACCAACCACATTTTCATATACAGCTTTAGACATCAATGTAATTTTTGAGCACGAATCAGCAAGCATCCTAACTTGACTCCCATTAACCTCAACCCATGCTGAGGGGTGCTCGCACTCATCCATCTCTTTACATTGAACCATATTCACTGTTACGATTTCACTATCGGAAACCTCATACTCCTCTGATGATGGTCCATCGTGTTTCTCCCTGCACCAATGTTATAGTTAGAACAACAAATCTCAAAATGCCCCCATCTCTTACAATTGGTACATTTAGTTTTCCTTCCAGGGCATATCGGCGATGAAGATAGGTGGCGAGAACTCCCGCACCGAAAACATAAACGTTTGTCCTTCTTCTTCCCAAGTTTCGGTACACCCTCCCTTTGAGACACTCTAGTGGATGTCTGCGACATCTGAGATGCATTGCCACTTTTTCCTTGGTTCGTATCTCCGGACCTTACATTTCTGCCCTTCTGCCTTCTCTGTGTTCTAGACACATCCCTTTTTTTTCATTAACTTTGAGAACTTCCACCAGTTGCTCCACTCTGGTACCCTTTGTCCCCAATTTTGCCACGCACTGTAACGTATGTTCAATTCTTTTGGCAATGGCAACCACCTCATCTAGACCGGGATCGTCTTTCAGCCAAACTTCTTCCCTAATCTTGTCATTTCAGCAATGCAGCATGAATTGATCCCTAATGTGTTCGTCTAGGCTCTCACCAAACTTACAGTTCAGAGATAAATGTCGTAGAGCAGTGACATAGTCTTCTACTGATTCTCCATCATGTTGTGACCTCATTCCGAAATGATATCGTTCCAAAACAGTACTTATCTTCAATTCGAAATGTTTATCCAGCTTAGCTAGTGCAAGATCAAAATCATTCATGCCTTCTTCAGCATCCAACTCGCTAATATTAGGCAAGGTTTCAAAAATCCTCTGCCCTTCATATCCCAACAAGTGCATGAGCATAGACACCTTTCTCTCTACGGACATCCCGTTCCCACATGTAGCTTTCACATAATGAAGAAAGCCTTTCTTCCATGGTCCCCATTTGATCCTTGGTGGATCCGGCGATGGCAGGAACATTTGTGGGCCTGGTATCCCTGACACGGCCATAAGTGCGCAAGACAATGCCTTAAAATACCACAACAGTTAATGCCACCCAACCCTGGCTCCTTAGGAAGACAGTATTCCAACGTCACTGGCACTGCAGTTCTGCAGGGAGAGACTCCGGAAATTACTGACGCCCCCCCCACTCTCTCCCTGACTTGGGCAGTGTTTGTCCCAAAACAAGAGTCTCACCTTTGGCCGCTCGCTCTTCAAATGCCTCACCTACACGGGTTCCTTCCTGCTAGTAGACTCCCTGTGCCTCAGTCGCTCTCTGTGGATACAGTGCTCTGTATCGAAGAGCAATTCCCTCGTCCTCACTGTGTCTTCCGGACACGTGACCAGAGGGCGTCGGGTCCTTTACTTGGGACGTACCCGTCGCTCTATGTGGATTCCCTTGTCCTCACTGTGTCTTCCGGACACGTGACCAGAGGGCGTCAGGTCCTTCACTTGGAACGTACCCCGCAGCTTCTCCCAAAGTACGTCCTGAGCTCGCGCCGGCTTCACTCCTTATCAGCTGAAGAGGGGAAATGAATACGCTTATGCCGCCAGGGAATCCATGAAAGCAGCGCTGCCGAGTGCCGCCCCAGCCAATGCCCTTCGAAGCGAGGAGGGGTCCGGACGACTTCCTCTACCGATGAGGAGGCAGTCCTGTTTGCTGTTCCTGTTGAGCGGTAATCTATACAGCGGCAAGGCGAAGGCGTTTCTCCAGGTAAAAGCTTTGCAAGGAAAATGAAAAGCTTGCTCGTCCTCAGACCAGTGCCTGGTTGGGAGTCTCGGATTCGATCAGGTCACGGTATCACTTTCAATGGGGATCGATCAGCAGGCATCAGTGTGCTGAGATCCCATCCTCGTCGCCATATGTGAAAGCGCGACACCACACCAGCGCTGGGTTGAACATGTATTTTATTACAGGTATACAAGTCATAAGGTAGAGACCCCCAACCCTCTTCACAACATCAATCAACTGGCATTCCTCAAAGGATAACATTCTTTATCAGACGTCCCATAACATTCCAATGTATCCAACAATGATGTCACGGCATCCTTCACACTGAGCATTCTAATAACATTGTACACAGTCTCAGTGCAATACTGAGACATTATCATAACACCTTGCCCATTCGCAGTCGAGGGGCTCACATATTTCTGCAACACAAAATCAAATTCATGAAGAGAAATAATTGGCAGCAAAGCATTCAATATTCTTGAACATGTTCCTCCATTACTAACAATTGTATATAACATACAAGAAACTGTTCAGAAATGTAAACTGAATATTCTATCGGGTTGCACAAGTAAAAAGATTTCAGTGAAAAAGTGTACTGGAACCAGGAAGGTTTTCTAATTCACAATATGTGAACAAAGCATTTTCTAATGAATTTGGATTGGTATGCTGAAAATAAATAAAAATACATTTTTAAACAGGTTTGCTGTCCTTTTAGGGAGAGGGGTAGTAGGAAATTAATCAATTTGAATGACAAGCTTTTGATTTGGACTTCATTCACAGAGCACCTCCGTCTGTAAAAAAAGTATTGACACATTTGGGACAATAGTCTACTTTTGGACATTCATTTGTAAGAAGCCTCTCAGAGAATGTAACCTTTTAATTCCTTAACAAAATCAGTGAAACAAATGAAGAAATCAGTGATTCCACAAAGTCTTTCACTTTCTAAAACAAACCCAGGAATAAAATTATTTATTTTATCTGGAGGGAGAGAAATGACCTCCTCGCTTTCCCAAGATTCAATTGTAAAGAGATTGAATATTTTAAATGTACAATGGGGCATGCATTCACATACAATTCTAGTTGTCAAATTAGATATCGTGGACATGAACCAGCCTCTGAGGTGTATCGGGGCTCCTTGGACTGGCACTGTCCTCTTGATGGGAAAGCACTGGGCTTCCAAGTCATCTGGTTCTCCTCCACATGTATTTGGATGCAGGTAACAAGATTTTCCCCAGACATAGTTACTTTGTAGCCCAGTTTAGACTGTTAAGCGGCTTCACTTCAACACTACAGCTAAGTCAATGCCTAGTCTGGGATGCTGAGGGAAACCCTTATTGATAGATTTTTAGGTCCAGTTCATGTACTCTGGATGACAACCCTTATATAACACCCCTCTCTTAGAATCCCCCTGACCCCAATGAGCCAAGAAGTAGGTCTGTTTTGCAAATTTAAAAGGTTTATTTGAGAAATATAACAATATATATCTATCACACTTTTATAATAAATTAATATTGGATATCACACTTAAAATATGACAGTGATCAACAATGGATAATGTTCTACTGGTAAACTGATTTGATTACTTAGAAGTAGTATAGAGGATGAGGTAGCTGAAATGCTTTATGGTTTCAAGGAAATGCAAGGTGGAATAAATGCAGTACAGAAAATAAACTGATATAGTTTCACAAGAGATAATATGTTCACTTTTCCCCTGGTGGCAATTCACCCCCCCTATATGCAATGCAAGGAGATGGAAGTAACACACACAGTCTTCAGGAATACAATCAAATACAATACGGAATTCAGTCCCCCCCCCAGCAAGCTTAGACAACAGGTATGCTTTTTAAAACACGGGCAAGAGTGCTTTGTAATGTGGTGGCAAGGAAGTGAAAAATGCTAAAATTGCTTTTAATTCCCTATAGGAGGTTCAGGGTGAGTGGTAGACACTTTAAATCAGTTCAGGTCAGCCCTAACAATGGTTCAGGGATGGTTATTAGGTTGCAAACGAATTTTAGCAGTTAGGCAAAAGCGGCTATCTTTTTACAGATGATGAAATCAGACCAAATCGCCAATCGCAGTAAATTTTGCAAGTGCGTAAATTGCGATTGCGGTAAAAGTATAAGGAGTAGGAAGTCGGATGCGGGGATGCGGATCTTATACGCTACAGGGGAGATCTTGTCTATAATTTCAAACGGTCCCTTCCATGTAGGCAAACATTTTCGCTGTTTGGCATGGTTCCTTTGATAATTGTATAGATAGACCCGGTCCCCCACAGTATATTCCTTCCTGGTGGTCTTCAGGTCGTAGTGGGTTTTCATGCTATCAGCTGATCTTTCTAGATTCCGCTGAGCATAGGCAAAAGCATGCTGAAGGTGTTTCCTTAAATTCTCTACATACTCATGATTTGTGGAGGCATTTATCAGTGTCTGCTCTTGGGTCCTGTAGAGCAAATGCTGGGGAAGCACCATCTTGCGTCCGGTCATCAACTCAAATGGTGACATTTTAGTTGCAGATGAAGGGGTAGATCTGATGGCCATTAGGACCAGAGGTAGTCGGATATCCTAACTTGGCCCAGAATCTGCCACAAACTTTTTTAATATGCTCACAATGGTTCAGTTGTATCTCTCTACTGCTCCAGAAGAAGCTGGCCTGTAAGCAATGTGTAGCTTCCTTTTAACCCCCAGTATCTCCCACATCTTTGTCATTACTTCACTGGTGAAGTGACTACCTCTGTCTGACTCAATCCTTTGAGGTAGACCAAAACGGGAAAAGATGTGGTTAATCATCAGGGCAGCTGCTGTTTCTGCCTTCCAGTTTGGGGCTGGGAGACATTCCACCCACTTGATAAACAAGCATGTAATGGTCAACATGTACTTGTTTCCTCTAGATGAGCGAATTACAGGGCCTACAAAGTCGATTTGCAAATCTGACCATGGCAGTGTCATCCCCCTCTTTTGGAGAGGCGCACGGTGTGTGAGGGATCATGGCTGAAATTGTGCACACACAAGACACCCCTTCAAGTATTGGTCGAGGTCCTGCCCCATGTGTGGCCAGTATGCAACCTCTCTTAAGATTTCCAGTGTTGTGTGAAACCCCCTATGACCGGCGGTGGCCGCATCATGGGCGTGACTTAACATCAGGCTTGGGAATGAGGTAGGAACCACCCACTGATCATGGCCAGCTTGGGATTTCCTTACCAACAAACCGTCTTGGATTCGGAACATCTTTGGACATTTCATCAACACTCTAAGGTCCTCCTTCCCAATGTAATCGGTATCCGTCAGGGGAAAGTTCTCAGGGTCCTCAATGTGTTGGTAAAACTTACCAATTATTGGATCCCCCTTCTGAGCTGTAATCAAATCAGCATCAGGGGTCTCCTTACTCCATTGTGCAGTTGAAAGATCATTGTGAGCATTGGTCTGGGACCTAGTGATGGCAGTGACCTGGATTTCCCCCAACAGGGACTCTATTTCTATTAGATCCCCTTGGATGGCCCCGGTTTTGGCCAGCTGATCAACGAAGTCATTTCCAGTTTGTCTGGTCCCTCTACTTTGGAATGACTCTTGATCTTTTTCCAGTAGATGGTCATCCCATTCGATGTGACCAGATCATCAATATTTTGGATTAACTTCCCATGTTTCAAGGGTTTGTTATTAGCACATAACATGCCTCTGGTTTTCCAATTAACCAGGTGCTCCACGAACCCGTTCCGTACATAATCCGAATCTGTGATTATGACCAGTTTGTGGAGTTGATGTTGGACAGCAGTGAGGATGGCCTGATACACAGCCATCAATTCTGCCACCTGACTACTTCGGGGACCAATTTTGTATCCAGCGGAGGGTTCTGGGGACTCATTCTCCCATGCATTCCCTACGCCGGCCACCAGTTCTTTCTCCCCGTTGTTGTCAACATGGTACGAGCATCCATCCACATAGACAGTGGGCATTCCCTCACACTTGTCTTCTTCAAAGATTTTGTGTGGGGAATTAAGGTATGCCTCCATGTTGTCCTTGATTTTTAGACTTTCGTCCTCGAGACAGTTTTCTCTGGCACAATCATGCAAGTCAGCCAGACCTTGCGCGAGGGGACTCTTCTTGTTTTGGCCATATCTGACCTCCACAGGAAAACCTTGCATTGACAGAATCCAGGAAGTAATTCGGGAATTACTCACATTTCCGGGCCGGATTCTGTCACTTTGGAGGTATTGCAGAGGCTGGTGTGGAGTCTCCACTATGATGTGTTCCCCCTGGATAAACAGGTGGTAATTCTTCAATGCCCACACCGTTGCCAGGGGTGCCTTCTCACAATCGTTGAATTTTTCCTCCACAGAGGATAAAGTTTTGCTCGCATAGGAGATTACTTTATTGACCTTGTCATGCTTTTGGTATAATACTGCCGTCAAGCACGTATTAGAGAACCCTGTCTCCAGGAAGAACTCCTTGTTTCTGACATGGTAAGCTAGGCAAGGCGCATGTGAGAGGCTTCTTTTGAGTTGTCTTACTGCCTCGGATTGTTCTGGACCCCATTCCCACTTGACCCCCCCCTTCAAGAGATGAATCAGGGGTCTAGTGATCTCTGCATAGCCTTTAATGAACTTTCTGCTGCAATTAGTCAGTCCAAGGAGGCTCCTTAGTTCCCGCAGAGTTGTGGGATCCTTCAGTTTCTGGAGTGCTTCCACTTTCTTTTCTTGGGGACAGAGACACTGAGGAGTAATCTCATGCCCTAAGAAATTAACGCAGGTTCTACACCACTGTGCTTTCTGAAAGGAAAGTTTTGCTCCGGCGGCCCTCAACTGTGTCAGAACGGATCTCCGCTATGTGTTCTTCCACAGATGAACTTTTGATGAGGACATCATCTACATAAGCCAGGTTACCCCTCGCACCCAGGTCAGGCATGGCCTTATGTAGGAAAATGTTGAATTCATTGCCGGAGTTGAGGTTTCCGAAGGGAGTCTGGGACCATGTGTACTGCTGGCCCCCAAAGGTAAAAGCCAGTTTGTATTGGTCCTCCCTACTGACAGGCACGGTGCAGTATCCATTGGTTATGTCTATTGCAGTGAATACCTGTGACCCCTGGATCTGGGCCAGCCCTTGGTCAATGTAGGGCAGAGGCCATCGGGAAGTATGGACCCATTTGTTGAGCTCCCTAAGGTCAGTGCAGAGTCTCCACTGGCCGTTAGGCTTCAATATTCCCAGGATTATTGAAGGTGCTGTGTACTGGACGGATTATTCCCCGGGACTCAAGGTTCTTAATTATTTTAGTAAGGGACTCCATGGATGCGAGAGGCAAACGATATTGCTTCACAAACACTGGAGTCATTCCAGGGTCCGTGGGAATTGTTGTGGTGTGGATGTCGGTGCGACCACAGTCATATGAGTCTACCGCAAAGAGATCTTGGAAGTCCAAGAAAACTTGTTTCAACTTTTGCTTCTGTTCCAGAGTCACGCAGGCATCAGCTAGGTTGACCCTCTCTTCCACCATCTGCCTGAAGCCTGGAAAGACTTCTGGTTTGGCTATCTCAGCGGCCTCCTCCAGCTGGGTGGAGAGGTCCCTGGTCAGAGTGCTGATTTGGACTGGAGGCTTCAGGTGGAAAGGTCAGCCCTCATGGACTTGGAAAATCACCTCATCCCTCCTGAAGTCACAAGTCACATCTTCCTTACCATAAGGGCAAGAAGTGTACACCAGGAAGTTCCCCCCATGCCGGGTGAAAATCCTGTCTGGTGTTGTATTGTACTCACTGTCACTGTCAAAACAGTCCTTGGGGATCGGTCCTAACAGTTCATTTCCTAAATCAATGGAGAAATGTCGGTCATCAACCGCCATTCCAATAATGGTGCCTGCGGCTAGAGTAATACTCTTTAAGTCGCTGTTATCCACCTCTATTGGAATGGTGTCATGTTCTATGTTGACTAATGGTGTTGGGTTTACCCCCAACCCTTGCTGTTGGAGAGAAGCATTTAGATGAATATAAGCATCAGGGTTTTTCAATTTTTGTCCTCTTTTAACTTTCACTTCCAGGGAGAATTGTCGGGTCCTTTCTGGGATGGTGACTTCCTCTTTAATCTGAATTTCAACTGCATAAGGTAGGAATTGAGCTGACCTAAATGCTTTTTCTGGATCATCAAAGCCCATGGGATTATCCGCTAATCGGGACCAAGCTTTGAAGTTTATTAGGTCCAAACTAATGGCAAAGCGATTGAGAATGTCACTGCCTAAGTAAAAGGCGGCAGTGACGTCTCGCACGACCCAACAATTATGGACTATGCTCTTGTTGCCAATGGAGATTTTGAGCATACACCTGCTTGGCAGGAGATGTTTCGAATTGGGTGCTTCCAGGTCCATTTCCCATTTGTCTATCAGTTTGAATGTGGGAATGGCTGGATCTTTTGGGAGTTGGCGGAACATGGCTTCGCTGATGAAGCTCCTACCGTTGTTCACACACACTCGGGCGAGGACAGAGTCCTTCCCATCATTTAACTGAACAGGGATGAACAACTGCTCTCCAATTTGCTGAATATCAGCCAGGCTCTGAGCTGATTTCACCTCTTTCTGGACTATAGGAGTCGGAGTGTCTGATGTGGATTGGTAAAGAATTTCAGAGTGTTTCCTTCCAGTGTGCAATAACACCTTAAACTGGAAGGAAGGTTGATTTTCAGAAATAGAGAGGACCCCCCATCACCAGTCCGTTGTACTACTGCTATTGCTGTCACGTCTGGAATCTGGTTGTTCTGGAAGTGAAATTCTACTTGGTCAGATTTTTGTTCAACCATGTGGCAGGTGCCATTTAAACTAACATGGTTGACACTCTGTTTTAATTTTATTGGTCGGCTAGTCTGGGTCCAGAGGACCTTGTTTACACAATCTATTAGGGGTGACAACCTTCTCAGGAGGTTGTTCCCTAGTAAACAAGGGGTGCCCTCTGGAGTCACTACTATGACCGGGTGTTTCACCATGTGTCGGCCAATTTTAATGTCCAAGTCTGCAGTCCCTTCGACGGGAATTTCCTTCCCGTCAAAGTTCTGCAGTTGTCCAGGAAGAGAGGGGAGAGGAATACGGTAATTCTCCCCCCTTCCTGCATTTAGTTCATCAAAGGCCCTTTTGGACAGAAGGGTAGCTTGAGATCCAGTGTCCACCAGCGCCAAAATTGTACTCTGCCCCTGTACTTGTACCAGGGCATAATATCTTCCCTCCTTCTCCTCAAGTGGGCAGAGATAATGCACATTTTTGGACAACTGGTGGGCTAACTTTCTGGTTTTGGACATTGCTAGCGAAGAGATTTGGGCAGAATTCTGTGGGGAGCCTGGGGAATCTGAAAGAAAAAGTTGGCAACTGGAGATCAGAGCCATTGTGGGTTCCCCTGGTTCCAGTTCTGGGCCACCCCCCCTTTTCGGAGGCAGTCACCAGGATGGGTTTGAACCAGGGGATTTTGACATTGTCGGTTCTGGGATGAGATGATGGGCGGCGGTAGCTCAGTCTCCACATCTCCCCAGTCTGAATTGGCATCCCTTGGGACCCATTTTTCCTTTGGAGGAGTTCCCCCATCTCTGAAGGAGAAGATCCTTTTCCCAGGATCTTCTGAGGATCCCTCTCCCTCAAATTGGAAGACCTGTACCTCCTCCACAAAGTGGGTCTGTTTGGGTCCTTTGTTTCTCCTACCCCCCTCTGCTCCTTGGGAGGCAGGCTTTCAGGGGCAGGAGATTTTGTTTCCGGTTCCTGGTTTTCCAGGGGCTGTTTACAAGTTGGGAAGGAAGCTTCCTCCAAGGGTTTACACCCCCCTTCCCCTTGTGCCTCCTCCCTGGGAACTGGTGGGTTATCGGGGTGCTGCCCCCGTCATTGTTCTGGAGCACCAGGTCCAGAGTTTGGGGCATTCTGCGGTGGCATGCTCATCTGAGGGTTCTGTTGAGCCCTCAGTATGTGACCCAGATCCCGTGCCATATTTTGGACCTGGCGCTCAAATTGTGAAACCCGCTCAGGCTGATACGGGGCTCTATTTTCTCCCCTGGGCTGATCCCGGGAAGGGTAGCTATCCCTTCTCTGGTAATACCCTGGGTTGAGAAGATTCGGGTACCCCTCCACCCTTGGCCTCCCCTCTCACGGATTAGGTTGTCTGGTTGTCAGGGAATTGGGGAAAGAAGGATGGATGATTTTGGGGCTGGAAATTGGGTGGATACCTGGGGAAAAAGTTCTGCCCAGGATTTGGTGAATTTCTGCCCTTCTGGGGTCGTTAGGAGGGAAGTTCCCTGAGTCAGGTGCTTGGCTGGATTCCCCCCCTTGGGCTGGAGGAGTCCACACATAACCCAGGATGGGTCGATTTCCCTTGTAGCGGGGACTTACATAATCAGGGGAGCGAGGGATCCCCATTTGTGGGACTACCTCCTTGACTCCCTGTCTGTGACTGGCCCGAGGGCCTTCTGGGCTGTGAATTATTTGGTGCAGGCAGGTTCTTAGGCCCCCCCATCTCCAAATCTAAAACGTGGGCAACCTTTACCTCTGCCACCTTAGCAGCAGGGGTGCTGTTGGTTTTGGGGTTTTTCTGCGCATTATTTTTATTTTCTATGGGCTTCTGCACCTCATAGATCCGGGTAGCCTGTTCAATGACCCAGTCTAAAGATCTTTTCTCATGAAAATCTCTCACGAGCTGGGTCATTATGTATTTGGGTAATGCATGGAAAAACGTATTGATAAATTCTCTGCTATCCGTGCGCACCCTTCTGGTGGTCTGCGCAAAAGCACGCTTTAATTCTTGCACAAACTCTTGTGGGGCCTGATCCTCCCCACATTGCAAATTGTAGGCTGCCTTGCGAGCCTCTTGAGGATTTCTGTGCACAGAAAAATGTTTCAAGATGGCCGCCCTGTATGTGGACCACCTTAAATGGTTTTGATCCTCCAGCCCTGCAAACAAACTGGAGTATTCTGGTGAGAAGGTCCATTTGACGTACTGGATGCAGCTTCTGCTGTCCTTCAAATGGAAAGTCTCCATCATTTGCTCATAGAGCTTCAAGTGTTCCCAAACAGAATACTTGGCGTTCTTATGATAAGGCGTGATGACACTCCTTATTGCCTTTATTTGTTTCAATGGGTCCTTAAGCAAGGCCCTTTTTGCCTTATTGGCCTTTTTGGTTTGGGTAACCCTGGTCCATTCATCCTCTGACTCAGAAGCACTGCTCCCAGAGGTGCCCGTCTGATCTTCCAGGTTTTCCCGGATTCTGCGAGCCTGGGAATGGCTGGCAGAATGTGGGGACCTGGTCTCCTGTGTCCTGTAATGCTCAGAGGAGTCTTCAGATCCCTCCTTGCTGCCAGGATTTGATGGGTACCCCCCCCACTGACCTAACTGGGCAGAGGTTTTCAGGATGCCCTTAATGGGCCTACTCTCCTGGGGTTCCCCACTAAATTGCACTGTGCTTGGGTGCCCACACCCGGATGCCCGCCCATCCATTCCTGGGAGGTACTGGCCTATGAGCCCCATACTTCTAGCTGGATAGTAATCTGTCATCCCCGTGGCCCTGGGCTCATGTACGCGAGGGGACATGGGGGTGGCAGAGTCCAGGGACTGGGAGAGATGAAGGTCTTTGGTACTAGGGCTCCTGAGGGTATGCTCAGGAGTTTCTCTTTCCCGGCGAACCTCATCTCTATCCGCCCCTGCTCCCTGTTGCAATGCAAGAGCCTGCGCTTTCAGTTCCTCAGTTAAGGCCTTACTAGACTCTATCAGTCTCTCCTGCATCGCTACCTGTTTCTGGAGCCTATCATTGTGCTGGCAGAGAGCCTCATTCTCTCTCTGTGCCTCCTGATTGGTCCTGGAGTACTGGGCCAGTCTTTGCTGCAGGAGGGTTACCTCCTGAGCTGTGTCCCTATTGGCCTGCTCCTTTCTTGCCAGAGCATCCTCCAC
This sequence comes from Ambystoma mexicanum, assembly GCF_040938575.1. NCBI lineage: Eukaryota > Metazoa > Chordata > Amphibia > Caudata > Ambystomatidae > Ambystoma > Ambystoma mexicanum. The sequence continues at coordinate 459,335,473 of NC_090935.1, forward strand.
CCTCCTGGTGTGCTCTAACAAGTTCTGGTGTTCTTTTTGGAGGTCACCCAGTCCCTGGAGGGCCAGGTGATTTTCTTCCATTTTCCTTTTTAAGTGGCAGACTTCCTGGCCTAAGGTATCCCTTTCCTGACTAAGAGCCTGCATCTGTGCCGCCAGGTCGTCCCTTTGCCTTTGGAAGGCACCAGCTTTCTGGCGCTCCTGGTCAAACTCTGCCTGGGTATCCAGGTCGTTCAAAATCAGTTTATTGCTTTCCTCTTTTCCCTATCTAGGTGGCTTTGCAGGGTGACTACCTGCTCAGCACATGCCCTATTGAAATCTAATTGTTGCTCCAGCTTTTTTTGGCTCTGCAGTAGGGAGTCCAAACCTTCTTGGTACTCCCTCTGTAAGGCCAGAAATCTGGTATCCTGGTCAGCCTTTTCCTGTTGCAGCACATCCATATCCTCCTTTATTTTAGTGATGTACTGTTTGCTGTCATTTTCTGACTCCTGGCTCCTGAGCAGCCTCTGCTCAGAAGAGTCCAGATCAGATTGGGCCTTCTCTAACGCCATCTTTTGCCTATTTGCCAGACCTTGGCCTTCAGCACATTTATTCTGTATGGCTCCCATATATAGGTACAAATATGCCGCTATCCTGGCAATCTTATTATGTTCATCTTTGGCTTTAGGGGCCATATATAGTTCACTCAGGGCCACATGTAGAGGACCCTGATCTCTCCATATATCTGACCCTGTTTCAGTGACCTGTTGCGCGATTGCCTGCAACCAGACCGTTTGGTCCTGATGAGTCCACTCACCTCTCACAAATAGCTTATGTAAGAAGTGCTCTCTGGCTATTTTGATGTCTACCAGTGTCGTCATTCTGGAATTTGAGTTCCTTCCTGACTTACAGAAGTTTGTATTTTATTTTGCAAAACAGACCTTCTCCTTAGAGCCTTCCTTTGAGGAGTGCTTTACAGCGTACCACAGTGTGGTGATCCGACCGGATGTATGTCTCCTGTCAGTTAGCACACTGTATTAATCTGCACAAGTGATAGATCTAACCCAGAATCTCCGGCTACAAGCCCCCACTTTGTTAAGCTGCTTCACTTCAACACTACAGCTAAGTCAATGCCTAGTCTGGGATGCTGAGGGAAACCCTTATTGTTAGATTTTTAGGTCCAGTTCATGTACTCTGGATGACAACCCTTATATAACACCCCTCTCTTAGAATCCCCCTGACCACACTGAGCCAAGAAGTAGGTCTGTTTTGCAAATTTAAAAGGTTTATTTGAGAAATATAACAATATATATCTATCACACTTTTATAATAAATTAAAATTGGATAACACACTTAAAATATGACAGTGATCAACAATGGATAATGTTCTACTGGTAAACTGATTTGGTTACTTAGAAGTAGTATAGAGGATGAGGTAGCTGAAATGCTTTATGGTTTCAAGGAAATGTAAAGTGGAATAAATGCAGTACAGAAAATAAACTGATATGGTTTCACAAGAGATAATATGTTCACTATTCCCCTGGTGGCAATTCACCCCCCCCCTATATGCAATGCAAGGAGATGGAAGTAACACACACAGTCTTCAGGAATACAATCAAATACAATACGGAATTCAGTTCCCCCCCAGCAAGCTTAGACAACAGGTATGCTTTTTAAAACACGGGCAAGAGTGCTTTGTAATGTGGTGGTAAGGAAGTGAAAAATGCTAAAATTGCTTTTAATTCCCTATAGGAGGTTCAGGGTGAGTGGTAGACACTTTAAATCAGTTCAGGTCAGCCCTAACAATGGTTCAGGGATGGTTATTAGGTTGCAAACGAATTTTAGCAGTTAGGCAAAAGCGGCTATCTTTTTACAGATGACGAAATCAGGCCAAATCGCCAAGCGCAGTAAATTTTGTGAGTGCGTAAATCGCGATTGCGGTAAAAGTATAGGGAGTAGGAAGTCGGTTCTAGGTTCGTTGGAAAGCCTAGAATCCCAGCTTCAAAATGTTGTTCCTAGCCCAAACGGTTCAAGAGATACGGACGATTTAATAAAGGTAGATATTCGGAATTAAAGTAAAACTCAAAATGACAGGTGACAGCTTGCAGCTGCAGAATTGGCAGGCACAGCTGTGCAGCTTTAAAAATGACAGATGACACGATTTCTAGGAGGCTGTTCTAATTAGGTTAAAATAGCTTGCATTAGATTATTTTAACTAAGAGATTGGTTCTGCACAGTTCTGCTAGGTACTCACAATATAAATTTGAAATAGGCCTCGTCACGGATCTGGTCAACACGTCCGGCGGCAGTTCTCTCTGCTCGGCGGGTCAATCGGGCACCGGTTCTGCTCACAGCGATCTGGATCTCTGGTTCTGCTCACAGCGGTCTGGGTCTGGTCTGCGGTTCCGGCAAAAGTTCTTGCCAAAGAATTCAAACAGCTCGCCCGGCTGTTGAATAGTTTGGTTAGGTTTGCTGGATTCTGAAGGCCTGCTGAGAATACTTTTGCTTGCAGTGGGCCTTTTAGGTTCAAAGTTCTGTAGTCTATGGGTCTCTGGTTCTGGTCTCTGTCTGGATGGGATGTCGGCCGTCAAAATGCTCTGCAGAAATGGAAAATGAATGTCTCTACCTGTCCCAGCAGTCTCTTTTTATGTGTTTTGGAAGTGGGTGTGTGTGTGGCATAACTGAGCCTGCCCCTCTCTACTTGTCATTGGCCCAATTCTCCCCTCTCCCATGATTGGGGGAAGGAAATGGATTGTCATCATGATGAGGTCTGTTTATGGGTCAGAGGATCCTCCCCTGGTCAATTTGCCCACAAATCTATATTTGATTCAAATACATATTTCCCAGATACACAATTTGTTGAAATTACATGTACACATTATATATTCCTTATGGTCCATGCTTGTCCGCCTCTGATCTTCCTGGGGGCTTGCATTAAAAAATGACAACATTTTGCGCTTTTTGACTGGTTTATCAATATCGGACATTTACCAAAAATTACACACATGTGCGCAAGGAGTATGAACATTAATTGATGAAGTGTCGGATTTATAACATGCAGACATTTGGAGTAAGACCCTATTTTCCACTAGCAACCCCCCAGAATACACCACAGGGTCCTAACACCTCTTAAAACGTGCACAGAAAAATTACCAGAATAATGATATTACTTATATAATTCTGACAAGTCCGTACTATGAATTATCCATCTTTTTTAAAATTATGCTCTGGCCCAGATGGGTGTGGTTTAGGTTTCAAAGCACATGGGGGAAGCTTCTGTCTGCCCCCGCCTCCAGCTCGGGTGGCTCCCAGAGGCACTTCTCCTCCCACTTCTCCCAAGAGGAAGCCACTTTACGGCCCCCCCAATATAACATTTGCCTGAGTCCAGGACAAGGCTTTGTTCAACCTCCTGAAGGTGCCCCTCCCCTAATCTAATCAGAGAGGTGGCAACTCCTTTTGGTGGGGAAGCAGGATGCAGCTAGGTCTGGGAAGAGTGGCTTAGCAGGTTTCTCCTGTCGGGGGAGGTTGTCAGGCAGAATTCAGCTAAATGTCACTTTAGTTCCCAGTTTAAATCAAACTTACAATTTTTACATATACATTAAATAATTACTTCCTTCAAGTCATTTCAGAATATAGTTTTACATTGTGTCCACCTCTTAGCAAGTCTTTCCTTGGCCTGGTTTGGGTTCCTCTGTTCAGTTTTACACAAAAGTCTGGTGGTTTTAAAACGCCAGCTTTCTGATAGTGGTGAGTACCGGTATTGCATCCATTTTTGGGATCTGTCTTAAATTACTACATTTCAATAGAGTGGTCTTTTGCTTGATAGTATAGGACCCTTGCTTAACATTGTTTTGATGGCATCCTTACAGTAGAGTGGTGATGTGTAACCCCCCACAAGAAGGTTGTATCTTTGGAGTGGTCTTGTGCCAACTGCGCAGTTCTCCTGGATTCTGGCGTGAATGTGGGCGGCTACAGCTCATCCCCGCATCCACCCATTCTATTGATTTAGTTTGTTCTGGGATAGAATAATGGGCGGCGACAGCTCATCCCCACATCTACCCAGTCTATTGATTCAACATGGGTCAAAACCCTTGACAAGACAATCCTTCTGGGCCCAGTGTCTCATCCCCTTCTGCAATTTTATTTGAAGTTTTAGCTGTCAAATTGTGTGAGTTGGAAGTAGCAAGAAAATAATTCAATCCTCTTTCTCCCATGGAGTTATGACTTTTTATATATTGGGCTAAACCCCACCTACTAGGATCACGTACCACCACCATTTTAATTGGACAGGTTCTGTGACTGTTTACTTCAATAGCCCATCCCCACAAGACTGGTCCCCTGACTTCAATTGGCCCATGAATTGAAGCACCATGATTGGATTTGTGTCTGCTGAAAGCAAGCCTCCTCCCTTTGGCTGGGAACATATGCTTGGCTCAAATATTCATTTTTTCTGTAACAAAATAATGTATTTTGAATTGTTATTGAGTGATTAATATAATGGTATAATTTGCATTTCTTTCACTTCGAGGACAGCAGTGTTATTAATATATTTAAATTATGCAAAAAGTGTGCATTTCATGATAAATCTTTTGTATATTTGTCTGATCAAGACAATTTCAAAATGATGTTCATTTTTGTAGTAAGATCTATAATGCAAACATTGTTAATCAGGCCCTGTGAATCTATCAAAGAGTCACTACTTGAAAAGAAAACATTGTTGCCCAAAACTTTGTTTTCTTGTATCGCTATTGCTTGCATCCCTCCCTTGCTACATTCCCCTTCAAAGGCTGTAGACCATCTTCTATAGGTCTCTGAATAATGTGACCCTAAGTTGTGCTGGGGAAGTATGGACTTTGATAGGTTCTGGGGCATTATTTGGACAGGTGGGAGTAAGCATCATCTTCATGTTGCGGGCTTAACATTCAGGACATTACATGATGTTACAGGTATGTGACCTTTCCATATCACTCTTTACATACATTTACCATTGTATACATTGCAATTTCATTGTTTGATGGTCCGGAATTAATGTTTTATGTACTGGAATATACGTTTAGATATTTCTTTGAAAAACACGTTTGGATCTTGCACAGAGCACTGCAAAATTCAGAGGATAATGAAATCGTTAATTGCGTGGAAAAATATGTGGTCACCTGTAGAAAGGCAGTATATTGATGTGTGTAGATAAACAATGACATTCATATTTTTAACAGTATTTTTTTAATCACAATACTTCTCCAACCACTTAAATATATACCTTATAATGTGCCTTGTATTCCAAAATTATTCTAGGGTATTCTGTTGCAGTACTTGCTACTGGGAGCAGTGTCAACTATGTGAGTGGCGCCCCTCGATCTACCTATACGGGTCAAGTCGTGGTTTACAATATGAATGCCCAGGGCAATGTGACAGTCATCCAAGTTCAAAGAGGAGAACAGGCAAGTACCAGACTATTTCGGCTGTATCAAAACTGAACCTTTCATAACTTCTGGGCTCAAAATGTATAATTAAACATTACTAACTAGGTATGTAAAGTAAGTACACACTAATGAACAAAGGTTTGACTGTTTTCTTGATTGATCACTCATCAACTGGTGAACCTTAGCATTATTCTATGATCCAAGACACTTTAAGGGTATCCACCACCAAACACTAGACAAGGATGCTTGTAACTGAAACAGTGCGATAAAGCACCTAAACACATAGCAAATGAATAGATCAAACCAGCCTTCTTAGGAAAACTAGTCTTCCAGAGCACTTCACTGACAATATTATTAAAACATGGATCATTTAGTCTCATGGCCAGGGACATTTGCCTTTGGGGAGGATTCAAATGACATGTGACACCATGCAAATCAAGCTTAACCTGGCCATTCCATTTTTTAGTTCGGGCTACTTCGTGGCGCTTGCGCCACCTATAAGCCGAACCTATTGCATTAGTGTACAGATGGGGAGAAATGGCATATGAGGAGGGACACAAGCATGTAGGTGTTATTTGGTTATTTGCCCACCCATTGACTGTGCAAGGGCATGCTAATCCATATGGCCATTCCCACCCAGTTCCCACCCCTCCCCACCTAAAACACCACCTCAAGCCTTACAATCAAACTTTACACTCAAATTGCCTGCCAGTGTTTTCTCAAAGCAGTCTTTTTTTTTAAGAGTTAATCATTTTATTTGCAGCTGTAAACCCGTTACTGGTGTGATACACATTTCTAAACCAGGTCTATCTTCAGCCATTCATTTTGTAAGCAGTATGCGTGCCCTTCACTGAAGTGCTATTAAAAACAAGCATTGGCAATGCCAACAGTTTTGGCTTGTGTATTAGGCATTTGCCAGGCACCACTAATAGATGCCAGGTACTCACACCATTGTGCACCTGCTACTATCAATGGGCAGTTAATAACACTATGGCAGTGCTGGCAATTGCCTTTCCCATGCCTACGCCTACACAAAAGCCAACATTTTTGGCGTCGGCAATGCTTGTTTTAAGATGTCTTCAAGAGAGAAACTACCCAGGCTCTGTACAATACAGCAATTCCCAAATTAGGTCAAGTTATTACACGGATATGATAAGGCTAGGCACTGTGGCACAGTATCACAGGTGTTTTCTGACCTTGACCATGGTGAGCACGATCATGAGGGAAAGAAATCCAGGGTCTAGTAGCACATAGTTTAAATCCGTCTTTGTAGATACATGTATCTAGATGGACCACTTCAAGGCCCTGCGACAGGTCTTTGATACCCAGCCTAGGTCAAGACATGGCACCGGAATGCAGCAGTGTTTTGCACAGATACTCAGACCCGGATGCAGGCTTCACCGCATGACAGCAAACGGCCCTGAATTGATGACATTTTGGGCGGAGATGAGGGACGGGGACCCTGAAATGCTGACGTGTAATATAAATTTAGCTTGTTAGCAATTTAGTGTTGCTCTCCCAACAGGGCTGCCTGCTCAGAGGGAAGTACATCTTTCAAAAAGCTGTTTTAGTAACAAGATGTGCTCTTTCCCATTCCTCTAAACAGGCATATACTGAACTGATTAAGGATTATGTGTAAAATCGGGCTGCAATTTAGGCTGTGTGTTTTTTTGCAAAACTGGCTTCCGGAAACTGGCAGAGACGTCATTTGCTGCCACCCATGAGGTCTCCCTTGCTACCCCTGTGGTCTCCCTTGCTACCTCTAAAAAATAATGGTAGAAAAATATATCTATATGTATATATGTTAAATGTAAGCTCCTGGGCTCCTGGGATGTGGCCAGTGGCTTGTGGATCTTTGTTTCTGGAGTGGCTAGCTTTCTTGTTCAGGCCTCTTTAAAAAAACGGGAATCCACAAGTGCAACTCTTTGAGCAGTGACCCTAAATAAGAAAGAATAGGAAGAACACAAAATGTGTCTTTCTGGAATTCAATACAATGATTGCTAGACTCATTAAAGGTCTATTTACAGGCACACTTCAGGGAGTGAGTCACTGATTTAGTCTGTTCTTAAACGTCTCAACTCAGCCTTTCATACTTCTGAGGTTAATAAATGAGTACCAAAACAGGTTGGGTGATATTGTATGTTTATTTGTTCTATAAAAATCGTGTAAGCGTAAGTGCTATATAATAACACATCATTATCGTTTGGCCTTGGACGTCTGCTTGCATTAAAAGTAATTTGCTAATATGGGGTTACACACACTGATATTAACAATACCTATGGTGATCCATTTGTGTATGAAATTTATATCACATTATAGTGATATCGTAACCATATTTTTCAAAGTGTACTTAGGAACAATGCTATGTGATGCCACTTCCTGTTTTGTCAAGGGGTGAAAGGTTGTGTTCCATCGCTTCCCGTGATGTCACTTTGAGGCGGGGTCAAATGACATCACTTTCTGTGATGTAATCAAAGGTCAAGGCTCGTGTGATGTCACTTCCTCTACCACTGGCATTTTGGTGAAATGACATCCCTGATAACTGGGGCAGATTATTGGACTGCAGAAAAGGGAAGGGTGCCAAAGGGTGTTATTATAAGCAATGGCCATGTTATGCACCACGTTTCCCATTCTGATACTTTGGAACATTCGTTCAATGCCACAGATCTATGTGATATAATAAGTGAAATGCGATTTTCTTAGGTTGTTGGAAAACAGAAAAAGGAAAACAAAACCGAGTCCTAGGCAATTTGGTATCTCGGAAGGGGTCACACGTCCTTGCTTTTAACACTGAATGTGCAGGCAGTAGCATGAACGGAAATGCGTGTGTTCTCATTTGCATTGGGCTATGTCACATGCAAATGGTGAACAGCCATTTGTCTGTGGGTCTCGTGCATACTAACAAATCATGTGCAGTGGGACAAATGCTGTGCGATATACGTCCAATGGGCTCCTTGCGATAGGTAGTCCAAGCACCCATAATGCCCTCTGGGAGAGACTAAGGAGGAGTCCAGGTAGACTATGGGCACGCCAAACAGGTAGAGATGCTTTCACAGACTCTGCCACCTGATAGAGGGGTGTCCTGGCACCCTGATCAAAATAAATCAGGTGCACCTGGGCAATGACTCACAGCATGGTAATAGTCAAACTGTCAGTATAAGTGCAGGTGAGGCGTCAGACAGAAAGGCAGATTAATCTGCCATTGCGTGGTGTGTTCGCCTTATGCGCAGCAGTGTTGCATGTCAACTGCTTCATATTTTAGAGGATCCCGCACACGACCCTAAAGTTGGGCACCCCAAGCTATCGCTGATCGATCCACTGTCTGTTTGCTACTAATGTATCTCAGTAACTCAGATGAATGCAATGCATGGTTGCTTACAGATCAACAGTCATGTGAATTCACACACGGGCAAACATCAGCTATTCCTTTGGGGAGGGGTAGACGTTTCACACAGAGTCACACATCCTGCGGTAACAGGTGTAAAAGCATGAATGTATCTCCATGTCTCTAAGTCTCACTGCACTCTACAGTGTGCCTGAGCCTGGTGCAGGCAAGCCAGCTCCTGAGCGCCACTTCTGTTGTCTGTTCCAGGTCGGCTCTTACTTTGGCAGCGTCATTTGTTCCGTGGATGTGAACAGAGATTCGGTGACAGACGTGCTCCTGGTCGCTGCTCCCATGTTCATGAATGGCCTGAAGAAGGAGGAAGGGCGAGTCTATTTGTTTTCAGTCACTAAGGTACTGTTGGTAGATTTGAAGACATACCAGTTTCTGAATGTGTCATTGTTCTGAGTTTACAGGGACGCAGGGCCTCAGCTACACACCGTCTGGCTTAGTGTTGTTACTCTGAATTATGGCCGAGTAAGGCTAGGGTATTACACAAACCTCACGAGCAGACGTAGTGGCAAACCATCTCATTCTACAGCAGGCCCCAGTCCCCCATTTAATATAAGCTCAAGCCGTATTCCACAAAGAAAAGCTCCAAACAGGCAAACGCCCCTCCTTCTCTGACACCATGTAAGCCTTGTCTCCTTCTGACACCCACCTGTATAGTTTCTATATCATGCGTCTAACTCTGGCTGCCTCTAGTGCTTACATCTCCGGCCCCCCATTATCACGTGCGTTCTCAGTAATGTCCCTTCTCACACAATCCATGTCCTGTGTTTCAACCAAGATCTCAGCTCGCAACATTACTTTGCTTCCAGCCGCATGCGCAGAAGCCTTCGATACAGTTGCCTGCCTCTCTCTGCTCGCTTCTTTCAGAACAACGAAGTTCTATCTCTTGCGAGGAAGAGCCTTTTCGCCTTCGAAGGTTACATTCCATATTAACATTTCAAACTTGCTCGATGGTCCATCTCTCATCGCACCACGTGTTCGTAATTCCTGTCATTGTCTCCCTCAGTCTTCTGCTCGCACTTCACTGCAGCTTGGATTACAGCTAACTCTGTTATGTTCATGCTCTTATGGCTACACATCCATGTTAATACTTAAAATGTCATACATTAACCTACTTCTGTAACCTCAAATTGTAATATTTACTTTATTGTCAACGCACCTGCAGCATAGAATCTGCATTTCAAATGTAATTCTCAAACACTGTAGCTCTTAAATGCATTTTCAATTAACTGACTATTAAATGAAAGGCCATAAACTACTGAGGTTGTTTATGAATTTGTATTTTTGCATTTCTGAAATCCTTTGCATCCTAGAGTGAAACATTGACCTGTGACTTCTACATTGTCTGAAATATTTTTATCTATGAGCTTTAGCACCGACATATTTCTGTCAAATCACTGCCTTTGTTGCAGCTTATTAAATTTGAATGAAGCAAACCATGAAAAAGATTATGGCGTGGACTGGGCGATGCCGTGCTGATAGCGCCAAGGCACCGCTACCCATAAGCAGGAAAAAAACATACTGCCCATCTTTTCCGATAACAGCGGGTACCAAATGTCTATGAAAGCAGTTCACAACACCCATACAACTATTAGACCCACTTAGACGTTGCTACCAGGACACAAGTAAATACGATGGACAAAGTATGTGGAGCACGATTATTGGTTCAAAAGACATGTTTAGAGAAACAAACAAGAGATACAAGAGTTTGAATCTACGCTCAAATCAAAGGAGAATACATGTAAGAACATAGGAAACGTCTGCAAGTCATGCATTAAGAACAGTGTGAAGAACTAAGCCACTATGCCTTGTATTAGGGAGTATTACAATATGATGGATGGACATACATTGTGTCTGCATTCAATAATGCATAAGGAAGGGAGCTAGGGTGTGTCCTATCCTCCTGGCCATGATTATAGAATGTTCATTCAATAATACAGAAGGAAGGGAGCTGGGGTATCTCTTATCCTGCTGATCACCTGTGCATGATTATAGAAAGTTCATTCAATAACTAATAAGGAAGTGAGCTAGGGTGTGTCTTATCCTGCTGGTCACCTGTGCATGATTATAGAATGTTCATTCAATAATTAATAAGGCAGTGAGCTAGGGTGTGTCTTATCCTGCTGGTCGCTTGTGCCTCATTATAGAATGTTCAGTCAATAATGTATAAGGGCTGAGCTAGGGTGTGTCTTGTCCTCTTGGCCACCTGTGCATTACTGTAGAATGTTTATTCAATAATGCATAAGGAAGGAAGCTATGGTGTGTCTTATCCTCCTGGCCACCTGTGCATGATTGCAGAATGCTCATTCAATAATGCATAAGGAAGGCAACTGGGGAGGGTCTTAATACGGCTGGTCACCTGTGCATGATTATAAAATATTCGGTGTACGTATGTTGAATACGCAGCTGAGTAGAATGTTGGGTACACAGTGTGAAAGAGTGGCCTGAGTGTGCCCCTAAGATGTGTCAGTGTGAGGATGCCAAGTGTATAAACAGCTCATATAACTATGTAAATAAAGCAGCCATTCCCGTGCAGTGTGTGATAAGGGCATGTAATACAGTGCAACAAGTGCAACAGTTGCAACAAGCTAACGAGAAACAAGTTGATGGGTCAGGAGACAGGGGCTCAACATCCACTACCCCCCAACATGTAATGATCCTCATTGAGTTAAAATGAGCCTCAAAGTTATCTTATGCAGCTAGAAAACAGACACGGAGTACATTTCAGGGTGAAAGTGTGTGTGATTATTGGAATGAATAGGTCGACTTCAAGTTGTAATCCCAATAGGTGCAGATAGCAGTTGGAAGGTGGTAGTGAGGGAGACCATCTTTGCACAGACTAAGAGACTGGGGAGCTGGATATGTGTGTTGCAGTCTTCTGGTTCAGAGAACACCCGAGTCCAAAGCAGTTCTAAACGGCTTCTTGATGTGTGTCCTGTAGGTTGGCTGGATCCTGTATCCACCATGCTTGGCAGTGGTGCCTCTATGACATCTCATGTTCTGCGGCACTGGTTGGGACTCTAATAATGTTGGACGGGGTAGTTAGGTGCCAAGGAGCTCTGACCCCGCAGGAGCTGTCAGGATATTACGGTGTGGCATTGAATTATGTTCCGCAGGGTAGCATTAAATCTTTTATTGATGGTCTTCATGTTAACGTGACTCCACAATGTGTCCCGATGACCTTTCACTCCCGAACCGATAGGCTGATTCCTGCAGAGAAATCTTATTGTACTTGTCCACTGCAAAGGGGGGTGTTTGGGATTAGTGTAGTTGCCGGAAATATTGAGAGACTGAGTCCACTATATGGAGCTGGGAAATGCCTTTAGAGGTGATGCTCACGAAGGTCACATTCGCGGCACTGCTTCATTGTGACTGATCTTATGTTTGACATGTTGCTACTGGTTAGGTGAAGTGGTGAACCCCCAGCCCCTGATTACCTGTTTCTCCTACTGCACTATGTGCAGTGTATAAGGAAGTGAGGACTGCTGTGCAGGGCTGCAGGGTGAATGAGTATCTCAGTAGAATGTTAGGGTCATGCCATGAATGAGTGTTCTGAGCTTGTTAGTTGAGCATGAGCTGTTAGAGTGTGAGAATGGCTGGTGAGTGTGTGTGCATCAAATTGACCTTAGAGTAACGGTATCCAATAGGCCTCTGCAAATTAGGCTCTCAAGACACGTAGACTCGTGGCTCTCACCTGGTCAGTGCTGAGGATGAGGCATACAGTGCAAATAAATGCTTGATCCAATCAATCGTAACCATCGGGAATTCTTCAGGGAAGCAGTCATTCTTTTAATTATGAGCTTATCTGTGCCAGTACTGAAAATAGTTAATTGTATTAAAATCAGTTTTGGCTCCACCTCCAGGGGAGCAGAGAAAAACAGGCTGTTAGGCCACATTGTAAGTGATTTCAATCTGGCACACACCCAAGTCTCGAACCAGCATGTAGTGCGCAAATGAAACCCTTATTTATTTTTATCTATAGATCCAATCTTCCGAAAGATATACCACTCATATCACAACCTTCTCCTGAGACCCCCACATCCCCCCAGTCACACTGAACCAGAAAACAGGCTAGTTTGCAAAGGTAAATATTTCTGTATTTAGAATTTAAATCACAATATATTTTAATAGGTAACAACAATCACCAATGGGGTGACAGAACACTGAATAATATCTTTAATACACTAGGAATCAAGTAATGAGCACAAATCAAATGCAGCAAAGAAAATAATACTTTTGGATTGGTTTCAAACAGATAGCATTATGGTTAAGGGTTCCCCCTGCAACACCCCTTAACCCACCAATAGGCAATTTTAAGAGCTGTGAGGAGAGATCAGGTACTCAGGAATAACACAGATCAACAGAATATCACTCCCACCTTCCCCCTTTAAACACAAGAGAAAAACAGAATTGACTTCTCAACTGTCAGATGGCTTTGAAATTGGCTGGGCAAAAACACCAAATGTCAAAATGCTTAAATTATTATACATTTCTATGGGAGCCACTTTGAACAGATGTAGGCAATCAAAAGCAATGATTTAATCAAAAGAAAACATTTACAATCTCAAAGTCAAAGTGGAAAATAATTTAAAGCTAATCCACACGTGTAAAACGTTTCCAAATGTCAATTTTTGGCATACTTTTACTTATGCAATTTTTGATATAATGGGTCAATCGCACTGTTTTGCACTGCAGTTTTGGATTCTAGAGATAGCTAGGGGTGTTAGGTACAAGTGGGAGCTGAAATGTCAGTTTAGAATCGGAAAATATGGCTTATGCTTATACTCAAGGCTAGAGCATTTGGCTAGGCGACTAAGATGGGACACAGTAAGTTCTGAGACTGATTCATGACTTCAGTAACAGATCCCCATCACTTTCCAAGCGGCACCAGTCCAAAGACTCGAAGTGGGATTATGGATCAGTGTTACACAATAAAGATGACTATGAAAATGGTGCTTTAGCAACTAGACAGAATAAGGTAGCACTAAAGATGTTGACACTGTTTCAGTTTATGAAAATAGGGATAGTTCAGAGATTAGAGTAGAACACGATAAGCAAGATGTACAATAGTTCTCTAGTGTCCTATTAATACTCACAATCCACAGGGATTTAAGATTTTTGGACAGTCACGGTTCTGGTCAAAGAATTGGGTCTATCAAGGAAGGACAGCACATCAGACGCGGGACTGGATCAGCTAGACTTGTTTCTGGGTAGTTTAAAACAGCAGGTTAGCGAGTTCATCAGGCAAGCCTTATGGTAGCAAGCCAGATAATTTCAGGATGCTAGTTCAGAATGATTTCCCATACCACAGCGCTCCACTGGGTTGTGAGAATAAGTTTGGGGATTAAGGCCTTGCTGAAAATGGTTCCGCTACTGCTTGGCAAGACTCTTGGCATCTGGATCTTGAAGGATGTTAAAGGCTGGATGTAGAATGAAGGAAAAAAGTGCTTCGCTGGAATCAGGTGAGTCGGTCTGTGAGTGAGTAAGTCAGTCAGCAAGTAAGTCTGTGTTGTCAGCTGTCTCTATTTATCCTTTCAAATGACATCACAAAATGGGTTTATGGGCCGGCTTAACTAAGCTCGCCCCTGTGAACTGGGATTGGTTCAGGACCTCATCTCTGCCTTGCATCTGAGTGATTGGATGAAGGACTGATCATGTCACATTTATGGTTTGGCTTTTGCAGTCCTTAAAAACCTCCCCTAGCCACTAATATTAAAAAACAAATTTTGTCCTAAATTCATATTTGTACATTGGTAGCCTCTACAAAAATCACATACAAAGATTCCATATTTTATGTGGTAGCTGTTCCTCAAAATCCCGCAGCTGTGGGATCTTGTTTCCCCTTTCTGCAGAATTGTGTCCATTTCGCCATGAACACATTTTCCAAACTTTCTGCAACTTTCCACAAATGTGTGTTTTTATCATAGGGATGTGTGTGTAAAGATTAACAATTCTAGCATTAATACAGTTCCCATAAAACCACATATATTGGTATTCCTGTCCAAAATATGTTACACAGTTCCACTGCCTCTTGAAACGTAAAGTAAAAAATTAGACTAACAAATCTGTCCTTTTTACATTTTTCACTACTTTGGATAACAAGTTATGAGTCTCTAAAAATTGTTCATTATTTATTCTTGGCAGCAAATGGTCCACCCTTTGTCTCTCCTTAGAGCTCAAGGAGTAGCCCGCTCCTTTGGGAAATGCCTTCAAAGAGCAGTTTATGACCCCTTCACACGTCTGTTTCCTGGGCTGGAGGATCTGCCATTGTTCATTCTCTGGCTGTAGACAAAGGTCTGGCCTAACCCACAATTATGATCTACCAGTGAGTTTCTGCTGAGAGGATTTCCCTCCCCTTGGGAGAAACCTGTTTTTCTACTTCTTGCAGTCTCAGCCAGGCTAATTTATTCTTAATTTATTAAAAATCCAGCAGAGACCAAACTTGTTGTATCAAATGACATAAATAAATTACTTTCTTAGCTTTAAACCTGTGGGATCAAAAACACAACTGAGATCTGTATTCCTTTTGGCAACAATCATTTTGTGTTTGCTAATCTGGCAGACTTTTAGTTTAGATACTTTGAAGTTTCATCAGGAGAGCTCATCTGACAGAAGCTGTCATTGACAGGTTGCCCAGTGTGTTGCACACAGATTTTGACAGGGGCTGTCATCCATAGGCAATCCGTTTTTTTCTGAGAAAATGTTTTGCTCTTTATGTTTTAGGACTTTGTACATTCACAATGCTTCAAGAATACTGAATTTTAGTGCCAAGTAAGATTTTGAATGTTGAGAAGTGTTGAGTACAGGCATTTTGGAGTTTTTCGTGCAAAGTAAATGTCATTTACAGGCACATTTTTGAGTTTCATTTGCAAAGCGCTGCTTCTCCCTCTGCACTCTATGTTTACTTGTCATGGAGCCCACTGGCACATTTTCTGCAGGTTGTGCTCCATTCCCCCCACATATACCATGGGTAGCAGGTTGTGCATCCATCTTTTTGTGTGTTGAGGAACGCGGTTTTGGAGGTTTTTGGCACGCACAAGAGTTTTGTGGCCATTGTTGCTGTTTCTTTCACCATAACTAGCAGAGTAATGCCACATAGTATAGGGGAGTGGGTCAATACATCCCACAAATACCCCCCTCCTGACTTTGTTTTGACCTACAGTCGAGGGAGAGTCGGGAGTTCGGGATGTTCTTTTCTGTCCATGTGGAGAAATTCAGTTGCTTCTCCTGCCAGTGATTGAGGCGACACGCTCTCCTCGCTGGTTCGTTTGTTCAGGTTAGCATGGGACGATACTCCGGATTCCTTGGGTTTTTTCTCCAGGTCCCCGAATGGTCCTCCTAGGTGATCCTTGGGATGATTCTTAGTTCAAATGCTAGAAAACAGAACACGGCATGGTTATGGAAATTGTTCCCACTACTGTGTCCACGCATCTTCGGGGGATGTCAGCAGTGGGAAAGATACTTGCATTCCTTAACAATTGGCAATATACCCCATCTATTCTTCAGTGATCCTTTACTCATTTTCTTAGGTGTAATCAATGAAGATTTAATAATTTTTCTAGGTGTCTGGAATTTCCCCCTCTGGGTTTCCGGTAAGCCCTTCTATCTGCCGCAAAGTATGCCTAGGAGGCAACTCTTTAGCTGGTTTATGTGGACCCACTTGTCTTCCCCTTCTGTCAAACTGCCCTTGGGGATGCATATTTTGTAGGCGACTGGTGAGATTCTGTCCACAATTTAAAAAGGACCCCGCCAAGTTGGGAGGATTTTGCGCTCCTTGGCTTGGTTCCGTTGGAAATTGTACAAGTAGACCCAGTCTCCTACTTGATATTCCTTTTTCGTTGTCCTAAGGTCATAGTGGGTCTTCATACTGTCTGCAGATCTTTCTAGATTCTGCTGAGCATAGGCAAAAGCATGTTGAAGGTGTTTTCTCAGATTCTCAACATGCTCATGAGTTGTGGAGGCATTTATCAAGGTCTGCTCTTGGGTTCTGTAGAGTAGATGCTGGGGTAGCACCATCCTTCGTCCAGTCATCAGTGCAAATAGAGATATTTTTGTTGCAGAGGAAGGGGTAGATCTGATGGCCATGTGGACAAGGGGTAATTAAATGTCCCAACTTGGCCCAGAATCTGCCACAAACTTTTTTAATATGCTCACAATAGTTGTATTGTACCTCTCAACACCACCACTAGAGGACTGCCGGTAGGCAATGTGTAGTTTCTTTTTTACCCCAAGTATCTCCCCCATCTTTGTCATCACTTCGCTAGTGAAGTGGCTACCTTGGTCTGACTCAATCATTTGGGGTAGTCCAAAACGCGAGAAGATGTGATTGATCATCAGGGCAGCTGCTGTTTCTGCCTTGCAGTTTGGGGCCGGGAGACATTCCACCCATTTATTAAACAAGCATGTTACGGTTAACATGTACTTGTTTCCCCTAGAGGAGCGGATCACAGGCCTGATAAAATAGACTTGCAAATCTGACCAAGGCAGTGTCATAATCCTATTTTGGAGGGGAGCACGGTGTGTGAGTGATGTTGGCTGAAATTGTGCACACACAAGACACCCCTTCAAGTATTGGTCGAGGTCCTGCCACATGTGTGGTCAGTATGCCACCTCTTGCAAGATTTCAAGTGTCATATGAAACCCCCGATGACCGGCTGTGACCTCATCATGGGCGTGACTTAGCATCAGGCTTCAGAATGCGGTGGGGACCACCCATTGGTCATGGCCAGAAATGGATCTCCTCACCAACAAACCGTCTTGGATTCAGAACATTTTTGGACATTTCATCAACACTCTGAGGTCCTCTTTCCCAATGCAATCAGTATCCGTAAGGGGAAAGTTCTCAGGGTCCTCCATGTGTTCATAAAACTTACCAATTATTGGATCCCCCTTTTGAGCCATAATCAAATCAGCATCGGGGGTCTCCTAACTCCATTGGGCAGTTGAGAGTTCATTGTGAGCATTTGTCTGGGACCTAGTGATAACAGTGACCTGGATTTCCCCCAACAGGGACTCAATCTCAAGTAGATCCCCTTGGATGGCTCCGGTTTTGGCCTGCTGATCAGCTAGGTCATTTCCAGTTTTGTTTGGTCCCTCTACTTTAGAATGACCCTTTATCTTTTTCCAGTAGATGATCATCCCATTCGAGGTGACTAGATCATCAATATTCTGTATTAATTTTCCATATTTTAGTGGTTTATTGTTAGCACATAGCATGCCTCTGGTTTTCCAGTTAACCAGGTGCTCCATGAGCCCATTCCGTACATAATCTGAATCAGTGATTATGACGAGTTTGTGGAGTTGATGTTGGACAGCAATGAAGATGGCTTGATGCACAGCCATCAGCTCTGCCACTTGACTAGACTACTGCGGGGACTGATTTTGTATCCAGCTGAGGGCTCTGGGGCATCATTCACCCATGCATTCCCCACGCCGGCCACAAGTTCCTTTTACCAGTTGTTATCAACATGGTAGGAGCACCCATCCACATAGAAGGTGGGCATTCCCTCACGCTTGTCTTCTTCATAGACTTTGTGTGGGGAATTAAGGTATGCCTCCATGTTGCCCTTGATTTTAAGACTTTCATCCTCGAGACAGTTTCTCTGGCACAATCATGCAAGTCAGCCAGACCTTGCACGAGGGGACTCTTCTTATTTTGGCCATATCTGACCTCCACAAGAAAGCTTTGCATTAACACAATCCAGGAATTAATTTGGGAATTACCCGCATTACCGGGCCTTGATCCTGTCACTTTGAAGATATTGCAGAGGCTGGTGTGGAGTCTCCACTATGATGTGTTCCCCCTGGATAAATGGGCAGTAATACTTTAATGCCCACACCACTGCCAGGAGTGCCTTCTCACAATTGTTGAATTTTTCCTCCACAGAGGATAAAGTCTTACTCGCATAGGAGATTACTTTATTGACCTTGTCATGCTTTTGGTATAATACTGCTGTCAAGTATGTATTTGAGAACCCTGTCTCCAAGAAGAACTCATTGTTTTTGACAGGGCAAGGTAGGCAAGGCACTTATGAGAGGCTTCTTTTGAGTTGTCTTACTGCCTTGGCTTGTTCTGGACCCCACTCCCACTTGACCCCCCCTTTAACAGATGGATCAGGGGTCTCTTGATCTCTGCATAATGCTCAATGAACTTTCTACTGTAATTACTTATTCCAAGGATGCTGCTTAGTTCTCGCAGAGTTATGGGGTCTTTTATTTTCTGGAGTGGTTCTACTTTCTTTTCCTGGGGACAGAGACCCTCAGGAGTTATCTCATGCCCCAGGAAATTGACACAGGTCCTGCACCACTGTGCCTTTTGGAAAGAGAGTTTTGCTCCCCCAGTCCTCAACTGTGTCAGAACATAACGGATCTCCGATAGGTGTTCCTCCACAGTTGAGCATAGGCCAGGTTACCCCTTTCACCCAAGTCGGGCATGGCCTTATGCAGAGAGATATTAAATTAATTGCCGGAGTTGATGTATCCGAAGGGAGTCTGGGTCCAAGTGTACTGCTGCCCCCCCCTCCGACGGTAAAGGCCAGCTGGTATTGGTCCTCCCTACTGAGGTACAGTCCAGTACCCATTGGTCAGGTCAATGGCAGCGTATACCTTTGACCCCTGGACCTGGGCCAGCCCTTGGTCAATGTAGGGAAGAGGCCATCGGGAATATGGACCCATTAGGTCAGCACAGAGTCTCCACTGGCGTTTGGTTTCAAAATCCCCAGCACCGGATTATTGAAGGTGCTGTGGACTGGACGAATTATCCCATGGGACTCAAGGTTCTTAATTATTTCTGTGAGGGACTCCATTGATGCGAGGGGCAAGCCATAATGCTTGACAAACACTGGAGTCATGTCAGGGTCCGTGGGAATTGTTGTTGTGTGGATGTCGGTGCAACCACAGTCATATGAGTCCACCGCAAAGAGATCTTGAAAATCTAAGAAAACTTGTTTCAATTTCTGCTTTTGCTCCAGAGTCTCACAGGCATCAGCTAGGTTGAGTATCTCTTCAGCCATCTGCCTGAAGCCCGGAAAGACTTCTGGTTTGGCTATCTCAGGGGCCTCCTCCAGCTGGGTGGAGAAGTCCCTGGTCAAAGTACTGACTTGGACTGATGGCTTCAGGTGGGGAAGGCAGTCCTGATGGACTTGACAGATCACCTCATCCCTCTTGAAGTCACAGGTCACATCTTCCTTACAATAAGGGCAGGAAGAGTACACCAGGAAATTCCCCCCATGCCGGGTGAAGATCCTGTCTGGTGTTGGGTCATCGTCGCTATCACTGTCAACACAGTAATTGGGGATTGGTCCTACCAGTTAGTTACCTAAATTTATGGAACAATGTTGGTCATCAACTGACATTCCAATGGTGTTGCCAGCGCCCAGAGTGCTACTCCTAAGGTCGCTGTTATCCACCTCTAATGGAATGGTATTGTGTTCTGTATTGACTAGTGGTGTTGGGTTTAACCCCATCCCCTGCTGTGGGAAATGGGCATTGAGGTGAACATGTGCGTCATGATTTTTTAGTTTCTGTCCTCTTTTAATTTTTGCTTTAAGTGAGAATTATCGGGTCTGTTCTGGGATGGTAACTTCCTCTCCAATCTGAATTTCAACTGCATTTGGCAGCAGTTCAGCTGACCGAAATACTTTCTCTGGGTCATCAAAATCCATGGGATTACCCACTAATATGGACCAGGCTTTGAAGTTTTTTAGGTCCAAACTAATGGCAAAGCGATTGAGAATGTTACTTCGTAGATAAAATGCAGCAGGGACATCTCGCATGACCGAACAATTATGGACTATGCTCTTGTTGCCTATGGACATTTTGAGCATACACCAGCTAGGCAGGAGATGTTTGGAATTGGGTGTTTGCAGGTCCATTTCCCATTTGTCTAACAATTTAAATGTGGGAATGGCTGGATCTTTTGCGAGTTTTCGGAACATGGCCTCACTGATGAAGCTCTTAACGTTGTTCATGCACACTCGGGCGAGTACAGCATCCTTCCCCTCATTTAAATGAATAGGGATGAACAACTGTTCTCCAATTTTGTGAATATCAGCCAAGCTTTGAATGGGTTTCCCATCAGTTTGGACTATAGAAGTGAGATTTTCTGATTGTGAATTTGTATAGAATTTCAGAGTATTCCCTTCCAGTGTGGAATGCCACTTAAGACTGGAAGGAAGGTTGATTTTCAGAAATAGAGAGGACTCCCATCACCAGTTTGTTGACCTACTGCAACTACTGTCACATCAGGGATTTGGTTATTTTGGAAATGGAATTCAATTTGGTCAGGTTTTTGTTCAACCATGTGGCATGTGCCATTTAAACTAACATGGTTCACACTATGTTTTAATTTTATTGGTCGGTTAGTGTGGGTCCAGAGGAATTTGTTTACACAATCTATTAGGGGGGACAATCTATGCAGAATGTAATTCCCTAGTAAATATGGTGTGCCCTCTGGAGTCACAACTAAGACTGTGTGCCTCACCTTGTGTCGCCCAATTTTAAGGTCTAAATCCGCAGTCCCTTTGACAGGAATTTCCTTCCCATCGAAGTTCTGAAGTTGTCCAGGAAGAAGGGTGAGAGGGATTCAGTATTTCTCCCCCCTTCGCAAATTCAGCTGATCAAAGGCCCTTTTTGACAGAAGGGTGGCTTGAGATCCAGTGTCTACCAGTGTCCACCAGTGCCAAAAATGTACATTGCCCCTGTATTTGGACCAGGGCACAAAATCATTCCTCCTTTTCCTCAACGGGGCAAAGATAATGTGCATTTTGGACCAATTGGTGGGTTAATCTCTTTGATCTGGATTCTGACAGAGGGGTGATTTGGGCAAGATTTTGTTTGGGAGCTTGGGAACCTGTAAGAAAAAGGGGCACAGTTGGATATGGGGGAGGTTTTGGGTCCCATGGTTCTGAATGTGGGCTGCCCCCTTCCCCTTGTGCCTCCTCCCTGGGAGCTGGTGGGTGTCGGGGTTCTCCCCCCATCATTGCTCTGGAGTACCAGACCCTTGATTTGAGGGGTTCTGTGCCGCCATGTCCATCTGAGCGTTCTGCTGAGCAATGAACATGCAATCCAGATCCTTTGCCAAGTTCTGGAACTGGTGCTCCAGTTGGGACACCCGCTGTGGCTGGTACAGGGTTCTCTGGTCTACCCTAGGTTGATCACGGGAAGGGTAACTGTCCCTTCTCCCATAATACCCTTGGTGGGGATAGTTCTGGTACCCCTCCACCCTTGGCCTCCACCCTCCCATATTGGGCTGTCTGGGCTCAGGAAAGTGGGGAAAGAAAGAAGGGTTGTTTTGGGGGTTGATGTTTGGTGGGTACCGGGAAAGAAACTCAACCCGGCATTTGGGGAATTACTTCCCTCCTGAGGAAAGTTAGGAGGGAAGTTTCCTGGGTTGGCAGCTACCTGGTTGTATCCCCCCTCGGGCTGGGGGAGTCCACACATAGCCCAGGATGGGTCTGTTGCCCTTGTAACAGGGACTGATATAGTCAGGGGAGTTAGGGGTCCCATTTGTGGGGCTACCTCCCTAACTACTGGTTTGGGATTGGCCAGAGGGGCTGCTAGGTCTTTGGTTAGGAGGATTTTGCACAGGAATATTTTTAGGCACCCCCATCTCTGGATCTAAAATGGGGGCAACCTTCACCTCTACCACCTTAGCAGCAGCAGGGGTGTTGGTTGGTTTTGGGATTTTATTTGCAATTTTATTTTCTACTGGTTTCTGAACTTATAAATTCGAGTTGCTTGTTCAATGACCCAGTCTAGTGATCTCTTCTCATGAAAGTCCCTCACCAGCTGGGTCATAACGTATTTAGGGAGTGCATGAAAGAAGGTATTGATGAACTCCCTACTGTCTGTGTGCACCCTTCTGGTGGTCTGTGCAAAGGCACGTTTCAGCTCTTGTACAAATTCTTGTGGGGCCTGGTCTTCCCCACATTGCAGATTGTAGGGCGCCTTGCGGGCCTCTGGAGGGTTTCTATGTATTGAGAAGTGCTTTAAAATGGCCGCCCTATAGGTGGACCATCTTGAATGGTTCTGATCCTCCAGCCCTGCAAAGATGCCAGAGTTTCAGGGGAACATGTCCACTTGACATACTGAATGCAACTTTGGCTATCCTTCAGGTGGATAGTGTCCATCATTTGCTCATACAACTCGAGGTGCTCCCAAACTGAATATTTGACATGACGCTCCTAATGTACTTTATTTGCTTCAGGGGATCTTTCAGTAGGGCCCTCTTAATTTTGTTGTCTTTTTTAGTTTTGGTCACCCTTGTCCACTCATCCTCTGTCTCAGAGGCAATGTGTTATGCTCACCTGGTATCCACGGGGACGCCACCGAGCCAGTTGATGGTTGGTGCCCTTCCAAATGATTCCCTGGTGTGGTCTTGGTGTTGGTGGGATTCCGCCTGGAAATTAAGACTATATTAGGACTGGGCGACCAAGGTAAGTTTTTCCCCCACCTCCCTTGTGTTTCCAGCCCCTCCAGGTTCTGTTCTCACCTGGTTGTCGGAATCGGTGGGCTCTCCGTCCTGCTCTCTCGGCAGGGGCACGTTATCTTTTGTGGGACGGGCGGTCTATTTACTTCACTGACTGCTGCCCTTGTAGTGTCTTTCAGGTAGGTCTTATTGCGATTGACGGCGTCGTAATTCTTGCATGCCATTTCTCTGTTCTAAATGTCTCTTTTTTTATCTCCCTAGGAGCGCAGAGAGTCCGCTTGGAGAACTGGATATGCTGGTTCTCACCGGGAGATGATGGTGCGCTATAGCGCTATGATGCGGTAAGGAGGCGCTTTGCGTAGCGCAGCAATGTCTTGTCCTCACTGACCTGTGCTTTTCTCTTTTCGTAGGTCGCGGTGAGTTCCCAGCGCAGATGGAGTTCCGGAGCTATGCCGGACGAAAGGCAACCAACCAGGTAAGTCTTTAAGTGCTTTGTGGTTGTAATGTCTCCACTACCTCCTTTAATGATGTCTTTCTCCTTTTCTCAGGTCCTTCGATCTGGGTTGTGAACTCCACCAACAGAGCTGCCCAGGAGCTGCGAGCAGTGAAGGATGATGAATGCAGGTAAGATTCTGCTGCTAACGATGTTCTTGGTTTTTCTGCAGGTCCGAAATTCACCAGGCTCGTGAGAAATCTGGACACGGCGAAGCGTGTTGTCTTGTTCGGGTGTGGTTTAAATAGCCATTGTAAAGTAGTCCAGGTAAAGTAGTCCCTAGGCCACCACACCCAAAACACTAGACCACATGCTTGGTTCTAGGAATCAAGCTATGCGGATGCCTCCATGTTGGCTGAAAGCCTAAATAAAGTAGTTTCTCAAGGAGATGTCTTTCCTTACTGATGAGCCTGGCACCAAAGGCACCAGGAGTGGCCCCAAGAGGGCCTGAGAATCGGATGCCAGGCCTTATTAGTGATCCGAGCCCTGATTCCACCTGGCCAATGGGCTTGCCAGTGGGGATCAGGGCTGAGGGTCGTGACACACTGCTACAGGAGGTGGCTATTTGATCCTCTAGGCTCTCCCTGGTTCTGCGGGCTTGGGAATGGCTTGCAGAATGTGGGGGCCTAGTCTCTTGAGACCTGTGGCACTCAGAAGAGTCTTCTGACTCTCCCTTGCTCCCAGGATTGGCTAAGTACCCCCCTCTCCCACTGCCCTAGCTGGGAAGAAGTTTTTAAGATGCTCTTTGTGGGCCTAATTTCATGGAATTCCCCACCAAATTTGACTGACTGATCCCTTGGTAGATGATATTTTTGAGGATCAAGTTCTGTGATTCTCCCCTCATTGGAGTCTTCCTGATCAGAGAGGCTGGCCCTAATATTTGGGAATCTGTACATAGATGCCCGCCCATCCATTTCTGGGAGGCGCTGATCTGTCAGTCCCATGTTTCCCATGGTGTTGAAGTCTACCATCCCCGTGGCCCTTGGCTCATATGAGCCAGCGGACATGAGGGTGGCAGAGTCCATGGGATTGAAGCGATTAAAGTCCCTGGTGCCAGGGGTCCTGAGGTTATGCTCAGGGGTTTCTCTTTCCCATCTTACCTCATCTCTTTCAGCCCCTATTCACTGATAACATGCCAAAATCTGACCCTTTTGCTCTTCTATTTGTGGGATGTTTTCACCCACGCATCCGAGCCCTACAACATCACTGTGCGTTGCTGATAGCATAAAAAAACCTGACAGATATGCCACCATCCACTTTTGACAATTCCCAGACCCATCCTTTGGTTGCACCGAGAGCTCTTCAAAAATTAGTTAATTAGTTTAATTAATGTCAAAAATTGCTAAGATCATGGGCACGAAACCACCAAACAAAAATCCAACTATGGTTGAGTGTTCTACTTTACTCTAATGCAGATCCACATCAATGCCATGTCAAGCAAGGATCATATACTATCAAGTAAAATCCTTTCTTTTTGAAATGTATTAATTCAAGACAGCTCCCAAAAATAGGTGCAGTACCGGCATTGGACACTAACGGGCGCTGGCGATCTAAACTCTGATAGGAGAACTGTATTTCAGGAGTTGCAAAAGGATCCTGGGCTAGCTGGGACTTCAAAGGCTTGCTGATTAATGAGAAGTCTCAACCCCTGCTGGTCCCAGGCCCTCACAAAAAGGCAGCCTGATTCAATTAACAGTTCAAAAGACTTGCCTGTCCATGGAAAACATTCACACCTGCCTTTCCCAGAAACAGCCCAGGATCTCACATGGCCCTGTTGATTGGGAGGGAGGGGACTTCCCGGCAGCCTGCAGGAAACAACACAATAGACTCTTTCAATTGAATAGAATATGCTGATTTAATGTGTATATGTAAACAGTGCTCTGCCTGGAAGGAAGGACATGTGACCGTCTGACTCACCAAGCTTCTGGGGGCGGACCCAGACACTTTTGTGAATTGAATTGAAGGCAAATATATGTTTTATAAGAATACTGATAACTAATTGTAACCAGATGACAGAAATGTACAATTTGGAGATCCTTAATATGAGAAATGTACCTACAATTTGAGTCTAAACTCCACTCTGTACGATGTTCTAAGACCAAACCCTGCGTTTTATTAATCTTGCAGACACTGGGTTTATGCTAGAGACCTAGTAATTTACTGTAATATGCCCAGAAGGGGTGTGTACCTCTGTGTAAATTTGGGTAAAAAGTTGTCATTTCTGAACCCAAGCTCTTAGGAAGATCAGAGTTGAGCAAGAATGTACCTTCATTCATCGATGATGTGTATATGTAATTTCAACAAACTGTGTATCTGGGAAATATGTGTTTTGGGTAAAATTGATTTTTCTAAGTGAAACCAAAGGATCCTCTGACCCATGAACATACCTCATCACGATGACTCACAACTCTGTTCCCCCAATCAAGGGAGAGAGGAGGACTTGGCCAATGATAAGTTGTGAGGGGCAGGCTTAGTTATGCCCACGCACACACCCATTTTCAAAACACATAAAAAGAGACTGCTTTGGACAGGCAGGGCACTCACTTTCCATTTTCTTGCGAAGCATTTTGCCGGACCAGACAATATCCAGAAGGACCATCTCCAGAACTTAGAATCAAAACTCCAGAACTTGTAGCAGAGAGGCCTAGTCCACAAACTGAATCCTTTTCAGAGGCCTCAGCATCCAGCAAACCTAACCAAACTATTCAACAGCCAGGCAAGCTGTTTGATTCTGGCCTGGAACCCTGTGCCAGAAACACCCAGAAAGCAGAGCTGTACCCAGAACCAGAGACCAGACCGCTGTGCAGTGCCAAGAACTTTTGCTAGAACCAGAGCCGCTGTGAAGTGCCGCTAGCAGACTCAGGCCAGATCGTTGTGAGCAGAACCAGTACCAGAGAGAGCAAACCTGACCAGACCCTGACGGCCTATTTCAAATTTATAGTGTGAGTACTCAAATAGAACTGTCCAGGACCAATCTCTTACTCTAGAATAATCTGATTCAAACCATTTTAACCTGTCCAGAACTGCATCATAGGAATCGTGTGTTCATTCTTTCATTTCAAAGCTGTAAAAGTGTAATTTTGTCATTATGAAGTTTACTTTAATTTCGAGAAACTACCTCCACAAAATCGTCCGTATCTTTTGATCCGTATGTGCTAGGGATGATATTTAACTTTCATTTTAAAGCTAAGATCCTAGGCTTTCCAACAAACCCACTTTCTATTCATTATAGTTTTTCCATAATCGTGCTCGACGCACTCGGAAAATGTGCCGCGATTTGCGATTTGGCCCAATTTCTTCACCTGTCAAAATAGCTGCTTTTGCTTGCACTGCTAAAATTCGTTTTCAACCTAATAATCTCTCATGAATAATTGGTAGTGTGACTTGAACTAATCTTAAATAGCTATCACCTACCCTGAACCTCCTACAGGGAATTAAAATCATTTTTAGCATATTTTTCCCTTCTTTGCATACCTCATTTAAAAGTACTTTTGCCTGTGTTTAAAACCATCCCTGTTTCTCTAAGCTTGCTGGGGGGGGAACGGGAACTGAACTACATTTGATTGTATTCCTGAGAACTGTGTGCTCTTCTTTCCATCTTTTTATATTGCATAAGGGGGGGAGTGAATTGCCACAAGGGGGGAAAGTGATTGCATTGTCTTTGGTTGAAATCATATCAAGGTTATTCCTGTGTTGCATTCTTTTCCATCATTGCTTTTCATTGAAACCATAAAAGCATTCTCTGCTACCTCATACTTTCTAGACTAACTCCTCTTTGATTGTAAAGGAGTGTGCTAGAGTAACATTATCCATTGTTGATCAACATTATACTCATAAGTGTGCTATCAAATGTTTAATTTTTCCAATAAATCTTGTAAATTGCAAAACAAACCTACTTCTTGGCTCAGTGAGGTCAGGGGGCTTCAAAGAGAGGGGTGTTATATAAGGGTTTCTCATCCAGATTATAACTTGTCATAAAAATATATAAATAAGGGCTTCCCTTGGGTGTCCCAGATGAGGCACTGACTTAGTGGGATTGCTGCATTGAGGTCACTTAACATATTAAGGCCTTACTGGTCTCTATGATTTGTTCTTGCACAGCTATCTGTTTGTGGTGCCTGTCATTCTTTTCACAGAGAGCCTCAATGTCTCTCTGTGCTTCCTGCCTAGATTGGAAATACCGAGGCAATTTTTGCTGCAGGAGACTCATCTCCTGAGTTTGATCCTTATTGGTCTGAATATTCTTTTCCAAAGCATCCTCCACCCGCCTGGTGTGCTCTAGCAGCTTTTCATAATCAGTTTTGATTTCACCAAAAATGTCCAGCTTTCTTTCCTCTAACTAAGTTTTTAATTGGGTGACTTCCTGGCCTAAGGCGTCCCTCTCCTGAGTTAGAGTGCCCCTCTGTGCAGCCAGGTTGTCCCTCTGTTTTTTAAATGCACTAGCTTTTTGACGCTCCTCATAAAATTCCTCATGGGAGTGGATGTCTTTAATAATTAATTTATTATTTTCCTCTTTCAAGGATTCTAGGTGGTTCTTTAAAGTGACTATCTGTTCTGCGCATGCTCTGTTAAAAGTTAATTGTTGCTCCAACTTTTTTTGACTCTGTTGTAAAGAGTCAAACCTTTCCTAACACTCTTTTTGCAGTGTCTGTACCTGGGTATTTTGGTCTGCATTCTCTTGCTGTAAGAGAGCCAGATCTTCTTGGAGTTTGGTAATATACTGACTAGCCTCTGTTTCTGATTCTTTGCTATCCTTGAGCCTTTGCTCTGCAGAGTCCAGATTGCTCTGGATTTTCTGCAGTGCTTCACCTTGCCTCTTTGTCAAATCTATATGATCTGCATGCTTTTCCTGTATGACTCCTATGTGGAGGTACAGGTAGGACACTATTTTGGCAATTTTGCATTGCTCCTCTTTTATTTTTGTATAGTTTGTTAAGCGTTTGATGTAATGGACCCTTGTCCTGTCAAATATTAAGGTCAATTTCAGCGATTTGTTGTTTTATTCCCTGCAAGCATACCTGTTTGTCCTGTTCTGGCCATTCATCCCTGACAAACAATTTGTGCAGTGGGTGTTCCTTAGCAATATTAATTTCCACTGGGGTCGCCATTCCGTAAATATTAATTTCCTTCTGACTTATCTCAGGGTTACTTTACTTTTGCAAACAGGCCCAAGTCCTTTGAGTATTTCTTTTGAGGGGGTGCTTGTACAGTGTAGCACAGTATGCCAAGCCAACAAGGTATTTGTACCCTGCCAGCTAGCATGCTGTGTTAGACTGTCATGAGTGGTAAATCAAATTCAGGATCCTGGACAAGCCCCCAAGCTGTAAGTGATTTCATTCTGGCACACACCCAAGAATTGTATTGCGCAAATGAAACCCTTATTTATTTTTATCTATAACTTCAATATTCCGAACGATATACCAGTCATATCACACCCTTCTCCTGCGACCCCCCCCCTTTCCCACTGAACCAGGAATCAGGCTACTTTGCAAAGGTAAATATTTATTTATGTATTTAGAATTTAAATCACAATATATTTTAATAGGTAACAACAATCACCAATGGGGTGACAGAACACATATAATCTTTAATACACTAAGAATCAAGTAATGAGCACAAAAACAAATGCAGCAAAGAAAATAATATTTTTGGATTGGTTTCGAACAGATAGCACTATAGTTAAGGGTTCCCCCTTCAACACCCCTCAACCCACCAATAGGCAATTTAAAGAGATGTGAGAAGAGATCAGGTACTCAGGAATAACACAGATCAAGAGAATATCACTCCCACCTTCCCCCTTTAAACACATGAGAAAAACGGAATTCACTTTTCAACTGTCAGCTGGCTTTGAAATTGGCTGAGCAAAAACACCAAATGTGGTCAAAATGCTTGAATTATTATACATTTCTATGGGAGCCACTATGAACAGATGTGGGTGTCATGACCCTTGCCCCTGGCCCTCACTGGCAAGTCAGCCTTACAGTTCGGGCCAGGTCAAAGGCCTTAAAACCTCATCCAAGACTCTATTGGAGTCAGTCCTGGTGCCTTTGGCGCCAGGCTCATAACCATCATGAAGACCAACATTAGAATGGAACTATTTACTTGGCACTATTTAACTTGGGGGGGGTTGTTCAGCCAACATGGAGGCACACACATGGCTCAGTTATAAGGAACTGAGCTATGCGGTCTAGTCTTTTGGGTGTGGCAGACCTGGGACTACTTTACCTGGACTACTTTGGGTGTGGCAGGCCTGGGACTATTTTACCTGGACTACTTTATCTGAGACTATTTAAACCACACCCAAACAGCAGAACATGCTTTGCTTAATTCTGCTGTGGGCAGCGTAATGCTCACCGTGTCCAGTTATTTGATGCCAGCTTACCTGAAACCAAGGCCTGCAGAGAGAGAAAGAACACTACGAAACTTACCTGGAACAGTATCCTGTCTTCAATCCATCGCTGACTTCAGTTCCGCTCACCTGAAGGTACGAACTCCATCATACGGCACTGCATGCATCCTTGAATACCATAACCTGAGAAGAGGAGAAAGAAAGACAGCATTAGTAAGCGTTTACTCACGTTTCCTCCCGAATGAAGAAAGCCACACAATTCTTACCTGGGTAGTCATCTCCTGGTCAGTATCATTGTTGGAACATTACGGCGCTCGGCGAGGAACATCGCAACCTGCAACGAGAGAAAAGACACATGTTAGCAATATAAAAGGCGAAACAGCGCCACGCATCGCGCATTACTCACCGGACATCATCACGCACATCGCGCTTTCGCCTAATGGCCTATGCTCATCTTCAAACTGCATGACAACACCAAAATACCTTTCCATACCTAAAAGGAAAGAAGCAAGACATTATTATTCGAGCTAAGAG
This sequence comes from Ambystoma mexicanum, assembly GCF_040938575.1. Lineage (NCBI taxonomy): Eukaryota > Metazoa > Chordata > Amphibia > Caudata > Ambystomatidae > Ambystoma > Ambystoma mexicanum. Next base: position 459,366,067 of record NC_090935.1, read on the forward strand.
GAACATAAGAACTGCATATAAAGACTGTAAAGCAGCAAACCTACGGAGTTGCAGCAGGCCTGGATTCCCACAGGGGGGCTTGCACCAGTGAAGTAACTTGCTTGCTGCTCTCCCCCCACATCTACGCACCCCTGCCATGAGGAGCAGGAAAGAGAATCCACCTTTTACAATATTAAGGTAAGGAGAAGTCCCAAGGGGGAGGAAGGAGTTGAGGCCAAGGGTGGTGGGAAAACATAAAGACAATCTGGTATTGAATCCAGCTCTCCTATATTGCAGACCCATCTTTAACCAGAGGCCTTACCAAGGGACCGGGAGAGGGTTTGAGAGTGCAAATCATCCAACCAGGGCTGGGTGGTGTCCCCGTGGATACCAGGTGAGCGCAACAGTAGGCATACAAAAGCAATGATGTAATCAAAAGAAAACCTTTACAATCTCAAAGTCAAAGTGGGAAATAATTTAAAGCTAATCCACACGTGTAATGTCAATTCGCTGCAAACTTTTCCTTATGCTATTTTATCTTAAAAATTGAGGGAGTTATGGAGGTTTTAGTAAGAGGTGTTTTTCGAAAATAAAGACACGAGATTTAGATAAGACTTCAGTTTAGAATCGGAAAATATGGCGTTTGGCTAGGCGACCAAGTCCGGACACAGTAAGTTCTGAGACTGATTCATGACTTCAGTAACAGATCCCCATCACTTTCCCGGTGGCACTAGTCCAAAGACTCAAAGTGGGATTATTGAGTTACACAATTAAGATGACTATGAAAATGGCGCTTTAGCAACTAGACAGAATAAGGTAGCACTAACGATTTTGACACTGTTTCAGTTTATGAAAATAGGGATAGTTCAGAGATTAGAGTAGAACAAGATAAGCAAGATATGTAATAGTTCTCTAGCGTCCTATTAATACTCACAATCCACATGGATTTAAAATTTTTGGACAGTCACGGTTCTGGTCAATGGATTGGGTCTATCAAGGAAGGAGAGTACATCAGGCGTGGGACTGGATCAGCTAGGCCGATCACCGGAATGCACAAGATCTGCCCTTCTTGTTTCTGGGTAGTTTAAATCAGCGGGATAGCGAGTTCATCAGGCAAGCCTTATGGTAGCAAGCCAGATAATTTCAGGATGCTAGTTCAGAATGATTTCCCACACCACAGCATTCCACTGGGTTGTGAGAATAAATTTGAGGATTGAGGCCTTGCTGAAAATGGTTCAGCTACTGCTTGGCAAGATTCTTGGCATCTGGATCTTTAAGGATGTTAAAGGCTGGATGTAGAATGCAGGAACAAAGTGCTTCACTGGAATCAGGTGAGTCGGTCAGTGAGTGAGTAAGTCGGTCAGCAGGTAAGTCTGTGTAAGCTGTCTCTATTTATCCTTTCAAATGACATCATAAAATGTGTGTATGAGCCAGCTTAACTAAGCTCGCCCCTGTGAACTGGGATTGGATCAGGACCTCATCTCTGCCTTGCATCTCAGTGATTGGATCAAGGACGGATGATGTCACATTTATGGTTTGGCTTTTACAGTCCTTAAAAACCTCCCCTAGTCACTAATATTAAAATCAAATTTTGTCCTAAATGTATATTTATACATTGGTAGCCTCTTGAAATGTAAAGTCGAAAATTAGACTAACAAAATTGCCCTTTTTAAATTTTTCACTACTTTGGATAACAAGTTATGAGTCTCTAAAAAATGTTCATTATTTATTCTTGGCACAAATGGTCCACCCTTTGTCTCTCCCTGGAGCTCAAGGAGTAGTCCTTCAAGGAGCAATCTATGACCCCTTCACACGTCCATTTCCTGGGCTGGAGGATCGCCATTGTTCATTCTCTGGCTGTAGACAAAAGTCTGGCCTAACCCACAGTTATGTTCTACCAGTGAGTTTCTGCTGAGAGGATTTCCCTCCCCTTGGGAGAAACCTGTTTTTCCACTTCTTGCAGGCCCAGCCAGGCTAATTTATTCATAATTTCTTCAAATCCAACAGAGACCAAACCTCTTGTATCAAATGACATACATAAATTACTTTCTTAGCTTTAAACCTGTGGGATCAAAAACACAACTGAGATCTGTATTCCTTTTGGCAACAATCCTTTTATGTTTTCTAATTCGCAGACTTGTAGTTTAAATACTTTGAAGTTTCATCAGGAGAGCTCATCTGACAGAAGCTGTCATCCACAGGTAGCCCAGTGTTCTGCACACAGATTTTGACAGGGGCTGTCATCAATAGGCAATCTGGTTTTTCTGAGAAAATGTTTTGCTCTTTACATTTTAGGACTTTTTACATTCACAAAGCTTCAAGAATACTGAATTGTATTGCCAAGCAAGATTTTGAATGTTGAGAAGTGTTGAGTACAGTCATTTTGGAATTTTTAGCACAATGTAAATGTCATTTACAGGCACATTTTTGAGTTTCATTTGCAAAGCGCTGCTTCTCCCTCTGCACTCTATGTTTGCTTGTCATGGAGCCCACTGGCACATTTTCTGCAGGGGAAGCTCTATTCCCCCACACATGCACCATGGGTATCAGGTTGTGCATCCATCTTTTTGTGTGTTGAGGAACGCAGTCTTGGAGGTTTTTGGTGCGCACAAGAGTTTTGCCACCATTGTTGCTGTTTCTTACACCCTAACTAGTAGAGTGATGCTGCATAGTATAGCGGAGTGGGTCAATACATCCCACAACATCTACTCTGACTTGGACACTGTTCCAAATGTTTGCCCTCACCAGCTCGTAACACAAAAATGTTCCCAGTGAAGAATGTTGGTCAATCATACCCATTGGTGATTCTCCCTTGAGGGATGCTGTTCCCATGGCCAGGGAAAATTGCTGCACATCAGTGCTGTCTCACACACTCACGGTCGTTCTCCCACTCTCTTTCCTGTGTGTTAGATGTGTTGTCAGTATTCTCAGTCTGCATCTTCAATTGGCATTCACCCACTCATCTGTCTGTTGCCCTTGAGTGCTGATTCAAAATGTCCCCACTCGTGCTCCATGGTGCCTGGTTGGGCATTTATTTGGAAGAGAGTGTCATCTTCTGATGAATGATTGGTGCAGGGATTCACTGGACCTGTTCCATCTTCTCTGTGATGTGGGTTCCCAGTGTCTGTCAGAAGGATATGTCCTGCATGTTCCTCTGGCTCATCTGTTACATCTTATTCATGAACCCTAATAAAGTCCTAGATGATCGATGGATACAAATATTGCCTTCTTGTGTGTGTTTGTCGGCTCGATCCTTCCACACGTGAAGTCCCACTCCCTGAGCATCTTTTCCAGGAACCGTTTTCTTTTTGCCATGGTCTCTGTGTAACTAGCTCCTTGACCTTTCTGTGAAGCATGTGAATGCGATCTTGTGCATCATTGATTCTCATACCTACTCCAAGTCTTTAAATCTCCTGGAAAATCTAGCTACTTGCATGCCAGCAATTTCCTGATCTGAGAGTGGGAGAAAGCCTTGTGCTTGCATTATGTGTAATACTGCTCTCACATCCCTGTTTCTGATGCTACCTTCTATGCGCTTTCCTGAGAAAGGCCGATTATTTGCCCCTTTCCTTTCATGCCACTCTCTCTGGTGTGAGTGGCATGTCCTTTCACACAGGATGTCATGTAACGATTACAGTTGCCCTACTATCTTCAATATGAGAAGCAGACAGCCTCAAATCTACCTATCCCATCCCTGTCAGCTGCTCATCCTCTCCCTTGCACTAGACCTTGGGTTCACCTACTCTTTATTATTTCCAGCACTAAGCACTGGATAACACTCTTGGATAACACTCAGGTATAACCACCACAACTTTCCAAAGCACCAGATATGCAATTTGAAACTGTTTGTCTGGCACTATGTTAAGTAACCGATATATATAATTCCCATAGGATTGAGCCATCTGCATGCACTGTATTGCTGCAGTCTTCCCATTCAGGTAGAGTAGCAGGTCTTCTTGTTCTGGACTCCCATTCCTCACTTATTTTCCTGGGGACTTTCCCTACTTCACCTGCTAGATGCATCTTGCTACCATTAGGATGAAGGGTCCTCGGCACGCAGTTGGATTTTAAGATAGCTGCTGAACTTAATGCACTCCTGTCGCTTCATCCTTTCATGGCTGGGTCTCACAGCTGCCCATCAGCAGCATTCTGAAACCTTAAGCATGAGCTGTTAGAGTGCGGGCATGGGCAGTGAGAGTATGTATCATACCGATACCTAGGAGTCCCTGGAACCAATCGACCAATGTAAGCAAGGCAGTCAAGACACTCTCTGGCTCCTGTCTGCTCTGTGCTGTGGATGCAGCAGCCAATATTTCTCAACCAATGGAAATTCTTCCAGGAATCATTCATCCTTTTATGTCTGAGCTGGCCTGTGCCATTACTGTAAGGAACCAACTATATCCAAATCAGGGTTGACTCCATCTACAGGGGAGCAGTCCAGTTCAAATCTCTCTCTCCTGGGTGATAGCTGCTGCTCCTGATTCTTCAAGTCCCACTTGCCGCACTCAAGCTGGTACTACAAGAATATTGGACCTTTCTCTGCATGCATGGAGTGAATGCAGAAACATTCCTGTAATGGCCAAAACCAGAGGACATGAACAGGGTGGGGAAGAGCCATGGCAGGCCAACATTTCTGCACTGTATTGCATCCTGACTATCTCCCTCTCTGATGTTCACTTTAATGGATTGTGTCTGGCTCGTGCAGTCATAGAATACTATGACACAGTCTATGATGCTCAGAATGTCTTTAATGCAAGTGTGAGAAAGAAAGTGAAAGGGAAAGAGAGAGAGAGATAGAGAGAGAGAGAGAGGGAGTGAGTGAGAGAGGGAGTGAGGGAGAGAGAGACTGTGGCGCTCCCTGCTTGCATACAATGAACAAAAGCAGCGATTTCTCCTCTAGAAACGCTTTGCCAGGTCTGCAATTATTCCAATCTCTGAATGAGTCTTTTGTTAATATATTTGACTTGTTCAATGTGTCAATTTGTCAATTTCAGCAATACTATGCAAACTCTATATACTTTTTTCAGCCATTTAACTTTTACTTTGTTTTAATGAAGGGAATTTTGGATCAGCGTGAGCTCCTTGAGGGTCCCGAGAGTTTGGACAACACTCGATTTGGATCTGCCATTGCAGAGCTCTCAGACGTTGATATGGATGGCTACAATGATGTTATAGTTGGTGCACCTTTGGAGGACCAAAACAATGGGGCTGTTTACATTTACAATGGACACAAAAGGACAATAAGGAACAAGTATTCACAGGTACAATACATTGCAATGTGCTTGCTACCTGTTATGGTCTTTATGTAGAACAATAGAACAATAGATCAATACATACGTAAATGATCAAAGTACTGATTTCTTTCTAGATTATGGACAATAAACCTAAATGCACTTTTAATAAATGACACTGTAAATGCTTAAAGCCACGAGACATTCAGAGTGCAGCATACTGACAGATGGTGCATTGGTTATTGCAAACAGGTTTGTTTCAATGTATAGGTCAGTTTAAACACAATTTCATGGACAGCAGTGGATACAAACTCAAATCCATTTCAAAGTAACACTATATTCCGTTGTTCAATTCAGGGCATGTAGACACATATTATTGGTTATTACTGACGTATTCATTGGTATTTAAAAGGGTACAAGCACACGCGGAAAAACAAAGCACATGAAAATCCAAAACTGGCTGTAAGAAATAAAGGTTGATGGATTTTCCCATCTCCCACATAGCTCCAGGACTCACTTATTCACCATTAAGGTTGATGCACACTTGAAGTCTATCATCTCCAAGAAATCACAAACGACCCGGTACTAGCCCACTCTTTTTTTTTTTTGTTTAATACATTTTTATTAGAACTATAACAGAAGTACAATGAATACCAATGCAGAAATCTATGAGGACATGGTGATACAAATGAGAAAAAGAAATACAAACCAATCAGTATAGTAAGCCAATGCGGAAAAAACTATTAGTGAGAAAAAGTAACATGGATGTATTAGCATCAATAAATGATGAATAAACACATGAAGAGGTGCATAATCCATAAAATTTGCAAAGTACATACCAATGATGGTATTCCAGGACGAACAGAGGAACATAGACACGGTACAAACACGAGAACAGGACTGAAAGGGAGGGGAGTGGGACAACATCTGCCATATACAAAGATTGGAATTATGTATGGCTAACTATCAAGACTCTATTCCCAAATAAAACGCAAAATGATCTTTTTATATTCGCTATCTGATCTGTTTCAATGCTTCCTCACATGGTACATGAACACATCCTCTAATACTCCATATGTATGTTTAATTTGATGCTACTTTTTATTATATCAATACTGTACTAAAAAATTATCCTGTTCTACATAGCCCACTCTTTTCAATTTCAAGTCCTCATCCTTGCCTTTGACTTTACAACTGTCATTCAAGCACTCATTCTGTGCCATCTCAATGGTGTCAACGCCATCCACACAGTGCCCCAACGCCCACCCTCTATCTGCTGAAAACCATCCAGGGTGCCACAGCTGACAGCTTTGAGATATTCAAACACATAACTCCCATCCTCAGGGAGCTGCACCCGCTGCCTCCTCAGGCTTGCATTGCGTTTGGGATGTCCTGCATCAGTTATAATCATATTCGGTGAAGACTCAATCATCAAATCCATATTTGCTGAATATGAGTGACAGGAAGGCCGGCCCTCTGACACGCCTGTGTTTTCAGAATGTATATTCCAGGAAAGCGTGGTGTGTATTCTATGGCTGTGGGTGTGAGACATGTAGAACAAGAGGAACTGGGCAGTGTGGAAGAGGAAGTAAGGAGATGATGGGGTGAGGTGAGGCAGGTTTGGTGGCACAGGTGAGCACAAAGATAAAAGTTGGGAGGGGTAGAATGTAAGGGATGGGCTGCAGCAGGGATGGAATCAGAGGGACGGAAGGGGGCAGAGCCACCCTGGGAGGCCACAGGAGTTAGGCAAAAGGTAACAATCCAAATCGCTTAAATTGATTCTGCAAAGACGGAAGGGAAGTGGATGGGATTCGGTAAATTGGGGTCCATTAACCCGTGATTACAGTAGTTGGCCTTCAGGATAATCACATAGATCCCCTGTCTTACATATGAGGTAGTGGCAAACAAGTCTCCCCGTACATGAGTGAAAAGAATCCCATTTCCAGAAGGCTAGCTTGTGAGTTTAGTGCTCTCCTCACACATGGGGCCAGGCTGCAGTCTGAAGCTCTATTCCCGGAACAGGGCCAATTCAGACCATCATCTTTCTGACATTGGTAACTTAAGTAATCATAAGTTGGGTAATAATAACTGAGGGTTTTTTGAGCAGGGTAACATATTATCTAGTGCATTCCACTCAAATTTACAAATATGAATGCTGTATATCATTCCACTGGGGTTCCATGCCAGAATACCCCCCAAAAATAGAAAATTACTTTCAATGTGGATACTTCCTGCGAAACACCTTATCCACATCTTTTGATAAATGTGTTGTTTTGATTGGGGGAAGAAACAAGGAAAACATATTTTTCTTTACATATGATTAAGAACATATGTGTAGGATCTTTTGCTTAATTAAAGTTATTGGTTTGTTCCTTAGTCCATGCTGTTTTTGAATGTATATTAATTAATCTTTCAATCTTCTTTGCTATTCAACAATCTTTAATTACAGTGGTTTCTTGATATTTCAAATGTTCCTCTCCTTTACAGTATCAGGTGTATATTCTTCCATTACTGTAGTTTCTTAATATTTCAGTTGATCCTTTCTTTTTATCAATGTGAGATGTATAGTCTTTTATTACAGTGATCCTTAATATTCCAATTTATCCTCAGTTATTCCTTAGTATTCAAGTTGATCCTCAACAATAAATAGTAGTACAAAATGATTTAATAACATCAATGTAAAAAAAGCAAAATTAAGATGAACACATTCTCACGAAGATGGTATTACAACAATTTGTACTACTTTTTACATTTACAATTTTGACGTATAAGAACTTAATTAGTCCAAGCTAACATTATCATTATTTAACTAAGCCACAAATGGAGGAAAATATGTAAAACCTTATTCATTGCCTCCTGATGAGCTATTTTTTATATATCGAAACATGTGTTGAGGATCAACTGGAATACTAAGTAATTACTTTGAAGAAAAAATAAAAATTTGAGATTTTTATGAGTCATATGTAATTCTACTCTGTCTATGATTCCCCAGACAAATGCTAAAACCTGCTCTGTTAGTTATTACCACTGTGACCACGCTTATCAGAGTCACACTGTAACGCCATTGCTAGAGCTATTGCAGGCTGTGAACTCGATTACTATAAAACCCTACATGCTGTTTCACTTTCATATTCCCTGCAGTTGCTCAAAGGTTCTGCAGTTCGTATTATCACCAATATTCCCTGTCATCTCTGCATTATTCTTGACTGAAGGAAATTGCATTGGCTTCCAGCCCAGGCCAGCATCTCATTGAAGCTTCTCATATTAGCGCATACATTGTTTAACGGATGTTGTCCATTATATATCAGTAATTGCATTAAGAGATATATTTCTTTATGGGCCCTAAAATCAGATGGTTGTCTTTATATCCATCAGTTCCAACGTGCCTGTGGTTTGGGCCAAGCATCTTCCATTCATGCCATTAAACATTGCTCTCCCCTGACATTCGAGGCATCACTGATCTAATGATCTTTTTGCAAAAAATGAAAAACGTCCTGTTCTCATTTCCTACCCTCATTTTTAATATTGCCTTTGGTCAAGTGGTCAAATCGCCCACGACTTGTAGTGCCACATTGCTGAAATACGAGAAGAAAAAAAATTGTTGTTGTTAAACCAAACTTTCGTTAACTTTAAATAAAATCAATGTCACAGTTGGACACTGCTGTTAAATGGGAAAGCGTTAAAAAGCCTAGGGAAGCCTAACTTGCTGTACATTACCCCATTGAAGATGGAGGAGAGCAAATTATTATGGAGGCATAGCCCATAAAGCATTGGGATTTCCTTTCACCTTATGAGACACTATCTCACTCACTTGAATCCTATCAGATCCCAGCACCACCCATGCGTTCAAAGTTAAACAAAGCTCCATTCTATCCCCTGACATCTTCAAATTCTAAAAGGAACATGTGGGGGAAGTTCTTGCCAACAGTGACTTAAAGACAGAGGCGTTGCTAGGGGGTGGCTAAGGGGGCTATAGCCCCAGGTCTTTTGGCTGTAGCCCCGGATAGAAACTCAGGGGATACAACCAAAAGACTAGCTAGCCCCGAGTCCCGACAGTCCCAACATTAGCCTAGCCCCCAATCCTTTCCAGAGCTAGCAACACCCCTGCTTAAAGATACACCAATATGAAGATAACATGCAGTTCTACCTATAGATCAAATATATGAACAATATCAACTCACTCATGAGCTGTATGTCTTTCATCCAAAACCGGATTTCAAGCCCCTTCTTTGAGCTTAATCCAACAAGGATCAAACATTATTCTCCTAGGAACTCCAACCAACCAGATCCAAGTCCAGACTAGGCTTAGGGAAATAAAGCATAAAAGATGCACCCCTCACCTCCCACCCAGTGTAAAATCTTTTGTCTTTAATATTGACCTGTCACCTCTCTTTCAAAACATGTTTCTCCGAGAATACCCAAAGAGAGTTGCAGCAGTTTGAGCTCCTCTACAAATAACTAATTGTGCCCTATGTTTCAGATCAGCCATTCAAGTCCTGTAATCTCCCGCTTTGATGATATAAACGCCCTACTCACTGCACCCATCACCCCAGGACTAAGAGAATTCATGCACATCATTCCCATCCACAAGGAGCTGCACTAGCTACCTCTTCAAATATGCACAATTTGCATGACAGCCTGCATCACCTACAAAGCAGTAACAAAACACTCTATATTGCCACGAGGTTCACCATCAACGAAGGCCTTCACACCACCAGCAGCGTAGACATGTGCAGAGTAGTAAGAACAATAGAAAGTTGTGGAGGAGCACACTGCAATGTAAACTAAAATGTATGGACACTATGTTGTGGAAATATTCAGGGTGCAGGAGAGAGGAGAATGAAAGCAACTCTGGCACAAAATATGCACTAACAATTGCTAGGGAGAATTCTCCAGAATGACTAATTTCCCTTACCTACTGAGTCCCTCAGCAGCTTTGCTGGATTTCTAGGATTTTTTTTTCACCTGGTAAGAGTGTGAGCCTTCTTTCCTCACTCTTACATGTGTTTTTCTGTGTGTTTCACATTTTTGTGTTCATAGACTGTGGAGACTCACCTACTCCATAGGCATCATCTTTTTACTGTGTGTCACACAGCAGCTTAAGTGAAGTGACACAGGGTTGTCTTTTTAGACTTCCCACTTTAACCTCCATTTTCTGAGACTGACTACTGTCTCCCAGAGCATGTAAAGTTGCCATTGACTTTTACTAGTGTTTTTAAATTCACAGACCCAATACAAACTATCTTCCATAGAGTACTGGAACGGGATAATAGTTATCCCTGTTTGTCTGTTTCTCATGGAACATTATTTAGTTCCCCTTTCTTTAATATTTGGCTGGTGGCAGTGGTATCTACCATTTTTATTTTACTGCGGGCTATGAAAATAGCTTTGCTAGTGTTAGAGGCTATGGTGGTAGCCTCAAACTTAAATCCGCTGGACCCCTTTTAACAGAATGAAGTGTCCTAAAAATAATTATTATGATACACTTGAAGCTTCATTCAATTACATTTTTTTAAGGATTCTTTTTGAAAGATGTTCACTTCTGTTTCCAGTAAATTGCCAATACATATGCATCATTGAATGTATTCAGTGTCTGGTTGTTTTCAACATTCGATGGTGTGCAGGTGACAGGGGTTGTCCTTTGTCATAGGACACTGTGTTCTATTCCAGAGTAGAAATATCTGCAGGTGGGAAAGATTAGGATGAATGTCTGGTCCTGCTATTCACCTTGTCTATGGGACAAGATACTGAGAAAGATCAGACAGGCACCATTGATTCTATACTCCAGGAACGACCTGAGGACCCTACTCTTCAGAGAACATCTCACCAATGGTTGATTGCTACACTCAGCTCTACTTCTCCTCCTCTGGAGCTCCTTTGACGCCCAAGACCCCCCAATTGATCCTAGCAACCTCTGATACCCTGTCCCTCCCTAGGTCAGGGATCTGCAAAATATAGCTCTCCAGATGTTTCAGATTACAACTCCCATCAACCTTAGCCAGTATAGTCGTTGATTGATCATGGGAGTTATAGTTACCAGAGTCAAAGGTTGCAGACCCCTGCCCTAGGTGCTTCCCCTACGTACAGCAATTCATCAATTCTGAACTCGGTTGGTACTTTGTAAATTCCATACATAGACAAACCCCATGCATGCAAATAGAAGTCACATATTCACCAATAGACTACACAGTTCAAATGAATATAGATATTTATTAATCAGGAAATAGATCAATATCACTAACAACAGTAAAGCTTCCACTCATTTCCACATTGGATCTGTGGAAAGCTTTTGAAGATTTAAATGAAACCTGAATTGATTAACTTAGCCACCCATATGTTCCCCCTCAATTGCGAAGTAAATAAATAGAATAAAATAGTTCAGAGGTTGAGATGAAATGATAACACCAGATAAGCATGAAATAAAAGGTAATTGGCTAATCAAAACTAACATAAGTAAATTCAAGCAATAATTAATCGACACATCATCACCACAAGTCTTCATTTTCAATTGCTGTCTAGCACTGTGGTAGAATATTCTGTCCGTCTCCTGCTTCATTTCTTAAGGACAGTGTAGCTCTGTCATATGACCTGTGACTATGATTAAAGTATGGTTTTAAACGTGTGAAAATCACTGTGTCTTGTTGTGGTCCTATGCATGCTGGCATCAACAAAGTTGTGCAAGTTTGTGCGATCCCTTGCATGAGATCATGCAATCTTCTAGACCATTGCAGGGTGTTCCTCTGATTCATTTATCTCCTGAAATAGGTCTTTGTGGTAGAGATATGGCATGATGATGGGCCAAATTGAGATTTTTGATTTCTATGGATATATACAGCTGTCGTGGATTTCATTCACCACTTGATGCTTCCTTGAAAGATTGCGAGTGCATTCTTTGTGTATGCCCATCTTGCAATGCATGCCCCTATCCCCTGGGTACTTACATGGGAATTGTGTGTCTGCAAATAGGTTATTTTGACAACAACTTGGTCAAAATGTTACAGCAGTTGGTTGTTTTTCTTACTCAATAGTATTAGGGCTTTGGCTTGACATTCTGTAGTTTAACTTTATACGTCATATGTGCCTTCACGCGTTTCTAATTGCATCTATGTTTTCTTCAGGTGTTTCAAATTTCCCATATGGGCAATGCAGCGATCTAATGCTAAATAGTAGTGTCGGGTCATACAAGAGTTGCACAAAATTTCTGTACTGTGTTACAGGGCAAAGTTTACATTGTTCTTTATGCACATTTTGGCTTTTGCATTAGTGTGGACTGTATAGGAGGACTGATGTGCCAGGAAGGATTGTGTGACAATCACCTTCATGACTATGTTTGGAGGGGTAGGCCACTTCTAATGTATTTACTTGGATGAATTATGTGAAGACTGACTGTCCCCTATCATGCTTTCGTATTTGTTTATTGCCTACGTGCTATATTAAGAAGATCACACTGTCCTGGATGACTCCCTTTATCGTTATAAATTGAATTAGGCATTCTCTGAGGATATTTAAAGCTTCCCCATTGTTGGATCATGCAGTATTAAAGGTTTTTGAATATTTACTGCCTTGCTCAAGCAGACTTTTTTAGATATGTATATATATTTACCCGATTCATGGAATTTTTTGCACAGTTCGAAGTGACTTTGCACTGCTCAAAAGTGACTATGGACTGACGACACAAACCCTGATTCATGGAACTGTGCAAAGTGAATTTTTGCAGTGCAATGTCAGTGCAAAGTCCTATTGTACTGCAAACATTATTTTGCACTGATTTTGCACTGCAAACATACACTTTGCACAGTTCGATGAATCAGGGTTCATGTCAGCAGTACAAAGTCAATTTTCAGCAGTGCGAAGTCAAAAATTCCATGAATCAGGTCCATTATATCTTATAGTTTTTGTTTACTGAGGAATTTTGTGACGTTGAAGATGTGTACCATGAGTAAATCCGATGAGGATGAATTGTCCAAATGCATCAAAACTGTCAATCCCTCTTACATAGAGAATCCAAGGATCCATGTTCAATCAGCGTCTCCAGTTTTTTGGAAGATCGCTGGATGGCCACAGAGACTTGAACAGTGATTCCATTACTGATGTATCTGTTGGCGCCTACGGAAAAGTGATTCAACTCTGGTAAGTCTGTGCTTCCATTTTGCAATGTATTATAGGGCAATGAGAGGTTTTTTAAGAATATGTTCACATTGAAAACTGTCACATTAACATCCGGCGCTTATAGGGAAAGAACTATTCTTTATCAAACAGCTTTCCTTCTTTTATTGATCATTTCCCCTCAACCCCAAATCACAAACCAGCTTTAGCAACAAGGAGGATTCTTGCTGCAACACAATCAGAAAGAAATGTGTTCGGAATAATAGAAGAAGAAGCTAAGTATTGTTGGGAAGGCATTATGGGCCCGATTAATGGAATATTTGCCTGGTTCAAAGTGAATTTGCACTGCTGAAATGTGACTTTGCACTGCTGACACAAACCCTGACTCATGGAACTGTGCAAAGTGTATTTTGTCCGGGAAAAGTCATTTTGTACTGCAAAAATGACTATGTGCTGACTTTGCCCAGACTTTTAACTGAACCTCTCATATTAGTGAACCTCTAGAATGATTTCACTGCTCATCTTCAAGGCAATTGCACTAATTAACTTGCTCATAGTCTAGTTCCACTAAAACTAAACAGGAAGATTAGCATCATGCCTTCCTCTCCCTCACCTTCTCTCCCTTCCTCTAACCCACCTACATTTGCACCATCAAATAATGCAGTCCACTATGAATCACATGGTAAGATGGCAAGTTACGTTATCAAGATACTATGCCAAGAAAGAGCAAAAACAGCATAATCAGGTGGAAGAAAGAATAAGCAAGGTGATAGAAGCCTCAAACCAATCTAAAAATACTTTTAGACCAGCCATCCAAAGACCCATAGGAATTTTACTTCCACTCCTCTGAAAAAAAGACAATCTTCACAATCAACTGCCTTCCGAAGTATCCACCTGAAACCAGATACTATGATCATCGCACCAGACCATAGTCAGAAACAGTACATGGAGAAACCGGACACAACTCTAACCCGACACCCAACAAGGATGGCAGGGTGATGACTCAGATCCCAGGAAGAACATTGTCAACCTCTATCAATCTGAAGCCTTAACCTGAAAATCTGGGAAGGCAAAAAAAACAACAATGAATGACTCATAGACACTCATTCCACTGCCAGTTCCTGACATGGGATGATCAGCAACAGATGCTTCTTGATCAATGCACAGGAAATTCTAAGCACATTGGTGACATATTCAACCTCCTCTCATTGGACCAAAGCGATCTATTGTGTATCATGGATACCTGGATCTGTAATGGTTAATCAGCAGTCATCCATAATATTATCTTCCCAGTCTACAAGATCAAATTAGCAAAATGTGTCGATTGGAGAGGAATAGGAATAGCACTAGTCCACAGAGACTCTATCAAAGTCTCAATGCTCTCCGGTAACAACATCCAACTGGGAATGGGAATTGCTTGCAATTATCTTCTCCATAAGCTTCCTCCTCATAGTCAAAACACAATCCTACAGTCCAATATTCACAGAAAAACTCACACATGTGGATGTAACCCTATTCATGGGTTATGCACATCTGACAGAAATATCAATATGTGGCTTGAGAAAGAAGACAACCCCAACATGAGATCCCTCACAGCCAATCTCATTTCAATATATCTCTAACAAAAGATTAGGTGTTTCACCCACGTAGGTGGTCCTGTGTTAGATGGCATTTTCTTTAATGAGAACATGGTCATGGTTTGCTCTCCAGTCCAACTTCCTTGGGAGACCACCTATGCATTCCTTTCACGATCTTCGCAGAGTCCCTGCCAATCGTGTAATCTCCCACAGGATGCACGACCTTGACTAGATCCTTGAACAAAGTATTATTCAGTACTCGATTGGAAAGACTTGAACCGCAGAAATTATCATTACATTGGATCCAGAAACTCCACAACCTTCATAACTGGATTAACTCTACCTTGGCTAGCATCACACTGAACAAACCTTTTGTTAAGTCACTGAAGACCTTTTCTAAATGTTATACTCCAATATTAAACAGCATGAATAAAGACAATCGAATAAAGACAATAATAAATTGGAGAAAAGCTGGAGGAAAAGCAACTTTCCATAAAACAGATTTATTTCTACAGGGCCGAAGTCATCACATTCAAGAAACTCTGCAATTACCTATGCTTAGAATTTGAACAATACAGGCAAAAGGTAATATTCTCGAACACTCAACAATTCAAAGACACGGCAGCTTACAACTCAAACCCAATTTGGACACGAGAACTATGTGACCAGATTGCGGCACACATCAGCAAAAACATCCTACAAATTCAAGAACACCTGGATAAAGGAACCCAAACCTACCAAGGAGGCCTCAACTCCTAAATCAACCACTTCTCCTCTTGCCTCCCTAGAGGACCTACTTGCTATCATTGATACCTGCAACAAAACAGGATCTCTCAAAGATCCATGCACCCCCTTAATCTATTCACAACCCTAACAAACATCTGGAACTGACACCTGTATTATTATTCTTTCTTAATCACTCAATCACTAGCAAGAGTGTCCCATCACTTGTGACGTACGTCAGGCTGTCTTCAAAAAGCCAACACTGTAACCAGATAACTCTAAACTACCGCCCCAGGTCCAAACCTTCACTTATCAGAGAAGTATTGAGAATGTGCAAATACAGTGAATCTATGAGAAACACCATGGCTTTGTACCAAAGTGGGTACAAAATCAACTCTGGGACACATTTAGGTATAACACAGATGAAAACCCTGGGAGTACACCCATTCTTCTAGACTTCTGAGCAGCTTTTGATATCCTTAGCCTGAAGATTATTGTAAAAAGACTGTGATAGATTAGGATAAAAGGAGCAGCTCTACAATGAATCATCCCACGAATCAATAGAGCCAAAGCTAGCTGGCTAGGTTTCCCTTACATTGGCACCAAATCCTGAATCGCACAACCCACAGACATTAGAGCACAAAACTCATTCCTTGCTTTCCGGAGAAAACTCAAAACCTCACTTTCAGCACTGTAAATTGCAACTGTCTTAATCAACTGTAACTATAAACTGTCTGTAACAAAAGCAACCATACTGTAAACTGTGAATGTTCATTTACCTGTAACTAAGAATTGTCTGTAACAAGCACCACGATGCCCCCGTGCTGCTGCACGCTCTACAAATCTGAATAAATAAATAAATAAATTAATTACTCTCTTTCCTAACTACGCGCCTTCTAGGACACTAAGGACTAGTAACATCGCTCCATTCCTGGTTCAATATTCAACAGGCAATGGCAAGGTGGATACTTATTCTTCTTATTGGCTGCCAAACAATGTCTCTTCCTACCGAGGCAGCTTCGCATGATAGGGAACCACTTGACATTCAGAAAACAGCTCAATCTTTGAACTGACTTGGATAAACCACAATGAACCAAGATTAGCACTAAAGGAAAATACTGGTGCCTTATGATATGATATGATATTTTATTTGTATCACGCTCGTACACAAGTGTTTCAGAGCGCGATGAAAACAAAATATCAGATCATATCATAAGGCACCAGTATTTTCCTTTAGTGCTAATTTTGGTTCGTCATGCTTGGCTTGCTCATCTTGCTCGGCTTGTACAGGGACAATGGCCCTCATTCCGAGAATGGAGGTAGTAGTCATGGCGCTATTTGTTAATCACATAATTATTAAAGCCACCTCTAATCTGTATCATATTCATGTGAAGATTGTGAGTCCAGGCCAAGGAAGTATATGATGCATTTATTCGCTCTAGACTGTCAGTCTCTGCTGCACACATCAGGATAGTAGCCAGTAGGAGTTGCCTCTATATTGATCATTTGTGAAGTCGGGTTACACCTCTCTTTAGGAGGAGAGCGCTCAGCAGGAGTTGTCCTGGAAAAGGAATTCAAAGCATACCGTAATCAAAAGGACTAGCCTCACTGAGTTGCAAACCAAATGGCCTTTGATGCTATGCCTCTGAAAAGAGGGCAGGTTAGTCAGAGCAAGCTCAGCACACGTTTTTCTGTAACTCTCATTCCTTTCTGTTTTCTACACTTCTTTAGCACAAAGCACTTTGTATATGATTCAAACAGGTAAAG
This sequence comes from Ambystoma mexicanum, assembly GCF_040938575.1. NCBI lineage: Eukaryota > Metazoa > Chordata > Amphibia > Caudata > Ambystomatidae > Ambystoma > Ambystoma mexicanum. The sequence continues at coordinate 459,383,450 of NC_090935.1, forward strand.
ACCACTTGTCACAATAGCTAAGATTTTGGACCCATTAAAACAAACCTTTATTCTTCCAATCCTGTGGCGTATTTTGCGTATTAAGAGGGGGTTTCCCAACCCTTGTTTGATTCTTTTTCAGACCTTCTAGGACTAAAGAAAGAATCTGGAGCATTTGGGCCCTCAGCTATTGAGGTGATTACAGGTGCTCCAAGGCAGAGCCAGGTTCTGCCCTGTACCCACTCCTGGGGCACATCAGTGGTGTACTTGACATACACAAGACTGCAGTTAGCACACTGAACAAGGGAAACCTCCATTTTGAAAATCTATACGTGCCACTATGGAATCAAATTATATTAGACATGACAATTAATATATCACGTGGCAAGTGCAATCATCTTTTAGAATTTGAATGTATGTTGATATCGGAACTTTACAGGCCAATAATGACTTTTTATTTGTATTAACATATATAGCTAGATAAAATAAATCCATAATCTGAGTTAAATATGATAACGGCCAACTTGTATTACCATGATGCACGTTCTTTGTAGTTTGATGACGTTTGACAACGATTCCGTGCATGTGACATCACACAAATCACATATATTACACATTTCAAGATGTCTGCATTGGTACACACACGCGGACCACCGCCATCCCAAAATAAACCTACGAACTAGATGCTAAAATGAATCTTCCAGGAAAAAAGTACATTAGAAGTGATACTGCTCATATTTTGCTTAAATATGTAAAGAACAAGCCTTGAATTATTATTATGCTTTTCAGGATAATTATCCAATAGACTTTGGAAAGTCCATAAAGAATATAGAATTTTGAATAAAGAAATGAGAGTGGATCACTGAACCTAACAACGTACTTTCAACCTCACCATACATTATTATAAAGTATCCACACTCGAGTAGAGGATGACATTGAGATACATTATTTTGTATTATAGAATCTAAAACCACACTTTCGAAACTACAGGTTTGAAAGATAGAGCATTAGAATGATGCAACTGTAATGAAACAGTGAACAACCATTATTTATTCATCTCACAAGTATAATTATAAGAGGTACCTTGCCACTTGATTATAATGGAAACATGCATACTGAAGACCTAGAATAGAATTCTAAAACCACACTTCCTAAACTACAGGTGTTGAAGATTGGGAAATACAAATGTTGGAAATGTAATGGAACAGTGAACAATCATTTTTGAGGTAGCTTGACCGTTTCATTACAATGGAAGTATACATATTAATAGAAGAGTATAACATTAGGTAAAGACCAATTGATATGACCCTCTTTACATTGATCCGTAGAACCATTAATGTACTAAGATGCTCATGCTGTAAGAATATGAAGATAGGGTACTACTATTTTTTATGTCATGGGACATGCAATTAACAACTAATCGACAGAAAATTCAAAGGAAAGATGATTACTTGACCACCCCAACTAATAATGTAGTGTAAACAGAATAACCCTATACAAGCTTGAAACAATACCGTCCCTAAGCCTCCATTCATTGTTCTTTCTCTCTGTTCTCTCTCCCCAATTTACTTACAGATTATCTATGAACTATGGACAATAGCCCCCAGTGAATGTATCATTGCAAAAGATAATGTATACAAATAAAGAGTTGTGAACACTAGATTATTGTGAGGAAACAATGATTCGATGTGTAAACAGCTAACAGAAGGTTACAAGTATTGTGATAGAAATTATTTTTCTGGCTGCTCATATTATCTATGATACTAAGATTCTGAAATTGTATAAGATGCTTGATTTTGGAAATGTATGCTTAACATTGTGCCTTGACAAAGCCCGGGTTCTGGAGAAAAATAAGCACATGGCTCCAACTGGATGATGTTGGCTTGGGAACATACACTATGACCTAAACAAATTAAGTAATTTAACAATAAACTACATTTTGTTTATTTATCACTGATCATAAGGATTTATTAACTTTGGCGCAGACTTACTACAGACATATTTCTCAAACACATATTACCAGAGGAAGAACTGCCTCTCTGCCACCTACACCAACCCCACTGGAGGTCAAGGGCACGTGCAGGCTTTAGCCAGCCTCCCCTTGATGGGAGAAAGAGAACAATGCAAGGACCATGGGCCTCATTACAACACCTGCGCTAAACCATGGCGCTATTAGCACCATGGTTGGTGCCGGTGTTGTAACGGGTCCGCCATGGTTCAATCGGGAATTACCACCCCATTCCAAGGTTGGCAGGGCGGTAATTCTCCATTGAACCATGGCCCTCCCCATTCCCATTTTCGCCCCATAGGTCTCTATGGGAATGGGGAAGGCGCTAAGTACGGTACCGCAAATTGCGGTACCATACATAGCACCAATGTCCCTTTGCGGATCCCTACTTTAACGGCTGGTGTAGACCAGCCATTAAGGTCGGGTCCCGCAATGGGACCTCGTAGTAAGGTGCTAAGTGTTTAACGGCACTGCAGCCTTTTACGGCGCCTTTAAACACTTAGCGCCAGGGTCGTAATGAGGCCTCATATCTTTTCCTTGAGCCCCTGGATTAGGACTCAAAGCACCCTGAGAGACTGTAAATACAGGATCCCTGTTTTTCACCATAAAACCACTTTGAGCCATCTGCAAACCCTGTTCGACACCCGTTGAACCACTTGAACTGCCAGCTCCGCTTTGTCACTCTATCAACATTCAAACTCATGCTGTGGCACTTTTGAACCAGTTTTCCACTGCATCGTACCAGATAGGGCACTTCACCTGTTCCACTCGAACAAGCAGCTTGCCTCTAAGCATGACTTTAAGCTGCCACTGCTCGAACATCAGATTGGACCATCAGGGACCCAGCTCTGAACCACCAGACCTTAATTCAAACCGCTGAAGTACCACGTCACAAGCTGACCTGAACCAATGTTTACCCAACTCAACATTCAAACTGATCCTGGTGAGCCTTTTTTAACGGCACACACTTCAAACTCCAACACCAGATTGCTGCTTTGTCCAGTAGGACTCGCTGCACCTGAACCTGGTTCAAGCTGCTTTTACAGCACCTCAAAGCCTGGCTTGACACTGTTGAACCGCCTAAAACTGGAGTCCGGATCTCTAGAGTGAAAATGTCCCTCAGGTCCACCTTTTGTGGCCCTAGAGACTGGTTAAGTCAATGTTTCATCCTTTTACTTTAAGACATATATTTTTTTAACTCCTTTTTGCAATTCCTCCTGTTTTTCCACCATGCTAAGTACCTAGAATGCTTCCATCATTACAGCTTGCATGTCTTTGACTTCCTTTACATGAGTGTTTTTTTATAGTGATTGTGATAGAATATTTTACAACTGAATTGTGTACTTAAAGTGTATATTTGATAAAAACTTGATTGGACATTCATTTATTTTCATACTTTGTGCTCTCATATTCACACTTCATCTAAGTGTATAGCCTTACCGTGGCCCACATTACCACAAAAGGTGAAGGAGATATATATCTGAGCTCTGATTGTTTTACGGGATCATTGTTACTTTGTACAAGTGTGATGGCTGAGTAGGCAGTCTAGCCACTACTCATCTTTGAACTCCTGCAGAGCAGAAATCAATTTGTCACACACATATATTGCATATTATATGTGCTGGGGTAGTGGAGTACTCCCTTAATAACACTATGACTAAATTGTTTCCCTAATGGCTAACTTGTCCCCTGACATGCTGGACTCTTCAAGTATTTGGACAAACTTAATGAAACAATCTGTCTACAGAGGCAGTGCAGGGGAAGAGCACAAGCCATTTTATTATGCTGTGTCCTTATTTCTTCCCTCCTTTTCCCCACTAGGACTTTCTTCAATGTCCCCCTTCACTCTTTCTCACGTTCTTAGGAGTCCTACATAAATATAACTCAATGTATAGCAATGTAACATACAAAAATAACAACCATCTTCCCGAGATCTTGAAGTCCACCCAGTGTACTAAAGTCCAAACCTTAGACAGAAGAGATCCCACATTAGCATGATGTATCCACATTCCTGAGTGCCTAAACCCACCTCACAGGCATGAATCCTTACTGCAGAGATTGTACACCTCATTACAAAATGGTGGAATACTAACAGTGATAACAAGCCATACTTAGCTTTTGCTCTTACCCGCAATGAGTAGCCACCATCTCTGAAGATCTAGATTCCATGTAAAAGTGCCTATATCCCCTAATGCAGTGTGTTCTACCAATCTCAGAGATCTGACACCAAGGTTCACACAACCCAAAGTCTTTTTCAAATTGCTCTGAAGGAATAAGGGAATTTGGATCTAGGAGAAAGGAAAGGAGTTAGGATTAGAGCAAATGGAAACATCCCCAAGCTGTGTTAAGTAGGCTAGATTGCTTTTTTAGTTCCTAATTGTACCCTGAATCTAAACAATTGGAGAGGAGGGAGGTAGTAAAGTTAAAGAGGGGGTGGGACTAAGAGAGCTGGTAGAGTGGCAGAGGTGTGACTTGTGTTGCAGCGAGCATAGCCGAGCATAGCCTTGAGCTATGGGGCAGCAGAATAACAAATCAAAGTAACAGGTTACTCTATTACTCTCAAGTTGCCGCTTGGAAGTCATTTTGCAGTATCTTTGGTATAATCTAACACTCATGGGAGTGATGGTCTTGATACATTTACATCTCCATCTCAACTGCTTTCAAATGTAACGGGTAAATGATCTCCACAAACAAAACAAAATGTTACGTTGTTGGCCAAAGTATAGCCCTATTGGTTAATATGGCAACTTGCGATTACTCCACCATTAACCATTCTAATTTCTCTACCCCACCCCCAGTAACACCCGCCATTTGTTCATGTGTTTTAGGTCGCTGAGTGTTGCTGATGTGGCTGTAACTGCAGTGTTCAGACCTGATAAAATCATTCTATTCAACAAAAATGCAGAGGTGACAGTGGTGATCTGCCTCAAGGCCCAGTTTAGACCGGCAGGCGCCAGAAATCAAGTTGGTAAGACAATGACACATGTTCAGAACAATATATTGAATGCTGTAGTTTAATACCCGTTTTTACAATGCATTGACATGCCAACATTTTATGGTAGAAAGGAAGGAATAGCAAGCCTGGACTGTTAACTCTATGAGCCATTGATTTATCACGTGTTGCTCGTTCCATATACGTATCTGAATATGTGTTAACAAAGTGTACGCAAAATGGCCTATTGTTAGTGTTGCCTAAAATGTGGTAAACCAGTAGACAAAATAATCCTGAAGTGTGTCCTCTTGATATTCATGTAATGATACAGCACTTTATTTTTCAGGCCCGCCATGATTGCATCAATACTTATATAACTCAATTTCTAACATGACCCTCCCCATCACCACCTCCAAGCCCTATGCCTGACAAAGTCAAAATTCATACAAAGTCATTGCACCATAAAAATGATGTGGTTGAGCCGAGTAGTGATTTATTACAGAAGCATCAACAACACTGCACTGCAAAAGCAAACACATATGCTGCCTCTAGCATGGAATCTGCCGTTATTGTGCATACTGTCCATACTTGAACCCGTGCTTGCCGGTGGCCATAAGTGTCTCTGGTTTTACTGTGATAACTACAAATAATTAAATAGGTCCCTTTTTCAGTGTAGTGGGCATATGAATATTGGCCTCACTGTTACAATGAAGTATAGTTGAGTCTAGAGGTCTGGTTCTATTGAAGTGTTGGAGCCCACACATGTGGTGACCGCTGCCCAGGCTAGATGTCCTGATCCAAAGTGAGAGCCTTCTAGGAGGGCAATGGTCAATGTCCATGCATTAGAGCTGGTAAGGATGCTAACACTATTAGAGGTACAGTACCCCAACATGAGTTAAACATGCAATAAAAAGGATGATGATCATGTGCAGCACAGAAAATCTAGAGTGACTGGCCTTAATGCCCGGTACATACAATAAGCAGGTTGCTGTCACACACAGCACAGAATGGTCAGAATAATGGCATACTAGAGTCATAATGTGGGGCACATGGGGAGGTCATTTTCTGTATACCCATCAGGCTAAGCACACTTAATTTGCGTACATGCAAACAAAGAGATTAACTAACACATCTTTTTTCTGGGATGCTTGCTATTTAAAACAATACAACGTGGCCTGCCACCCCAGAGCTAAGATGGGACACCACTCCCAATTTACAAGCACCATCACACATTGATCAAACAGACTTTGGAATACGATTAGAGTGGTCATATTAGATGATAGATATAAAAGACACTCATCACTGGCACTGAACTCTGCCAAACCCCTTTTGTAGTCTATATGGGCATATGTGCTCACCCTTTAAGCACACAAAGCTATAGCCGTACACCAGGCCATGAACCTTGGCACTTAGGTTTTGCACCCTAACAAACTGAACTATTTGGACCTTCAGGACAGTCAGCTTCTGGGCCAACTGATTTCGATGTGGCATTGGCATCTCTCCCCATCCTGAGTCCTTTTGTCGCCCTTTCCTCTTTCTTTGGCACTCTGTGGCAGATGTTTATCTGCATGTGGCATGCTAGAGAACATATATGTAAATAACTAAATGCAAATAAATGAACCAGCAATTGATTAATATCTGAAGGCCCAAGTTACGGGTTGCCCTAAACATGCTCTGAATCCTTTCATGCTAAACAGAAATGCATCTCATGATAAGCACACAAAAAACAAATAGTATGCTGCTTCTTAAAATAGGTACAGTTAGTGGGCAGTAGAAGTACAACATTTGCACAATGGAGTACACTCCCAACAGAGATTATTATCCCAATGCATTAGACAATTCAGAAGATCCATATGGATGTACAATACATGGTAGGGCGTCACCATTCAACCAGGCTGCACGGTTTTTTAAAATTCTATTTAATAAATAAATATTTCCAATACTGGTTTTTACATGCATTTTAAGTTCAAAATGATAGTATGGGCCTCATTACGACCCTGGCGGTGGGCCTCATTACGACCCTGGCGGTACGGAGTGAACGGCGCCGTAAAAGGTGCCGGCGCCGTTCAACCCGTACTGCCGCATTACGAGTTCCCCTCGCGGGACACGGTAAGCACGCCTGGGAAAACCAGGCATGCTTACCGGGTCCCGCGAGGGGAAGAGGGAGCAAACAACGGGCCATCTCGTAATGGCCCGTTGTCTGCTCCCTCTCCCATTCCCATTCAGCCCTACGGGGGCTGAAATGGGAATGGGGAAGGACCGGGTGTGGGTCCTTGGAGAGAGGAATTACCGGGCCTTCTGAACTCGGAATGGCCCGGTAAGTCCTCATTCCGAGGACCCGGACCCCGACGCGATTTCGGCGCCAACAGCGGCATGGTTACCGCCGAACTCGTAATGAGTGCCTATGTGTTTAAAGAATAACACACACACACCTGGCCAGAAGCTACCGATATATCAACTTTGACGTTGATTTATTTGTTTTACTAGAATAATCAATATATAGCAACATCGTTATCAACCACTAATCAAACATATCTCCTATAGACTACCTTTTTTTCAAACAGCATCCATTATATTCTTTCAACATATGTGCCAAGCCACCAATGTAATCCAGCTCCTCAGCATGCAGAAGAAAGAAGTTGTCCATCTACTATGCAGTATTCTGAATAGCAATGGATCATTGGAGCTCCCTACTGGATGTATTTATATTAGCCCTTTTCAATATGTAGATTTAATTGCTGAACATGCAGTAATTAGTGCGGACTATGGTTTGATCAACTTTATAATTACAAATGCTGTCAAAATCGATAGTTATTAAAAGAGAACATTTTCTAATTACAATTACATGACAATAGGCGTGTCTCGACAATCACAATTACTGAAACACTTGTGTATGGGCGCAATATAAATAAAACTATCATAACATATCAATCCGTTCATCAACATAAATATACCAAAATTACAATGAGATTGTAAAATGCAAGCTCATTGGCCCTCGACCGGGCCTTACCTGACCTAAAAGGGTTCGGAGCTCTGTGTGGCATCTGGAGTTCTTCTATCGGCTGGCCACTATGAAAAGGGAGAAGGGACAATGTGTAGTCCCTTCTCTCTTTCCATGGCGGGCATTGTTTTTGTTTACTTTTTTACATTTTCTTCAATGGCTACCATGGAAAGGGAGACAGGACTATGTGCAGTCCCTTCTCCCCTTCCCTGGTGGCCATTTTCTTTGTTTACTATGGCCACCACGGAAAGAGAAATACAGACTACATTTTCCTGTCCATGGCGGGCATTTTTAAAAACATTTTTTACTTTTTTTACTTACGCAGCTGAAAAGAAAACCCCCATTAGTACCCCTGTCAAACGGGTGTGGTACTAATTGCAATAAGCCCCTCGACTGCATACGGTAAAGCCCCCCAGGGCCTTCGTTGTAACTATCAGCCCCGGGGGCATTACCATATGCAGTAATGGGCTGGAGTCTCAGGGCTTATTGCCTAAATAACAAGCAAATAAAAAGTCTGTCATTTTGAACTTTATTTTTAGTTCTACCAATCAACTACACTTTGCTTTACGAGGTATTGCCACTAGAAATGCTACCATTTCTGCCACTCATACTGGTGGTAAATTCACAAGATTGTGAGAGGCAGCAAGGCAGAGTTAATGGAGGACTCCATTTTGGGCTTGCAGAATTTACTACCCAGGATAAATCCTTCTCTGGTAAATCGTACACTTTTTGGAGTTAGACTGGAGACATGCTTCCTGCAAAGTTTCATGCCCAACATGTAATATCACAGTGCAGAAACAGTGGAAGTAATTATGCAACCATCACTCTTTTACTGCATCTCTACTCGCAATTCTAAGTATTATAATTGGTTTCTTATAACGCGTTTAATACCGAAGAGGTTTCTAAGCACAGGCCTGGGATTTGAACCTGTGTTGCTCTTCGTCATCTTGCTTCCAAGACGAACGTGTTGCCACTGAGCTATACTAACTATAGGGTAATGATAACCTAAGAGTTCAATTCGTTTTCTATGGGAATAGATCGAGGGAGTTTCATATTACCATTCCATTATAACCTAAGTGGTGTGAGTTTTAAATATATATAAGAGGTGGCACCTATTACATAAGGAATCCAGTTCCTTAACTGTTACAGTGACGAGTTAAATCCTGGTTCGAATTTGATTTGATCCTTTTCAATGTTTTTCAGAGGTAAACTCTAAGCTGCAGTTTAAGCTATGCTTGAACATCCTTACGCATCCATTAAATATGAAAAAGACTGGACTTCCTTCAGTTATGGAAAGATGGAGACGTGCAGTCTTTTGGGTGAACTTGTTCGGTGTATTCTGCACCATCGCCCTCTCTCAGGCCTTCAGAACTAATTGAATCAAATACATTCCGAATTTGGGACATCATGATTACTGTTTTTTCTGTTCTGGATTTCATATTTTTAATTTCCTTCCAATCATGAGCAAGATGTTTCCACAAGTTAAGCACTTTCCTCAGAAACTGTGTGCAACTTGCAATCAATGGAAGGAAACTGGGCAGGGCTAACACAGCGCTTCCTACTTTTGAGGTTAAAAAATGACAACCATTATGTTGGCTTATTATAACACCAATTAATACAGTACCTAGGGAGGAATCCGGCTTGAAATGCTATATAAAAGTGTGATAATAGTCCCTGTTTTCCCTGTCTTTGCTGCCTTTATTAAAGTATTGTTTATCCTTTCCAACATTGTTGTCCAAAATGTTGTCTTTGTGAGGCATATAGTTTTAATGTTGGCGGCTAGCCGGTTTTACCAGCCCTTTTGTGCTATAGCTGCTGGTTATATTTTTGGGATGTCATTATGATGCAGAATATTGAAATAATCTTTTTTGAATGTCTGGTGTATGGCATGTCACTGCAGTTTGTAACAAGAATGTGTAAAAGTAAAGCAATGAATATGCTGCATATGCTGTATAAACTGGAATACGAAATGAATGCAACCAAGTTACTTCATTTTCAGAAGGATTTCACTCTTAATGGTCAATCTAAAAATGGCATCACATTTTGTGAAGTTCATGATATAAACACACTTCCCAGGCTCCACATTTAATTACCTGATGTATTTGTCCCCTGCATCTGTAGATGTTAAGTATAATGCAACATTGGACGCTGACCTTTTTTCATTCCGCGTGACCTCTAGAGGACAATTTAAGGAAAGTAACGAGAGGTATATACAAAAGGACGTTCCAGTAACCAATGCAGAAGCCTGTTATGAGCACATTTTTATTGTACAGGTGAGTGAAGGCGTGCTCATATTCTTGTTAAAGAATGAATGAAAAAATCAATAAAGGTTGATTGAATGAATTAATCGTTACTGCTTTCGGCAAAGTCCTTTCTGAAAATACAGAAACACATTACTAAATGGGCAGTAAACAATGCGGGTGGGTTCATGGACTTGGGTATCTTCCTTTTCAAGAAAGGACAGAAGAACAGGAGGCAAGTGTTGACTGGTGCAGACAGAAGAGGAATCAATTCCAGAATTGGGCGGTGAAACGAATGGACCTCTGATACCTAGATATAGCGCACATGCTCTATAGGGGGCACCACACAGATCAGAAGGAGTAGGCACATAGGGTCTGGAGGGCAAGCACACTGTCAGGGGAGCGTACCCTAAGATCAGGTAAAAGCACACTTTGCTAGGAGTTAGCACACTGTCATTGGCGCAAGAAGCTATTGTACAAGCTTGTGTGCTATCAGCTCACAGGCTCAGGATGGAGACAGTTTATAGGCACCGAGTGGGGGCAAGTCATAGGCTTGCAATAGAACAACTTGAGGGACTGCTCATACGCTCTGAAGAGGGGAAGCTTAGTGTCTCAAATTCAGAGTTTTGAGGGATTCCCTCAAATTTCCGGTGTGCAGTATTCAAGGTCCTAAATCAAGTGCATGTCAAATGCATGTATTGCAGAGTTCTCAGTGTTCAGAAAGGAGCTTCCTTCAGGTAAATGGAATGTAGGATCAGGTACCTAGCTCAAAAGGCTGGATCCACTGAGTGTGGGGAAGGTCAGTGTGGAATGTTACTGGGGCTCAGTGGGAGTCTTCTCAGTAAATGGTAATTCAAACAGGTTATATTAAAACATAAGAAATCCTTCAATCTTCTTGGGGGCCCTTGTCTTGTTATTTAGAAGATATACCATGAGAATATGCTCCAGAGTATGTAACTTGAAGTTCAGTTTGCTGATATGTATGTTGTGAGTCAGCCAGTCTTCACAAACCTTGGACACAACAGGGTCACAATTATCTGGCAGGTACCTAGGAAGTGGGTGGTGCGGGATGGGATTAACCAATCTTTGCTAATCCCGTTGTTAAATATAGAATGGTCTGGGCAGCATCACAGCAATAACTGCACTAGTCAGCACTATGACAGTGCTAGGGGAGGGTAGCGTAGAAAGTTAAGGAAGAGGCTGGTGTGAGCCCCCAGGCTATCTCTGTCAGGGACATGAACCACCTGGTTTTTGTATCCACTGGGAGCGGGATGAGATACAAAACTAATGAAATCAGCTAAAGAACACCATATACGGGCACAGGTAAGAGTGGCGCGGTTCCCATTGCTCAGTGTTGGCAATGATTTCCTGGTCTAATGCAGACCAGCATTGTGGCCTAACACTACCGCCAGGTCACACAAGCCCCAACCATGAAAGAGTCCATGCTGTTAAGGATTTCAATCAGGCAATACACCCTGGTCTCTGCCTAGTATGCAGTGCACAACTGAAATGCTTATTTTGTTAATATAGGTTCAATATTAGGTTCAAAATTCAATATCACACCCCCTTTTCAAATACCCCAGGTCACAATGAACCAGGAACCAGGCTGGTAGGTAAAGGTAACATTTATTTATTTATTTAGAAATTCAAGAAAATCATGCACTTTTTAATATATGGGGCAGAAATCACCAATGGAGTGACAATAACAAATAGGAATGTGAACAATGCACTTAAATTAATCCTTTGGCAACACAGATAGAAAACACCAGAGAATAGAGATACTTTTGAAACAGCACTCAAGTTAGGATTTCCCCCTGCAATATGCCTCAACCCACAAATAATCCATTCTAAATAGATATAAGGAAGCAGACGGTAATCAGGAATGAGGGATAAGAAACACATTTCAAATCCAACGTTCCCTCCCCAAACAAGAGAGAAAAACAGATTTGAAACCCTTGAAATGTTAAAATGACACTCGGAAATGGCTGAATAAAACAATGAATGTGTGCAAAAATCCTTAAATCAGTACAAATCTTTACGGGAGCATCAGTGGAAAGTTACAAGCAATCATAAGCAATAGATTGAGTAAAAGCATACAATTTGAAATTGAATGGAAGGTTTAAAATAATTTATAATCAAATTCAGACATGTAAAACTTTACAAAAATGTCAATTCCCGCCTGAAATTAACCAGACAGTTTTTAAGAAAAACAGGTTTGTTGGTTGGGGTGTAGCTATAGATCTTAGGTACAGTCTGGGAGTGAAATTAGGTGTCTAGCTGTCAAATTGAGTGAGTTATGCAAGATCTAGTGAGGTGTGTTTTTGAGAAAATGAAGGTGTGAAAAAGGAACAGAAATCAATTTTGACAAGGACAGTTTCACTCTACACTAGGGCATTCAGGCTAGGCTACCCGATTGAGACACAGTAAGCCCTGGGGTTGATCTGTGGAATCAACCCTAGCATCTCCGCACCCGCCCTGGCTGATCCGGTCTGATCACCCGAGGGAGGACTAAGGGCTTAGGATTTCACAAGACAAAATTATTAAAGAAATTGGCACTAGCACAAGGAATCAAAGCAGGGTAGCAAGAATGATTGTCACAATATTATAAGTTATTGGAGTCAGAATAGGATAGCTTAGAGATGGGAACTAAGGACAAGGACAAGGCAAGGCAAGTTATGCTATGGTTCTATGATTCCTATTGATACTCACAGTCCACTTTTAGTTTGGTTTCTGGACAGTCAGCGCTCTGGATCACCACACGGATCTGGTCTAACACAGGACAGCCGGACAAAATCAGCAGGCATGGACTGGATACCGGGTAGCACTTCTGGTTACTGGATAAGATAGATCATCAGGGTAGCAGGATGGCAGCCTCATGCAGTGAGTCGCTGCAAGCCAAGCTGGATTTGGATGCCAAATGTACCACAGTTTCCCTTGGTTATGGGGATTATTTTAGAATTGAGGTCTAGCTGAAGCAAGATCAGCAAGGTTTGGCCTTGTGGTTGGGATCTGGAGTCTAGATGAATAAATGTAAGATGAAGACAGGAACAGGACAGGACGCCGGGCAGGAAATCAGGAATCAGTCAAGAATCAGTGTGTCCTGATTACTAGTCAGGGGCCCTTACTTATAATGCCAGATGACATCATTACAGTATATCCAAAAACAAAGGTGGGGACCCCTAAATGGGCATCTGGGGTGAGTTCAATATATACTAAACAGAGAGGATGCCCTATGTGCTGAAAAATTCAATACATGTGTTTCTGAAAGCGCATGCGTATATATGTGTATATCACTAACACACCATTCTACCATTCATGGGCATCCACCATTGACAGTCCACCATTATGTATATGTATGTACATAATGTTGGACTGTCAAAGTAGGAATATTACTACTGTAAAAGTTAATTAGAATATCTCTATACAAACTAGATTTGATTGTGAAGATTAATGGTAGAATGGTGTGTTAGTGATATACACATAGGAGAAATGTTTACACAAAAATGCACTATTTGCACAAAAAACTTTTTGTTCACAAAAATATATGTTGATTGGAAATGAATTGTTGTCTTATAATTGTTCAAAAATGATGTCTTTTATGAAATTGTAACAGAATAAAATGATATATATTTTAATAAGAACACACTCTCTGGTCCTCAGCATGCGCTTTCTGAAACACATTTATTGAATTTTTCAGCACACAGGGCATCCTCTCTGTTTAGTATTATCATTACAGTATATGACAGGGCAAAGATTCACTACCCACACCCCTAACAATAGGATTGGGCAAGGGCATAGTCTCCACCTTGCTCACAATTGGTTGGATAGCAGAAAAGTGATGTCATGTTTATAAGTATGTGTGAGACTGTGCGCAAATGACTGATGCGTGACAATTCTAATCAATGTGGTGAAGGCAGTGCCCCCTGCAACACCTGCTTATTGAAAAAACAATATTATCCATATGAAGCAAGGGAAGGGATCTACTTAAAAAACGTTGCTGTGAAGCTGGGATATGTCGGAATATGTCGGTGTCAGATGTAGCCCACAGGGTGCAGCTTGACACTCTTTCTTTCCTTCGGTGCCACAGGGTTAAGTCCTCTCCTCCAGTGTTACTCTGCATGGCTCTGTAAGGGCTCAGACATGGAGTTTGGAGTCCAGTGCGGAGCGGGTAGTGGACAAAAGTAGAGGTGAAAACAGAGAAGGGTGAGAGCTTTTAATGTACATTTAAACACAGTTTGGTGGGAGCAGTAAATTGTGTTGGCCCCTTACAGCTCACTGAGCCCAAAGCTGCACTATCCACTATACAGGGCTTTTTGTCTGCCTGTATTTCTTGAAAGGTTCTTGAAAAGAAAGGGAAGCAAAGGTATTTCACTGACCTAGCCTTTCTGTGGATTTTTGTATTCTGTCATGCAGCGCTAAATTCACTTACACTGTAGGTCTTCCTGTGTAAGGCTGTGGATCATTTGCTGCCCTGCTGGGACTGTTTTGGGGAATTAGCTTACTGCTGTGCCTGATTGCCTGCTATGCTCTCCAGGATAGACGTGGTCCCTTTGATAAGTGTTACACAGGTGATGCGTGAGATAAGTGTGGTCACCCTGCAGTTTAGTAGTGAGAGTTTCTGTCTTTTGAGTTATTCCTGTCTGAAGTTCCACACCAGAATCACTTAGTGTACGTAGTTATGTACTTCCTAAGAAGTAAACAGGGAGAGGAGGGATCAGCTTCTATAAGTGAACAGTTCCTGCTGGGAAATGCATTGTCAACCCCATCCCAGTGTCAATCTGCAACTCTGTTCTTGTTGGTGAACTGTTGGACTCCCTAGGCATTTGTGAGGATAGACAAGTAGTTCCTGATTTTATGTTGAATTCAATGAATATTTAGAGGAAAATTACAGATTTCTTTTTGAAAAGTCGGTGTCCGAGTGTGGGTGATTTGCCGTCAAACACCTCTCCCCAAATTCAGCATTTGCCATCTCCTTCTATCATGCACTACCCTGTGAACACAGTCTCAATTTCACGGAATCAGCGACGCCTGGAGGATGGTAGTGCTGGGGATTGTCCTTGAGGTATCTCGCGCTTCTTAGGCTCCCTGTCCAAAACAGCAGTGTTTTTCGTATCACCTACAAGAAAAGAGATGCTTTAATCTTTTGACTCCTCTTCTTTGTCTTGCTCTATGCGGATGGATATTCCGACACCTATTTATGGAGCTCTTAAAGAAGTAACCAAATCTTTCATCTCAGCACTTCTTTTCATGCTGAGCTCACTCATTAAAGTTTATGATCTCATTAGCATTAAGGTAAAATCTAATATCATGAAAGTGGACTCCATTCAGTCAATATTAACAAAATGTCTTGTCTCCATTGATCATAACAAATCTTTGATCAAATTCCTTAACAAAGCTCTAATTAAAGAATTCTTAAAGGAATGTATTTAATTAAGAAATCTTCTTTCTGCAGAGGAGTTATCTACATCATTGACACCTTCTGTCATTTGCATCAGCTTTGACGTCGCCAAAGACAAAAATAAAACAACCAAACATAAAACCAAAAAATCAAAAAATCAAAAAAATAATAAGAGAACTAATAAGGGTGCTTGTCACAGAAAAGATGACCCCTTTGTCACAGATTCCAGCAAGTGAGTCTGGTTCTATTGCCGACTCAGCACAAGATGTTAATATTTGCATAAATGTGCCACTCCATGCCCTAGAAGCTGAAAAAATAAGCATACAGGCAAATGGTGTTAGGTGGCAGCCTTCTCTCACAATTTACCATATTCCTTTAAATAGAAAGATTTGAATACCCAGACAGAGTTCGGTGTCTCTTCGAGTGAAAATATGTTCTTCTTGGAGGGTAGAAAGATGGACGATTCAATGTCACTTCCGCCTAACATTTTTTCTTCTAAAGGGACTGTACTTACAGAGGTGTACAGTACTGGCAAGATTGAGGTTTAAACACCCTTTGGGGAGAAACACAAGTGAAGGAACTTTTAAATGTACCCCTCAGCAAGACAACCCTATAGAATCATTATTTCTGCTGAGAGAGAATGGGCACAAATTGCCATGTAGCCCCTTCATTTGGATTTCCAGCAACTCAGAATTCCAAGAGCAGTTGTAATGCTGCTCTACCTCCTTCAATTGTTTTCAATCCTCTTCTACCATGCTCAACATCATGGCACTAAACAAACTTGGAGCTGTTTACTTGCTTCTACAAACTCTCTCAATGTGGTCTTGCACCAGTGAAGTCCACCACTATCTCAACTCAAGTGCCAGCTCACTGACGTGAACGCATCTGACTCACTGTATCCTGAGCATTGCATTGTTGCAATGGAGGCTTGTCAAAACCACACTTGACAGCCAACTCGACCTGCTAGAAGCCATTGTGTAAGTCGCTGCCTTGACCCATATGAAACATCATTTTGACCTGAACCAAACACCATCTCGAACCTCCTGGGACCCATTGACTCGCATTGTGTTGAGAGCTTTCTTGATTCACAGAGAGCCCCGCCTTGATGCAGACCCAACGCTGACTCGACCCTGGATAACGCGACTCTATTTTGACAACAGCAACACAGGAAAGCGCATCAACTTGACACTGCCAATATTGTCATATTGACTTTATGGCCCACTTCTCAGCCTTTTTCTTACAAGAAAACATCTTGAGCATTGGCCGTATGCCAATGAAGTGCCTGAACACCCCTGCCCACCCCCCTTCAACATCTTGCATTTTCTGTGTTTCATTACAGGGTTGCGTTTTTGCATGTGTTTTTAGTTAGTCAGCTCTAAAATATCATAGAACCTTTATTGAATATTCCTTTATTTTGGAGTGTTTGTACTATTGCTGTTTGTGTTGCTACTGTTATCAACTTTCATCCCTCCTGAAGATATAGCCTGCCCTCGACCTGTGCTATCACACAAGGTAAAAGAGATATACATTTTGGGCTGTCTGTTTCACCTTTATGATTGGGATCACTGCTGGTTTAGTAGTAATGTGGAGCTGAGTAGGTGGGTTAGCCACTACTCATCCAAACCTAGGTGCATAGCGTCTGGGGTCCACTGTCTGGTCCCTACTCCACTGCACAAGCTCATGGGGTAGGAGTGTCCTTCAAATTACTAACATGCTTAGGGAATTCTAAGTGCCTAATAACACCTTTTTAACTTGAAATTGGTCGATGATTTCAAAAAGGAGTACCATCTTAGAACTCTGAAGTTTAGATTAACTTGGCATCATCACTCTTGCCTCAGGAGTCGTACTACTTCACAGCGGTAAGATCTTCATATACCCCTCCTGCCCTAGGCGTTACGGAGGCTCCACTGAGAAAATAACGGTTGATTTCTCTCTTGTCCTAGGGGTTCTTTTGTGTATGAGTGTATTGTTTCAAAACCATATTTGCCCCTAAAGCCGGACTGCTTGGGGTTGAGAAGTTGGTTACTTTCCAAATGGTCTTGCAGTTGTATATAGGCTACCCGATCCAAGATATTTAGCATGAATGGCACATTTGTGATTGGTCAGTAATATTTTTAGGGTTATGCTAATCCAAGGTACTCGTATTCTGTAAAGGAGTTACCCATGACTCCTTAAGTGCAGTGGACACATTGGTTTCTTCAAATATCATGTTAACGAGACAAGTGACCCATGGGGCAATGTTTCAATGCAATCCTTGAAAAGGCTAGATGGACAACAGTCATCTAAGCAGGATGTTAGTTTCATGTTGACATTTGGATCCTTTTATTATTCTGAAGTGGGACACCTTAAAAATCATTTAATCTGGGATACACTCATGTTACAAAATGGGTAAGGGGACTCAATTTCATTTCAAGACAGTAGCACATATATTTTATATAGCTAGTAGACCAAGTTTTGTCCAGTATAGGTTCACAACACCATACCCTGCCAGCACAAGGATAACTCAAGAAGATTAAAATACGTAATTCTACCTATACATTAGATTCTCATGTGTTGGGTATCCAGTGATATTAATGAAAACCAAAACACCCAATCCCATTGAAAGTGATTTGATTGTTTTTATAGGCACTCACCAACACTTTCCCCAAATATTCTAGGAAAGAAGTTTGATTATATAATTGCACCAGTCCTAAAATATGTTGGGGATGGTGTTTAGTGCCCTAAAAAAAACTATTGAATCACTTTCGATGTGATTTGATCTTTTGGTTTTCAGTAATATTGCATAGATTCATTTTTTTGAGGGTGCCTGGCAGAATTTAGCCCACCTGAAAGAATTCACTCAGGCAGTTTAGAAATATTCACAAGACGCATTCAGATTCTTATTCCATGACAGGGATAAGATGTGCTAGGTAGAGTCTGTTTACAGGAACGGTATGAGTGGATCTATGTGACCCAATGGTCGCAGGTCTCCCCATCGTCCTTGTCCCATAAACTCACCCCAAAATATGTTATTCCCGGCTAACTATCCATGTCCAAGGATGTGACTCTGACCATTAGACGACTCTGAACACTCGGCATAGATAAGTGACAGCATTTTGAGATTGTGTATAATATACTGAAAAGTGAGCCTTCTTTAAATCAAGGCAAAAACGCATGGGTAATGTACTATTTTTCCTGCTTAATGCACATTTTAGATTGCTTGTCATACTGGTCTTACAACACCCCGTGAGTAGGAATTTGCCTTAGTGGGGCTGTGCCATGATGTTGCATCGCCTTAGCTTTCACTGGAATAAATTTTCTTTTTTTCTTTCTTGTGCTCTCTTTCTTCCACAGGAGCCTTCAGATGCCGTGAACTCCCTGAATTTGCGCATTGACATTGGTCTTCAGAAACCTGGGACCAGCCCTGTCCTGAACCCATACTCTTCAACATCCAGTGACTATTCTGTGTGTACTGTATGCAACTATATGGAATAAGTGTGCCTCTGTCATAATGTATGGCTGAATGTTATGATACAGGAAATAGGAAAGAACTGATGGGACTTTGCATTGTCGTTCTTTTTTCGCGTTTCATTGTCGTCTCGTCATATTTCTAGAGCACACATTTAAAACACACACATTTGGGAGAAATGTAAAGAATCACTTTCTATAGAAGACTAAGTAGCACAAGTGCCATTATATCTATACCGTGGCTCTAGAAGCAAAGCATTGCATAGTCTGATGATCTAGAGGTAAAACATCGAGACCATGAATGGCGGGACTAGGCTCATGGGCGTTTGCCAGCTAAAAGACGCGATTGCTACTCTTGTTTGTACTCTTTTTCTCACTGGGGAATTCTCCTCACCTATTCTGAAGGAAATGGGAGTGTAGGATCTATCCTGTTGTTCTTTGCTATCTCTTATCCCAGTTAAAGCCATCAATGAATGTGTGTCAACTTCAGATGTATGCCTAAGCTTACCCCAATGCCTCCAACTTCAACTTATTATGGTCTGTAAAACTGTAGAACAAACATAATGCTTAGTTATCCCCATGCATTACTATACTGGACACAGAACACTGTCATTTCCTTAGCATTACATGCCCAACTAAGGCCATGTAAATACAGTTATTTAGCACGTAAGCACTTCATATAGTTTTTATAGGATAACCAGTAATGCGAGCAGGATAACTATGTGAACGACAACATTTTAATCCAACAAGTGAAACAGCATTTTGTGGGATTTGTGCAACCTCTAGCTCTGTGACATAGACAAATAATTGTGTAGCACCTCTGTAGTATGATGGCCTAAAAGGAAGATCTGGATCACCCACTGAGAATACTTAATGTAGCGGTACATTTCGGACCTTGGAAGAAGATCCTCTTTGAGGATGTTGGATCTCTGGTGAAAATCCCTTAAACATTATTTATTAGCAATAATCAGATCTCTATGAGACAGCTTGCGAGGACTATATAGAACATTTTTCTCAAGGTCGTTGGACCGTAATTTGTTGAACAGCACCTCCATATCATGTGTTGGCTCTCAGTAAGGCAGACTGTCTAGCGTCATAAATTCAATGATCTAGCATTTATTTCTGGGGCCAGTTACCTTCTTTGCAGTCAGGTCAAAGTTCAGAGAGCTCAGAGAGCCTTCATGTCTGAAGGTTCTCACAAGTCCCAAAGGAGAGTCTATGTCCACCTTACCATAGGATTCTTATCTAGGAGTCAGGGCAATGCAGTCCAGTGAGAACACCTGAACACATGATAGTGAGAGGCCCCAACGCCCCCCTTTACTACAACAAATGTGACCCAAAAAAAAGGTCCCCAGTCTGGCGTGTTCTGTGTTAAATTCCTACGAGGAAAACAGAAGCAACTCTTTCAGTCGCTGTTTTTATTTTCCCTCTATCCCACGACAGTCTTTATACTGTTCCCCAGTTTATTACTCTGCCCATAAACTCAATCACTTCTAATAGAACCATCTAGGTCAAATAAAGACAGTTACTGCGTTTGCCCCCCACCCTCTCCCACATTCATACCCCTTGCTTGAAACTGCAGTCTATGTGTTACTACTGGAGCAGGTGCCATTCATTCACTGACTCTCATTCTCTCTCTCTCTCACTCTCTCTCTGTGAGTCGAAATGCAAATTCATCTGAGTTACTTAGTGCTTGCAGAGCTGCTGAACTGCTTTTCAACCCATGACCTATTGTTTCCTCTGTTTCCTGGGCTGATTGTTTTTTGGCTGTTATGAATCAACATTTATAGATATGCTCCTAGACACCTGATACCAACCCTTAATTAGCTTATAATGTGTTGTCCAATATCAGGTGATGTGATGACACGTCCTCTGATGTTGATGGATGTCGAAGGCTGCATGATGACACTTGCACAATACCTATGATTTTGGTGAGATACATTTGCTGTCTGTACCCAGAACACCTATATGAATTGTTGCCCTGTGTTTGGGTTTTAGTTAGAAATGTTTTCATTTTCTGCAATTAGGCACTATCCAGAAGATGGTCTGATTTATAGACACCACATACCCTGCTGAAGCTCATTTCAGCCTTAGTAAGGAGCTAACTGAAGTGCCATGTTCTGATAACAACAATGAGCCATTTGCAGTTTAAATCTGTCACATGTGATGGCACCACCAAACCATCCAACACAAATACTTCATGTAGCTGATCTAGAAGTGGGTTAGGTATCCAGATTATAACTAGAGAAAAGAAGTTTGTACTTTGGATAAGTAATGTTATAACTACATGGATAAAATGTCAACAGTTAAATCAGTATTACCCAATTTTGCCATTACAGTTTTAAAATCAGTATTACAGTTTTGCAGAATTATTTTTCTGTACTTTTAAAAACATTTTTTGGCCTAAAAATGATTGATAGACAGTTTGGATAATGGGGCCCCCTTTGCGTGTTGCAGTATAAAAGTGGTAACATTGGCAAAAAGTTATTCAGTGAAAAATCATTCCGCAAAAAATAAATGTCAATAAACCTTCACAGATCCATTGGAGCAATATCCTATCTTGACATGAGGTGTTCTGGTTTAAGCAGGACTGATTATCTACCACTTGCAATGTAGGCAAAGTAATCACAAGGGCTGGACTGTTTTGGCACCCTTTCAGCCCTTTACGTTTGTGCTAGCAACATCATGTCCAGCACCCAACAGAGGTGAATCCACACACGAGTGCTAGAATGAAAGGAATGTTATAAATGCTGAGTGATATGTGACGAAAACGTGCATCACAATTGTGTGAGAAATATCACAAAGAAAACATGTGCGTGGTTTTTCTGACTCTATTATGTTGATATGTGTTGTGGGTAGAGCTAGCTTGTGGTTGACCCAACTCTCCCGGAAGAGGATGGAAAATAGACACTCCTGCCATTGAGAAGAATGGTTTCTAATAGTAATGGGGTACCACATTGCGGGGGAAATATTAATTGTTACTGCTTTAAATGTGCCTACAACGGAAGGGAACCAGACACCCCTGTGTGTTCGAGGAATGCGTTCTTAATAGCAAAGAGCCTCGGCTGTGTAGGGGAAATCTGTGTTGTGTTGCATCAACTCTCTCCAAAGAGAATGGAAACTGAGCTGTCCTCTCCTTTCATGGAGTAGTGTTTTAGAGGAGAAAGCTGCCACAATGTAGGGGGAAGTGAGTTGCTGTTACTTCTCAAATTAAAGAGTAAGGAAACTGAATGTGTCTTTCCTTCTATGGAATGATTTCTTAAAGCAGAGAACATGTGCCTTGTGTGGCAAGAGGGGGTGAGGCTTCCTGTTGATTCCAAAAACAGGATAACAACTAGAAGGTTCTCTCATTCCATACACTATTTTATCAGAATGAAGAGAAGGCAAAGTGGTGGGTCACAATGGAAAAGCGGGAACTGACATGGCTGCCCTTGACCTACTCTGTTCCTAAAGGTAGTACCTTCATGTTTAGTGGTGGATTCCATTAGACCATGTGTTATCTTTTTCAGATTTCTTTTACGAAAGATTGTGGAGACGATGAAGTCTGTGTATCAGACCTCATTCTTACAGTTCAGCAGAAGAACAATGAAAAGTAAGTTCTGTGCTAGGTTTATCACTTCGGAAGTGGGCATTTGAAAATCATGTGGTCTAAAAGAGGATGTTTTTATTGATTTCGTATTTCAATTTGTTTAGGTACTTTCCAGTCTCAAGCACTGTTTAGACCTGTCATTGTTATGAAGCTCACTTGTCCGCTTTGCTGATATACGTTAGGTCTTGAAATTAAGCTGGCCAATACTATATCACCCGTGTGACTCTATTAACACTGATTTATGTGCAATCTGTTCCGGCTCGTTGGAACGTGTGGGACTGTGAGTATTATGAGGTGCTAGTGGTGAAGTAAACTACTGTATTCTGTAAGAGTTGGTCAAGTGTCACAGCGAGTAGAGCGCTCGCTTTGACATTCGTGCAGATCCTGCTAACGCAGGTTCGAATCCATGCAGGGCCAAACTCAGCCTTTCATCCTTCCGAGGTCGATAAATGAGCACCACACACCGTGGGTAAGCAGCGCTCAGATACCTGAGGGTTCATAGCGCTATATAAATGCCAAATCATTATTATTATTATTGGAATATGAATATATCAAGGAGCTGATGGAGAAATATGCTGTAGGATATTTCTGTTCATATGGTGATGAGACCTACAGTTTTGTTTGTGTATATACTGTACCATATAGGGGACCACATGGTTCTCCTCTACCGGTCATTGATGCCTTGGATCCAGTGGGCTCTCTCTGTTTGTGAGATAGGGCTCATTGGGATCTGGATTTGGGATCTGGATTTAAACTGTTACTTTTTAATCTAATAATCCAGTGGCAAGTGACCGGTGCCCATACTATAGAATCGGAGTTGTGTCTGTGTGGCTGTCTGCTCTGCATTATGGGAGGCCAATAATTGGAGGTCTTTCAAAAGTGCTGCTTCATTTTTGCATGGATGCTGAGGGAATGTGTAGTCAACTCTCATCACACATTTTAAGAGCTGGTGGTTGTTTAAGTAAGTCTGATTGAAGCTCACACAATATGCATTTGCAAGCTTTATGTTTATTTCATTGGTAATGTTGGTGTCTGCGCTTTCATTGTCTGGACAATGACTGATGCAGGAGTTCTACCGGATTGCTGCCAGTGGTGAGTGGTCAGGGTGTATTCTTGATTGCTTTGGTAGAAAAGGGATCATCCCAAGTGAACCCATTCCAGAGCATTGACAGATGTAAACTTAGTGGATGGAGGAGACACTATAATCAGACGTGCTGTTAGGAAAATGGAGGAGATTATAATGTAAGGGTAGATTTGCAGGCTCTCCTGGCCTCTTGTGCCAGAGCAATCATACAGCATTGGTTGTGATCAGTAACTCCAGTTGTCAGCAACTGATGTGAAACATCCTTCATTGATTTTTGCGTAGGGCCAGATGCACCGGCTTCTCCATTCTGTGGCAACAAAGGGTTACGCTTATCAAATGTAGGTCTTCATTATAATTATGGTAAAAAATGGCACAGATGCAGGAAAACCTTCAGAAACAAACACACATTGGATCGGTACTCACAGAGCAGCATGTGCTTTTTATGTACAGCCCCCCCCCCCCCTTTATGCAGGGAATCTACATGCATCTCCACCCACATGAAAACGTTTATTATGGGCAGAGTGCAAGGGATTGGTTCAGACTTATCCTACTTTTTAGCCTGTGCTAAGAGCAGGAAGAGTTCATATGTATCAAAGGTAATGAAGGCACCTGTGTTTTTCCATAGTGGTACCCATTACTGAATTCCAAAATGGGGGTATGCACACGTAGTGGATATTTTAGCAAATTCATTGCATGTTGCAATGTGTTATGAACTGAAACACCTTCTCTCCTAACATTGCATGATGTAGTGAATGTCCAAAGTCCTTCGGAAAGAGTATGCACTGGAGGAGCGATGTTGGTTGGGTTGCTCTGACAGAGTATTAGTATATACGCCTGTTAATGAGGAACATCTGAGCCAGCCCTGCTCGGATTGTATCATATGACTGGCAGGTTGAATGCTGATCTTTGAAGCAAGGATTTAACTGACTAAATACGATTAAAGGTACAAATAGATATCCTGATAGGAGATTAGATTAAGTCAGCTAATGCAAAACGAGGTACTCATGGATTATGCAGAAAGGTTGTCATGGTCCATACATATACATCTAAGATCGTGTATTGAACCAAACTTGCTAGAAATTTCTATTGAAATGGCTTGACACATCATCCCTCCAAATATAACAATTAAATGTGTTTCTTACAATGACCAATGGAAAAGTACATTAGCTCCCCTGAAATTCACCAAATGTATTTATCTTGTTCATACCTAGAGAAGATCTATAATCAAATCGATGTGCTAGTGTCAGCCAATCAGAATGCCCAGATTGATGTTTGTAATCTCGGATATAGGCCATTTGTGTAACAGCAGAGAGAAGCATGTCATGTGCAGTTCAATTCCCAAAATGAACAAACATCACTTCAACGCAAAATCTGTCGAGTTTATTTCTACTAGTTCCATGGTAAGTAAATTAACATTACACCATATGTGTGTAAGGTAATGTCCCCCTCCACAATAAAAGACTGTACTTTTTAGCTGCTAATGACATTCACTTGCAATTACTATCTGAGCAGGAGAGTAGAGTAGGAGGAGCTGACTTGAATATACAGTAATTCTCACGTGTTTCTGTGTGAAAAATCTAATGTTTAACATTACTCTAGCTGTACATTTCAACATGTAATTTTGATTTCTTTGTTAGTAGTGCAGATTTCTTTTTAAAAATGCTCTTTTATTACTGTTGCCTTTTGCCTGGCTGCATCCCAGCTATCTCTTATCGTAGTTTTCCTAGTATTTCTGTTTATCTTGTTGTTCCTTTTAAGTCACTCTCTTTGATTCTGATATTATTACAGGAAGACAAACCCTCTTGGCCTTGACAGCCTCCTGGCAAATCTCCATTCCATTCCCCCCCAACTTATTTAGGTGTTTATTTTATCATTAAAACAGAGTGACCTCCAGCATGCCCGAGACTTACCTCGCCTTCCTTGTTATGGGATCTGTCACAATTTCTTTTTTTTTTTAAATTGCATTCTACCTTATTTTTTCCAAAATATCATTTGCATGCATTTATAGTTTGAACATCACATCTAAACAAGTAAGTCTTTTAAAATCATTAACCCAAGTACCATGTTTGTGGAATTTAATTCAAGAAGCAAACTCCATCTTTCAAGATCACGCAAAGTCCACAGAACTTTCATACATTTCAAGTGGGATGGCCAAGTCCTTCTAGACCATTGTTTTGTACTGTAAATTTAAGGAAGACTTTCTAGGCCAATATTTAATTTATTGTAATTATAACCCACATTTTCAGATATTATTTTCTGTTAGATTGTACATGTTGTACTAGGAAACCTGTACTTGAATATCCGGATTTTAGTTAACATATAATGACCAACACAGTTTCCACTTTCAACAGTCTTCCGACGTACATCGTCAGTAACAAGAACAGAAGGCTCCTATTCAGCATCACCCTGGAGAATACCATGGAAAGTGCATACAACACCAGGATACTTGCTGTTTTCTCAGAGAGTCTGTTCTTTGCTTCGTCTTCTGTACCGGTATGTATGCAAACTTTCTCTATGCCTATACCTATGGAATTTATATAGAGTGAACCTAGCTAGGAAGAAGCAGAGCACTGTACAAAGGTAGATACGTTTCCAAGAGCCGCAACCTGCTACTAGAAGTACGGGGCAGCATGCACAGGTTTAGGTGCTTTAGGCTCTGGAAATACATCCTTGAACAGCCCAATCTTCTGTTCTTTCCTTAACATCAATTCTTTAAGTGTTGAAGGGATTTCCAGTGGAATGCAGTTCTGCAATATTGTTTTACTACAAGCGAGTGCATTTCTTCTTATCTTCATTTTCCAGCATTTGTTATTCCCAGTATCACAGTGGTGCAGCTTTTAGAATTGCGCTAGTCCCTGATGGCACCTGAGATGGCATATCCTTGGATGAAAAATAGCCTCTTAATTGGTTTACAGTTTTGAGAGTGAATGTTACATTTCATTGCTTCATGTGCGTTGGGCGTCCAGGCCCTCTACCAAATGTGCTTGTCAATCCTGCTCCTTTTTGTATGTGCTAGGGGAAACCTTAGTAATAGAGAAGAAGGAGCGAGTGTTTACATTCAGTGGTAGTACCATAAAGAGGAAAATAGAATGACTTGTTACTTGTACATACATGAATACATATTAAATCAATACTAAAAAAGGTACTGGAAACTTCCTGAGCCGGTCAGTAGCTACCTCTTTTTTTGCTGCGTTTTTCCATGTATTTATTTTTTGTCAGATTACGTATTTGGTGTAAAGCATGCAAGCAGTTTGTGTGCATTCCACATCACAGCAGTATGGATAACAACATTGAAATGCAAGGGAGGCGTTGCATAAGTAAATTGCTATGTTGAGGGTACATACAAATGATTTGAGAAATAGATGCCTGTAGTATAGCTACTCTTGTGGGAATCAATCCAGGTAAGCGTTTGTGGTAGACAGGGTTGGTATCATGCCTTTAAAAGGTGTGTAAAGTAGAAACGTCGGATAAGACATTGTGGAAGAAGAACCATAAGTATTCAATGTATATGGATAATAATGATTCATGAAGTCATCCTTCTAAAGAGATCGCTGTAAAGCTCAAGTCTCCGTGACCAATTGGGACAGAACTGTTGGGGCACGCAGTGGATGGCGATCATGTCTTGCATGTTGAGTAGGCACAGTCCACAGACACCCTGGAAGACCATAAGCAAGGACTTTATTGTGAGTCTGTCCTTTACTAAAAGCCACAGTGAACTTAAAATTCATGTCACATTTTGAGGTAGTGATGGTCCCTTTTTGCCATGTCGGTTTTCATGACTCCGGAAATTGACCTTTCCAGAGGTCCAGGCAATACTGGAACACTCTCGGCATGCCACAGGAAGCAGGATGGTCATGTAGATGACTGAGCTGCCTTGTTTAGTTAGGAACAACAGGTCATTACTCTACATCCCTGTATACTTCACACAGTCTTGAAGTGTTGCGAGCACTTTGGATATAACAGAAAAATTTACTAAATAGGTGCACCAGAGGTTGTGGCATTTGCGTTATTGGGTAATCTTTTATTTTTTATTTTTATTTTCAATTGGCATGCCCGTCTTGCTGACACGTATTCTTTTTAAAATTATACAGCTCAACAATAGGCTGTTTTACAAGGGACATTGTTTGCCCAAAACATGGCTGCATTGTTTCATAAAGCACAATGTAGCCTCATAGGGGCCGCACAAAGACGTGAATAGCCGAAAATATAGTTGCCATACCCACGGAGAGTAGCGTGCTATACGTGCTACATCAGCGCACACAAGCCAGATGATGTTATGAGTCTTTAAAGTAGAAATAGTAAACAAGCTGGCGTCCTTGTGATCGGGAGTAATGGAGGAACAGCGCATTTGTGCACCCTGAAGTGGGTAAAACGGGAAGGTGAATAATAATTTAAATATTATGCCATATGTTAGATGCCTGGGATCTACCCCTTATATAAATGTTTTGGATTTCAACCGAGTTGTGAGTAACCGCTCACTCCTTGTTTATTTTTTTATTTTTTGGAGGGTATGTCTGTGAGGTCCAGCTCACTGCTCGTGTACTTCGTAGATCCCACTTGACACAGAAACAAGTCCCCTTCTCTCGGGCTCACCAGGAACAGAACACAGAGCCCTTCACTTGGGGTTACACAGAATATACTCAGGATAGCTGTAGCGCAGATCACCAGTGGATGCGAACAGCAGCCCCAAACCCACATCCACAACCTCATCCTCCCAGACTCATTAGAGGCGCGCAGACCACCACGCCCTTTATGTTTGGTCACTTTAACCTAAGAAATAATTGTCACAGTATGAAAGGGTAAATTTAAGGGATATATTGGAAGACAAATAAGCAAGTACAGACAGCGTCAGCACTAAGCTTGGTCTGCATGGAATTACACAGTGGGAAGTTGCAAGGATCTGTTTAGAACACACACCCTTTGAGCATGGAAACCAACCTAGTGTGTAAAGGTGAATTACTGGCAAAGCAACCAGTAAATGTTAGATACAGTGTGAGGGAATATCACACCATTAAATGTGCTTAATATGGGCACAATGGCTAATCAACTATGATATTTTGGCATGAGCTATTCATTATCAATTGCACTGTAATATCTCAGAATCATGATTTTGGGATTTTTGCCAATAGATGTAGCAAGCATGTATCTCTTGCAAAGAAACCAATAAAGTGATGATATTTGTTCTCCCTCCCTACACCATCCCGGCAATTGCTGTGTATATTCATGAATTATATGTGTTGTATTTTAATGTGTTTGAATACAACAATGTTCATGTGATTTTTCTTGTGCTATTTAATTTGTTTGTAAAACTAGAATAGTGTGATTGTTGTTATTAGCCCGGTTTTTGAGAAAGGCCGCAGTGGGCCGGCAAGACAGGCATGCCAATTGAAAATAAAAAATAAAAGATTAACCAATAACAAAAATGCTACAAGCTCTGGTGTATTTATTGAGTACTTTTTTCTCTTTGCCAATTACTTCTCTAGGGTGTGGGTGAACTCGAGGTACTCAAATAAGTTGCGACAAGTCAAACCTTTGACAGAGTTCGAAACTTTGAAGGTGTTGAGGCCTTCCTTACATGTCTCTGGTGGCGCAAGGTGACAGCCCCTTTACCCAGTGGGTTAACCCTGCACTTTAATTGCACTTTGGATATAAGCAGCAGTGGTCAGTATCTCTGACATGAAAGATAAATACTACCTTTCGAACTTTAAAATTATTAATTAATTACACTTTACTGTATTCACTGCGGTTATTCCTTTAATAGATTAATGATAACATCATTCCAACATGTTTTGGGGAAAAAACTCTGTTAGAAACTGAATTTGAAACCAACTGTTCCGACCGCATTCCGGTAATTTTGTACCAACAGCAGCTTGCGTTAGTTTTATTTAATTTGTGAATGCACATGCATGAAATTATCATCTGGTTTGTGTTATCTGAATGATACTTCATTTCTAAATGTACTAATTACTGAAGTTTCATATAAAAATTGTATTGTTGTAGGAACTGGTTGGTAAAGTAATTGGTTTTCCCAAAACAATGGGCCTCATTACGACCCTGGCGGTAGGTCTGACCTGGCGGGTTTAACACCACCCGCCTGCAGGCGGACATGGAAACACTGGCTCTGTCATAGACGGAACCGGTGTTTCCATGGTCCCCATCCCCATCGAGTCCTATGGGGCTCCATGGGAATGGGGACTTACACAATTCTGCCTCTGGAATTCCCGGGTCACCAGGGTCGTAATGCCCCGGTAATTCTGGGAATCACAGAGGCGGAATGGTAATACGAGTCGGGCGGTAACCTGCCAGTGTTTCCGGCTCAGTTACCGCCGGACTCGTAATGAGGCCCAATGTATTGATTGATCTATGAAATATGTGTAGCGAGGTTTTGAATACAGCAGTGCTTCTCTTTCACATGAATGTATGTGGCTGTCAGACCTAAACACATTAATACTGGCTCTGTAACTGTGGGGAGGTCTTTTTTGTGGGGCTCCAAGGACAAATCCCCAAGCCCCCACTAAAACCCCTTCCAGAATACCAATAGCCTACAAATACTGCTCCACATCAGTGAACACACATTCCAAAAGGCATCTGTCATGTTGTTTGTAAACAATGATCATTGAAGAACATCTGTCTCAAATCTCTAGCACCATGAACTTGGCTGGAACAAGAGTGGGGGTATTGGACCCTTGTTTATAGATCTCTATTAATACAATGAACCAGACTAATGAATGCTCACTCATCCTGGAATTCTATTGAGAGCCAGAACATAACATATTCTGTTTTTTTAAAATATTGGCCCGTATACAATTCTTCCGTTACACTCTATAAGTTCTTCCAACTAAATGGAAACCCTACATCACATTGGACAATGTCATCTAAGCTTAGGCATCGGTCCCTAAAATGCAGTAACCTACAACATCTCAGTGTACTCCAGTATTGGAAGTAATTTGCCTGGAAGAAGCCACATTGACTTGATTGCATGTTAGACTCAGAGCAATAGGTAGGACTCATTTTTGGACAGACACACATTATAACATAGTCTACGTGTTGTTTACTGAAACATGCAGATGAGAAAGCCTTTTTCGCTCAAACCAGCATTACTCATATATCAAAGCTCCCTTCAAGGAGCCTACTCTGATGTCGCAAAATAAAGTGGACAATCAGATAAACATGTTGCGGGCCATCTGGAGGAGATATTACTAGCCAATCTATCCTGGATATTGCCATTTGTAACAGTCCATAGGTGCATTAGGCTTACAGAAAGACACCTATTGAGAAGAGGGTGTAAACAAATAGCCATCAATCCCTGTCGCAGAATGTTGCAAAATGAGGCAGGGTACTCATACGGATGTGATTCTGAGACCTTCCTGATGTGAGCTTGTGAGGGCAAGGAAGAAGAACAATGGAGAAGCATGCTTTCTCAGAGCATGCATCAATCTGAGAGGGGCAAAGGAGGTCAACAAACAGGTGATAGGAAGACAGTAGCTATTATTAGTTTATTTATTCAAAGCTTTCATAGAGCAATTGGATTTTGCCTTGCAGCCACTTCATAGCACAAAAGGGAATTGATGGGCCTCTTCTTCCTTGTTCGCAATAACAAGGTTCTCAACATTTATACTCACAGCATTTTGAATCTCCCCACATACTACCCTGTCTCCACCTAGAGACACCATGCGGGATGGCTCTCCATGCAAAATCACATCCTTCGTTAAATGCTTGCAGGTCATTTTTAATTCCGTCCATGGCCTTTCCCCCACATTACCTCAATGACTGTACCTCATGGCATCCTATACCTCAGACTCAATGCTCCCTTTCCCCGACCAACCTACTTGTGTCCCCCAACTTGCCTACTCCTGCTTTTGCTCCATTTCCCTACTTGCCCCCCTCCACTGGAATGAGCTGTCTGGCCATCAAAGCCACTCCATCATTGAAACTATTCACAGACAGGCTCAAGCTCCACTTGCTGATATGAAAAGGAGCTCCTAACCCCTTCCTCCATCCTCTCTAAGGTGAACACTCATCTGACCTCTTGTACTAACATCTTACAGGAATACAAGGGAAATTGTAATTATTTAAATACAGTGCTTCAGCCCTGAGGGTCATATTTTTTGAAAATATACAATCAGCCACCTAAGACACATGTTTTTGCCTTTTGGATATAATCACTGATGTTTTGCCATTCTCTAGACAATGGAGAGCGGCCAGTCCACCTCTTGTTAACCCAAACATTTCAAGTGAACCCCAGGAGCTTCAGATAAATTAGCAAAATGTGAGAAACTCTCAATGAAAACTAAACAACAGCTATAGTTGCTTGTTATATGATGTGGCCTGTTAGATATATTTTGGGGTTATATCTAATACTTTGTGGTATTTTATTGTGGTATTTTTTGCCATGGTGGTATTTTTTTATAGTTGTGAGACTCATTTTAGAGTACTGCCTAATAATTATCTTTTCCCGGGTCACTAACAAGAAACAATACTGGACTTAATACACTCTAAATAAATGGCTCATGCCATCCTGTGGTATCTTCTGAACAATATCACATTACGCCCTTTTGGCTGAGTTTCAACAAATGTAAAGCATGCAATTGAAATACAACACATTCATTCAGCCTCTCTAAACAAAACAATTCACCAATTTTGCTTTGAGATAAAATATATTGAGACTTAATTACTTTTTTTGAACTTGTTCTTTATCATAAAATAGAATTATGCAACTTACACAGAGTGACACATATGCCCACATTGTACTTCACAGTGCAAGTACGTTTTTCTTGCAATGGCTTTCAGCACTCTATTGATATTGATATTGGTATTTTATTTGTAGTGTGATGAGGCAAGGGAGGGGAACAAGGAGAACAAAACAATTATCTTACTAGGTGCAGTGACATTGAGAACTTGCAAGTGAAGGGGAGAGGGAAAGGGGAAAGTGCATGGGAGGGGGGAGAAGTGGAATAATAATTAATAGATACAATAAAACAACTAAAAGTGGTAGTGCAGCAAGCAAGTGGCAAGTGTGAGGTATAAGGCAACAGACAGGGGTTGTCGGATAAGTGCAGAAGAAGGCGGGACTGTAGGGTTACAGTACAGACCCCAGTGCAAGGGATTGCCAGGTGGCAGTGCGGGTGGATGGCAGGGTGAGCAGGTACCTAGGCCCGAAGTCAGAGGGTAAACATGTGCACGATGCCGAGGCAGAACAGATCAGCAGGGGAGTCGAGGAGCGAAGGCAGAAGCAAAGAGGAAGGTCTTGAAGTGCTCCCGGAACCGGAGATGGTTCTCCTCAAGTCTCAGAGTGGCAGAGAGGTTGTTCCACAGGGAGGCCCTAGCTGAAGAAAGAAATCTACCCCCAGCTTGTTTCTTTGAAAAACGACTGACCCTGAAGGAGTTGGAGGTGGAGGAGCGAAGAGCTTGGGAGGGAAGGTATTTATGGGGGACAGCTGAAGGCATTTTGGACCCAGGCCCCAGAATGCCTTGTGGACAATGCAAAGGGTCTTGTATTGAATCCTTGCAGCAACTGGAAACCAGTGGAGGGATTTCAGCACTGTAGAGATACAATCCCAGGGCTTGAGGCCAAGGACAAGTCTTGCAGTCCTGTTCTGGATAACTTGTAAAGGGTGGAGAGTAGAAGCAGGGCACAGGAGACAGTGGGCCTCCAAACTCGGGTCCGGGTACACTGAATGGGTAAATAGCAGGCCATTCCGACCTTGGAGGGCCCTTATTTCCCTTTCAGGTAACCCAGACCCAGACCTTCCCCATTCCCATTCAAGCCCCATAGGGCTCAATGGCAATGGGAAGGGAGCTAACAATGGGCCCATTAACGGGCCCGTTGTTAGCTCCCTGGTCCCCTCGCGGGACCCACTATGGACGTCTGATAAAACCAGACGTCCATAGTGGGTCCCGCAAGGGAACCTCATAATAGGGAGGAATGGGTTTAATGGCACCGGCAGCATAACCAGCGCTGTTAAATCCATTCCGCCTGCCTCGTAATGAGGCCCAGTGAGCTTCTGGGGGAAGGAGAGGAAAGGCAGAATATCTCTGAGGAGGTACAGAAGGAAGTTTGACTTTTTAGAGACATCAGAGATGTGGGCAGAGAAGAAAGCGTGGTGAAAGATGACCCTGAGGTTCATAGCCTCGCAGGTGGGTGTAGGAGGAGGGCCAACGGGGGTCGGCCAGGGAACGACAGGGAAGGAGGCTGAAGGTGTGCCGATGAAGAGGATCTCTTTCCTGCTGGTGTTCAGGCAGAGATCATTGGAGGCACACCAATCCTGAATGGCAGATAGGCATTCAGAGATGAGAGAAGGAGAAGAGGGAAGCCTGAAAATGAGTTGAGTATCATCAGCACAGCACTGAAAATTGGAGTAGAAAATGACAATGCGGTGGTCGAGAGTTGCCAGGTATTTGTTAAAAAGCCAGGGTGAGAGGTTAGACTCCTGGGGAACACCGCAGGTAGAAGTAGAAAGGGAGATGAGGAAAGAATGGACCCAAGTTGGACCTGGGTGGGTCGATCAGAGAGGAAAGAAGTCATCTAGGCCAGAGCCTGATCAGTGATACCCAGGTTGTTATGGAGATGGTTGAGCAGGATAGTATGGTTGACCGTATCGAAGGCAGAAGAGAGATCAAGTAGGATGAGGAGAGAAGGGACGTTAGAGTCAAAGTTGGAGAGCAGGTTTTTATAGATGTTCAGGAGAGCAGTTTCCATGCTACTGGCAGCTCTAAAGCCAGACTTATATCATCATTGAGGGCATTTGGCATATCCGCTAGGCAGCACAGCTAAGTGAAAGGGATGTACATGTTGCAAGTATCGTCGAGTGTGGAGACACCTTGGCCTAGATTCAGTGCCTTGTTGGAGTGAACGTACATGTAGATGTCAGGGTGAATGTGCATGCAAATGTGACCTATCTGTGAAAGTCTCATGGTGATGGACAAAGTCCAATGTGAATGCATATATGCAAAATACTGGGAAATGTAAATGCGCCTGCAGCTTACCCAGATACTTTGCCATATCACAGGAAAAGTATTTTTAAATGCAAACCCCAACCAGGCTGAATCCAACCTGATAAGCAGAAAGAATGTTTTTGTACATTTTGCATCACTCTTTTTTCCAGTCAGTGAAGTCACTCATTATGCCATACGTGATGCCATTTGTGATGTCATCAGTGTGCTTTGGGGCAGCACAATTGGGGCATCATCGTTAAGGTAGCATTGCATCTAGCAACTGCAGCATTTTGGGCTTTAGTTGCCATAAATCAGCACCTTAACATCACTTCAACTAAAGCTTTATTCACCGAATTTCAAGAGCGTTATTGCATCAGATTGTTTCACTTTAACGTCCCTTCAACTAAAGGTTTTCACTGAATTTCAAGGGTTGTGTATGCTTTTCCTCCCACCACCTGCAATTCTGTCTTTACTTCTGATTACATACCTGATGTGATATCATTTGTTACGTGAGAAATAAGTTCCCAATATTAGGAAACTTGCATGCCCTGCACACTATCTAGGGCCAAAAAGGCAAACCTTTCCATACATGTTAGAACAAAAACGTTCTGTTACATGGATAGATTATGGTAAAGATTACAACAATGTGCTAATTCACATTAACAGGTTTACTACATTTTATTCCAGCAAAATATAAGAGATTCAATTTTTTGTCTATACAAAGAAATGTTTTAATAGGTACCCCAACACATTTTGAGAGGTCATCTCTTTATCAGGTGTCTTATTAGTTCAAAATGTCTTATTCCTTCATAATTTGTAAAAATAATTCAAAAGAAATTAACTAAATGAGTATATTTATCTGGGATTCCCAAATACTGCAATTACAACAGTAATGTTAAGATACATTAATCAATCGGATACCAGGAAAATGTAAATGTACCTCAAAAGTTCCTTGGTCCAAATGGCACCAATATAATAAAGAAAAAGGTGATGGAGCTGAACAGTACAAGCAAAAGGCTCACTGTTCATATTGATAAAAAACATACATGTATCTGTGTTCAGCAGAAAATGAATAATGCATAATATCAACTCAACTATATATGGCAGATATCCAGAAAGTGAGATGCTGGAATAACCAAAACTCTCGCCTATTCTTCTGTGATGTCCACACGGTGAAACCTTTGTAGACCGGTGGCCCTACAGCCTAACACTGCTGCACATGTTCCTGGCTATAAAATCGAAATCACCAAAAGGAGAAATTCCAATGTGGTAGCCTGAGACTACTGTGTAGAATAGCATACAGTGAACGTGCATGGAACAGGTCAAGGACAAGCACTCAGCTCTCATTTTATTCTCTCTAAGTACATGCATGTTAAGGAAATGTGATGAAAGTTTGTTCCAATTCAAGGATCTTTAAGGTCTGTGATCCAAGTAGTTAGGACCCAGGAACTTCCAAGCTATGTTTACATGCTGATGGTATCCGATTGATAAATGTATCTCAACATTACTGATCTAATCGCGATATTTGGAAATCCCAGATAAATATACTAATTTAGTTAATTTATTTTTAATTACTTTTTGGAAATTTTGAAGGAATAAAACATTTTGAAAGAATAAGACCCCTGATGAAGTGATGACCTCTCGAAACGTATTGGGTTACATATTAAAACATTTATTTGTATATATACAAAATGGAATCTCTTGCATTTTGTTGAAATAAAATTGAGTAATCTTTTTAATGTAAATTAGCACAGAAGATCCCCCAGTGTTATAATAGTTACCATAATCTATCTATCTAACATAACATTTTTGTTATAACATGTATTGAAAATACAAGAAAATTGTGCCTAACTATTATTGTATAATCTTTATCCTAGATATATACATTAAGGTGTGCATTGTGCAGGAATATTGGTACCATATCATTTATTACTAATATCTGTTCTTGAGCTATGCAACATCAGGTTTATCAAGTATTGCATGTTTTGTTTCTGTTCACTAGATATTATGACATTAGTAATGGTGTATTGTGATGAGGAAGAGTGGGGTGGGGTTGCTGGGAGACTGTGACAAGGAAGAATGAGATGGGGTAGTTGGGTACTGTGAAGAGGAATAGTGGTGTATGGCTAGTGGGGGAGAGTGAGTTGGTGGTTGTATGGTTGGTACTGAAATTAAGAAGATCTATGCAGTGATAGCGGGTTCTGTGATCTACAGAACATTCAATCATGCCTAGTTCACTTCTGAAAAAATATACCTTACACATTATAAACACAAAAGTACTTTTAAGGACGGTTTATAAATTTGAACCTTTTAAAAGTATTTCTCAGATCAAAAACTACAAAACTACTGGGACGAGGAAGAGGGACGTGTTGATATGAGATCTAGATTCATGAACAGGATCTGTAAAAATGAGTAAACACTATATTAAACATATAGTGAAAACACTACTCATAACATGTGAATTCCTTGCTTTCTGAATTTATTTCCACTTCTACCACTCATCCCAAATCTAGCTCTCACACCCATACAGCCCTCTTAGTCTTCCCAGTACTTTATTGGATTGCAAATCAATATAAAAAAATATGTTCTCATCAAAAATCCGAATTGCATAAACATTTTAAAATATTGCCTTTTTTCATTAGTCATTCATCTTTAATCACATTTGCATGAATTCCATATTTTGATTAGAGGTAATCTGTTTGAGTAGTGAGATTGAAAATTTAAAAAAAATGTTGAATTGAGAACCAGATAAAATAACGTTTTTAAAGTTGACCTTGTTTCTCTACCCCACCCAAAATGAATAAAGAATATAATGTTATGAATTATTCAGTCCATACTGAAACGAGGAAGAGTATATTGAGAAACAATGCTACGAAATTCTCAAATCAAAATGCTCTGCCACTCTTGTAGTTCAAGAACCACATAAGCACCCAAAGAAATAAAAACTGCATCTTAATCTTCCAATTTGTTTCTTTCATGTGAAGGGAGAATGTAAACACTACAAAAATAATCCCTTTTGGAAAAAGTTCAATAAAAAAAAATAATTAAACCGCACTATTTTGCTATTTTCACCATTCAAACAGCAATGTGGGCAGCCCTACAATTCGACATTCGATTCTCTATGTCTAGTTTCATCAGAATATTCATGTAATGAAAATAGATACATATAACATTCTTAGAAATAAGTATTTACAGCACCTACTCTAATCAGCAACCACATTTTCAGCTAACATATTTAAAAAAACATAATATGAAAAGTATAAAAACACACTAATTTCTTTTCTAATCGCAAATCACGGTTACACAAAAACTATAAACAGCTTGGCCTAAGGGCACTGTCACAATATGAAATTCAAGATTTGATTGGTTAATAGACACAGAGATCACAAATCACATATATACACTCCAGAAAACCTTACACTTTCTCATTGCTTTTGGAGACAAATTCAGATAGTCACAGCACAAACATTGACTGTCCTATACGTCCAAAGATTTTCCTTCCATGTTCTCCATTTGTTGTACTTTGTTTTCTGTTGGTTTGTTTGTTTTATATTTGTTTTTTTAATTTGTTTTTTAAGGATTTTGTTAACCTTTTTTTTTATTTGATATTGATTGTTGATCTTTTGTTGAACGGAGACACAACATCCTCATGCACTCTCCATCGATGAAGAGATTGACCTGTCTCTTTCTCTGAAGACCCGGAAGATGTGCAGGAAGACAACATCGAATGGGTAGAGCAACCAGCTCCACCCAATAAGTACCTCTAAAGGAGTTTTACACCTTCACTGTGCAGTACTTTAAAGTCTCCAAAGACACTCCACTTTCTGACCTTGAAAGGGGACAGTGCACATTTTGTGACAAGGATCTTCTATGGTTCATTTGCAGAGCTTGGGCACCACAGCGTTCATCAACCCCCTAATAAGTTACCTGTGACAGAAAGTGTAATAATGTTTCAGAAGCAGGTTTCGGCAACAGGCAATCCAGCTTGGTTGCAATACCCTTCAGCCCATGGTGGACATGCAATGCCACAGGCCACAGAGAAAGCAGGACCGCCGCCACCAACTACATCATTCTCTGGATCTCTCCCGTCAAATTAATCTGCTGCCAATGATGGGCGTGTCTCCTCTGCTGCCCTTTGCATTGAACCCTGCATGGCACCAGAAGGTGGCGTTACCTGCAGGAAGTGCTATCTGCCGATAGGACTGAATGCAACCAGTTTTGAGGCAATTGAGGGTGCTGAGTGAAACATGGGTGAAATTGGCAGTAGTTTATTTTCTTTTTTGTCTTTCTACTCCGTTTTCAGGTTTGTTTTACATGACTGTTAATTAAAAAAACAAAAAATGATAAAACTTATCATAAAAAAGTTTAATTTCCACCTATCCTTCCTACACCCACTCTCTTTCTCTCCCTTCCTTAACTCCACATCGGTTCTTTTCAGAACCACCGTAAAGGTTAAAAAAAGATCTAAACTGTGGGAACGTGGGTTTAACATTAAGCACCACAACAACAGTGTAACCTACTGGTAACAACCACCTGCTGCCCAAGTTAAAAACCCAAATGAGTCCCTTAATGCAGGCAGCAGTATCCATACTGGTAGTTTTAACCCACCGCCACAGATTATATTGCCATTAGCACCCGTGTAGCTTACTACACAAATGCTAAGGTTGTTTAAGACACTTACCTTGCGGTGCACCTCAGCGCCATGATTTAGATCCTGAAACTTGTTTTCTCGTTTGATGACTGCAATGTCATCAACAGGGAAAATTACATTGGAAGATAAGGCACGGCACAGCGCCACAGAGCAAGGTCATATACATATATATATATATATATACATATATACATATATATATATATATATATATATATATATATATATATACATATATACATATATATATATATATATATATATATACATATATATATATATATATTTTTTTTTTTTTTTTTTTTTCATTAAACATACTTAGCACTGAAATAGGAAACTACATGGGTGTTAAGAGGTGATGGGGAGTGGAAGGGGGAAGGAGGCACATGGAAGGTGCTGCTGGTGAGTTGCACTGTGGCTGCTCATGACGCAGGATTATACCAGAGAATACATCTCATGTTGTAAGCATTCTGATTCCAGGGAGCTAATATAAAAAAAGGAAAATGTACCTTTAGCCTATGGTGCTTTACTTTCTTATTTGGCGCAAATCCGTCCCATGGGCTGTGTGTTTTGGTCATTTCTCATTTTGTAAATGGCCCCTCCTGCAATTTAAGATCTTCATGCTACAAGAAACGTGGCTATGGGCCCCATATTGTCAGGATGGATATGCAATATATCAGCAATTGGCAGACAAGGGCCTAAAGGGTCGAGCATCAGGGGTGCTAATAATTGGTGTGAATTTGATTTTGTGTTCTAGAGTGGTTATCCCCAAGGTGGCTTGCAGCAATGTGTTGGAGACTGAGATAACAGCTGTGGATTCAGTCTCACAGTACAGTAAGATGTTCTTAAACATCTATGATCCCCCTGGAGGTGCCAGTAACAGGTCTTAAACTTTGTTTATCAGATTAATACAAAATGGGGCGCTTGTAGGGAACGTGACATTGTTCGACTTGATGGGGATCTTAATGCAAGCTGGGCCCACACCCCATTGGGCCTCACCAGAGCGTGGACCAGAAAGCAAAATGACTTCCAAGAAGCGTAATCAACAGGGTATTTACTGGGTTCATTTTATATCTGATTTGAAATTAACATTTCTAAATGGTAGGACACAGAGTGATTCCCTGGGTAAATGCACATGACAGATAGGCTCCAAGTCTGCTACTATAGACTATTTCAGTGGAAATAACTCTTTGCTAGAAAGTGTTTGTGACCTTGAGGTTTTGGATAACCAATATAGTGATCATGCTCTGCTTAGCCTACACTTAAACATGTGTATAACGATGAGAGAATTGGGGATGGGGAGGCTAACGTAAAGCATGCAGGAAGTTGCATCATGTCAAATGCAAATATCCAAAAGGCTTGCTCAGCCTTTCGATTTGCACCTTCTTCTGATCCTCCATTAAATTTGATTAAATCTACAGCTGTGGAAATAGATGCTTGGCTCTCTAATATAATACACAAACTAGGAGTTGTTAAAGGCCGCCAAATTGGGTCCTCCAATAAAGCAGGGAATTACCAGTATGATCTGGAGATCCAGACTGCCAAACAAAAAGTTAGGTGAGATATCCAGCGGATAAATAACTATATCTGTCAATTTAATTATCCTGTAGCAGAGATTAAAAAACAAAAAAATGGCTACAGGAATTGGCTGAAAAGATATAAAGCTAAGAATTTAAACTCGAATTGGCAAAAAATGATGGGAACGTTAGGTAATAAAAACACACCTTCCATCTGGCAGATTTCGACACTGGCAAGGGGTAACCTAAGTGTATGTGTAATGAATCCAATTGCTGAGCTTGATTGGAATTGCTTTGTTGGTAGTAAAATGTTTTGGACAAGCAATATTGTAGTAAGGCTCAGAAACCGAGGACCATGACTTTTAATTGGCAGCACCTCTGTGAATGCATTATAAATCTGAAGAACTCCAGAGTGCCCGGCCCTATCAGCCTGGCGGTGGTGGTAAAAACAAGACCCAAAGGGATGGGTTACATTATTGTTACATCTATTCACGAAAGTGTACAAAAAGGGTAAAATACAAGACTCTTGGAAGACCTCATTGTTGTTCCCATTGTTTAAGGCAAGACACAGGTTTTCCCCAGAAAACTAAAGGCTCCTATCCATGCTAGACATTACGGGTACAGTGTTTGCATCATATCTACTCACTGCAAAGCATCATCTGTTGCACCCATTCCAGTCGGGATTCCGACCTGGGGCCAGCACTAACCATAACCTGCAGATGCTGGATGCCCTCATTCCGATAGCCAGTAACAAGCAAAATACATCACTTTACTTCACTTATGTGGATTTTCAAACTGAATTTGATCTGATAGATTATACAGTTTTATGGAGGAAGTTGATTTCAATGGGTTGCCCGTCCCGTTTGCTCGATATTGTTATTGCTCTCCATAGGAACACGTCGGCTCATATTTGATTAGAGAATGGAGGCTTGCTCTCAGATTCTCTATTAAGTGAACAGGAGAGTAAAGCAGGGATGTGCTTTAATCTTTTTAAAGCAGGTTTACCAGTATGATATGAAGGACATGATAAATGAATTTGAAAGTTATGCTAGTGAAAATAAGATAAAGATTATTTTGGGTAAAACAGAAGTCATGCTGATTTCATCTAAGAAGGTGAACAGGCCTGATATGTCGACCCGATTGGGAGTAATTGAATATTCTGAACATTATAAATATCTGGGTTTAGAGATTTCTAGCGGTAGCTACTAGGCCATGAACATCTCTGCAAAAATAAGGAAAGCTACTCAGTTGACAGTATTGATATGCACATTCTCTCACCAGCATGCAGGATACTCCCTATCTGGGATGTTGGCCTTATACAAGCAATGGTTTTGCCCCTCCGTCCTATATGGGTTAGAAGCATTTGTAATGCATGACTTGTGTTGGCTTAGCAAACTTGAGGGGGCCTTGTGGAAGAGATTTCTAGGCCATTCTAGATCTGTTTCCACAGAATATCTATGCCTCGAATTGGCTTGACCTCATTGAGGGGACTTGCACTGAAGAGACTGGGCATCTTGTTTATTAATTCACAGATCAATCCAAAATGCCCATTATTAGCCGCTATCGGTGAAGTCCAATTACTTGAAGCAGATATGCGTAAATTATGTCTCCTGATGAGAACAAGTCAACTACCTCTGCGAACTACTTGGGGGATGAGATGGCATCTCTCTATAGATGTGCGATATGCCCGGATATGCAAATGCCACAAAAGTGTGGTATCAGTGAGACATGTTTTCACGAAATGTCCCAGTCTAGGACTGTAATACATGACTACTCTTGGAAATTTAGTGTACAATTATGAGTCAATTAAGAACATTGAATTTTTGACCTATTCCCTGAACACTGACTCTGTTGTGATACACCTTTCTCTGTTTCGTATATGGCGAAGTGTCGAAATATACTTTCTGGATAACAATGTAGACACTTGTGCGGAATTAAGTGGAATGCATTAGTGATTATGTTGACCCAGCCTTTCTTGCTCTGCTTAATTTATTTTTTCTTCCTTTTACGTATTTTATGAATATTATATCTTAGTATGTTTGTTGGTGTAAAGTTTCTAATGAACTATAACACAATAAATACATCAATAAATAAATACATACATACATAAATAATAGTAAGCTAAAAACCCCAAGGATGGAGACCAAAGCTGCAGAGCTGGCAGGTACTGAAATACAAATTCATGTAAGATCAAAGAATATTTGTTTGGCTAAAGATCAAGGATGCCACAGTGAGAAGCAACTGCAAGACACAATAGGAGGCGAAGAGGATAAGCCATGTATGTAAGACATAATTCTCTTAGATTAAGTAAACAAGCAAACATTTGTGAGTGCCAAGTATTGCAGAAAGCATATGCAAGATGGAGCGACCAAGTCTCCAGAGGCCAAGAAGAGCAATAGCATCTAGTATAATTATTTTTGCATTTGTAGAGCAGGAATTTTTGCATAATACAATCTATGTACTAGGTTCCGGATAGCGGAATGGTGTGTTGCTAGCATTTTACAGGGTAATTCATGGAATTAATGTGCGCTGAAAAGGGGAGCGCAAGCGTGAAAATCGCAGCGCACGCGTGCTTAAGCTGCGTACGCAGCCGTTTGTCGATTCTTAGAATTTGCTGCGCATTGCTTACCTGAGATGTGCACTGAATCGGCATGTGGCGCAAACGACATTGCGACATCCCGAAGGCTGTGCGCTAGACGGCCAGTGAAGGCACACAC
Organism: Ambystoma mexicanum; assembly: GCF_040938575.1. Classification (NCBI taxonomy): domain Eukaryota; kingdom Metazoa; phylum Chordata; class Amphibia; order Caudata; family Ambystomatidae; genus Ambystoma; species Ambystoma mexicanum. The sequence continues at coordinate 459,426,948 of NC_090935.1, forward strand.
AGGGCAACGCACACACCTAAAAAGAGGGCAGAACACGTGGAATGGGGAACAACATGTGAAAATGTGAGCGTTACAGGGAAGTACCACTGTCAATTCCTCGCAACGCCCACACGTGCGCTAACAACACGTATTCATGGAATCGAACAGGGGAAACCTGCGCACCACAAAAGACGTGCTAATCCAGAAACACGTATGCCAGCAGGAAGCAGGCATAAGCAGCCGTGCAGCATAAAAGACGCTCATACGTACGATGAATATACTGTTCCTTGCAGCAGTGGTTGTGGAACTCTGCAGGAGGAGGAGGATAGCCAGGCACCGCATTTCTTTACCCAGGACCCACCTTTTTGGGATGCCTGATGACCAGGTTTATGGGAGGTACAGGTTTCCACCCCCAAATCATCCTAGAACTTGTTGCTGAGTGGGAGGATGACCTCGCATCACCCACCCTGTGCTCCCAAGCACTGAGCCCCTTGGAAAAGGTGCTCAATGTACTGCATTTCTTGGCCTCTGGGCCATTTCAGCGGACAAGTGCCATAGTTGAGGGCGTCTCACAGGCCACGCAGTCAAGCTGCCTACACCAGGTGTTGGCGATCATGACTGCACGCCCCTCAGTCCGCAGACACATATAAATGCCCAGAACACCCACAGAAAGGCAGGCCATGGTCCAGGACTTTTACGGGCTGGCACACGTCTCTAAAGTGCTAGGTGCCATTGATTGCACCCATGTGGCTCTACGTCCTCCTAGGGCAACTGAGCACTTCTATCGAAAACCGCAAGCACTGGCATTCCATCAACGTGCAGGTTGTATGTGATGCCAAGGAAATCATCACCTCTGTATATGCCAACTATCCGGGTCCAGTCATGATCGTTTTATATTCATAATGTCACCCCTAAACCGGGACATGGAAGCTGGGAGGCATGGCGACACATGGCTCATTGGTGAGTAGAAATGCCTCTGCACATGCATGCATGTCAGACACTGACTAATGGCAAAACCCAACTAATGACAACCATTATCAACTCCCCAGGGGACAGTGCCTACTCTCTGAGCACCTACATGATGACGCCAATACTGAACCCCACCACACCACCCCAGGTAAGATACAACACAGCCCATATTCCAACCCGGGGCAAAGTGGAGCGCACATTCGGAGTGCTGAGTCACTTTTTTGCTGCCTTGACCGTTCTTTTGGCCAGCTGTTATATGCCCCCCCAGTAATGTGCAGGATCATAGTGGCAGCATGTGTCCTGCACAACGTTGCAACATGGTGGGGCATACCGGTGGACATGGTGGTGCCCCCACATCCCCAACCACAGGCACAGGTGCTGCGCATGGGAGGAGAAAGGGCACGTGGAGGCCGCCTAACTGACGCACCCCTCATCTTTTGTGGCCTCCCAACCATGGCACGGATGACTAGTACCAATGGGAGGTGCACACAACAATTGTCTTGGGCAACTTGGGTGAGGGGGTCAAGGTATGTGATGCAAACAGTACCCCTGTGCTCCTGCAAGGCTCCCTGTGGCCCCTTAGGAAAAATGACAGGTCAAGCAATGCTCAGGCATCCCAAAAAACCAAGAAAAAGAGATAAGCGACCCCTGTAGCCCATGTGCGTGTAAAAAATGACACTCAGTACGCTGTGGCAGCCAGGAACACAAAAAAATGCGTACGTGATCAACACGCAGGCTAGTATGCCTGAAAAAAAGGGGTATGCGACAAACAGGGACACCCACAGTGGGAAAAATAGCGTGTGCGACACACCATCTGCCTTGCGTGTAGAAGAAGAATGCGTAGGCAACACCCCTGCCAAAAGAAGAAGTATACACTGTAGCCGCTGTGAAGTAATCGCGTGTGAACCCCAACATCTGGAAAACAGATGCACCGCTCTTCACGAAAAGCACGTACAGAGCGATGGAAACCCACGTGGGACCTTAAACCCGTGCTGAGGGTAACACGCACGTGTGTTACGTCACATTTGCGCTTACGCGCTAAGGGCCTTTCCTCAAATTACACGCTGACGTCCTGTTTTTTCACGTGCCAAATGACTCCATATCAAGCTGGCCACGCGACAACACACGGAGGACCATGCTCCTGCCCAGAAGGCCAATTTCCTGCCCCCCCAGAGCCCTGAGCCAACTCCCACCAGCCATCTGCTGCTGCCTGCCTGTCTGCTGACCACATGTCCTGCTATTTGGTGCCTGCACATCAGCTATCTGCAGGGGTCCAGTTGCTGTGACCACCCCTGCTGGAGCAGAAGACTTCCGACTGCAGTTCCATTGCTTCACAGCCCAGCACCAGGACCCAGTGGCCCACCCACACCTGCTTCGGGGGTTGCCATGTCAGGGGAAACACCATCAGAGACCACTGCCAACCCCCAGCCAGAGAGGCAGAGGGCTGCCAGCTTCACAGCAGGAGAGGTTGGCACCCTGGTGGAGCAAGTCCTGGTGCATTATAATGCCCTCTTCGGAAGATCATGTGCCGACAAGAATGGACGGAGAAGGATCTGGATGGCGGGGGTGACAACCCGCGATCTACCACACATCCATAAGCGCTAGGAGGACCTCAGGTCCAGGACCCTCAGGAAGGCCCAGCGCCTCTTGGAAGCAGCGAATGCAGAGGGGTGCCGGGTCCGCCTTACCAACGACCAGATGAGGGTCCCGGAATGCATACACCCAGCGCTACACCTCCAGGTCCTTGAGAGGCAGACCCATCCGGAGTCGAGTGGTAAGTGTCCATGCGTACTGATTGGATGCAGTGCATGTTGAGATGTGCCAGGAGTGTGCAGCTTGGACATATGTCAGGAAAGGCCCATGTATGGATGTGTATGTGCAGGGACATGAACATGCCGCATGTGAGTCCAGTCATGTGTGATGCACATCAATGGTGTATGTGTTACAAAGCATGATGCACAACTGCATGTGGAGAGGGGGATTCCACAGGTGCTAGTGGTGCAGTCCAGTGGCAGGGACATGAGGCAGCACAGGCCACTGCGGAGGTGCCTGTGTGTAATCCTGTCCCCGATCTTGTGACTGCATCATCCGGCACTAGAAGGGCTTCTTCGTCCAGAGCCGTTTTCAGGGAGGGGATGCGCATACAACAACTGGCCTTCGTGACTGGATTGAGCCTGTCCTATCTGGGGTGGCGTTGCACCAATGTGGGATTCAGGATGACGTGCAGTGTTCTCGTCTGGACAATGCACGTCATTTCCAATCCCTCTTTGGCCACGTCGACCTACTAGGACAGGTCGTCGGCACTGGGTTCATCAGTGTGTTGGAACTTCTTGCGACGCCCTCCTCAACTGAACCCCTGATGCGCCAGTCGTCCTCCGTGCCATCTTCCCACCCAAGTATCACCTGGGCCCCTTGTGGAGCTGCCCCTGAGCAGATGGAGGACGTGCAGGCATCATCAAGCAGGGCACGTGCACAGCAGCACCAGAGGATACCATCAGCCTGGAGGCCGTTCCGTTGTGGTGCCAGAGGCAGTTGCATTGGAGGCAGCAGCAGGCTCAGTGTGAGAGTGATCATGGCTCAGGGTCTTCAACATCCCAGGGGCATGCATCGGCCGGCGGGCAGGAGAAGCCAGGATTGGGAGTGTCTTCCGTGTGGCAGCGGTTGGCCCAGCAGATAAATACGGAGCGGCGGTGGCAGAGGAGGCACGGCTCACCATGGTTAGGGTGGAGAACTCCATGCTCCGGGCTTTGGGGCGGGCTGAGTACCTCGAGGCAACTCGCAGGGAGTTGGAGGAGGCCATGGCTGCATCCCTGCGAGACCTCGGGGCCAGGAAAGAGGCCCGCCTCTGGGCCGTTGAAGTGGATTTTGATGATGCCCTGGCCCGGGACATCAATGAGTGAGCCGTCAGACTAGCCCACCACCTTTGTATATAGTTATTTAGGATTAGGTTTCACTTGGTTTTTATAATTATTTGGAGTCCACAGAGTTTGCGCCTCCTTTTGTATACAGTTGTATTTTAGATAGGGTTTTAGGTAGGTTTCATTTTTTTGGGGATACTGGACCCTTCAGACTTTTGTTATCATTATTACGGACTTGTACATACTTTTTTTTAAATTTTCACATAGAGTAATGTTTTTTTATTATTTTCATCTTTTCCTTTATTTCTATGGACTTTGGTTATGGACCACTTTTTTTTTCTTCATGTTTTGGATTTTTATTTTTAATTGGATTTCACTATCTTTGTCAAATTGCTTTCATTTTTACTTTATTTGCATGTGTGATTTTCATACTGGCATTTGTTTTAATTTTTAATACATATCATTATTCTTCATTCTTGGCGTGGTCTTCTATGATTTCATTTGTGCATGTCTCCATGGCCAGTCATGTGTTGCCACTGTGTGGCTCTGTAATACACTTATTGATGGGCATGCTGGTTCATTTCAGACTATCATGGAATGGGTGATGAGTCGGGGCCTGCTGGCAGGTTTCCGTCAATGGGGGTGGGGTGGGGGACATGAGTCGGGGCCTGCTGGCAGGTTGCCGTCAATGGGGGTGGGGTGGGGACATGGGTCGGGGCCTGCTAGCAGGTTGCCGTCAATGGGGGTGGGGTGGGGGGACATGTGTCAGGGATCCCAAGTGCATGGTGCCATGTAGACTGCCTGTGGGGCATGGTCTTGGGTGATGGGCTGCCTGCGGGCATGGGCAGGTGTGATGGGCTGCCTGCAGGGCATGTCAAGGGGTGATGGGCTGCCTGCGGGCCATGGGAATGGTGGATGTGCTGCCTGCGGGGCATGTCTATGGGTGTTGGGTGGTCCCCTGGGGTGTGGGCTGCATGCGGTGCATGGGGAGGGGGCAGGAGGGAGAGGCACAGCCGGGAGGGCCCACACTGCCAAATCGTATGTAGTACTCCCTGCGCACCCCGGAATACGCATACCCCGTTCGCGCCAGGCCAATCACGTGTAATACTCCCCGTGCACCCGCAGAATACAGGTAACCCGCTCGCGCCAGGCCAATCACGTGTAGAAATCCACGCGTACCCTGCTCATGCCAGGCCAATCGCGTGTAGAAATCCACACGCACCCCTGGAATACGCATACCCCGCTCGTTTTGTCTGTTTGTTTGTTTTATTATTTATATTGCGCACCAGACCCAGAGGTATTCGGGCGCAAAAGCATAAAAAGGGTTGTTAAGCTCAGGTTACATAGTGGACAGGAAAAAACTGCTAGGGTTACAATGCTGTATGCATAGAACAATAGGCAAAGCAGGTAGGTATATACAGTAAGTAACAGGAGTAGGTATAAGGCACATAAATATAGCACAAACAGTGAGGTCTCCTATATACAATAGATCCTATGAAGGATGCAGGTCAGGTAGGGTCAGACGTCATGTTCCTTTAGCCAGTGAATGGGACTAGATCTAAATTGTAAGTAGGGTAAATCTTCCCTCAAAGCAGGGGGAAGGGAGTTCCAATATTGTGCTGCTTTAACAGGGAAACTGCTCCCACCGATTTAGTGAGCTTAAATCTAGGTACTAGTAGCAGGTTAGAGTTAGCTTTTCTTAGGGGGCGGGAGGCTGTTTGTCTAGTGAATCTGTCTGTGAGGTGTTGTGGGGCTGCGTGGTTAAAGCATTTATGTGTCAAGGATGCAGTTTTAAGGAGGATTTTATCTTTTGTAGAGAGCCAATTGACGGATCTCTGAAGATCAGATATATGGGCATTTTAGGGGAGACTTAGGACAGCTCTCGGGGCATTGTTTTGAAGAGTTTGAATTTTGGATGTAATGAATTTGTTGCTGCCTATGTATCGGGTATTGCAATAATCCAATTTGGATAAGATTAGGGCTCTCGCTAAAGTGATGTAGTTGTTAGGTGAAAGGAAGGGCTTGGCTGCTCTGTGCAAGTGTGGGATGTGGCTGACGCCATTGCGTTTATTTGTTTACCAAAGGTGAGTGTGGAATCTATGTGGAAGCCAAGAGTTTTGACTACCTTGGCCACAGTAATGATGTTGTTGTCAATTATGTGGAAGGCGTAGTTAGGACCCAGTTTTTTAATGTTGGAGGGAGTACCTAGAATGAGGAGTTCTGTTTTGTCATCATTCAGGCATAGACTGTGAGAGGCCATCCATGCCTGGATGATGAGGTAAACTCTGTTCACAAAGGCCAAGTCCTTGTCATAATCTCCCTTCAGCGGGATGAGGATCTGTGTATCATCTGCATAATTTGTGTAGGTGAAACCTAGACCATCTAGATCATCGAAAAGGGGCTTTGTGAAGATATTGTACAGAGTGGGCGAGACACAGAAGCCTTGGGGTACACCGCATGATATAGGCGCGGCGTCCGCAGCTGCTAGAGGAGAGAATACTCGCATTGTTCTATATCAAGGAAAGACTGGATCCAAGCGACTGCCTCCTGAGAGAAGCAGGCCACGGAGACCATGTGGTTGCAAAGTAATGAGTGGTACACCAGATCGAACGCGGCTGAAAGGTCGAGGAGTAGTAGGAGTGCCGTCTTACCTTTATCTCTTAGTGTGTCTATTTGTGCCTTGAAGTCTAAGAGTGCAGTCTCAGTACCATGCTGAGGTCTGAAGCCAGACTGACGAACGCCTAAGATGTGGTTTTATTCCAGGTGGTGCTGAATTTGTTAGTATGCTACTTTATCCAAGATTTTTAGTAGGAATGGCACTGTGGTTATGGGGTGGTAATTAGTTGGGATGGCGGGGTCGAGGGTTTGTTTTTTAAGGAGAGGGAGGACCCAGGAATGTTTCAGGTTACTAGGTATGGTGCCTGATGTGAATGAAGCATTAATGAGTTTAGTAATGAAGGGGAAAAGTTCACGGGCAGCATCTTTTATAATTTGGGCTGGACATGGGTTGCCTTGACAGTTGGATGGTTTGAGGGTGAGAATAACTTTCTCAACTTCTTTGATAGATACTTTGCAAAAGTGGAAGCTGGGGGTCAGTGATATGGGAGGAGTTAAAGTCGATTGCGGTAGTGGTGAGATATTCGTGGCAATCTTAGAGGTGGTACCATTGATATCAGTTTTAGAATCAGTAATGGTATCTTTTTATTGTTAATCTTCACCTGGAGCGTTGTTATCTTATTGGCCAAGGCATTTTATACACTCATGCACCAGTTCTTATCCTTAAGGCAGGAGTCAGGTGCTTGAATGGGGAATTCTATCTCTTTAAGGATGGCAAACAAGTCTTTAGTATTTGATTTGGCTTGGGAGATTTGGGAGTTGTAGGATGTTTGTTTAGCTGAGATAATTTCTTTTTTTATAGAGGGTGGCTAGTTTATTCAGGTTATTTTTGTTGAAGTCAGAAGGGTCTGATCTCCAGATTTTTTCACGTAGACGTTTCTCTTGTCTGATAGCTTTCAGATGAGGCGTAAACCATGTGTTTAAGTGTTGGTGGGGTTTGCTCTTTCTGATCTTCAGTGGGGAAATTACATCTAGAGAAGCGAGCATTACTTTGTTGTACCTTTCTACCATGGTAGCTGGGTCGGTCTGGTCTGAGATGGAGTTTAGTGTGGGAAGGATGAGGGGGATAACATTTTCAGGGGTAATATTTATTTTATTTCTGGTGAGAGCGGCAGGAGCTATGTTGCTAGTATTCATGGGTGGTGTGGCTTCTAGGGTGAAGGATATCAAGTAGTGGTTGGACCAAGGCTGAGGCATTATGGAGGTGATAGTGGTTGGGCAGTTGTGTTCAGCGATCCAGTCAAGGGTCCTTCCTTTGATATGCGTAGGTTCTGTAATCTTTTGGGTGAATCCTAGTTCCTCGAGGGAGTTATTAATCTGTTAGGCATTGAATCTAGTGGGTCACTAAATCCGAGGTTGAAGTCTCCTAGGATAAGACAGTGTGAAGAATTCTTTAAGTTGTCAGATAGTAGGTTCATGAGGTCTTCCTTAAAGGAACCTAAGGGGCCTGGTGGACGGTATATCAGATGAATGGTGATAGTTTGATTGTTGGCGATGGTAAGTTTGGCCATGAGGGATTCACAGGAATTTGTGTTATGGGGTGTGGAGAGTCATAGCGTTAGGTTGTTCTTAACAATTATAGCGAGGCCTCCACCTCTGGAGGTGGTACGGTCCAGTCTTATAAGAGTATAGTTGTCTGGCGTGGAAAGCATAATTGCTGGGTCTGCTGCAGGGTGGAGCCAGGATTCGGTAATGGCCAGGAGCTCTATTTTGATTTTGGATTATGTCTGATACATCTGTAGCATGGGCTACCATGGAGCGGGCATTTATTAATGCGCCTTTTATGCCAGTTTAGGTGGATGTAGCAGATAACAGCGGTTCTTTGTGTTGGAAGTTCGAGGAGGAGGTGGGATGTCTAAAGAGTTGATAGTTGAGCTGAAGTGGGTTTTGGCCGTTGTTGTCTTTATGGGGTGGGGTATTGGTAGTAGGCAGGGTGACCCTGGGGCGATTAGTGGAGAGGTGGGCATTAGTTAGGGGATCATAGATTCTCGGGAGTCTTGCGTGAAGTTTAAGTTTCTCTGTTGGAGGCAACAAGGTTTAGTGGACATGCCGGCAAGCTCAAGAGGTGCACTTGCATGTGTTAATTGGTTCTGAGACTGGGACATGTTGAGGTTTTGTAGGGTGATCAAGTTGAGGATAGTTCTGAGTAGAACAGCGTAGAGTAATGGCAGAAACATAGTTTGTTTGTAGAGGCGGCTAGAGTGCTAAATCTGTGTAAGGCTAGGCAAGGTTGATCATGACAGTCAGGGCAGGCTATGAAGGCAGCTACCGGGTATAATAGGTTAGCACAGTCTAAGGGTAGCTTTGCTGCTTAGGCTGGAATGGGTTGAGGTTGGCTAGTTACTAAAGCAGGTTCTTACACAATCTAGATTCAACTTTGGTACTATAGGCAAAAGATAGTTGGCAGTGGCTAGTTACTTAGACAGATTCTCACACAAGTTCATACATGATCTAGATGCGGCTTTGCTACTATAGACAGAAATATGTTGGCAGTAGCTGGTTGCTTAGCAAGTTTTCACACAATCTACATGTAACTTTGGTATTATGGCAAGAGTTAAGTTGGCAGTGGTTAGTTGCTAAAGCAGATTCACAGGCAGTCTAAGTGCGACTTTGCTAGTGTAGGTAGGAGAGGTTTGGCAATTGCTAGTTACTAAAACAATTCTCACAATAGAATAAATTATCATACAATCTAGATGCAGTTTTGGTACTATAGGCGAAAATAGGTAGGCAGTGGCTAGTTGCTAGGATAGGTTCTCACACAAACTAGATTCAACTTTGGTGCTAAGGGCAAAAATAGGTAGGCAGTAGCTAGTTGCCAAAGCAGTTTCACAGGCAGTCTAAATGCGACTTTGCTATTTTGTGCAAGAATAGATTAGCGCAGGCAGTATGTTAGGCAGGCAGTCAAGTTACAAAGACAGTTTTTTATACAATCTACATGCGATTTTGCTGTTGTGGGCCATGGCAGATAGGCATATGCGAGTTGCAAGTAGTTACTCCTACAGGCTGAGTACGTGCTGCGCAGGGTAAAGATTAAGATTCCTTTCTAGGTTTAGGAGCAGGTAAAGCGAAAAGCATTAGATAACAATGCAAATGTTGTCACTGTGCAGGCCGAAAATGGCAGTGCTGGTTAATAGTATATGCGGAATTACAGCTGGCAGTGTGATCAACACCGTTATGAGGTACAGGTGATGCGGCAGATGCCAGGCCAATCGCGTGTAATAATCCCCGCGCACCCCCGGAATACGCGTACCCCACTCGCATCAGGCCAATCACGTGTAGAAATCCATGCGCACCCCTGGAATAAGCGTACCCTGCTCACGCCAGGCCAATCGTGTGTAGAAAGCCACGTGCACCCCCAGAATACACATACCCCGCTCGTAACAGGCCAATCTCATGTAGAAATCCACACGCACCCCCGGAATATGCATACCCCGCTCGCGACAGGCCAATCGAATGGAGAAATCCAAGCGCACCCCCAGAATACACATATGCAGCCCATCCACCATCCCCATGGCCCGAAGGCAGCCCATCACCCCTGGCCATGCCATTCACCCTCCCCATGGCCTGCAGGCAGCCCATCACCCCTGGGCATGCCCTGCAGGTAGCCCATCACCCCAGTCCATGCCCACAGGCAACCCATCACCCCTGGGCATACTCGGCAGGCAGCTCATCACCCCTGGGCATGCCCCACAGGCAGCCCACACCACAGGGTGGACTTTTTCCACACAATTCAGAGGGGTGAGCGGGGAGTTTTACACGCGATTTTGTGGGTGCTAGCAGAGTACGCATATTCCAAGGGGTGCGCAAGGAGTTTTACACGCGATATCGCTGACATAGGCGAGGTATGCATATGCCGAGGGGTGCACAGGGAGTTTTACACGCGATTCACTGGCGTGAGCGGGGTACCCATATTCAAGGGGGTGTGCAAGTACATTTTCACACGTTTTGGCTGCAGTGAGCGGGGTACGCATAGTTTTTCAAGCGATTACAGTGTAGCGGGCCTGTAACCGGGCCCAGGGTTAGCACAGCCCTTTGCACCGTACTGGGGCTTTCATGGGTTTTCCTTGCACAAGGGGCGTTCTTGGGGGCGTAACTGGCGCTGCAGGATGTTCACTGCGCCACAGATGAAAATGGCATGGGAAATCCATGAATACACGGTGTGCCAGAATGCTGTTTAGCGCACACGGCTGGCACAGACTGGCGCACGATCCCTCTCTGCGCCAGCTGCGTGCGCTGCTTCTGTGCTGAATTCTATTAATTACCCCCTTAATGTGATGGAAGGTGCTTTTGCAAGCAGTTGCTAAAATTAAGGCGAATGAATGTCCTCGCAGTCCAGTGTGGATGCTTCCTGGGCAGTAGTCCAAGTTTTGATTTTCTTGTGTCTTTTAGTTTCACATAGTGATTGGGGAATTACCCTAAATATTTGAAGGATTGTTGGAGCACATTACACATTGAGCTGCACGTCCATTTGTGCACTGGACGGTTTGTTTGGACAAATGAAAATTTGGTTGAAAGTTTGTTGGGGATGTTTTTTATAAGGGTTTCTTTAGCCATAATGTGCCATAACGGTGTCTCCTACCACTTACCATAGCCTCACCCATTATTGTCTATGACAATTGAGTTTATTTGTTCTTGTTTATAAGCCTCTTCATTGAAATATTGTACTGTGTTGCTTCTGTGAAACCATTCACTTTTATTCTTTTTAAAATAACATAAACAACTTTTTTGTGTGGTAGAAATGCCCTTTTAATTTGAGCTTCCAGAATTAGTTTGCTGTGGTATTTGTTAAGCATAGAAAATTACTTTTTAGATTTTGTTTATGAGATTAAGAACTCTGCAGAGGAAATGTTTTGTTAAATGGAGTTTCTGGAATGTTTTACTATGGCTACGTTAACATTGGTAAAATATAGGGCTAGGTTCCATTTTAGGTCTGCGTTAATTTGGACTTTCTTTTTTTACTTTTAACAGTCCCCTCAAGCCATGTGGTCTTGTAACTTCTGCTAAGCCTGAGAAGACTGGCTCCTTCCTCACTTTGGAGCTAAGCATGGTTTGTCCTGTTTACTGCATGGATGGGAGACCTGGATGGCTTTTGAGTCACTGGCCATGGCCAGTGATTTTTCACCCCAGATGCAACTATCCATAGTTCTTCATAGCCGTGCTTATCGGGTTGAGTGGCTGGAAATAAATGCTTTCTTGGCTCCCCTCACCTGTGCCAGCTCCTCCCACTAGCCTCCCCTGCCCTCTCCCTTTCCTTCCACAACACACGCTGTTTCTGTGATGCAGTTTGCTTTGAGATGATGGCTATAGCTGAGGCTACAGAAAAATTTGTGTTGCAAACTCCGTCCCTAGACTCACTCCAAGCCCAACATTTCACTTGGTGATTTCAAGCCACCCTCCTCCCCACCTCTAACATGATGGCATTTGAATCTTTTTTTACTTTTCCTACATTTCATTTTCCCATAACCTCGGCTATCTATCACATCGAGAGAAAAACAAGACGGTGGCTGTTTCAGTTCTAAAACCACCCAGTTTGTGGTAAATCCCTCAGATAAAAGCTATCCACTTTTGCGAGGTAGGCACCCCATTCTCTGTCAAATATTTAAATATCTACTGCACAGAATACCAAGCCACATACAGCAGGCTTTTGAATGCTTTGTGCCCAAGTTGTTTCGGACATGGTCTAAACCCATTCAGCGGTTTGGGCTGTGCACTTTGACAAAAATTGACCTTGTTTATCTATGGTTAAATGAATGGGAAATAGGCTGCAACTTTGAAAAAAACATTTTTTGTCTTCTTAATACATTTGTATTTTGTAACAAATTGTTATGATGTTGATTACTAAGGAACACTGTAGCATGGGAAGCCATGCCATGGAATGTTATTGGATCAGATTCTTTGCTTCAGGTTCTGATGATGTCACAGAACCTGTATGTGTTTATGTTGTTCTCAAAGTTCTACAGTTTGTCAGTTGAAGCCTCTTGTTGGAGTAGAGGGGTCCTCAGTGTTGTGGGGGGGTCTTTCACTCCTGTTATCTTAATAAATACTTAATACGAAGACTTACCTGTGTCCAGAGCGTCTTCGTAACACAAACCTTTACAAAATTGGGCAGTCTGTGGGGGCTTGTGAGTACCTAATCAGATTATTTGAATCAAAAGTTATTAACAATCGAATTTTAAGAGGATCATATGTGAGTCCGACTCACCTTAACTTCAAGCTGGCTTTCGCTGACCTATAAAGCATATATATATATATATATATATATATATATATATATATACACACATAATGTACCTGAGGCCTTCCTGGATGCCACTCGTTTTTCCTACTTAAGGAGCCCGCCAGCCCCTTTTCCTTTACAGATGGGGAGCAGGTGCAAGTGGATCTTGGTCACCTGCCCTAAGCCCTGCCCACCTGGTGCCTTCCTTGTTGCCGCTCTTTTTCCCCACTTAGCTAGCCCCGCCCACTTGGTGCCTTCCTGGTTGCCGCTCTTTTCCCTACTTAAAGAGCCCTCCAGCCTCTTTTCCTTGGGGAGCAGGTGCAAGTGGATCTTGGTCACCTGGCCTAAGCCCTGTCCACCTGGTACCTTCTTCGTTGCCGCTCTTTTTCCCCACTTAGCAAGCCTCGCCCACCTGGTGCCTTCCTGGTTGCCACTCTTTTTCCCTACTTAAGGAGCCCTCCAGCCTCTCTTCCTTTGCAGATGGGGAGCAGGTGCAAGTGGATCTTTGTCACCTGGCCTAAGCCCCACCCAACTTGTGCCTTCCTGGTTGCCGCTCTTTTTCCCCACTTAGCAAGCCCCGCCCAACTGGTGCCTTCCTGGTTGCTGCTCTTTTCCCCTAATTAAGGAGCCGTCCAGCCTCTTTTCCTTTGCAGATGGGGAGCAGGTGCAAGTGGATCTTGGTCACTTAGCCTACGCTCCGGCCACCTTCTTAGCCCTGCCTCTTCGTTCCTGCTCTTAACTCTTAGATCAAGGGCATCTCTCGCCGTGCATCCGAACTGAAGGGCCGATGAAGAAAAGAGCAATTCCTGTTTGGACCAGTTTGGACCATGAGGACCCAGGGCCCAACCCCCTGCTAGCTCAAGCAGCAGGAAAGCATTCAGCAACATGTGTTTACTCCCTCTGTCCCCACAGGCCATCCCCACCCCTCTGGTCCCCCCGTGATGATACCTTGTGCCCCCCCTTCCCGCACAAATGTGTTGCCTGTTTTGCTTGATTTGTCTACCCTGCTCCCCCACATCCCCCCTCCAGCCTACTTCTGCAGGAGTCTGTCCTGATACATTCTGGTTTCACCATCGCCGTCTTGTGGCCAGTGCTGGATTTGACTTCTATGGACTTCGTTGATTCACAGTGCGTCACCCTTTCTCATGGTGGCCCTGAATCATGCTGTTCCTTCTTCATTGTGTATCCAGCCTTGCAACATTATGTGTTACTACTGACTTGTGCAATTGTTATCATTCTCCTCTCTTGCTTCTCCACTCTTTTTGACTGCTTACTCTCTGTTCTCTCATCCTCTCCCCTTTCCTATCTCCTCCCCTCATCCCCTTACTTTCTTCTATGCACTTAGCCCATCATAATTGTCCCTGAACCTAGTATGAGAGCAACCTCATCTGTCGCCTACACCATCCCCTTACTTGCTTCCCCCCACCCCCTCCAGCACTATCTGAAATGTCGTCAGGCCTAGCACAATAGTCGCTTGTTTTGTTCCTCCCCTCTCTTTCTCCACCCCTCTCCCTCACCTTTTGTTTTCTCCGGCTCTACCAGAAATGTCATCAGGCCTAGTATGAAAGTCACCTGTCTGTTTCCATTTCCTTCCCACTCTCCTCCTCCCTTCCTTATCTATGTCTTAGCTCTTGCACTATCTGAAATGTCGTCAGGCCGAGTACGATAGTTAATTTCACATCCTTACCGTTCATGGCCTGTAAGAATGTCATTTCCAATGTTCCCTCCCTTGCCTTGAAGCACCTTGAAACACATTGTGTATAGGTGCTATATAAATAAACTATCATATATATATATATATATATATATATATATATATATATATATATATATATATATAGGTGTCCGCTCATTTGGTCGAAAAAAAAAGATCGAATGACCATTTGGTCGAAACCAAATGGTCGAAAAAAAAATTGTCAAAATTTTTTTTTTATTTAGATATATATATTTTTGTTTTGTTTGGTTAAAAACAATATATATATATAAAAAGGGGGGTTGGGGAGAACCCCCCCCCAAAAAAAAAGTAAAAAAAAAAAAAATCATTCGACCATTTGGATTTCGACCATTTGGTGTCGACCAAATGGTCATTCGACCATTTGGTTGTCGACCAAATGACTGGTAACCATATATATATATATATATATATATATATATATATATATATATATTCTACTTAATCCAGGGTGTACACATGAGGAAAGATGAGTCGCACTCCCAGTCAGTCTCTTATCCAACGGCAATTACAACAGACAATCCTCCAGTTTGACAAACACCAGCATCCATGATATGGGTTTTGTACAGCTTCATCGGTAGCAAAGGGAGGTGGCAGTTAAAAATGACATGTTTCGCCACGGCTAGTTTCTTCGTCACATATATTTGTATATATTTATATGGAGAAGCTCCGAAGCAAGAATGAACAAAAGCTTCAGCAGCCTGTGCTATGGGCTGTGGCCCAGTTGGGAGAGGTACTTTTATTCATGTTTATGCCACAGTCCCTGCCTCTCGTCTCTGGCTATTTATATAACTCTTTCACCACCATATCTTTCTCACCTATTCCGCCATTAAAACATGTCAAGGCACCCTGTCACTTTCAATAATGTATTCTCTGTATATCATTTTCATTTGAAATTATATGTTTACTTCAAAATAATATAATAATGTAAAGTACAATATAGTGATCACCCCAACATTCGGGGGTGTGCAGTACTGGTCGCAGCCTCTGCAAGTGCTAAGGGTCATTACTGTCACAGAATGCACCTGAACGAGGGCGTGATTACTATTTTTCAGCCCCAGGCTGCCTCTGTGATTTGAATAGTTTAAGTGTATTTTTTCTTCAATGGTAGATGGTCTATGCACATATTGCACATGTCCAATCTCTCACTAAATAAGCACACGCGAGCTTCGCCAAGAAAATAGAAAAGGAAGTAAGGCCCTTTTCTATTGCCATGGTGGGGATGTCACTGAGGGAGCATGTGTGGTTAGGAACAAGTGGGCGTCTGGTAGAGCAGATAAGAGCAGTCAGGTCGGGAGGGAAGGGATGGCCATTGCAAAATAACATGGGACCTAGGGCCGGGTGAGGGAGAGGACTGACAGGCTTTGGTGGGATTGTAGTGTCTGAAATAGACAATGGTGTCAAAGATGTTCAAGGCACCGGGAGAATGCGGGCAGTCATTGGCAGATCCTCACCACGTTCCTGGCCACCTGATTGGCTAGACGCACTACCTCAGGTGCAAACAGGCTGATGCAATGACAGGGTTAATTGAGTGGGGATAACCATCCTGTGTGCCAAGGTTCAGAAAGGCAGATGAATTGGTGCTGGTCCCTTTATGGTGAGTGTGTACTCTGAATGGGATATAATATGGATTCAGGACATTGGTGCACATAGTGGTCGCAGTATAGTCTTGTTGTAACGTAACACCTTTGTTCAGTGACATATTCATGGAAATTCCACGCCTTGGGAGGATAGCTCAGGGGCAACATGCTCGCCTTGGAAGCAAGGTGACACAGAGCAACACAGGTTCGATCCCCTTAGAAACCTCTGGGTATTAAGTGTGTTATAAATAACCTATCATATCATATCATATGAAGCACCTTTTAGGTAATCACCAGAAAGTTGGATAGGTTTCTCAGAATGTTAACCTATCTGGCGAACACTTCCTAGAGTGAGAAAGTATTCAGATTCTTTATGAATGTTTATAAACGTATTGCTGATCATCGGTCATCACACGCACCTGTTGGCCTTACGCACATAGCTAACACAATGAACCCTATCAACACTTTAAAGGTCCCAGTATAGTTTCCCTATAGAGTGTCCAGCTTAAAAACTTCCAAAATAACTGTTAAAAATTAATATCACTGAAGGTCCTGCAAGAAGAGATTGAGAAGGTTTAAAAAAGGATAACAAGTAGGAACAGCCCATTTGAACAGAGTGTATTCCATAGGAGGACTTAACATACACTCAGACGAGTTATGTAGATGTTATAAGGGACCATTCACCAAAATGTATATGACTTTGGGGATCCAGAACCGAATTATAGATAACTGTGGCTCTGGAAGAAGACATGAATGAAGGAAAAGGAGCATAAAACGACAGAAACATAAAACAATGCAACATAGATGGAGGAAGAATTCAATAAGTGGTAAAAGGTTGAAATCCCACAACAGCAGTAATATTGATGGAAACTGAAGGACAAGAGATCTGCTTAATCCCAAAACGCACCCAGATCTTTGCACATATTAATTAAAGTGTGGGTACAAAAGTATGGGAAAATAAGCCAAACAACGTTCATTACGTGTCAATGCCGTGGATATCAGAAACAAATTACATACACAATAACACAAATGTCATGATCCAGAATGTGTAGAAACACCTGAAGCATCCCTGAGATGCTCCAGTGAAAATCTAACAATGAGTCTATGGAAGAAAAAAGAATCAAAGGAAAAACTACAAAATTATAATGATTCTGAGTACACTGGAACACCCTTCCTACCTCCCTGCGCTCTGAACCCTCACTGACTGCTTTTCGTAAAGCCATGAAAACTACCCTATTCACCTAACCAACACCATATGAATATCATGTATAATACCACCGATAGCTGATCACAGGTCACCGCCTCACTGTAACCCAAGGCACAACCTGTACCATTGTAACTAAGTCTCCTTACAAGTAACAGTGCCACAATGCCCCTGGGCTGCCTGTGCGCTATATAAATGTGATAAATAAATAAATAAATAAATAATAAATCAGCAAAATAATGTCAGTTTATGGTTTATTACGCAGCAATCACACTTCCTATTGTTAGTTTCGGAGCACTCACACAGCAATAGGGGATTAAGGAAACAACAGATGAGTAACGGCAGCACTAAGAAACAGTTTCTATCAAGGGCCAATGCTTTGGAGGAAGTCGTTTGATTTAAGGCACTGGAGTACTTCCTGAAATCAGGCTCAGGGTGAAAGGCCAAGGGGAGGGGGTGCGCAAAGGGGGATAGATTTGACGCTGAAGGGATCTGCCTAAAGTGTTTGTATTTCATCATTCGGTGTGATATTTTTATTTGGGAGGCTGGCCTTATGCTTCTGGTCCGGTTTTAGGGTAGCATCTGTTTAGCTAGTTAGTGAGATGCATTGTTATGCAGTTCTTTTTGAAAATGGAAGAGTGCTTTGAATTCACACTATACTTGACGTGATGCCAGTGGAGATGGCGGGTGTGATGTTTTCTGTGCTTGGCAGGCCTACTATGAGGTGTGAACACTGGGACTCGCAAAATGTATTCTTTGCTGCAGACCTGATATCCCTTTAAGAGCGGTGTAGTGGGAGTGATCACTATTTCGCTTCCTCTTTTTCAGCATCAATGCCCACCTCCCGATGTGTCTGTATTGTTCTTCCATCGTCACAGTTCTGTATGCAATAGTGTGTCACATAAAATGATTTTTAAAACTAGATTTAAATTCACACTTAAAAGCGTAGCACCTTTTCTCAAACTTGCCCCCACACCACTTCCTTATTCACAAAGGCTACTTCAGTCTTGCTGAGGGGTTTTGGGTGTTCCAGACTCTCAGTTCCCAACTGTGGTATGTATACCGCACAGTGTAGGTTTTCATTTATTTAGCCCTTCAGTCCATACCCTTCCCTCTGCTTTTAAGACCTATAGTATAGTCCCCGATTTGATGGTACTCATTCCAAAAATGTCAAACATGATGGGCTGAGTCGGCATGCAAACTTGCAATACCCAGGCGGGCCTCTTGTCAGAAGTAAGTACTTAGGTTGTGAGTTATCCTTCCGGACAGATCTCTAAGTGAATCACTTCATACAACATGCTATATGTGGAGCAGGTGATGACAAACAATGTGCTGTTACTCTACAAGCCAAGTGGCTGGCCAGGGTCCTGCTTCCCCAATGTTCCCTCAGGGGCTACCACATATTGCATATTGCAACAACAGCATGTTATCACCAAAAATGTGAACATACATACTCACACAGCACATACCTTTTATCAAGTTACAGTATTGTGCATTTCATGATTGTATATGAAATAACAAAGCAAGCACAGTAACTATGTGTTAATTTAGTCATTTGCGCCGATTCTTGCTAGGCCAATGACCATTGATACATTTTAGTGAATATTCGCCTTGTGTGAGGATCTTGTCTCACTTCTCTCTGTTCTTTTACCTCTAGATGTCCTCTAATACATTACGGAGACTTTAATCTTCACCTCTCTTCAACTCATTCTTCCGTTCCACTCATCTATATTCTCGACTCCTATCAATTGTCATCTGTTTTCTCCACCCCCCTCATATCACTGGTTCTTTTCTCAACCAAATGTCTTCATCCCCGTTTCTATTACCTCTGTTGCTGCTCATACTATTTTTTCTCCAATCAGTGTCTTCTCTTTTTCTATTATTCCTTCTTCTCTCTACTCAACCCCTCCTCTACAAAGTACTCCCTCTGGTGCAATATGCATGCCTTTGATTGTTTTCTGTTCATTTCCATATGAACTTCTTCCTTGCTCTCCTTACCAGACTTTGCCTGTCTCCCTGCTGAGTCTGCGAACTCCTCAATTTGTTCCTCTCCATCCATGTCTCTTGACTCCCTATTCCCAGCTACTTCGTTCTGTCCTACACGGAAGCCCTCGCCAACCTTGGCTTACTCCCCAACTTTCCAGTGGTGTAATCCAACGTCATTGGCTCAGGACTTTGGCAGACTCAGACTCTGCTATTCTCTCTTATCTTCTCTTCAATCTGCTTTTGACACTGCTATTGTCTTTTATTCTAATCTACTCAATTTCTACTCTTCACTCCCCCTGTGCCTTTTCCAAACACAGTCTTGTATTTTCTCCTGCCTTCTCTGGATCCTGATCCTTGTTCTTCTCTCTCTGCTCACGATTTGGCCTAGTACTCTGCTTCTAAGGTCACTCTTCTCCATACAATTATGTCGTCCTCTTTCTGTTCTTTCACTGCACTGCCTTAACCTTTGGTTTTCTATATACACTTTCACACCCCTCTCTGACTATGACACAGTTGCCAAGCTGACCAAGGCACACCTGACTCCGGCTCCTCTTGATCTGTTCCATCTGCTCTTATTCTTAAAGTATATCCTCTTCTTTCCTTTCTTGCAGCCCTGTCCAAGAACTGTTTTGTGGATTCACCACTTTTCTTCCCATCCATATAAAACCCTCCTGAACCATCCTCTTCCTTCTAGTTTCCGCCCTAATTCCCTCCTTCCCTATCTCTCTAAGCTCCTTGAACGTGCAGTATACTATCAGATCTCATCCTTCATTTCCTCTAAGTCAATACTTCCCTAATTTCAATCTTTTTTCCACAATGATCACTCCACAGAGACTGCTTTACTTTCTGTTTGTAATTCCCTTCATTTGGGACGTCATATGAAACATTCTTCCCTTCTAATTCTCTTCGATCTATCAGCAGCCTTTGATACTGTTGATCAATCTATCTTTCTCTTCCTTCTCCTCTCAGAGCCATGCTACCCTCCAAAACTGTTGGTTGGCCATTCAATCTTGGATAGCCAAACACTACTTGGTACTTATTTCCTTAAAAACGGAGGCTCTATTCATTCCTGCCTCCTCTGCCCCCAGCTTTTATTTCTTTCCCTCTCTCTCACCTACCTATCTCTTCTACTGCTCACAATCTTGGCATCCACTTTGACTCTTCTCTTTCCTTTCTTTTCACATTTCCTCTGTCTCACTCCTGTAGAGCCCACCTCTTTAACACGCCCGCTCCTTACCTTCAATTCTACCAAACTTCTTATTTTCTCTTATTTCTCTCTCGACCCTCTCTATCCATCTCCTATTTTCCTTGTCTGATCGCAACTATATTTCCCCTGCCCATTCCTCCCTCCACTGACTCTCTTTCCGTACATGGCTTAAGTTTAACTTTCTATGTCTGGTTCTTAAATCTCTCGATAGCCTTTCACCTCACTATCTCACTTCGCTGCTCTCCTTCTATTCTGCATCTCGTTCTCTCAATTTCTTCTTCCCGTCCCTCGACACCCCTGTGCCCATGCCTGCTTCCGTTACTTTACTCTCTTAGCCCCACTCCATAGGAATACGCTCCCACTGGCTCTTTGCACTCTTTATTTTGTTTCAATCCCGTCTTAAAGAACACTTTCTTTCCTCATGATGACTTTGTTTTTTTTTCCCATACTGACTCTTGATGTACCAGTTTTACTGTACAGCGCTTTGGCATAAAGCACTATAAATACAAATAAAATACAAAAAATAAAAATACAAAAACGTACATTACAACGTACCAGAAATATGTTTACATAACTGTGAATGCACCTTGCCTTTAATCTAGGTCACGAGAACTGATGTGTTTTTCTCTGCAGGCTGATGGAACTGAGGTGCTCTGCCAAGTTGGGAAAGCCTTGGAATCTGTAAACTGTCAAGTTGCCTATCCAGTATTTAAAAAGGGACAAAAGGTACCTAATACCGCTGAATGCTTTCTGAAATACTTATGCATGAGTGGATTAAATGTGTCAAGATTTTACAGTTATTTGTTGTGCTTGATCAAATCCCCAAATTGTCCTGATGATTATAAACTGTTCGAGAATTAAGTGAAATACATGAATGCAATACATCTAGGCAACACTGTTTAAAGCAACACAATGTTGTAATCCAGAGAACACAAAACTTTAAAATCATCAGAGCGGCAAACCCTGGAAATTAAAAGTAAATAAAGAACATGCTCTGGATGTCATGATACTATATTGGCACATGTTTTCTGACATGTGCAGGATTTCTTTGACAGTTAAATCCACTTTCCAAAATACTAAACGTGTGCATATAACATTGAATACTCGAGACCTTTTGATTAAGCTTCAATGCACTTTGAAGCTTATTTAACCTTCCCACTGTGCATCCAATGGATGTATCATGACATACTTCCGGAGTTCTCAAATATGCAAATATTCATATTTCTCAATTGCAAAATACATATCCACCATAATTATACTATTATCACTACATTTCCTCACACCAGCACATCTTTCGTCCCTGCTTCATTTCAAGATACATGTTGGGTTGTCTATAATGTTATGTTATTCTGCTTCAGAGACAAGTAAGGAAAAGAAATTAGAAATGTAAAGCAGCGTTATGTAAAAAAGAAAATATGCTTAAAATGCATTTAATGTGTTTATTGGTATAATCCATTTCTACTCTCACATCATGGATACCCATTATCCTTTTACAAACCTTAAGAGAAATGTATGAATTCCTAGCTAGTGAACCCACTACCAAGATTAATCCTTGTTCTATTAAGAACTTCCCGGAAAAATGTTGGTCTCAAAATGAATGCTAGGTTCATCAAACTATCCACTTAAAAAGATTATGTTATCATACACATCTTAAATTAACCTTTGTTGACTGGTCCCAGGGCCATATTGAGCATTGCGGGCCCTGATGACCTGGTTAAAGATCTGAGTGCAGCTTGTTCGGCAGGGAGCTAAAAGTGTGTGTGAAGGGAAAAAAGGATCTTGGCTTGGTGGATTGGTGTGCGCAATGGCGTGCCCATTCATTAAAGGAAAAATCAGACTAACATAGAGCGTTACCATGTTGACAAAATGTTTGCTATGGTGGACATTTAGAAAAAAAGAAGAACCCCAGGGTGTGAATATCAATATAGAAATCACCCCCGCTTAGGGGGGCGTACAGGGCAGGCAATAGCCCTGCACCCTCACCGAGATGTGAGGGAAGCAAGGGCGATTGCTACAATAACACTCTTGTGACTTTTGTGGTCACATAGCTGCAGTAATATAATGTTATCATGCTTCCGTTTCTTAGAAACCAAAGGGTTGCAGTGATAATGAACTGGGGATCAGTGGAAATATTGCTGGTCTACAGAGCAGGAAATCTCTTAAAACTCTGAGTGCTCTCAGAGAACACCCATTTCTTGGGGTTTACTAGGAGGTTTGGGGTAAGGGCATGGGAGGATGAGGAATTAGCACATGGCCCTCCCAGAAGAGTCACAATTGCCCCCCCCGCCTCCCCCCACCACACGGGACGGAATTCCGGAACCAGAGAGATACCAGAAGTGGTATGAGGCTGGACTATCTAGGATTGTGCAACTATGGGTGCAAGAGAGGTTCATAGGGCTGCAGGAGTTGGAGGCCAGTCTTGGTATCAGAAGTCTGCCAGTGCTCCTCTAGCTCTGGTTTAAAGGGTTCTTTACAGCTGAACACTGGAGAGACCAGATCCAAAGAGACCTCACGCCTATAGAGAAGGTGCTAGCTAGACACAGAGATGAAGGGTCTCATCTCATTACTCTATAGAGCACTGCTAGAAACGCGGGAGGATGCAGTGGAAGGACTCGGGCAGAGATGGGAAAAGGACCTAGGCTTGGACTTGAACGTACACCTTTGGCAGTTTATGTGTAAGAGGCATTCAAAACATCAATAGCTTGTCAGTATAAACTTCATGGTGGTAAATTATTGCATCGGTGGCAATACAAATTGGTACGGCTGTCCAAGATGTTTCCTACAGTGAGCCCCCTGTGTTGGCATGGATGTGGAGACACAGCTGACTTATAGCACATGTGGTGGAGATGACCAAAAGTCCAGGTATATTGGGCCGAGGTCCAGGGATGGATAAAAAATGTGGGAGGAAGAGAAGGGGAGTTGGACCCTATGTTAGTGCTTTTTGGCTTGGACAAACAAGAGGGACAATGGCACTCCCTACCGCATATGACCCACTTTCTGCTGCTAGCTGCTAAGGCATGCCTCGCAAGACATTGGAAGAGAAGCGAATTCCTGAGCTTGAAGGAGTGGTTTGACACAGCTAAGGATATTTACCATATGGAAAGGATCACTGCAGCTATTCATGGTGGAAGTGCAGACATTGAGGGGGAATGGCAGCAATTCTGTAATAGTTTTGGGTTGAGAAATGGGATGTGCAACTAGCTTGCTTGGTTTCGCTCGGTCCCGGCCAAGGCAGGAGGGAACTCAAGACACGCATGGAATTCTACCTTAGTGATCCCGACCTCTCTAAGTTAGAGCTGCGTGATATAGGCTAGACCTCTCGTGTACAATGATGGTTGGAGGGATGAGGTGGTTTGACGGGTGGCTGGCGGAAGAACAGTTGAAAGATCCTGTGTTAGAAACAGGTGCTGAGGGCAACCCCCCCCCCGCCTTATTTGTATCTTTCCATGTTATTTCAAAATCAATAAAATTAAATTTACAAAAAAAAAACTTTCAGTGCTCTGGTACTTAATGCATATCACATGTCATTCAACAGATGATAGCTAGTCCTTTTTTTGTGCTCTCTGGAGTTTGTAGATCAGGATTTATAATTTGGAATATAGGACTAGAATGCAAAGGAAAAACTAGGACTAGAAAATGGTACTGTACATGGCATATCACGCAACTTTGAATGTTTAAACATACCTGCCAACATTATCCATTGTATTCAGAACACGGTAGTCCAGTCCTGGGTTTTTACTGTGCATTCTGGGACAAGTAGTCCTGGGTTTATAATGGTAAAATGCAGGATGTCAAGTCCCAGAATTAAAAATTAAATCCTGGATTGGAATTGTGTCTCCCGAATGGAATGGATTATGTTCACATGCATGGTTTGAAGGCAAACTAAATAGGAACACTAAGAAATATCACTCAAGCATGGTATTTTCCAGTAGGTACTAAAACATGTTATGAACATTTTGAAAGCTTTGATTGTAAAGTTTGGCTGGAGGTCTTTAAGTTGGCAACCACCCGTTAGGCCATACCCACCACCCAGGCCACACTCCATGTTAGGCCCCCCTCGATTTCCCATCCCACTTAAAACACCAGGAAACACTCACATAAAATTGCACCATCAGAGATACTCTGACAGGGAAATGCGTTTTACAGAAGTTGTCACACAGTTCCCTCCGCTTCACCAAAGAACATACTATATAACAGCACAAATCTACTCTGTGCACTGAACCTATATTTGACTTGGATCCTTAGGTGAATTGTACAGCAATTATAGGAGAAACCAGTTTACTTCTTCCAGTATAGCATTTTATGTACCTGCTTGCCACTAAAAGTCAGATAAGAATTAAATATATACTTATTGTCGTAGGGAGAAGTCATTATTCCAAGTGATAATGCTCATGCACCCCCTTCCCTGTATTCCTGCTCTCTATATGGCAGAGTAGAGGCACAGAGCACCCCAGCCAAGATTCTATATGCGGAAGCTATGGACGAGCAATCAAGGCTTAAGCTCTCAGTAGGTGATGCAGGCAGGTTCTTAAGTACAGTGTAGTCCCCAAGCACCCACAAAGGAATGTCCACACACTATGTTATTGAAAACACAGTCTTTATATAAATAAGGTTCACGTTATGTACACAATCACAATAACACACTTTGTACTCTGGCAAACTATAATGCCAAATATATACAGGTCTAAGTGGTACCACTCTTAACTATCGATTCCTTTGAAATGCATCAACTGCTAACAGTTCACAATGGCATACGAATCAGATTATACGAGCAATCAATGATAGAAACAGAAAGAAAGCAAGTTAAATCAAGCAATGGCAGGATACTGTGTCCCTACCTACTAGACACAGTCTGTGTGCGGATCCACCCACCTGGGGAACCGGTAAATAAAGCGTATTGACAAGCCCAGTCTAATTATGCTCAATATAGTCTTGAGTCCTTCTAAAAGGTTCCACGACCCCAAAGTACCTGGTTTCGTAGAGTTCTTCGGTGAGTCGTTGATGGGCCCTTCTTGAGTACACTCCCTTTAAGGCATGAGCCACGGGTCGGCCAGAGTCGGTGAAGAAAAGGGTGAACACTGTTGTTGCTGCAGCAGCTTCGGTTCTTGCGGTGCTCGTTGACAACCGGACGAAAACGTCCTGCAAGCTGAGGTATGCAGTGCTCCTCGATGGCAAGTTTGTTGCCACAAAAGAGTTAATGAAGACCTTTGGCCCAGCAAGGGCGTCGAGTCGTCAGCGTCTCTGCGGTCTTCAGGTGGCGGGAAACCCACTGGCAGATTCTCCTCAGTCGTCGGTGCCCTTGACTTTCTCCGGGCAGGATGAAAGCGGTCGACGAGGATGAGCAAGGGGGTCCTCATATTAATGTTCTTAGGCAAAGGAGCTCTGTAGATCCGGTCGGCGACAGCGGTCGTCGACGGTGATGGACTTCAATGTCCGGGCGCTTCACTTCATGATTCTGCGGTGATCCCCGTCTCTGGTCGGCAGCCTTTCGAGGGTCTGGCGTCCAGGGAGCTTTGGCAAAGATCAGCTGGTGCACAATGGTCCCTCGTAGCTCGGGAAGAGGTCTCCAAAGCAGGTCCTCTCTTGGATCAGTTCCTTGACAGTCACACAGCTTTCATATTAGCGAAGGACAGCAGCAGCAATTCTTCTTCTTGCAGCGGGCTTCAAGGTCAAGCATCAAGCATCAACTTCAGCTTCTGAACAAATTCTAGCAGTGAGAGGCCCCCAGATTTACTGTTGATCACCCATTCACTCTGCTGTGACAGACTCAGGCAACCAATCATTCAGAAGGGCATTCAGGCAGTCAGGCAGCCAATCAGGCTCAAAGCACATTCAGGCCATTTTTCTCCACCCAGATAGTCACAACACGGAATGTGGATTGGACAAGCACTCTGCCATTCAGCACTCCACCCTGCATTCATACCAGTTTTGGGCATGGCTGTCTCAGTCATTGTGTCAACCACCAGATACCAGACACCCATAACATGAAATGCGTATTTGTCACACACTCCATTCACCCAGGTTCCACCACACGTGCGTACCCACAACATACAGTCATTGTGAAGGCTCCAGCCATATATGGAACTTCCACTCAACAGCCAATCGGGGGAAGGGACATAGTCAGGGCTTCTCGGGACATCAGGAATACAGGGTAACAGGCAATAGAAAGCAAGAGGCCACAGGGGTCATCTTGTTGCCTATCAAGAATCAACTGATTCCAATGGCAGTGCCTGAGTATCCCAAAATGCAGGATACTCAGAGCACCTGTCATATTCAGCATGGAGCTGCCACCAGCCCATATCCTGCTCTGTGGGCCACACACATGTGCCCAAAGACATACACTAGGAGTACAGGGTTGTACCCCTACATATGGGTGCCATATGGATATCCCAAGGGTCTGTTTACCACAACCAAAAAGAGGAAGAGCGCACCGCCAGGAGTCCAACATGAACTCCTGTGCGGAAAACAAGACAGAACATACACAATAAAGCAATGAAGGACAAGGATATGGAGGCCCTGTCCCTCCAATGCATTTCCAGCATCACAGTGGCCCCCCCAGACTGAGGTTAAGGCGTCGAATCTCCCATGTGATTGGCACCCTCATCCAGACGGTCAACATACCTTCTGGATAGGCCATCTGCATTCCCTGGTCTATGCTCGATGGTGTAGTCTAGCCCTTGCAGGCTAATGGACCACCTGAGCAGTTTCCGGTTTTCACCCTTCATCTGCATAAGCCACTTTAGGGGCTTATGGTCTGTTTGTAAGGTAGGACATAAAACACCTAAGGCTCCAAACTATACCGAAACATTCCTTTTCAGCAGTAGCCCACCTAGGTTCTCTACTCTTGAGTTGTCTACTGATGAATATGATTAGATGTTCTCTCCCTTTGTCATCTAACTGGGACAAGACAACTCAAATTCCGGTGTCACAGGTATCAGTCTGGACGATAAAGGGTTTGCTGCAATCAGGCGCACACAACACAGGTGCCCTACACAGACTTTCTTTCAAGCCAACAACGGCCCCTTGACAGTCTTCAGTACAATTAACCTTCCTTGGTTGCTAGGGCGAAGTCAGAGCTGTCAGAGAGGCAGCTATGGTTCCATACTCCGCCATGAAGTTGCGATAATACCCAGTGAGGCCCAAAAAAGCTCTCACCTGGTTTGAGTAGTGAGAGTCTCCCAGTCGTGTACATCATGTACCTTACTGGGGAGAGGTTGGATTTGAACCCCCTCCTACCTCATGACCAAGATAAGTGACTTTCCCCTGAGCTATCTGGCACTTGATTGCCTTGGTAATGAGGTTAGCCCTTTTCAAGGCCGGCAACACCTTATCCAGATGAGTCAAATGCTCTTCCCAGGTGGAAATGTAGACAACAATGTCATCTAAGTAAGCCAAACAAAAGGCCTCCAGTCCATTGAGTGCACGATTGACCAATCTCTGGAAGGTGGCAGGGGTATTCTTCAACCCAAAAGGCATGACCCTTAACTGGTAGAGTCCCTCCGGTGTTGAGAACGCCGTCTTTTCCTTGGCATGGTCAATCAGATCTATTTGCCAATAGCCTAAAGTAAGGTCAAAGGTGCTCACAAATTGGGCAGCACCTATGGTGTCCACAAGCTCATCAGCCCTAGGCAATGGGTACGTGTCAGTTTTGGTGACAGCATTGACCCCTCTGTAGTCCACACAGAACCACCAATCCTTGATACCTGCCTGGAAACTTTCCTTGCGGCCATGGCCACTGAACTGGACCAGGGACTGGTTAAGGATTCAATAACCCCCAGATCCAACATCTTGGCGACCTCAGCCTGGACGTGGTTCTTCACAGTGTCTGACATCCTGTAGCATCTGCTTTCGATAGGTACTCTGTCACCAGTGTCAATTTCGTGCCTGCACCATGGAGTGAAGCCTGGTGTCATCGAGAACAGAAGCACATACTGCTGGAGCAAAGCCCTGCATGCCCTCTGCTGCTCTGGAGTCAGATCTGGAAAGAGATGCACTCCCTCAACTGAGCCATCCGGAGGGTTGCTATGCAGCAAATCGGGAAGGGGCTCACTCTCATCCTCTTCTTGCTCTGAAGCCAGCAAGAGACATGAGACTTCTGCTCGCCTATGGAAAGGCTTGAGCCTGTTAACATGGAATACCTGAGGGACTACCCCAGGGACTCCCATGTCAACCAGATAATTGACTTCGCCCATCTTGGAGATTTTCCTGAAGGGTCAGGTCCACATATCTGCCAAAGCTCCAGGCTTAGTAGGCTCTATCACAAGCTTCTCCTGTCCTGGAGTCCAATCCACATGTGATGCTTCAAGGTCATGCCAGTATTTGTTCAAGTCCTGGCTTGCCTTAAGGTTCGCTGTTGCTTGAACCATCATCTGTTTCATTGTCCGTCTGTGGCCTAAGACATAGTCCCCCACTTCCTGGGTAGGACCTGGAGGGGTGGCTTCCAAACCTTCTCTGATCAAGGCAAGGGGCCCCCTCACGGGATGTCCAAAGACCATTGGTCTGGGGGTAGTAAGAGGTGAAGAACTTGTAGGTTACCCTGCACTCTTTCCACATGGTTTTCATGTAACTTAACATGAATTTGGATCCTCTGTCAGAGAAAACCTCATAAGGGAATCCAACTCTGGTAAAAATGCCCAGGGGAGCCCTGGCAACCACCTTGGTAGTGACAGTCCAGAGGGTTATACCCTCAGGATACCTGATGGCATGTTCTACCAAGACCAGGATGAACAGATGTCCATCTGAAGTGGGAGGGTCAAGGGGACCAATGATGTCAATGCCCACCCCCTCAAATGGTGTGCCAACCACTGGTAATGGCTGCAGTGGGGAAATGACACTGCCTCCAGTCTTGCCAGAAAACTGACAAGTTGGGCAGGTCCTGAAGTGGGACTCCACTACTACTCCCATCCATGGCCAGTAGAAATGGACGGAGAGCCTCTGCTTCGTGTTCTTGGACCCAAGATGACCAGCTAAGGGCACCTCATGTGCCAACTGCAGCAGGAGGGGCCTGTAAACTCAGGCTTATTGGGCTCACTAAGAAGGAGCTCACCCTCCCAATATGTCCAGGTTGTTCCTAGGCACTTCTTGTGCCTCGGACAGGGCCTGTTTCCTCAGACCCTCAAGAGAGTGGCATTCTCTCTGACCCTTACAGAAGTCTGCCCGGGAGGGTCCCCCATCAGCCAACAGGCACTGAAGGTCTGGGTGGTCCTCCAGGTTGAGCAACTCTCCCACAAGAGGGTCTTCTGCCTCGTCTCCCTCAGAAGTTGAGTTTGGGTTTACCACTGGATTCAGCCCATTCAGAGGATGAATCCTAGTGGGTGCTTCTGAAGCAGCAGGAAGAGAAGGGGCCCCCTTCGTATAGGTGGCCTTCTTGTTCTTCTGTCTCTGTACCTTGGGTTTCCCCGTCTGCGAGGGTACCAGACTCGCAGCTGGACCAGGTGTGACCTGTGATCAGGTGACTGCCGCAGCAGCCAAGGGTAGACCATCCATGATCATCCGTGATCATCCCCATTTCCACCAAATCATTGCCTAACAAAATGTTAGCAGGCACGCTGTCCTGAACCAGGACAGGAAGCTTTGCTGTCTGGGCTCCAATCGTATTGTTGACTAAGCCTACAGGTGGTAATTTGGTAGGCCCACCAGTTAACCTGGTGCTTCTCAGAGGAGCATCTACATAGTCCTCTGGCTTGAGCAGGGTCATGTCCACCACTGGCATGCTTGCCCCAGTGTCTCTCAAGCCAATAGAAGGCTGGCCATTCAAGAGGACACTTCTAAAAAACCCACAGGTTTTCTGTGGGTTAGTTGCCAGTACTTCTGCGTACCGGTTCAAGGTTCCAAATGACACTAGGGAAATCTCTACAGGGGTACCGAACGTGATCCCTGTAGAGGAGTGGAGGACAGTGGCCTCCACCTCAGACATGGGGTAAAGGTAGGTCAGGCTGACAGCCTGTACTCCAAGCGCCTTGCCTTTACACTTGGGGTTACCCTTCTTGTGATCCAGAGCCCCACAGTACCAACAAGTGGCAGTAATGCGGGTTACAGTACTGGAACCACTGGAAGCCTGCTTTGCAGCAGGAGGACCACAACTCTTACTCCCATATATATAGGATTTATCCCCACTAGATTTTTAGGTCTTAGGCGAGGAAGGTTTTGGTTTACTCGACTGTGATTGCTTCTGAGACTCCTCAGCCTTCTGAGAGGTCCCCTTTTCTTTATCCTTGTTGTTCACTCTGGAGTCCTTAGGGAACACCCGGTGGAAGACCCACTTGTCAGCCAGCCTCAAAAGCTCAAAGTGATCCAAAATGTTCTGGTCTGCAACATACAGACGCAGCTCTGGTGAACAGGCTTCCGAAAATGCTCAAAAAACAAAAGGTGGGACAATTCAACAAACGTTTTCACTTTGTAACCATCAATCCACCCCTTTGTGTTTATATGTGCAGCACTCACCCAGTCAATCCAAGACACATTCTCTCTTTTTTTGGCATGACACCTACCCAATACCTTAAAAGTTTCAGTGAATGTAAGCAAAGAGAGATGCACTCATACTGATCCCTTTCTTCCACACTCAGTTTCAGAATACAGTCATATCCAGTCTGGGGCACTCTGCTTAACAAACACTTAGCCCAATCTCTCTTATCAACATCATGAATTGCACAAGCCATTTCAAACGCTTCAATCCACTGGAGGATATCAGAACCCTCCGCATATACAACGACCAAATCTTTCATAAACTTAGTGGCTGGGGACCTGCCACTCTCAACTGGTTTCGCTGAAGTCTCCACTCTAGCTCTCTCCAGCTGAAGTTTCTGGTGCTCAGTGTCCCTATCTTTGAGTATCACTCCTCTTTCTTCAATTCAGCTTCTTTTGCCAACTTTTTATATTGAAAGGTTGTTTCCCTCTTCCCTCTGAAGAGCAGTGCTGGGGATCGGAACAGAGGCAGAAGGAGTGGTGGCATTCCCAGAAACAGATTCTACAAAAACCCCAAGGTTAGGGTCCTCATTGGTTACACCCCATCCCCCATTTTCAAGAGCTTCACTATCAGTCTGGTAGTCCACTGGGGCAGCTATCAGTTCAAAGTCTAACTCCCTGGCTTCACAAACATTCTGGAGAGCCTCTAAGCTCATCCTAGTCAATTTACCATTTGCAATAGATTCCATTACTTGTAATGCAGTTATCTAGTACATAACTTAACCTCAGTTTAACAAAGTGTGGATATTTTGTTTTTGGCATGGTTACACACTAATTCTTAAAACCATAAGCATCCCACCTCTGCCACTAGTGTAAAGACTGGAGGGAGGTTATATGTACTCCTGCTCTCTATATGGCAGAGTAGAGGCACAGAGCACCCCAGCCAAGATTCTATATGTGATAGCTATGGACGAGCAATCAAGGCTTAAGCTCTCAGGAGGTGATGTGGGCTGGTTCTTACATACAGTGTAGACCCAAGCACCCACAAAGGAATGCCCACACACTATGTTTGTGAAAACACAGTCTTTTCATAAATAAGGTTCACATTATGTACACAATAACAATAACACACTTTGTACTCTGGCAATACTACAATGGCAAATATATACAGGTCTATGTGGTACCACTCTTAAATATTGATTCCTTTGAAATGCATCAACTGCTAACAGTTCACAATGTCATACGAATCAGATTATAAGAGGAATCAACGATAGACACAGAAAGAAAGCAAGTTAAATCAAGTAATGGCAGAATAATGGGTCCCTACCAACTAGACACAGTTCTGTGTGCCGATCCCCCAACCTGGGCAACCTGTAAAAAAAGCGTATTGACAAACCCAGTCCACTTATGCACAGTATAGTCCTGAGTCCTTCTAAAAGGTTCTACAACCCCAAAGTACCTGGTTTAGTAGAGTTCTTCGGTGAGTCGTCGACGGGCCCTTCTTGAGTGCACTCCCTTTCAGGCATGAACCACCAGTCGGCGAGAGTTGGTGAAGAAAAGGGTGAACACTGTTGCTGCTGCGGAAACTTTGATTCTTGCGGTGCTTGTTGACGATCGGTTGAAAACGTCCTGCAAGCTGAGGCATGTGGTGCACCTCAACAACAAGAGTTTGTTGCCGCAAAAGAGGTAATGAAGAACTTTGGCCCAGCAAGGGCGTCAAGTCATCAGTGTCTCTGCGGTCTTCGGGTGGCAGGAAACCCACAGGCGGATTCTCCTCTGCCGTAGGCGACTTGGACTTTCTCTGGCAGGACGAAAGCAGTCGACGAGGATGAGCAAGAGTGTCCTTAGATTAAGGTTCTTAGGCAAAGGAGCTCTGCAGCTCCGGTCATTGACGGCAGTCATCAACGGTGATGGACTTCAATGTCCGGGAGCTTCACTTTGTGATTCCGCTCGGCAACCTTTCAAGGGTCTGGCATCCAGGGAGCTTTGGCAAAGATAAGCTGGTGCACGATGGTCCCTCGTAGCTCGGGAAGAGGTCTCCTAACCTGGTCCTCTCTTGGAACAGTTCCTTGACAGTCACGCAGATTTCAGATTAGCGAAGGACAGAAGCAGCAATTGTTCTTCTTCCAGCGGGCTTCAAGGTCAAGCATCAAGCATCAACTTCAGCTTCTGAATGAATTCTAGCAGTGAGAGGCCCCCAGATATACTATTGATTTCCCATTCACTCTGCTGGGTCACACTCAGGCAACCATTCATTCAGTCAGAAAGGCATTCAGGCAGTCAGGCAGCCAATCAGGCTCACTGCACATTCAGGCTACTCTTCTCCAACCAGACACTCACAACACGGAATGTGGATTGGACAAGCACTCTGCCATTCAGCACTCCACACTGCATTCATACCAGTTTCGGGCAGGGCTGTCTCAGTCATTGTGTCAACCACCAGATACTAAACACCCATAACATGAAATGCGTATTAGTCACACACTCCATTCACCCAGGTTCCACCCCGCGGGCGTACCCACAACATACAGTCATTGGGAAGGCTCCAGTCAGTCTGGCCTGGACTTCCCCACAACACCATATATGGACCTTCCACCCAACAGCCAGTCTGAGGGAAGGGACAGACTTTGGGAACATGGTACCAGGCAACTGAAAGCAAGAGGCCACAGGGGCCATCCTGTTGCCTATTAGGAATCAACTGATTCCAATGGCAGGGCCTGGGTATCCCAAAATGGAGGATACACAGTGCACCTGTCAAATTCAACATGGAGCTGCCACCAACCCATATCCTACTCTGTGGGCCACACACAGGTGCCCAAAAACACACATTAGGAGTACAGGGTCGGACCCTTACCCATGGGTGCCATAAGGGTATCCCAAGGGTCTGTTCACCACGACCAAAAAGAGGAAGAGCCGCGCCACCGGGAGTCCCACATTAACACCTGTGCAGAAAAAAAGACAGAACATACATGATAAAGCAATAAAAGACAAGGATTAGGAGGCCCTGCCCCTCCAATGCATTTCCAGCATCACAGCCACCTATCAAAACACCATGATCTTTTTTTATCAAAAAAGCAGAAAAATAATAAGAAAAAAAATCAAAAATAGTTAATGTGAATTGGGAGTAACCATGGTGTTAACTTCAGCTAATTCAGAATAACATCTGTTCATAAGTGGTAAATTGTGTTGCCTTGGGTGGACATTTTTAAATATTCCCCATACAGCTCAATCAAAATCATTAGTTCTGCTCAATGGTCAATACACAGAGTAATTTGGGTAATTAAATGTCTCAAAATAGCCACAAATCTGATTTAGTGGCTTTCAAAACCAGCAAGGAAAAAGAAGGAGGGACTTCAGCCCCTCCCCTCTGCACAGAGAATATTGGGCCCATTGATTCTCCCTCTTCCTGGTCCTTCCAGCCGTCCTTCTTCCTCCTCTGCACCCCCCATCAGCTAATCTGCTGCACTGCCTTCCAAAGCCTCCCTTCTATGCTATCTGGCCTTAAACTATCAACTCCCTTTATTACCATATGTATTTAATGGAAGCAAAAAGCAGTTGAGACCTTTGTCGTGCCAAAAAGCTATTTAGCTCACTGGTCTAGTATCAGTGTAACATAATATATGTGTGGTAAATGGTTTATTTTTTTTGAGAGCAAGGCTAATGCAGCTAATGCACCTTTCACCCACGTATACAAGCCGGTTGGCAGCTTCAAACTTTGCAAGAAGCTCTGTTTTTCTCAGTAGTTCTTTCAATATCAGTTTTATTTACTATTACCGACAGAAACACCGTGAATACAGTCCGTGGGCCTCATTACAAGTTTGCCGGTCCGGAAACAATGGTACTGCGAGCGGGTGCTTTTCAGCCCGCCAGATCTGACCTGGTGGGCGGAACGGCGCCCACTCGCAGACCTCTCCGGGTGCACCGGCACCATTCATAAATGGTGCTGGTGCATCCATACTCCCCTTTCCCATTGAGTCCAATGGGACTCAAATGGGAATGGGGAGTAATATTTTCTGGCACGCGTTAATGGGGAATTACCGGGACCGCCGAGGCTGTAATGCCCCAGTAAGTCCCCATTTCAGGGTACCGGAAAATAAATAACTCTGGCGGCAGCTGTGCCCGTATTTACCAGCACTGCTACGGCCAGAGTCATAATGAGGCCCAGTGACTTGCTTTGCACGATATACCTGCAAGAACCACAACAAAGATAATGGTCTGGTGTGGAGACCAGAAATCCAAACCAACACAATGTTCTGCATCTAACCGTGAATCCTACTCTTTTGCCTGAATGTATCAAATGCATTTAAAAACAGTGACGACATTTGAGAAACCTATGTACTTGCATTAACACATTCATGGCTTGAAATATTGCAATAAATATCATGCCCTAAACATGGCTAAAACTGAAAATCCATGTAAGCTGTTTCTCTGCCTGCTTCTGAAGTCAAAATGCTTGGCATGCAGTCAATGCTGAAAGTTATTGACTGCTTTCCGAGCATTCTGATTGGTTGAAATGAGGCCAATAACAACGCCCATGTGCTAATACCCAATGACTAATGTCTTGAATTTGAAAATATTTATGACTGGGATAAAAACATACTGTAGGCAATATTTCAGACCTCAGCCTTCTGAACCTTAAAACAACTACAACGTCCTCATTCTGTATTCTGTTAGGGAAGATTTCCAGGCTAAATGATTTTGGCCAAAAATTCTACACTATGGCATATATATATGCACTTACACTGCTAATTCCATAACACCACCAGCTTCAGATGCCCTCTTTATTACTGTGTGATGGAGAGTCAAGGGGACGTGTTGCATTGGAGAATTCAATTGCACATTTGTATTTCTCTTTTATCGTTTCGAAGTTTGGCAGGCATTTTGACCAGAAATACCTGGATAGGACATATAAAAATGTTGTCGTGATTGTATGTATACAAGGAAGCCAGTTGGTTAAAGGGGTAATATAGCGTGCATAGAGAAGTGCACTTTGAGACAGGGGAATGTACATACATATGAGAAGCATTTAAGTCTCAGGACAGTATTTGCATCGCAATATACATATTTACAATTATATCACAATTAGGTCTGTGCCAATGTGCATGGCTTTACATTATGTTAATGTTAATGTAAAAGGATATTTGTACCGCACACTCTCACCACTGGAGTGGTCCCCTGGCGCTCTGGCGGCTCTGAAAAGAGGAGGGGAGGTTGAGTTAGTGGGAGGAAGCAGGAAAAGTGCAGGAGAGCAGTGATGTGCTGTTGGTGGCCTCAGCCCGGTGGGTCCGTTGGCTGGGCATGGGGTGTTTGCGGCCGGTAGTCGTTGTGTACTGTTGTGCAAGTCTATGTGTCTTTTTTGTTTTGTTGTTGCAATGTAGTGAAGTTTGTGCAGTTTGTTGTGCTGTAGGTTTTGGTTGTGTTGGTTTGGAATGTGAGAGGTGTATGCAGAGGGGAAATTGTTAGTGGAGTTGGTTAGTTGGCATCTCTATCCTGAATTGAGGCGCTGGGCTTGTGTAGTCTCCCCTGATGTGCCTGTCCTGATCTAGGTCCCTCTGACATTCAAGGTTCCTTACTCACTCCTCTGGTCCCTGCCTCTATCAGGCTTTCTCATAGCCCACCTGTCCTCTCTTCACACTCCTGTGGCCAGTGCACCTGCCAATGTTAACACGTCAGGTTGTGTGCTAATTGCCAATATCTCGGCAATTCCACAACACTGTGGTACCTGCTGGTAACTAAGGGGCGGGTGGAGTAATAGGGCATTATGCATAGGCCTATTTCATGAGAGGCTACTGCCAACATGCAGGGGCTCAACTATGCACCTCTAAATTGTGAGCAGGGGGGCTGGAATGTCACAGCAATAGTCCAGACTAGCAGGTGTGGTATCAGCGATTATATTCCTATGTAATAGTCCCCAGTTCTCAAAGTGTGCATGTCTTTGATTTGTAATTACCTCTAACGTTAATGTCGATGCTTAAATAGAGATAACCAAGAAGAACTCTGTCATAATGTACCTTCTTGATCGTATCAACTTTCATTTTGCGCAGGTAACCTTTGATATTGGCTTTGACTTCAATCTCAAGCATCTTCAAAATATGGCTTCAATAAGTTTTCAAGCTTTAAGGTACACATTAAAGCCACAGAAAGGCATAGTATCACCTTTTTTTTACAGCAAAGTTATCTTTTATAATGCAATATATTTTCATTTGCAGTGAAAGCAACGAGGTGCATGAAGCAAATAACATTGTCAACATATCGATCCCTGTGCAATATGATGCAGAAATCCATTTTACGAGGTACAGTGACAAAACTTGTGTCCACGTGTACTATTTACACACTTTGAAACATAAGATGGTGTTGGTGTTGTTCATGTCAATCACAGCGTCTTCAGTATATATCATATGCACACACTACTCGTGAAAACCATCACTGGATTGGTTCAATAATGATGTACTATTTCATAGCAGTAACACATAATCCAGCAGGCCGGTCTTAAAAATGGGCCCTGGAGCAGTTGACACCCGATTAAGCCAGCCAGATCGGGTGATATTGCTATTAGCACCCCAGGTTTTCAATCTGAAATCCTGGGGTGCTAATAGCAATGTATTTTGTTTCAGTGAAACGGGGTGCGCTGGGGGCGACCCTTGGATCCTTGGAACAGGACCCTCCAGAGAAGGTAAAGAATAACCACAGCTGTCAGAAACTTGGAAAATGTTGTCATCACCTCCTCCTGACTCACACACTCCTACCCTCCTGTTTCCTCACTACCCTACCTCTTCAACCTTTGTTTCCACTGCCTTTTCTCCATGTAACCTCTTCTAAACTACACCAAGCTGGCTCCTCCTGACTTCCCCAAATGCCTTATCTCATCAGGGTTAGCTTTAACCCTTTGTGCAATGCTCCTTCTCGGAATGTCTGCTCTCTCTTGACTCCCACAACCTTCTGTCAACTACCCTCCCTTTTATAGGAGTTTGACCACGTTAGCTCGGACCTCCCCTCACTGTTTATCCTCAGGTGTGTGGGAATGTATTTGAATAAATATGATTGTTATGTTATGTTAGGGAATTTGTAAAGCACACGTTCGCCAAAGCATGTTGGCGCTAACAAACTTGCAAGAGCCGATCAGAAAACTCAGATAACTAAAATAAAAATGTTTTCAACCGGCGTCTAAATGCTAAATGATTCTTAGTCGCCCTCAAATATAATGGCAGAGCATTCCACAGTTGTGTGGCTGCCACCGAGAAGGCACGGTTACTGGTACTAGACAACCAGTACCAGGAACCTGAATGAAACAGCCTGCCTGAGATCGAAGAGAGCGGCGTGGAATGTACAGACAAAACTTAACTTGCAGAAATGCTGCAGCTTGACCATAAAAGGTGTGCTGAACAATACATAGTGCATAAAATTCAAGCTGCTTACCAACAGAGAGCCAATGCAGGTGATGCAAAACCAGTGAAATATAGGCTCCAGCCGCAAGTTGGGCCCCTAGATTTTGTAGGAGCTGAAAACAACTAATCAGGTTCTGGGGCTGAGCTAAATACAATGAATTGCAATAGTCAATACAACTCAGTACCAGAGAAGCCACAACTGGAGCATAAAGTGATAAAGGAAGAAACTGAAACACCTTCCGAAGAGTCTTAAGGTGGAAGTGCCCTAACAGACATGGGGCATTGACTTGCACCTACATAGATAAGGAAGAAGATATCTTAACACCAAGATCCTTAGCCACAGAAACAGGAGAAGTGAGAGGACCTCAAGTAGATGGCGAGAAGGAGGAAGTTGAGAGAGAAAAAGCAAAAAGGGGGGCAACAACCAGGAATTCTGTCTTGTCCCGAGTAGCAGCGGAGGCCAAGGGAGTGGATGAGACCGACTAAAGGCTGGATGTATACATGGCATAGAATAGGGGACAAGGCACAGTCCTGGGGAACACTAAACGAAAGGGAGTTGGAACAGGAGCGAAAAGATGAAAGAGAAAGTATTTGGCTTATATCCGATAGAACAAAAGTAAATCAAGACAGGACGGGGCCTGATAGGCCATTTGAAGCAAGATGAGCCAACAAGATGAAGTGGTCGACTGTATCGAAGGCAGCTGAAAGATCTAAAAGAATCATTGCGTCGACTCCACCCTGGTCAGACAACAGGGCCATGACATCCACAGCTGAAACAAGTACTTCTCGATGCCCCATCCAGGATGAAAACCTGAGTGGAAAGAGTAAAAAGAACAGAGTTTTCTAAAAAGCCACTCAGCAAAGGAGAAATTAGCGATTCAAGGAGCTTCATAAGAAAAGGGAGGAGAGAGATTGAACAAAGATTAACAGGAATAGTGGGATCAAGATTAGAGATTAGAGATGAGAAATCTCGAAAGAGAGTCACATAAAGCCTGTGAGAGAACCACTCCATCTGCAGACTAGTCAGTAGAGGAAGGAAGGCGAACCAAGCAAAAAGGATCCTCTACTTTACCTGTATAAAAGGTAAGCTTGGCTCCAGGAATAGTACTATGGTATAATTTAGTACACTGCTGGAGAGTCAGTTTATCCATACGGCAGTATCATAAATGCCATTTGCATTCACTAGGCTGCGCTTCAGGCAGAGAGATTTCAAATGGTCGTTAAACCTACAGGTACTGGGATTGGGAGTGGGTCATATGGTCAGCGGACACAGTAAAAGCCTGTGTCAAAATATAGGTATCAACCAGCAGACCATCCCTACATTCATCAGTAATAGAATAAATAATATCTGCCATCTCAACAGAAGATGTAGCTGTCCAAGACCCATCCTGCACACGGATGAGCGCAGATGGGCTTTAATTTGGCACGACTTTGGCACATAAGGCACATGCCCGCTGCATCTACCACTGTGTTTCCAGGCCTAAACATGTCTAGTAAAATACATAGCATCACCAGAGCAAATTTGCTTCCTCCTGCTGATGCCACTGAAGAGTGAGTGAGGAATCCATGCTGGGAAGAAAGGAAAATAATGTGTCTACCGGGTATGAGCCCCGGGTGCTAAGCAAGGCCAGGCACCCTCACGTGGAGAAAACGGCCTACAAGGAAATAAGAAAAATGAAACACTTAAAATAAATAAACAAGCAATGGAAATCCAAACTAACAGAAATAAGTGCAAAAAATCCGACCAGTCAACCTCCACGGCTTGGGTGAAACCAGAGCATAAAAGGGGTGGGTGGGGGGGTGGTTTGCTGGCGAGCTCACGGCTAAGATGACCGCAGTGAAGGAGGAGGAGGCCGTGCTGCAACGGAGCCCTCTGTAAGGAGCTCCGATTGAGGAACCAGTTGTGCAGAGGGTGTTTTGAGCCCACTACCCACCTTTGGGACATTAGCTGTGTGATCAGGCTACGGGCGGCGTGCGGAGTGTGCTGCCCCCCTCCCTGGTGCCTGACACTGCCCCCTCTGGATCCCGATGAAGCAGGAGTTGGATGTGGGCCTGCTGTGAGGCTCCGGCGCTATGAGGGTCAGTGGTGCGGCACAGGAGCTGTGGCCCTGATTTGGCAGTGGCAAGCCAACCTGACATGGGCGCACGCAAGACGCGAGGGAGGAGGAGATGCAGCGCAGAGGAGAACGGCAATACCAGAGGGACAGAACAGTTAGAGCGGCTGTGTGTGGGGCCGGGTTTCATCTGCTTGACAGACTGCTTGGCTGACCCAGCGCGGGGGAGGAACAGCAGATGGAGACACTTTGGCTTTCTGTCCCCCCCCCACCCCCACCCCCGGTTCCCTGTGTGAATTGACTAACTAGACAAAGTGGTGGCTGGAAGTGACGCTATGGTACTAGAGACTGCTGGGTGGACCCCCTCTGCTGCATTCCAGTGGGGACACAGACAGTAAGTGACCTAAGGCCTGAGTAATTTGAGCTGTGCGCGGGGCCTGGTGTAACTGGGGACAGGAGCAGCAGGGGAATTAGGTGGCCCCCTGGACTCCCAGAGTGGACTTGGACTGCTGGGGAGCAGGGGTCCATCCATTTACGATTGGTAGAGGCCTGGAGGGGCGGGCGGAGACCCCGTGGAGGAAGTATTTTGGGCAGTAACAGCCTTGACCACGTGTGGCCCTGACCTGCACGCAGAGAGTGTTTGACTGCCACGCCTGAAGGCTCAACCTCTAGCAAGACCTGGCAGGGCTACAGTTCTTCAGAGAGGGTGCTGTGTTGAGCCCGGAATTGTGCCTGGTCTGGACCAGAGCTGCATGGTGGGCCAGGAGCCAGTGGCCATAGGAGGCAAGTAGTAGGGTCGCCTGCAATTTATACCTAAAGAAAGTGTGGAATTGAATAAGATCACAATGACGTCCCCAGGGCCATCCGGCCGAAGGGGGGGGGGGGCGTGGAAGCTGGGACCGGGAGGAATATTGTAAACAAAAATCTATTTCTGGATGTAAGGTGATAAGCTGGAATGCGCAGGGCTGAATAATCCATGTAAAACCAGCAAAGTGGTCAATTACTGGGAGCACCAAAGCACCAAAGTGATTCTTCTGCAGGAAACTCATTTGGTCGGATCGGCTAATGTGGGGGTGGCCAGGGCGTTGGGTCCCCCACAGGTCCTACAAATCATACTCAACCTACTCAACTCGGATCATCACACTAATTCAGAAATCTCTTCGCTTCAGGCTGGTGGAACATGCTTATTGACCTGCAGGGTAGGTTTGTAATAGTGCCCGGTAGCTGACCTCACACTATGGTGACATTCATATATATCTATGGCCCGAACGTAGACGACCCAGGTTTTCTTTTAAGCACTCCTGTCTCAGAGCTACAATTATATGCATACTAACATTGTCTGGGTGGGGGACTTCAACATTGCGCTATAGATGGAGCTGGACAGGTCGGCGGGGTCGGTGCATTCCCTTCCACAGTCGACTGATCGAGTGCGCATGGGCATGTCTGCACTGGGGCTGATGGATGTATGGCAGGTACTTCACACGGGGCACTGGAATTCTCCTTTCACTTGACAGGATGCTGTCGGACCACTCTCCTGTGCTGTGGTCACTGAAAATGGGGAGGGAGGCACTGCTGGGACCACGCTGGAAATCTAAAGCTGTGGCCTTAGCGGATATAGTGTTTCCCAGCGAGATAGTAGATGTGGTGCGCTCATATTTTGAGGACAACATAGGCTCAGTGAACTTGTTGGCCACTGTGTGGGAAGCGTTCAAAGTGGTATTTCACAGTAGATGCATGGCATTGGAGTTTGGGGCATTGAAAACGATTAGAAGGCAATTGTCGGATTTGGAGGGGGTAATCAAGGCTGGGGAGGCTGCCCTGCAGCCCGTCGATGACACAGGGGCTAAGGCTACCCTGAGGGGAGCTAGGGATACATTTGAGGATCTGGTGGACCGGGAGGTGAAATACTTGGGGCACCCCGCAAAGGCACGCAGGTATGGCGAGGAGAGCCGTCCGGGCCGTCTGTTGTCAGCTATGCTGAGGCAGGAAAAAGGGTCCTCTGACATTAGAGAAATACGTATGGTGGAGAGGCAGGTTGTGGCAGATTCAGAGGTCATCCTGAGTGCTTTCAGGCAATACTACGAGGGGGTGTATGTGCCTAGGGGGACGCCTGCCATGGGTAAGTTGGGTGAATATTTAGAGGAGGCAGTCTTCCCAAAGCTGAGTGCGGAGGCGTGTCAGGAGTTGGATGGGCCGGTCTCGGTAGATGATATCCTGGCAGCGACAAAGGCTGTGCCATCTGCCAAAGCCCTGGGCCCGGATGGCATATAAGCATAGTTTTAGAAGGAGCTAGGGCCGGAAGTGACAAAATATATGGTAGGAGTCTCGGAGGAGGATATGACCCTGGGTCAGTTGCCCCGCACAATGCGCGAGGCTGTGGTGATTTTGCTTTTGAAGGAGGGAAAGGACCAGCTGGAATGTGCTTCGTACTGGCCAATCTCCCTGATCAATTTAGACACCAAAATGTTTGCTAAAATCCTGGCGGCTAGACTTTTGTCAGAATTAGTGCATGTTGATCAGTACGGCTTCATTCCGGTGAAGTCGACCTCGTTAAACCTGCGCAGGCTTTTCTCTATATTGGCTCAGGTGGATCCCAAGGTACATGCAGTGGCAGCTCTACTTGACATGGAGAAGGTGTTCGACTTGATGGAGTCGGACTACCTGTTTGAGGTGCTACGGGCGGTGGGTCTTGCGGAATACTTTCTCTTGGCTGTGCAGCTTTTGTACTCAGGAGCGGTGGCCTGGATTGGCTTGTTAGGAAAGCACTCAGAGGTGTTTGAGCAGGTGTGTGGCATGGGACATGGGTGTCCGCTGCTACTCTTGCTCTGGCTATCGAATCCCTGGTGGCTAGATTCAGGAAGTTCTATATTGCATGTTGCCTACTGTTAGAGGGGACGAAAAAACTGGTTTTGCTGTATGCAGGCTAGGGACAACCTACTGTGTTTGTCACAAGAGGTGGCATCATTTGGTAAGCAATCGGGGCTATGCGTGAACTAGTCCAAATTCATTCTGTTTCCATTGACGGAGGCCACAGTGTGGATGGAGGAACTCGAGGGGTTTAGGTGGGAACAGTTCTCTGTTAAGTACCTGGGGGTGTGGGTCAGCAGGAACTCCCAGTCCCTGTTGGGGGACAACCTCCGGGCATATTTGGGGACCCTGGAGGAAAGGGTAAGTAGATGGTCCATGCTCCCCCTGACCTTGCTGGGTAAAGTGGATATTGCTAAAATGATTGTAGTTCCAAAGCTGTTATATATGTTCTATAGCATCCCAGTATGGCCGGGAGATTCCTTCTTTGTGCAATTGAAGTCACTGTTGGTGCAGCTGACGTGGCATCCTAAGACCCCCCAAATAAAGTGGGACACTCTGGTACTGCCGTGGGACCATGGGGTTATTTGCACACCAGATATGGAACTGTATTTTCTAGCAGCACAGGTGCACTTCGCCTCTTACTGGATGCCGGGGCCCCTAGCAAACCCTTATGTGCGCATTGAGAAGTGCTTCGTGCATCCCTATGAGATTCAGGGGGTTCTGGTGACTAGGAAGGTAGTGGATAGGTGCAAATTCGACCTGGTTGCCTGTACAGTACATG
Organism: Ambystoma mexicanum; assembly: GCF_040938575.1. Taxonomy (NCBI): domain Eukaryota; kingdom Metazoa; phylum Chordata; class Amphibia; order Caudata; family Ambystomatidae; genus Ambystoma; species Ambystoma mexicanum. Next base: position 459,470,728 of record NC_090935.1, read on the forward strand.
CATGGAAAAGGCTTCTCAAGAGGCTTGGGGTAGACATCCTGTGTGATCCGGGGCTACAGATGTGCCAGATTGAATGCCTCATTACTACCTGTTATAAATCCTGATGAATGAATGGGTGGCGCGTGATTTGCGCTATGGCCTATATGTATCCGGATGGGGTGTTTGTGTCACTGGACCTGTTTGCGCGCAAGGTGTGAGGGGGCCACGTGGCAGACTACAGTACTATCGTATGAGGACTCCCTTCAAGACATGGTACCCCACGTTTCCAGATCCCCTCTGCAGCTCCCCCTCTTGCGCTATCTCCTGACCTCGTCCAATGCTAGAGGGTTAGTTTCTTCTATTCTTCTATCTATGGGTTGGTGTAGCGAGGGACGCCCCAGAAGTTGCTGAAGTGCAAAAGCCAACGGGAGCGCGATGCTGGGGCTGCTTTCATTGATAAACAGTGGGCAGTGCTGTGCGAGAGATCACGTAGGGGGTATTCAACACCCGAATTCAGATGGTCCAGCTCAGGACACGAAAGGGTATACTTAGTGCTGGCTCACCATGCTCTGTTTGACCCCTCTAAGAGTGACAGATGTCCGCGAAGATTTCCTCCATATGATGTGGTCATGTTGTGGACTATGTGGGTTCTGGGGCGTGTGACGGGCACCCTCTCAGATATGTTTGATTATGCTGTGCCTGAGGACTTGCTGGACTGCATGTTTGGGTGGCTCCCGGGGGTCCCGGCGTCTGGTCGAAAATGTCTTACTAGTAGTATGATTCAGGCCAGGAAATGTATACCGATGCGCTGGACCAGCCGGATCTCCCCTACTACCCAGGCCTGGATAGATATGCTGGTTAGGCTGGGCATTCTGGATAAAGAATACAGACTCCTGTGTGGGCCACGGACTAGGCCGAAAAATATTTGAGGCCCCCTTGAGGCCTATACCGTGGTGCAGTGCCCAGTCGCGGCCACAGGGGACACGGCGCTCCAGGAGTGAGGAATGTGATTTCCATTTTCCCGCCTTTGCATGTAAGGAATATTGCTGGGTATAATGTTGTAATGGTGATGGTCTAATTGGGCCCTCAATGTTTAATTGCTGTAATGATTGTTTGAATAAGATGTGAATCTTCTTCAATAAATAAAGTTTAAATAAATAAATAAAAAAGGAGCAGAAAAGGAACAAAGGATACAAACATAAACAAAAGGATAATAAAGCAAACTGAAAATAAGTACAAATAAAAACAGGAGGCACAGCCGAATGATTGGTTTGTTTAAGGTCATTCCTCTTAGTGCATTGTTTAGTCTGCCCTTTCCCCTCATGGGTTTGAGAGCCAATCCAATATCTGGCACAGTCACCTTCTTGGATTTATTATTCATGACTTCACATGACCTACCACCAAGACGAATCAGTGTTCCTTGTGAGATTTCCCAGTTATTATAATTGTATGTATTGAGCGGAAAACCTTTCCCCAGGCAGGAACAGAGCTTTTTACAAGTCATAGGGGGAAATACACTGCGAGGGAAGCAGATCGTAAGGGATCAATACAAGAGAGCAGTCAACCTGGAAGCAAGTGATCTAAAGGCAACCAGAGGAGAGTAGATTGCCTAGTATCATGTTAGGTGGGGTGTGGATCTGGGTGTTAGGGAGGAGACATTGCTTAAGGAGGAGGGGGTACAGCTGCTACTGGCAATATAGAAGTTAGGGGATGCATCTGGTGATGATGGGGAAGAAGTTCCAGACTCTGGGTCATTACAGAGAAGACCTGACTTCTGGTTCTTGCCTTCCAGCACTGGCAGAGTTCAAGTCTGCATAGGTCTTTCTTCTGGTAGATTTTAAACCTCCAGAGATGCTGAGCTTCTCAGCGAGGTAGCTCGTGGACTTTATACAATGGCCTTGAAGGTATTTCAGAATCATTTGATGGTGATTTGTGCTTGCAGTGAGAGCCAGTGCAGTTAAATGGGGCTCAGAGTGATGTGGTTGAATTTGCATAGACCTTTGATGAATCATGCCATAGCATGGCGGACACAGCTCAGGGGATCCAGGGAGGTCGCTGGAAGGCTGTGCAGGAGGACAAGCAGTTAGGAGAGGACCAAGGCTTGGACAGCATGTCTGAAGTTGTTTGCTGAAAAGAAGGGCTTGATTTTCCACACAAGGGACAGTTGGTACCAATCAGTTTCTGTCTTACTTGCTATGTGCTCCTTGAAGGAAAGGTGACTGTTGATATACAAATCAAGGGACTTGGCACAGGTGGTGAGCTGGTGTGTGAAGCCCTCGAGGCACATAGTGGAGAGCCAAGTCTGGTTGTCAGGGTGTGTGATGTTGTTGGGCAGCGGTAGGTAGGAGGTGTTGAGGTTCAGGTAATTAAAGGACATCCAAGACTAGATCAATGTAAGGCAGACCTTGAGCCTGTGGATGCATTTTATTGAAGAGATCTTGAGGTAGAGCTGAGTGGCATCTGTGTATTGTTGGATGTGGATGTGTGGCACCAGGAGTGATCAATGGAAGAGGATGAATCCCGGCGGGACTCCGCGGGTGATGGTTAGAGTTGGTGATCTCGAGGAATCCATTCTGTCCTTTTCCTTCTAGAACACACAACGTTGCACAGTTAACTATCTAATGTTTCAAATGGCAGCAAGCATGCCTAAGCCCATTTAAATTACATTTGTCTTTTAATAAAGCTTTCATTTTCTTGATTCATTAATTTTGTCATCTTTAAATTAAATATGGCGTGTGGCACCATGTAGAGGAGCGATTGCTATGTATTGAAATGCCTGGCAATTGAATACTAGATTCCACATTCATAATCCTAGTGGATATACTGAAAATACTGCTAGTACAGTGTGTGTCACGTCACTTCAGCCTTGTCCAATTATAAAACTGAAATCAACATGTTTATAAAAGTCATCCTTTTGTTTCAGGTATCACAGCAGTTCAATATGTTATCAATAGTGTTATCAATATGCGCTCCTTACGGGGCTTGAGGTTTGCACTCTGGCTCCCAGCTCAAATTGCATCCCAAGTAATATCCTCCTTCAAACGTGTTTGTTGTTCAGGGAGGCAGTCCAGGTGCGGACTGTTTGGTACCCTCACTGCTATGAGTTCTGGTCACTACAGTCCTCGTAGGGTGCCAAGAGCCATCTCTCCCTCCTCTTGCTTTAGTAGTACTGCCTTGGTGGGGGAATGTCAGAAATCTAGCACTCCACAGTGGGGCATTTGTCACCCCTGGGCTGCCCCACCAGAGTCAGGGCTCTGAGATAGTGTGCTTGCATTCAGAGGACGAGGGGTGCTTTCTGGCTCCCATTTGAAACCACTTTCACAGCCATGTCTTCATCCAAACAGTTGCTGCCTCTAGCACTCTTCAGGGAGTCATTTGGATCTGTTAGTATCCTCGCTTCTATTAATGCGGATCACTGTAGCCCTAACAGGTATCCTGAAACGCACTCTTCCACCAGTCTTTTCGTAGTGTTTCGTTACTGGGTGTAAATTCCTGCAAACTGACACTCCACAATGATGCATGTGTCACCACAATGCAGCACATCCGGATTTTTGGCAACCACAACGTTTTTAGGAATGGCTTGGGGGCGGGAGCTGGTTGGGGAAGCTGAGGGAGTTTGGGTGGGTGGCAGGATAAACGCACGTGATGTGCTCTGGGAACTGGGTGGTACAACCATGAGGGAAGTGAGAGATCGTGGCAAATACCAGGTCTTTTTTGATTTTTTGGGCAAACCAAAGGGAATTCTTCAAGGGTGACCAGAAAGCAGTATTGGTGTGGAGGTGCAAGAGGGCAGTTGGCCACCAGGAATGTATTTGATGTTTGGGGCAATGATAGGCCAGACATAGCCCAGCGAGCTGGGGCTATTGGAAAAGGGCAAGGTATTCTTTTGTTGTTGGTGGGTTGGGGAAGGTGAGGGTGGTGCATATCTTTGCTATATGTGCCACATGTTTACCTCACCTGGGCATGCCGGTCTACAGGTGCTCTGTAATCAGTTTGGATTAGAACGAGATTTGAGGGGGTATACACGCCATAAAGCAGGTAACTATGGCCAATATTTCACATTTCATCTAGGGGTTCCAATTAGCATCATAGATAAGTAAACTATGAACTTGTCCTCGAGCCTACACCCCTCATTGGAAAATACCACTGCAGTTGATAATAACACATCTACAATTCTATGAATCTAGCGTGTTTTTTCTTAACATCTTGACATTTACTTTGGCTGCTACCTGCTGAAAATATACATACCAGCAGCGTCTAATTGGGCCCTGGGTGTTTGGTGAAACCATCACTTAAATGGCTGCAGCAGGAAAATAGATGGTGCAGATGGAAAAGGAAAATGCTAAGTTTCACTGCAGTGCATTGTGTATAATAACACGTATGCCTGTCAGCAATCTAATATTGCACTGTTTCTGATAAACTGTGTAACTGAATAAGAGCAATTTGACGGTGATTTCATATGCATACAAATTGCGCCAATTAAAACTCAAAATACAAATTAAATGATGTTGTCAATGCACACAGTTTTTTGCTGGTTTTTACTAAGACTTATAAAGGTGGTCAGAAAGTGTGTCTCATGGCACAAGGCAGCATTCTGCCACCTTCACAGTCGCAGCATTACTCGCATGCAAGAAATATTTCGCCTTCATCCAAACCCAAGCAATAGTGATTACGTCTACAGCTGTTCTAGCCACTGAAAAGAGACACGTTAAAAGTAATGCTGAAAATGTTGAGAAAGTAGCCTCTTGGGTGTATATCGCGTGTACAGTGCTCGATTGCTTCCCATACAGAAAAGATCGCGCTTTCAATACCACTTGCATATATGTGCGCAAAGACAAGGATAAAAAAGAGATAATGTGCAATTTATTAACTTTCCCGTAATGTATGCCTATGCAAATTCTGACACTGACTGATACACTTTTTCTGGAATTTTCTTTAAATAGCATTCGCGTAAGGAATGTTTCAGTATTTCATAAGAGGAGTGTGCATTTTGCTCTAGATTTGTGTGCACTTGTCCTTGTTCACACTGAAAGTCGTAGGTGTCATCCTTCCAGAATTGCAGTTCCGCCTAATCGTGTCTGTGGGGCGGGTTGGGGTTACTGCGCAAGTCTAGGAAAGGCGGCCCCATCGGTGCCACGTCAATGCTTTCTGACTCTGTGCTACGGCTGGAGGCAACATCCCCATGGGTTCGCAAGTGGTGAGCCTGCCTGGCCACTGGCAGAGGTCGTCCGGGTCGAGCGGTTGAAGAATGAGAGGCCTACATTCTCAGCATCTCTCAGCAGGTGTGACAGCCCAGCAAATGTTGCATGATAGGGCCTCGTGAATCAGTCTGCTCCACTCTGCGCTGCTCTGTCACCACTTCGTTCATGCTACCTACTGGAGGCGGGGAAGCTGGAGAATTACAGACTAGAGCAATTCACTGCCGAGTCAAAGCGAGCTGAGCCAACAAAATAATGGCAGTGGAAAGTCCCTCACAGCTGGCATCCTTCATCCCCACACATCCGCTACACAAAAGCCTGTGATGGAAGGGTGATGATCCCTGCATCTCTAGTAGTTAAATGGGTGCCTTAGTTGGAGCTAGCACCACAATACAGGAAGAAAATGTCTTTTTATATAAAGCGTCAAGCTCTCATCTCGTACATGTGCCAGAGTTTCAGGCTTTAGAAAAAAGGCCTTAGCTGCTAGCGGCCTGATGGGCAAGGGCCACCAGGGGACATAAGGAAGACTCACCAGAGCTCCGTCTCAGACAGAATTCTCCAGGTCTCCCAAGGCTCTGCCCCATCTAGCCCTGGCCTGCTTCAAGCCCTGAAACGTGTCCTTGTCTTCCTTCCACCCATCCCCAGAACACCGAACTCTAACCTGGAAACCCAGGTTTGGCAGAGAGGACACAATTATATCAAATGATTTCCCCAGGATCACACACTTTACTTGAGTGTAGCTGGGATTTGAGAACAGTCTGTACTTTGGACATTTACGTACATACCCCCTCTTAGCTCTGGATGATGCAAATATCGTACATGGCCCATTCCATTCCAGAGATGCTAGTCCAGTCCTGTTTTTCTTCTTTGTATTCGGGGCCTCATAGTCCTAGATTTATATTGAGGAAAGCCAGGCCACGTGCCAGAATGCAAAGTAAAACAAGCATTGGCAATGCCAATAATTTTGGCATTTAATGTTGTTCTTTGCATTATGCATTTATAGGCACCGGGGTGCAAGGCGGCGTGTGCAAAGTTTTAAAGGAGGATGCTACAAGTGGCACGGGTGTGCAAGAGAATGAGAAGGCAGGAGAATAGAGCAAGGGAGGAAATGTTTAAGAGCAGTGATAGAAGTGTACCAAAAAAGTAGGTGAACTGTGACTCTGGCAGGGGACAGAGTAGGAAGGAAGATAGCAACGTGCAACATATGTTTCAAGGGTTGCAGTTATGCCGGTTGAAGCAGATTTGAAATCGCTGTAACTGATATCCATGGTAAAATGGAGAAGTGTTATTTAACTTCACAAAGAACAGTTCTGGAATGGTGAAAATGGTTACAAAAAGTAGTGGAGCTGTTAACAGTAAACAATCCAAGAAGTGGAACACCGCTCCCGACTGTTCCCACTCACTTCGACCACTGACAAGAGAGGATGCCATTGATGATGAGCAAGAGGAAATATGAGTGAGAAAGGTTGAGAGTGAGAGGGTGAAAAATAAAGCAAGTGAGAGAATGGGGTAGAGGGTGGGGGTAGAGAGAGAGAGAGCGGGGTTAGGGTCGGTGGTAGCGGTAGGGAGAGTGGGGATAGTGGGGTAGGGTGGGGTTAGTGAAATAATGGGGGTAGGTTGGGGTAGAGAGAGAGTGGGGATAAGGGGTGGGGTAGAGAGAGTGGTGGTATGGTGGGTTGGGTTTGAGAGAGTGATGTTAGGGTAGGTTGGGTTGAGAGTGTGGTGGTATTGGTAGAGAGAGTGGTGTTACGGTGGGTAGGTGGGGCTAGAGAGAGTGGTGTTAATGTAGAGAGAGTGGTGTTAGGGTGGCTGGGAGTAGAGAGAGTGGTGTTAGGGTGGGTGTTAGTAGAGAGAGTGGTGTTTTGTGAGTATAGAGAGTGGTGTTAGGGTGGGTGGGTTTAGGTAGAGAGAGTGGTGTTAGGGTGGGTGTAGAGAGAGTGGTGTTAGGGTGGGTGGGTGAGGGTAGAGAGAGTGGTGGTATGGTGGGTGGGTGGTACTTGGAAGTGTGGTTGTAGGGTGGGTGGGTTAGGGGTAGAGAAAGTGGTTGCAGGGTGGGTGGGTAGTCGTAGAGAGAGTGGGGTTTGGGTGGGCGGTTGTAGAGAAAATTGTGGTAAGATGGGTGTAGAGAAAGTGGTAGTAGGGTGGGTTGATTTGTGTTTAGATAGAGTGGTAGTAGCGTGGGGTTGGGGGTATAGAGAGTGGTGGTAGGATGGGTTGGTGGGGGTATATGGAGTGGTGGTTTTATGGTTGGGGGTAGAGAGAGTGGTGGTATTCGGTGGGAGTATAGAGATTCATGGTAGGGTTGTTGGGTGGGGGTCCAGAGAGTGCTGAATTGGTGGGTCGATGTAGAGAGAGTGGTGGTAGGGTGGGTGGGGGTAGAGAGAGTGGTGGTAGTGTGGGTGGGGTAGAGAGGTGGGTGAGTGTAGCCAGGGGTGGTATGGTGTGTTGTGTTAGAGAGAGTGTGGATAGGTTGGGTGGGTGGCAGTAGAGAATGTGGTGGTAGTGTTGGTGTACAGAATGTGGTGGTGGTATGGTGGGTGGGTGGATGGGTTGGGATCATGTGGTGGTGGTTGGGTGGGTGGTATCATGTGGTGGCGGTAGGGTGGGTGGGTTGGTGGGTTAGATAATGTGGTGGTGGTAAGGTGGCTGGGTGGGATAATGTGGTGGTGGTAGGGTGGCTGGGTGGGATAATGTGGTGGTGGTAGGGTGGCTGGGTGGGATAATGTGGTGGTAGTGTGGGTGGGAGTAGAGAGAGTGGTGGTACAGTGGGTGGTACAGTGGGTGGGTGGGGGTAGAGAGAGTGGGGGGTAGGATCAGTGGGTGGGGTGGAGAGATTGGTGGTAGGGTGGGTGGTGGTGGAGAGAGAGGTGGTAGGGTGGAGAGAGTGGTGGTAGTGTGGGTGGGTGGGGGTGGAGAGAGTGGTGGTAGGGTGGGTGGGTGTGGAGAGAGTGGTGGTAGGGTGGGTGGTGGTTGAGAGAAAGGGGCTAGGGTTGGTGGGGTAGAGAGAGTGGTGGTAGTGTGGGTGTAGAGATGGCAAGGGGCGTTGGAAGGACAGCCTCGAGAACTTGCTGTGACAACTAGCATGGAGAGAACACAGTCTTGAAAATAGGATTGCACTGTATGCCTGCCAGCCAGGAAGACATCCTGCTCGCCCATCCCCGGCAAGACTAAAGCAAGCCCAAAGATGGTCTGCGGCATAGGGGGCATTCACGGATGCGTAATGCCCACAACCTGGCTTTGATATCAGCAGTGTAAATGGGCCAGGAATATGCATGAGAAGCAGCTCAGGTAAGACAGCACAGTCACGACAAAATGAGCACATTGCAGACCTCCATAAACTTCATGAACATGGCGGGGATGCCGGCAGCAGAACCAGGCTGCAAATGGCTGCAGCTTTGGCTCGAATCTGCTGAAAATAAATCTGCCTTCATAGCTGGGCTAACCCCTACTCGGTCCCCCGCCCCCAGATATAAACCATATTCATCTTCCCTTATAGCAATGATTACACAGATTCTCATTGTTTATTGGAAAACATACAGATCACTTTATTGGAGTCATCTCATGGGCGATCCTAGCCTTGCCTGGTCCCGAGTTGACGTGGCATAAACAACTCACCAGATGGCCCTCCGCTATTCCCGGGCATCAAACAAACCAGTGATCCATCACTTTGGTTTTAGTATCCTTCCGAGTGGCCTTATTACTTCCGATTTTAGTTCTTAGCGAGTAGTCAAGCCTGCCTGTGGTTTTACTTTTCTGCCAGGACAGTCACTCCCATAAACCTGTATGGAGAGTAACCCCAAGGAAACTGCAGTTGTATAGAAGTCCCAAATGTCAATAAGGGTGTCAGTGCCCATCAATCCCCAACCTAGCTCCTGCATCCAGCAGGTAAAGCTTGCGGCAGCATCTGCAGTGTGACTCCTACCCGGCTAGGACCACCCCGTAACTCCACCATGCTTTGGGGGTGGACCCTCGCAAACCCCCAATGCCCACACTCAGAGTAAAACATACTCACCTTAGCTCCTTACGCGCATCCTGCTCTCCTGAGTGCTGCGAAGACGTCTAGGAGGAAAACATCATGACCCACACTCGACAAGTGCACCCCATCCCTGTCAAAACTGAGATGGTCCTACTCACAAAGCATTCTGTGCCTTATAAAAACCCAAGCCTTTGAGCTGCATCCATTTTTCCATGCACTTGTTCACTCTCCTAGATTTCTTTAAGGCCGCATAGGACCCAGCACCCGGCCACACACTCTGTGGGACAATCTCAAACCCGTGGAAGTGGCACACGCTGGGGGTGGCAGAGGGGCAGCCCGTTATGTCGGCTGTACCTCTAGCGTACCCTACGTCTGCAATGCCAACTGCTTAGCTGCTAGCCTACAAGGCACTTGTGTCTCTCTGCCTATGTGGTGCCTTTGAGTTATTATGTTTGCACTGTACACTTTATAGATATTACAAATAAAATAAAGCAACAAAAAACATTTCATTTAGAACCTCAGAGAAGATATTTTAGTAGCTTATCAAATAGACTTGTTTAAGCATAACCTTACATGTTGTCGTTTTATGTTCAACCAAATGCAGTCTGTTTCTTACCAAGTTGGCAGTGAAGGATTTGTAGGATTTGTAGGGTTTGTATTGTGGGACTAAATGGGTTATCATTGCGAGAGGAGGATGTGTGTAATGAAAGGTAGAGTATAGTTGTTGCATTGATACATTTGTTGATATTGAAAACCAGAGGCAGTAATATCTGAAGACAAGATAACATTATTTTAAGACTTGAGAACCCTTTTATGGATCCCAATGTGGTGTAGGCATTGTTTCATTTACTAGGCACGCCATCTGTGTCAGCAGGTTTCTCTTTGGAGTTTTCCACCAAGGGAGCCTTTTAGAAAGCTGATTCCCCAGTGCAGATCCCTCTCCATTTTCAGGCACAGTTTGCCTGATTTTCATTCCCCCTCTGGTTAAACTGAGGTCTTGCATATATCGGTGGTTCCTCCTTTGCAATTACAATGTGATGTTTGCAAGTGAATGAATCCTTTTACCAGATACACCCCTACAAGGGTCATGTGGAGATCACTTCCCAACATGAAAGGAAGGTCCCATCACTGCTAAAACTAAGACCACCCATCACTCATATATTCAGGAGATAATAAGGAAATGTGCTAAGCTTCCTGGCCTTATAACCGACTAAATAAACCTGGGGCAACATAAATCGATCCAAAATGCAAAAGGAAAACATGTATTTTCTTTATAACACAATATTCATATGAATGCAGAATGCAATGTTGTGCAATGTCACAGAAGTTGATAAAGTAGACTACTTTCTATTGAGAGATGCTGCCGGAATATTTTATGATTGGTTGCTTGAATCCCACCCAGTAATTACCTGTTCCGCCCTCCCCTCTTCAACCTCTATTGTTCGGATAGTTTCCAATTGCAGTCTATCTTTATCGTCAATGCCAGGAATAAGATGACTCCCTGCATATTCCAAGCTGTGTGATAAATCTCACACTATGGGATGTATGCCACCGCCCAGATGGGGGCAGCCCAAGCAAGATAGACATTATCCATGAGTTGGCTTATTTCCAGTGAGGGTAGTTTTCCTCCCCACTAGTGAGCACCATACCAGCAAATCTCATGGTGTACCTTTACTGTATTAAACCAGTCTAATGCTTCACTTGGACTGCACTCGCGTTGCATTGGTTTTTATTATCTCCAAATATTATTGCATATCTCCAAATCCAAGCCTGTCTCGAGAAGCGCAACAACCTCGGCCCACACCAATCTGGCTTCTACCTGTGTTATGGCACAGCATCTGCTCTGCTGGACCTAAAACACTAAATGGACGATATCCGAGACACTGATGAATCTGCCCTCCTTTTATTACTTGACCTCTCCGCTGCCTTTGACCTCGTCAACCCCAAACCCTTGTCCACCACCTCACCACTGCCGCCATCTTCACCCCTGAAGCCACCAACTGGATCGCCTCTTTTCTCTCCGATAGAACAACCCTTGGACTCCCTCAATATCTCATACACTAAATACACAGACGACTCACAAATCCTTCTCCCTCTCTCTGGCAACTATTTATAGGATACCTCTACACTCAACTCCATCTACCAAACAATCCAAGCTTGGACGGCATTCCATCAGCTGTGCCTTATGACAACAAAACTGAAATACTAATTGTCGGTTCCCAATACTTGCTCTCCAAACTTGACCCCGCCTATCAAGCTTTCAAGACACAGGCCTTCACTATTCCAATGTCCTTTGCCATCAAAACCTTGGGAGTCTTCCTTGACGCCTCCCTCAACATGTCATGACAAATCAATGTCATTGCCTCTTCTGCAGCCTGCACCACTAAACATATCAATGTCAGGAAACCTTTCCTCTCCACCCAAAACTGTCTATTCATAGCTCGTGCCACTGTAGGCTCAAAACTTGACTACTGCAATGCCCTGCTTGTGGGCACCTCAAACTGGAACCTTAATAAACTTCAGGTAATTCAGAACAATGACCTCCATGCGACCCTAAACCTCCTCAGACATGACCACATCTCAGCATCCAGGAGAGAAATCCACAGGTTCCCCCTTCAAAGAGTATCAATTACAAAACCATCACTATTACACACTGCTGCCCCTTCAACTCTGCCCCTCAGACCTTGCTCAAAGATTCATCAAAGTGACCTCTACTCAACCCATATGCTCCACCTACTGGCATTATCTCACAATACCGAGCCACAAATGCAGCATAGTAGGAGGCTCCAGATTCCATGTCACTGCCACCACCCTCTACAGCTCAATGGCACTGGCACTACATGCTGAATTGTCTTATTGGCCCTTCAGAAGGAAACTAAAAACTTGGCTCTTGAACTAATTTCTCTGCTGGCCCTTTTTGCCTATGACTGTTACTCCTGCTCTGCTGTCCTCCTTACCCCCACCCCACCTTCCCTCCTTTTCTCTCATTTTGCAACCAGCGCCTAGGTGCCTCAGGGTTTTGTCCCTTTTATAAATACTAAATAAATAATGACATTATTTTTATACTAGTTTTATACTACTTTATGTGTAGTCCTCATTGTCATTATTCCATTTCTTATACTTTCTCCCATTGCCATGATGTCTGCATGAGGGAACTCTGTGCTCTTTAAATGGCTATCACTTGATTATAACGGACAGTACAGCGAAGCATGAGCAGGCAATGATGCAGCTGGAAAGGTAAGGAGGATGGTCATGGGTCAGGCAAGACTTCCAATCCAAGACTGGGCCTTAGTATCCTCCCACATGGCAGATCTAAGATATCAACACACATGGACAGAAGCAACGAGCAAGGCAAATACTGCTGTGCCACTTGTCCAAGCCGCCTAACACATATGGTCACTGGCCCTCAGATACCCTCCTTTCTAAAGGTCCTGTGGCAGTACTTTTCAGTTCTTCTGGTAGCGTCCACTAAAAGAAATTAGAAGTGTCCTTGAGCAGCATTTTTGAGAATTGTATCTTCTGGTATTAAGTACATTTCTGTAATGCAGCTTTGGCAAATTAAGACTAAATGAGTAATGCTTCTGTTTTTAGGGTTACTCAGTGTCATCACCTTCTATGAACTGGAACTCCACTAACATTTCTTGTACACGGTTCCATGTGACAATAACGAATGAAATTATAACGAAAACTTGTTTAACTAATTAAAAATAAGAAATATATATCGATTTTCTTTTGTTTTTGTCTTGCTTTATTACCCCACCTCAGCCCCCACCCCTTTCAATCTCGTACCCTCGCCCCCATATATACCTTTTACCGAAAATCCGATATTTTTTCGTTATTATTAATTCGTTATTAAAGTGATTCATTAAAATTACTGTATACCCTTGTACACTACTGAGGGTTGTTTGGAATGTTCTATTCAGATATATGGCTAAGCACTATTGTTTAAGATTGTAACTTCTTTCAGGAATTTAACAGATGTGTTTCTGCCTAGTGGGTAAGATTGTTTACTTTACGACTAACAGTGAAATATCAATATTTGTCTAGGGTTTCCAACATCAACTTCTATGAAGTATATTCCAATGAAATGGTTCCTTCCACTGTAAATAATTTTGATGACATCGGACCAGAATTCAACTTTACAATTAAGGTTTGTATGTCAATTGTTGTTTTTGCATGCAAGTGTAAGATTGTAATAGGTGTAAGTGTACAATAAAACAAGATAGGAATACAGGAGTAGTTACAATATATTGAAAATAGCAGAAGATCATTACAATACAGTCTTAGTAAAACAAGAATTATACCGACAAAACGTTTTTTAAATCGTCGTTATTGTTTTAATTCCTCTAAAACAACTCCAGACACTCATGTGAGCTTGAAAGAAATAGACTTAGTAATTAAATAAGTTTAGGAGTTTTGAAAATTGGAAAATGTATCTAAAATGTGACAGTATATTTGAAATGTTTAGAATTAACTGAACATGTTTTTTGTAGCTGTTGGTAAAATAAGTATACAAGAAAACGAGTTTGAATATGCATTTTCCAAAAATTGATTCTGTAGGAGGACGCATTATAAAATAGATGCAGGGTCACCAACAGTATAAAAGTGCCCAAATAGAAATCATGAGGCTTTTCGCAACAATGTTTGGTAGCAATGCCATTATTGCTATTATTTCTTTCAATACAGAATACCTTTTCATGCTGCCAGTGCCCAAAAAGTCAGCATTTCCCTGAAAATACAGTTTCTTTTTCCTTGTGTGGTGTGGGATGTATTGACCCACTCCGCTATGCTATGTGGCATCACCATCCAGTTATGGGGAAAGAAACAGCAACAATGGCGGCAAAACCCTTGTGCGCGCCAAAAACCTACAAAAACTGTGTGCTTCAGCCCAGGAAAATGGAAGTGTGAAGGGGGTCGTAAATGGCCTCTGGAAGGAACGAGCAAGGAAGGGGATGACCTGGACTACGGGGAGACAAAAAAGGGGCGGATCATCTGTTGCTAAACATGAACAAAGAACCAATTTTTAAAAGACTCATAACTTGCTATTCAAAATGGTGAAAAATATAAAAAGGACAGAGTTGTTAATTTAATTTCTGGCTGCACATGTGAAGAGGCGGTAGAATTGTGTTAGAAAAACCAAAGCACTAGAGTAACAGGGGATACCAGGAATATCCAACTACTGTGACCTGGCCTGGATAGAAAATGTATTAGAAAAACATCAAAGGTCAGAGTAGTAAGAGTGTTCAGGTGGTTGTTGTTGGTATAGCAACAAAATCTACATACTCAAGCTAAATATAGAATCTGCATCTATCACTATCTCAACAATCAATGAGGAGAAACAATTAAATTCAAACCTCTAGGCAATCAAACAATTTAATATTTTTATTTATTAACATTTGTTAAATAAATCTCTAGAAAAAGTATAATTTTAGTAAAAAACATACAATAACATTGGTATCTACAATATTATTAACAATAGTTCATATGGATCAATCCCTCCATTTCATTGTCGGATTGATCTGATACAAAATTCTCATCCATAAATCACATCCAACCACACTACAACCATACCACATACATACACAAGCCCAATAATAGAATCATTCATAATACAAACAATGATAAAACAATTTATCCTCAAAAATATCCAACAATCTAAAACATCATCATACAATATCTGGTCCGTTATTAATGTAGACCATCAATATAACACCTAAAAGCCAGTTCCTTGTAATTATGAACTCTACTGGCTCGGGTGGGCTTGACTTCTAATTTTGTTCATAAATAACAAAACAACCCCAACCCGACATGTTTCTTTCTGTATCACGTCCAGTAACCAGAAATTCTTCAGGGGTGTTATGGTCCAGCAGAGTCAGATGGATTGTACATGGACAAGAAAGAGATATGTAGTATGCCCCAACAACACACACACATTGCGTCTCCTATAATTATGCGGTGTACGACCCGGGACAGGGGTAACCTACAAGATCACAGAGGTAAAGGCATCGTGTCGCCACAATAGTCATCCGGATTCCAGACTCTGATTATCAGAGGGGAAAACTCTCAACCTGTGTTCAGTACAGGATAAAAGGCGACTTGATACCTTTATAGAATAATCAGATTCTGTTCAATATATGTATAAGTCTTAACCATATCATGGCAGAATGTTTCTAAACCATTGATATAGACCGCGGCAACGGAGTGAGTCGTGGTCATCAGAATATCGATATCTCAGTGGTTGTATTCCAACTGACGGGGCAGACGCGTGAATCCGGAATGACGGTGTAAGCACACAAAAAGAGGGATGCACAACCTGCCACCCATGGTACATGTGCGGTGGAATAGAGCACACCCGGCAGAAATGTGCCAGTGGACTCCATGACCAACAAACAGACTGCAGAGAGAAAAGCAGCACTTTGCAAGTGAAACCCCAAAATGTGCCTACAAATGATATTTGCTTTGTTGCCAAAAAACTCCAAAAAACCCATAACACAACACTTTTCAACATTCAAAATCTTACCTGGTGCTAAAATTCATGTATCTAATGAAACATTGTGAACATACAAAGTCCCAATGTGAAGAGCAAAACATTCTTCAGACAAACTGGATTGTCTGAAAACTGACAGCGTAGGCCAAAATCTGGGTGCAGTACCCGGGGCTACCTGAATGACAGCTGTCAGAGGAGTACTGAGGAAGCTTTAAAGGGACCTAAAACAAAAAAGTCTGCTGGATTAGCAAACATAAAAAGGATTGTTGCCAAAAAGGAATACAGATTTTAGGTGTGTTTTTTCCCCACAGATGTTAAGGCCAAGAAAGAAATGTATTTATGTTTGATGTAACAAATATGGGTTCTGCTGGATTTAAGAAGTTAATTAGCCTGGCTGAAGCTTGACGAACTGGAAAAGCAGGTTTTTCTCCCAGAAGGAGGGCCTTGCTCTCAGCAAAAACTCACTGGGAGGTGTTAATTGTGGGTTAGAACAGAATCTTGTCTAAAGAAAGTGAAGGAACAACGCCAAACATCAGCCCAGGAAAATGGAAGTGTGAAGGGGGTCGTAAATGGCCTCTGGAAGGAACGAGCAAGGAAGGGGATGACCTGGACTACGGGGAGACAAAAAAGGGGCGGATCATCTGTTGCTAAACATGAACAAAGAACCAATTTTTAAAAGACTCATAACTTGCTATTCAAAATGGTGAAAAATATAAAAAGGACAGAGTTGTTAATTTAATTTCTGGCTGCACATGTGAAGAGGCGGTAGAATTGTGTGACATGTTCTGGACAGGAATGGCAATATATGTGGTTTTATGCAAAATGTATTACTGTTAGAATTGTGAAAATTTTCCTGCATATCCCTATCTTAAACACGCACATTTGTGGAAATTTGCATAAAATTTGGAAATTGTCTTCATAACGAAAAAAGGGTAAAATTCAGTAGAAAGTTGAGACAAGATTCCACCGCTGCAGGGTTTTGAGGAATAGCTGATACGTAAAATATGGCATCTTTGTGTGTGATTTGTATAAAGGTGTAGAAATGTACATTTAGTATCAAATCCGATTTTGAGACCAGTGGCTAAAGGGAGGTCTCTGAGGGTTGTAAAGCAAATCATAAAATGTGATATCATCCGGCCTTGATCCAATCACTCAAATTGCAAGGTGGAGATGAAGTGTGGTCCTATCCCAGCTCACAAGGGCAAGCTTAGCTAAACTGGCCCATACACCCCCCTTTGTGATGTCATCCTATAGCATAAATAGAGACAGCTGATAACACATAGGGACTCACTGATCCAGACACTTTCCTGATTCCGGCGAAGCACTCTGATCCAGCATCCTACATCTGGCTTTAATATTCTTCCAGATCCAGATGCCAAGACTCCTGCCAGCAATAGAGACTATTTATTTCAGCAAGGCCCAAATCCTCAAATGTATTCCTCTCTACCCAGTAAAGCGCTGGGTGGTGTGAGAAGGCCTTTTGAACCAGTATCCTAAAATTCTTTGGCTTGCCACCACTAGGCTTGCCTGAGGAACTCGCCACCCAACTGATTCAAATACCCACAGACTAGGACGGCAGATCCTGTGCAAATCCGGCGATCCAGTATAGCTGATCCAGTACCATGTCTGAGGTGCTGTCTTTCCTAGATCAGACCAATCCTATGACCAGAGCTGACGGTCCATTTAAAAAAACTTATCCTGTGAGTATTAATAGGAAGAACTGTGGCCCATTGTATAGTTGCATCGTTTTATCCCTATTTCGAACCCGTCCTATCTTTCATTCAGAACCGGTATCGTTAGGAGTATCTTTGCATTGTCTTATCCCTATCTCAAACCCATCCTATCTTCTCTTCATAACCAGTATTGTTAGAACAATCTTTGCGCTGACCCTTTTCTCATCTGAAGAAGTCGAGTTTCCTTAGCAGGCGGGTCACCCTGATTAAGTGACTGTAAGATCCCTGTGTGGTAGTCGCTTTTTCATAGTCATCCTCTAGTGTAAGCAAACCCATTTGTAATTCTCAAAAGTGCATTTCTGTTTTCCATTCTCGCGCCT
The DNA here is from genome assembly GCF_040938575.1 of Ambystoma mexicanum. Classification (NCBI taxonomy): domain Eukaryota; kingdom Metazoa; phylum Chordata; class Amphibia; order Caudata; family Ambystomatidae; genus Ambystoma; species Ambystoma mexicanum. Next base: position 459,488,421 of record NC_090935.1, read on the forward strand.
ATCTCGCAAAAATGACCTTTACTAGAACCTTGCTAACTCCCTCAGATTTTGCGATAGAAATGAAATTTCAACTCCTACTTGTACCTGACATCTGTAGCTATCCGTAGAACCCAAATCAGTGTGATTTTCCAGTTATCGTGAATATCGCGCACGGAAAAGTTTGCCACGATTTAAAAAATCTGAAAGGTTTACACGTGTGAAATAGCTCTAAACTGCTTCCAACTTTGATTTTAAGATTTCAAATGTTTTCTTTGGACTAAATCATTGCTTGTGATTGTGTGCAACTGTTCAAAGCGGCCCCCATAAGAATTTAGAACAATTTAATTACTTTTGACCACATTTGGTGTTTTTGCCCAGTCATTTCTAAAGACAATTTTAAAACCATGCTGACAGCTGAAAAGTCAATTCCGTTTTTCTCTTGTGCTTTATAGGGGGAAGGTGGGACTGATATTCTGTTTGATTTGTGCTATTCCCGATTACCTGCTCTCTACCCCTATCTCTTTACATTGCCTATTGGGGGTTGAGGGGTGTTTCAGGGGGAACCTCTAACCATAGTGCTATCGGATCTGAACCAACACAAAAGTATTATTTTCTGTGCTGCACATGTTTTTGTGCTCATTCCTTACTTATTCCAAGTGTATTTAATATATTGTTCAGTGTTCTGTCACCCAATTGGTGATTGTTGTGTACCTATTAAAATATACTGTGATTTTAAATACATAAATAAATATTTACCTTTGCAAACCAGCCTGATTCCTGGTTCAGTGTGACCCGGGGTTCCAGGAGAAGGGAGTGATATGAGTGGTATATTGTTCATAATATTGAATTTATAGACAAAAATAAATAAGGATTTCAGATGTGCACTACATGCTGTGCTTTGACTTGGGTGTGTGCCGGATTGAAATCACTTACAGTGGGTATATGTGCAGTTTTGTTGTGTGATATAGTTGCATATAGTTGCATGTCAATTAGGTTCAGTTTAAAGTTTTGTAAAATGTGTAATGATTGTTGTGCTTGTATTTGTATTTGTATTTGTATTTGTATTTGTATTTGTATTTGTTTATTTATAACGCGCAGACCATCAGGCCCGGGGGCATCAGGGCGCAATTTGTACAACAGTTGCAAGGACAAACATACAGGCAGGGAGGTTACATCACAAAAATGTAAACAATACCAGTAAATAACAATCATATTAATTACATATATTACATAGGTTACAATGCACTAGGATTAACAGAGGAAGTATCCTGGTGTGAGCAAAATCGTTAGCAGAATTAGCAGGCCAGAAATGGAGTCAAGGGGGGCAGGCCAGGGAAAACAAGACAGAGGTGTCGGGCATGTCTTAATGCTGGTCAAAGAGCCAGGATTTGGTTTTAGTCTTGAAGGTGTTGAAGGAATCTTCGGCTCTGATAGTAGCAGGGAGGGTGTTCCAGAGTTTAGAGGCTAGGACAGGGAAGCTGGTGCCTCCCGCTTTCTGAAGCTTAAACCTGGGGATACGTAGGCAGTGAGTCTGAGCAGTTCTTAGTGGTCGGGTAGTAGAGTGGCGCGAAAGCCGACTACATAGATAGATCGGGGCCTTGTTGGCTAAGCATTTGTGCGTGAGGGCAAGAGTTTTTAGGGAAATTCTCTGCTTCACCGGTAGCCACTTTAGGCTGGTTCTGGCGTCTGAGATGTGATGGTTGCGAGGGATGTTCAGGGCCGCTCGAATGGCATTGTTCTGGGTAGTTTATAGTTTGGAAAGGTTCTCTTGGCTGGTGCCTAAGTAAAGAGCACTGCAGAAATCAATTTTTGCCATGATAAGTGTTCTGGCTAGTGTGACACTGTTGGTGGTAGTAAGAAATGGTCTGCAGGCAGAAATAAGTTTGCACGTGTAGGCGGAGGTAGACCTAACTGCATTTGTTTGTCTCGATAGGGATAGGGTCGAGTCTAGGTAAAAGCCTAATGTTCTGGTGTCTTTCGAGACACATATGGTATTGCCGTCTATGGTGAACGACTGATAAGACGGCTCGAGTTTGCTCAGGCGTTGTGAGGTACCCAAGATAAGGAGCTCCGTCTTATCGTCGTTCAGACATAGCTGGTGCTGGGCCATCCAAGCTTGGATAACCAGGTAGACGTCATTGAAGGCCTTGGTGTCTGCCGGATAATCACCTGAGATGGGAATGAGTATCTGGGTGTCGTCCGCATAATTGGTGTAGGAGACACCCAGATAATCAAGCATATCAAAGAGTGGTTTCGTAAAGATATTGTAAAGTGTCGTTGACACGCAGGAACCCTGAGGTACGCCGCAATGAATAGGGGAAGGATCCGCCACTGCAGAGGGTGCAAAGACCCTCATGGATCTGTTGCTCTGTTGTCGTTTGATATACTGACTGTTTGTCCCACATCAAGTCTGAGGTCAACAAGATGTTGGATCTATGGGTGATTGAACCCTCTAGTAGTCCATGGTCCAGTCATGTGGTTCTCGTGCCAAACCAGGTACCTCTAAGTTGAGGTTCTGTGCGGATTACAGGGCTCTGAGTGCTGTAACCAAGACAGACGATCACTCCTACCAGGAACTAACGAATTGGTAGCCAAGCTGGGTGCTTCCAAGTATCTCAGCACTTTGGATCTCACTGCAGGGTATTGGAAAAGATCCCTGAAAGAAGATGCCAAGAAGAAGACTGCATTCCCAACTCCAGAAGGGCTTTACCAGTTCAGGCTAATGCCCTGTGGATTGAAGAATGCACCTGCCACATTCCAGAGGTTGGTTAACCATGTTCTGCACAAGTTGGATGAATTCTGCATTGCATATCTGGATGATGTAGCAGTCTTAAGTCCCACTTGAGAGGAACATGTGTTGCAGGTTCTTCAGCAGGCCACCAGACCATAAAGGCCAGCAAGTGTCAAATGGGTCAGGGTTTGTGATCTACCTTCAGCATGAGGTTGGTGGAGGTAGAATACAGCTGCTTGCCAGGAAGTTACAAGCAGTACAAAAATGGTGTACCTCCACAACCCATACCCAAGTGATAGCTTTCTTGGGCCTTGCTGGGTACTACAGGAATTTCATGCCAGACTATGGAACCAAAGCTGCTCCCTGACTTCCCTCACTACTCCAAAGAAACCCAAGAAGGTCTCTTGGTCTGAGGAGTGTGAGAAGGCCTTTCAAGGCTTAAAGGATGCCTTGTCATGCCCCTGTTCTCAGGGCTCCTGACTATCAGAAATCATTTATTGTGCAGACAGATGTCAATGACACTGGGATCGGTGCAGTTATATAACAGCTAGATGAGAAAAGCAAGGAGCATCCTATTGGTTTCATCAGTCGCCAGCTTAAGGACAGAGAGCTCAGATGGTCTACTGTAGAAAAGTAATGTTTTTCAAATGTGTGGAACCTAAGGAAGCTGAGGCCCTACCTCTATGGGACCCACTCTACTGTGCAGACTGGCCATAAACCCTTAAAGGGGCTGATGAACATGAAGGGAGAGAATCCCAAGTTGCTCAGGTGGTCCATTAGCTTCAAGGCTTTGGCTTCACCATTGAGGCCAGGCCAGGTGTCCAAAATAGCAATGCTGATGGGTTGTCCAGAATGTTTAATCGACATGAACATGAGACTTATCCAGGGGTGGATTAGGTCCCTATGTCCTTAGTCTGGGAGGGTGCGAGTGTTGCTGTTTTACCTCTATATTTTTGGACCCCCCAACTTTTTGCTTTTGTTTCAGCCTCCTGACCTGACTATCTGCCGGTGAAGCACAGCCTTCAGCTGCGCTCCACTCGGCTTTTGCTCACCGTTCTGGGGAAACTGACTTGTCCTTCTGACAGTGAGTACTGGGCATTCTTTTTTCCCTTAGTCTTATGACTTGTTTGCCACTTTTTGGTACATTACTGTACCTTGCATTTTCGGGCCTACGACATCTCTTAAGGATTTTTTGGTTACTGGACAGTGTGCCTAGGAGTAGACTGGTGGCAGCAGAAGCTTTTTGTGTATTTCTATTAACTTTTACTGAGCCATGCCACGTTTACCACAGTAGGCTCATGACTGTGGCTAGTGTCTGTGTCATGGACGTACCACAATGTCCATGTTGTCCTTTGACCTTTACCTTGCTCTATGTGACCTGGGGAGTCCTTATTTGGGCATGCATTCACCTGAAAAAGCTGGCGCTTTTTGCAGCCTAATGCATGTCATGTGTGTAGGTAACCAGGAAGGGGTCTGGGACTGTCTTGTCCCAATCCGCACTCTGGGTGCCAGGATGTCTGATGTGCATGAGAGCATGAGAGCTGCAGTTGTCCCTGATTGGTCCACTGCTAGTGTGCATGAGTGGGGCAGATCTTATTGTCCAGCTGAGGTGCGAGCACTCACTGGACTTTAGGATATGTGGAGGAGCTCTGAGTGCAGACCCGCAGATCACCCTGAGGTCCGAATCGACCTCTACATGGAACCAAGTATCCAGCGCAGTGAAGCAGATCCAAGGACTTTCCAGAACTGCACAGAGAAGGTTTGACACCTTGAGCCCAATGTTGTCCTGCCCTGCTTTGCTCTCGATCTCCAAAGACCTGCAAAGGTGCTTCAACCCTTTTGAGTGGTGGGACCAATCACTCTCAACGTCTTCTTGGTGTCCTGCAAACAACCCTTCTCAGAGGGGTCCCTGGGCCATCCAGTGGACTGACCAGATTGTCCCTTGGCACCGTGCTGGAACGTTGCTACATGAAGTTTGGGCTTGAGCTTTAGGAGAACCCTAGTTCGAAATGTAAGGCACCGTCTTGCCAAATCCTATCATGCCTACTGGTTTGGGTGTGAGAGAGGAGGGTGCATCAGTCCGAGAGACTTGTGTGCTCCTAAGTCCTTGTGAGACACTGGTGGTCGCTGCTAGTGATTTTCCTGCTTTTTTTTTTAAGTGTCCTGAGACCAGCTGCACCCGTGTTATCTTTGTCCTGCATTCGAGATGAGCGGTACAGCTCCTGATGTAAATGGGACCCGCATCCGCAACTGCAGCATCTGTGCACGTTGAAGCCTAAGCAAGGAGGGAATTTTGTAGTCCAGGTGACCTTCAAACTGCCACATTTTATCCAGAGTGAGCTAAAAGTGCAGTCATAAGTAGGAACCCTCCCGTCCCCTGCACTCTATCATAAATCCATCAAAAGATGGTTCAACAAACTTTCAAAAGCATTAGTAATAGTTAAACAATAGTTTTCAAATTAGATAGATAATAAAGATAAACATTCAATGATTTCATAAAGGCACCAAAAGGTGGTTTTAATTATAGTCACAATTAGTTAACCATAAAGCCTTAGTGTACAAAAAGCCAAAATGACTGTCTAAAAAATACCATGAAAACATGATAGTCCATGTATACAATTTATGGCTGACGCGTTTCGGGATACATATCCCTTCTTCTTGAGCCTAGTTGATTTGGACTGCGGAACCTAAATAAACAAAAAGAGCTGTTTCAATACACAACATGTTCATATATTAGAAATTAAACAAAGTAATTATTATTGATCTCACATAGACATTACATGTATTGGTCTATCCAATTGGGTGCAGTTCAAAGACATCTATAAAGGATGTTAATCCGAGTCATCCCAGTTAGAGGGGTCCCACCCGGGATCAGTGCGCCAGAGAGTGCACATTAATTACTACAGAAGTAATCAAGAAGAGTTGCTAACGGTTGCCTATCAGTGACAACGGCCTCCATTACATATATCAAAGCCATTCAAATAATGCAAATAATGGCATGTCCATCAGTTACATCAGCCTCCATTAATTATATTCAAGGAATTCAAATAGTGGCGTACCTTAAGTTTAAATCAAGGTCAAGTGTAAATTTCCACTCAAAGCATGGTAAAAACCGTTTGTTCCAATTCTTTCCGCCGGTCAGTGAAGGAGAACTGCTCTTTTCAAAAGTGCATAGTGCCTACGGGTCAAACAAGAACAAAGCGATTCTAAAGATAAAATATTAACTTCCCACCTAAGAGGTCAACACAATAGTATGGTTTTTATATAGTTAGCGCTAAAAAGCAGGGCCAATTATAAAGTCACGGTTTACCTCTAAAGTCGTAAAATCTGACGGGAGAAAATGAGTGTGTACTCCGCTAGCACGGTGATCTTAAAGTGTACCAGGTTATTTCACAAACAGGACAGATTGTTCTGTATGGAGAAATAAAGAGATAAGAGAGCTCAATCAGTTCCACAAGGCGGAACTGCGGGGTCTGTGCCTGCACTGAGTTGACAATCTGTAAACACATATTATATTCACCTCTGTAATGGAATCCAAGGGGATACTTGGACATGTGTTGAAAAACAGCCGCAATAGCGGATGAACGCTTCCCGAATGCGAGCGCCTCCGAGCAGGAGGATGCGTCCCCCGTGCTGGCTGAGGTGGGTCTACTGGTAACCCTGACAACCCTTGACACAGACAGTAGCCCATCTAGGACTAAGCGTGTGCGTGGTAAACATAGAAGACGTCCTAAGTGAGCACACAATACAAAAAGTGGCTCTTAGACTGGTGCAAATGGGAGCGCCATTTTGGAATGTACTTTGTAGAATGGAAAAAGTGACTGCTGCAGCATATAGACAATGTATGCTCATTAATGTAAAACAATTAAAGGACCCATAAAACACAATATTGTGTAAAGTAAGGAATGTAAAATGTTAAGTCCTTCATGTTGGTCTAAACCAAAGAGAAGGGTTAGTTATGTGAATTGACTATGGTAAATAAGCGTGCGCACTACACACTGTGGCCACAGTAAGGATCCCCCTGATGGAACAACATTTCAATTTCCACGGTTTGGTTCAGATTGAATGTGTATGTCTGGAAAGCGAACTCGCACCCAAGTGGAAAACACCTCAGAAAAGAAACGGATGCCAATATGCTGTAGATAGAACCCACACCATACTTCAGAGCTTGAGCTTATGAACAGTGGGCCGGTCAACATGTCCCGGACTGATTAGACTTTAACAGTTATTCCACTGTTGGTAACGGCTAATGACATTTGATATGTCTATTCAGGTAGAAATTTTAACTATTACATAAGTACAATTAATTAACTAGAGGAAGAAATACGGGGGAATTGTGGTGAAAAAAATCCAGTAAATAGTTTTGAATAGGAAGAGAATTAATTAAGATGTCCTCTACCCAAAGTAGTATAAACCAGCGGGGGCAGATGAAAAAAGAAAAAGAAAAAGGTATCTTTTTACACTACATAGTGGGGACACCATTTCTCTACGAAAGAGCCAGGGGTCTATTAAGTTCAGATAAAGCACCTCAGGGAAAATTCCTCATTGAGCCCTTGTGGGTTAAGTGTGTCTAGCTGGTGTATCCAAAATTTCTCCCTACGGGAGAGGATGGATTGGTAGTCTCCCCCTCTATGTGGCTTCTTGACGACCTCCAAGACTTGAAACTTGATCTGGGCCACCGTGTGGTGGTGTTCCATGAAATGTCTTGCCAATGGAGATTTTGTGTTCTTGCACCTGATGTTGGATTTATGCTCTGTTATTCTTTCCTTCACCGCTCTTGTGGTCTGGCCCACATATAGTTTACCACAGGGGCATTTGATTGAATAGATAACACCTGTCGACATGCAGGTCGCGTAATCCCGGAGTTTGAATTTCTTGCCCGTAAGGGGATGTGATATGTTTTCAGCCTTAATTACATTGTTACAATGGGAACATCCCAGACATGGGAATGTGCCCTTCTTTTTTGTCTGTAGAAACGTCTGTTTATCTTTAGGTGGCTTCTCGGCTCGCACAAGTTTATCTCTCAAGTTCTGGCCTCTCTTAAAGGCCATCATTGGGTATTTGGGAAATAGTCTTTCAAGCAATGGATCATTCTGGAGAATACTCCAATGTTTCTTGATTGCTCTCCCTACTTGAAAACTTTGCCGGGAGTACTTTGAGATATAGAGTAATGGAGTCTCCTTATTTTTGATTTTAGGCGTGAGAAGTTGTTTCTTGCTAACCTTAGAAGATCTCTCCTTAGCTTCTTCCAGGACAGGTTGTGGGTAGCCCCTCTTTTCAAATTTATCCAACAACTTGGTACATTCAACGTCGAGTCCTTCAGGATCAGAGACTATCCTTTTCAACCTTAGGATTTGGCTGTAGGGCAAACTACTTAGCATTGACTTTGGATGGAAACTCGAGAAGTGCAATAGGTTGTTCACATCTGTCGGTTTGTGTTAGACGTTAGTTGCAATTTGATTGTTCTTGATCTCCAGGCTGACATCCAGAAAATGTAGGGATGGTGTGCCTACCTCCATCGTGAATTTAGCATAGGGGAACCTACACAAACAGGATCTAGGGGTTCAGCTGCTGACGCAGCAAGAAGAACACCTCCACCATCTAACAGAGGGACAGCACCCCTCTCAACACCAACAATAACACCAGTTATAGGCTCACCAAGTCCAAATGACACTTGGGCTTTTTTAGGCCTCTGCGACAAATCAAGAGAAAAACGAGGAGAGGGCAAAGCAAAACAAAAAAAGCCAAACAGATGAGTGAAAATCTGGTAGCATTTCTAAGAAAGTTCTGAATAGTGGTCAACTCGAAATGCTAAATCGTGGACTATCATTCATCCCCACGAACAACACCACCTTGTTTGAGGAAAAAATTTGCTTTCACAGGTTATTAAGAAAACTCAGACTCAAAATCTTTTTTGAGTCCGATGAGAATCTGGAAAATCGTCAATCCGAGGGTGAAACATTGGAAATACGTCCGAAAAGTAACTTTGATCCACACATACAGAACTCCATCCTTAACCTCTTTGAGAAGAAAGTCATTACGGACTTAAAACGGATTAACTATCAAATTTCTACCCCTATCAATGTAAAGAAGTGTCAATTAGATCATGTGGAAGCATTGGCTAGAGATGAATCCCTAACCATAAAACCGGCCGATAAAGGAGGAGCCATTGTTGTCATGGACACGGATGATTATACAAGAAAGTGCCTGTCACTACTTAATGAAGTTGGCACCTATACTAAACTGAATGGTGATCCAATTGTGAGAATCAGATCGCTGATTGAAGAGATCATCGAGCAAGCCTTGGACAATAAATGGATTAGCTGTAAAACAAGTGAATTTCTGATTAACCAGCATCCAATCACGCCAGTGTTTTACAGATTACCAAAAATCCACAAAAATCAAAATGATCCTCCATTAAGACCGATTGTGGCTGGAACGGACAGCATCTTCGATCCACTATCCATTTATATTGACCGGTTACTTCAACCACTCATTCTGAACATTCCAAAGTACCTTAAAGACACGACAGACTTCCTAAACTGTATCCAAGAAGTCAGAGCACTCAGCCCAGATTGCATATTTTTCAGTATGGACGTATGCAGTTTATACACTTCCATCCCACATGTGGAGGGCATTCACACAGTAGAATGGCTATTGTTAAACTCACAGGCAACGAGGGGTGACCCGGAGCTGATTGTGAAACTCCTTAGCTTAATACTGAATAACAATTACTTTAGATTCCAAGGGAATTTTTACCAAGTTACGGGAACATCTATGGGGTCAGCAATGGCCCCTGTATATGCTAACACTTTTATGTACAGATTCGAGCACAGACATGTCCTGGAGAATGAGAATTGGTCAAGCAGAATACTGCTATGGAAACGCTACATCGATGACATATTTGGAATTTGGTGTGGCACTAAGGATGAACTCACATCTTTCTTCAATTTCTTAAACTCAGTACATCAAAATATTAAATTCACGATGGAGGTAGGCACACCATCCCTACATTTTCTGGATGTCAGCCTGGAGATCAAGAACAATCGAATTGCAACTAACGTCTACCACAAACCGACAGATGTGAACAACCTATTGCACTTCTCGAGTTTCCATCCAAAGTCAATGCTAAGTAGTTTGCCCTACAGCCAAATCCTAAGGTTGAAAAGGATAGTCTCTGATCCTGAAGGACTCGACGTTGAATGTACCAAGTTGTTGGATACATTTGAAAAGAGGGGCTACCCACAACCTGTCCTGGAAGAAGCTAAGGAGAGATCTTGTAAGGTTAGCAAGGAACAACTTCTCACGCCTAAAATCAAAAATAAGGAGACTCCATTACTCTATATCTCAAAGTACTCCCGGGAAGGTTTTCAAGTAGGGAGAGCAATCAAGAAACATTGGAGTATTCTCCAGAATGATCCATTGCTTGAAAGACTATTTCCCAAATACCCAATGATGGCCTTTAAGAGAGGCCAGAACTTGAGGGATAAACTTGTGCGAGCCGAGAAGCCACCTAAAGATAAACAGACGTTTCTACAGACAAAAAAGAAGGGCACATTCCCATGTCTGGCATGTTCCCATTGTAACAATGTAATTAAGGGTGAAAACATATCACATCCCCTTACGGGCAAGAAATTCAAACTCCGGGATTACGCGACCTGCATGTCGACAGGTGTTATCTATTCAATCAAATGCCCCTGTGGTAAACTATATGTGGGCCAGACCACAAGAGCAGTGAAGGAAAGAATAACAGAGCATAAATCCAACATCAGGTGCAAGAACACGAAATCTCCATTGGCAAGACATTTCATGGAACACCACCACACGGTGGCCCAGATCAAGTTTCAAGTCTTGGAGGTCGTCAAGAAGCCACATAGAGGGGGAGACTACCAATCCATCCTCTCCCGTAGGGAGAAATTTTGGATACACCAGCTAGACACACTTAACCCACAAGGGCTCAATGAGGAATTTTCCCTGAGGTGCTTTATCTGAACTTAATAGACCCCTGGCTCTTTCGTAGAGAAATGGTGTCCCCACTATGTAGTGTAAAAAGATACCTTTTTCTTTTTCTTTTTTCATCTGCCCCCGCTGGTTTATACTACTTGGGGTAGAGGACATCTTAATTAATTCTCTTCCTATTCAAAACTATTTACTGGATTTTTTTCACCACAATTCCCCCGTATTTCTTCCTCTAGTTAATTAATTGTACTTATGTAATAGTTAAAATTTCTACCTGAATAGACATATCAAATGTCATTAGCCGTTACCAACAGTGGAATAACTGTTAAAGTCTAATCAGTCCGGGACATGTTGACCGGCCCACTGTTCATAAGCTCAAGCTCTGAAGTATGGTGTGGGTTCTATCTACAGCATATTGGCATCCGTTTCTTTTCTGAGGTGTTTTCCACTTGGGTGCGAGTTCGCTTTCCAGACATACACATTCAATCTGAACCAAACCATGGAAATTGAAATGTTGTTCCATCAGGGGGATCCTTACTGTGGCCACAGTGTGTAGTGCGCACGCTTATTTACCATAGTCAATTCACATAACTAACCCTTCTCTTTGGTTTAGACCAACATGAAGGACTTAACATTTTACATTCCTTACTTTACACAATATTGTGTTTTATGGGTCCTTTAATTGTTTTACATTAATGAGCATACATTGTCTATATGCTGCAGCAGTCACTTTTTCCATTCTACAAAGTACATTCCAAAATGGCGCTCCCATTTGCACCAGTCTAAGAGCCACTTTTTGTATTGTGTGCTCACTTAGGATGTCTTCTATGTTTACCACGCACACGCTTAGTCCTAGATGGGCTACTGTCTGTGTCAAGGGTTGTCAGGGTTACCAGTAGACCCACCTCAGCCAGCACGGGGGACGCATCCTCCTGCTCGGAGGCACTCGCATTCGGGAAGCGTTCATCCGCTATTGCGGCTGTTTTTCTACACGTGTCCAAGTATCCCTTTGGATTCCATTACAGAGGTGAATATAATATGGGTTTACAGATTGTCAACTCAGTGCAGGCACAGACCCCGCAGTTCCGCCTTGTGGAACTGATTGAGCTCTCTTATCTCTTTATTTCTCCATACAGAACAATCTGTCCTGTTTGCGAAATAACCTGGTACACTTTAAGATCACTGTGCTAGCGGAGTACACACTCATTTTCTCCCGTCAGATTTTACGACTTTAGAGGTAAGCCGTGACTTTATAATTGGCCCTGCTTTTTAGCGCTAACTATATAAAAACCATACTATTGTGTTGACCTCTTATGTGGGAAGTTAATATTTTATCTTTAGAATCGCTTTGTTCTTGTTTGACCCGTAGGCACTATGCACTTTTGAAAAGAGCAGTTCTCCTTCACTGACCGGCGGAAAGAATTGGAACAAACGGTTTTTACCATGCTTTGAGTGGAAATTTACACTTGACCTTGATTTAAACTTAAGGTACGCCACTATTTGAATTCCTTGAATATAATTAATGGAGGCTGATGTAACTGATGGACATGCCATTATTTGCATTATTTGAATGGCTTTGATATATGTAATGGAGGCCGTTGTCACTGATAGGCAACCGTTAGCAACTCTTCTTGATTACTTCTGTAGTAATTAATGTGCACTCTCTGGCGCACTGATCCCGGGTGGGACCCCTCTAACTGGGATGACTCGGATTAACATCCTTTATAGATGTCTTTGAACTGCACCCAATTGGATAGACCAATACATGTAATGTCTATGTGAGATCAATAATAATTACTTTGTTTAATTTCTAATATATGAACATGTTGTGTATTGAAACAGCTCTTTTTGTTTATTTAGGTTCCGCAGTCCAAATCAACTAGGCTCAAGAAGAAGGGATATGTATCCCGAAACGCGTCAGCCATAAATTGTATACATGGACTATCATTGCTTATTGTTTTCATGGTATTTTTTAGACAGTCATTTTGGCTTTTTGTACACTAAGGCTTTATGGTTAACTAATTGTGACTATAATTAAAACCACCTTTTGGTGCCTTTATGAAATCATTGAATGTTTATCTTTATTATCTATCTAATTTGAAAACTATTGTTTAACTATTACTAATGCTTTTGAAAGTTTGTTGAACCATCTTTTGATGGATTTATGATAGAGTGCAGGGGACGGGAGGGTTCCTACTTTTGGATCCTCGTTTTTCCTCTACATATACTGTTGCAGTGATCCTGTGCCAGGTTCACGTTTCCTCCCCCGCACCTCAAAAAAAGTATTGATATTACTTTACACCATTGATTAAACTAATTTCTAAATATACAATATTAGGGAGTGCTTCTACTGATCCACCCTTTTTCACAGTCTAAAGGTGCAGTCATGCCACTTACCGTTGGCCCCTAGTTCATCCAATACCTTTTTACGCACAAAGGATCCCTTGTCGTCCTGGTCTTGACTTAGGCGGCTCTTGCTTCCTATAGTAGTCCAAAAGTTGGGGACAGATTTGTTCTCTATAGCAGACTCACCGCTGACTTTTAGAGTAAATTTTCCACACTCCAGTGTCCTCTTCTAACTTTTCCTTCCCATTGAATTTTATTCCTTGTGAGCTTTACACATTGACGAGTGCTTTTACGCACAAACATAACATCGAACACAAGGCTCAAATCTTCCTAGGGCTGGACTTCTTAAGTTAGGCATATCCATTTCTGGAGTTGACCATTGTGTTAAAGTTTGTGTGCCTCCCTCCTTACAGATTTTGGGGGGAATCCACACTTTACCGCATTGACCGAAAAGTGATTGTACATATGTTTTATATAGTGTGTGTTTAAGTAGTAGCTGTGTTCATCATTATTCACCTGTGTTTGTTAAAGGCCTAATAAATTGTATTTTTTTTATATACTGCTGTCTAAGGGTAATTCTTGTGCCCTACTGCGTGTGCTCATCCAAGACCTCAGATCACCCCCACTACTCATGAGACTTAGCATAGACTTCCATCCAAGCTACCTTGAATTATCCTGGCTAACTTCACAGAAGTGTTCCCTGTTTCACTAAACAAGGGTGGCCTCCTAGACATCCGTTCACCAGAGTAGAGTTCAGAAAACCATTTTAACAACTTAATGCACCAAAACCCTTTAAATGTAGTGCTTTGGGAAATTCAAGACCAGCTTAACTCGGTGCGTTCCTGCTGATATCCCTCATACTGCCATATCCCCCATAATGCCATTTTGTACGGCATTGTGAATCCTTTCTCATGTAATATATATATATGTGCTCTTGAGCTATGCAACAGGAACATGCCAAGATAAGCCAGACTTGAGTTTTCCAATGTCCTGTTTTTCAATGGTTTTGTTGCGTTAAATGTAGTCACTTTAACTGCACTTCAACTAAAGATTTTTACATATATATATATATATATATTTCTGAGGCTTCTGGATTCTGCTTAGATCACCTGCTGTGCATAGGCCGACATCTAGTGGACATCTAGTGGAAGCCGCGGAGTATTACAGTTTGTTTATTGAAACTCGAAGTTGGGCATCGACACAGGGCGTGCCAGTAATACTATCCCTAGTGTGACATCCACTGTACCCATGATCCCTCACGCGTCTAGGACCCTCAGATTGTTTTTTTCCGCCATACTGATCGGAAGCATCCCGCGGAGTTCCCTGGCCTTAGCCATAATTTTGCTAATTATCTTAATATTTCCCCATTTTCTCCACCCCAACGTCGAGTCACCAAACTTCGATACTCGACGCCGGCCCGGAGAAAAAAAACAACCGTCGAGAGCTGCACGACAGACCTGGGCCTTGGAAGGCCTCTGGCCTTGGCCCTGCAAATAGGGAGAGTAGGGGGTGGTACATACTCTACACTCTATATATATATGGGTACATTTTCTTATATATTCCTACACACACTAGCCCGCTGCCACAGGGTGCGTATGGAGGGTACCCCTTTCCAATTTTCCCCCAAGTGCAACTGCAAGTACCCTTGGGTTGACAGACACGCCACGTCGAGAGACAGCCAAGCGCAAGTCCCCGACCTCGGAAGGTTGTCGGGCAGGGCAGCTATGGGGAAAACCCCCAGCGACACGAGCGCTACCCACAGCACTAACACTAAACACGGGAAGTCCAACCGAGACTCGACGCGAATGTCGAGTTCTCGGAAAGAGGCACACAGAGAACGGTCCACCGAATCGGTGTCCTCTGGGCGTTCTCGTTCAAGATCGCCGCATGACACCAGGCAACCATCCACTGTTGCCAAAAGTGCCTCGCTCCCTAAGGTAACGGAGGTTCGATCGTAGGAAGACGAAGCCGACCTCTATCCCCAGGACGCACTCCAGGAGTCGGCGTCAGCAGACCGCGTGACGGCTGCTCCCGAGTCCCAACCTCCACACTCTTGAGATAGGGACACCACCCCCGAATCTCAACGCCAGACGTCGAAAGGCTCCGAAGGAGCGAAAACACCGGGGAAACACTCTTCCACCGAAGGGGAGGGGGAAAAACAGCAGAAGAAGCACTCTCAACCTTCTTCTACTCCACAGAAACAGACAGACAAGTCACAGTCTTCTACACCACAGAAACAGACAGACAGGTCACACTCTTCTGTTAATTTACCCAAGACCCCTGCACAAGGCCATAGGTCCAGTCAGGATATAACAGGGAAAGTCTCCTAGGAAAGAGTAATCCCCAGCTCTAAGGAATGGTCTAGTGAGGACATAGAAAGAGTTATGTCTAGGATGTCATCCCTGGCAGACTTCTATGCCAAGAATCCTGAGCACTTCCTTTCTATACCCCTGACGGGGCTACACCCTCAGGTTCTAGGGACCCGGTAGCCCCAAGTAAGAAATCCCGGGTTGAAGCACCAACACAAAGTCGGTCTTCGGACCCCTTCTGTATACAGACTTACTCTCAATATAATGAGAATCCACTTTTGATTGTGGATCCAGATTTGGGCACGTTGGGAGACCAAACTGGGATGGACTACTATGGGGATGACGAGTACCAAGAGGAGGAAGAGGATGACCCAGAAACCTACAGGGTAGACGCCACAGTAGACAAAGAACCTCCGGTTACCGACTTCCCGGTCGACAACCAGCCTCTCCTGAATGAAGTGTTGTCCAGAGCGGCAGAACACTTCCGCATAGATACCCAGGGAGCACAGGAAAAGAGGGATTTTGCTGAGGAGCTAGTGGGAGAAAGGAGACCTGTTCTCAAATCTATACAGAGGAGAATAGACTCTTCCCTTCTAAATCCCAACCTCACCAGGGCAGTAAACCCCAGGATCGAAAAACTATCCAGGGCAGCCCAGTCAGACCCGCTGTACAGAAGGGGGCAACTGAAACCGGATTCCCTGGTAGTGACAAACACCCGAAAAAGGGCAGTCCATCGAGCTTCTGGCTTTCTTCCAAGACCCACAAAGCTCGGCTGAGGTCAAACTACACACCCTAGATGTGCGTAGGGCGGTCCGATACTATGTAAACAAAACCAGACCGCTAAGGAAAACAGACCAACTGTTTGTCTCCGTAGCTACAGGCAAAAGAGAGAGATCGCGTCTCTAAAGGCGCCAGCTCTAAGTGGATTGTTAACTGTATCCAGCTGCGTTACTCCCTTTCTGAACCAACTTTGCCTTTCACGTCAAGAGCCCACTCTACAAGAGGCATTGGGGCCACTCTGCCTTTCATTGCAAATGTACCCCTTGACACCATTTTCAAAGCAGCTACTTGGAGCTCTATTCACATGTTTATTCAGCACTACTGCATTGACACCCATTCCAAGACAGATACTCAAGTGGGACAAGCGGTTCTAAGACATTTATTTGCTCATGACCCATCTCACATCCCACCTCCTTCTTCTAACACTGCTCGCTAATCTATGCACAGCATGTGATCTAAGTAGATTCCACAAGCCTCAGAAGGGATACATTACTCACCGTAATCGTATTTCTGATGCTTGTATCTGCTTAGATTCACATGCGACCCACACTTCCTCCCCTCTGAGAGAAGGCGCATGGATGCTTGTATTCTTATCTTTCTATCTGCTTGGATTATCTGTACTCACGCTACTCCTCATGCTACCTCATGTCAGAAAAAATACAATTTGAGGGTCCTAGACGCGCGAGGAATCATGGGTACAGTGGACATCACACTAGGGATAGTATTACTGGCACCCCCTGTGTCGACGCCCATTTTCGGGTTTCAAAAAACAAACTGTAATACTTCGCAGCTTCTACTAGATGTCGGCCTATGCACAGCATGTGAATCTAATATATATATGTATATATATATATATATATACGCTCGAAAAAACTTTGTTAAGGGAACGTTATGGTTAAGTTGCCCTACCAAAAACCTGTGCACTTTACTAACAAAACTTTTAAAACGTGCCATTATGGTTCAAAGTAAAACCAAAAAAACCCTGAAATTCGCAAGTTATGGTAGGCTAAGCAACCATAACTGCCCGCATCACTGTGCGCTGCTAACAGTAACACCCGGGACATCAAAGATGACATCACAAATGTCATTGAAACAATGTCCAAAACAGCATTTCGCCTCTGGTGGCGACTGCGCTGTCTTTGGATCCAAGATGTCGGGCGCAGCCACACATTCTGACGTACATCACGTCTCTCTGCAGCCATTTGTCGAAGACGTTGCATTTCCGTGGTCACGACGTCACCCTCCTGGCCAATAAGTATGTTGTCCGCGGAGCGAACAGGGAAGTGTGTCCGCGGAGCAGACATAGATATCACACATTTTTGAGACATATTCTTTAGTCGTTTTAAAGGAAACTAGTGGACGGATTGGCACCAAATTTACAGAAGCACGCTTTCTGGACCAAGCCCCTGCCGTAAATTTGGTCAAAATCTGTCCAACGGTTTGACCTGTAGTTTTTCCCCCATTCAGTTTATGAGAAAAAAAGACGTTTTGGGACCCCCCTATAACGTTTCTCCCCCTGCACCAAACATCACCAATTCAAAGTGGCCCGTATACTTTTTTTGCAAAGTATGGTGAGGATTCGTCCAGGGAGAGCGGAGTTATAAGCTCCCCATAAAGTGCTCTTCCTATGGAAACAGCAACTTAACCATAACTACACGGCCACTACTGTGGCCGTGTAATATATATATATATGTATGCCAAAAAGCTTTCCGTACCTGTAGCATCAGGTTGTAAACATACTGATGCTAATTTTTTAGCTTATTTCGCCAGTGCCCCTTAATGGTAGTTCAGTTATTTGTGATAATGAAATTTAAGAATAAATATGGTTTTGCTGTTGATTCCAGGCACTCTTTTCAGGGCGGCTCACACAGCCGCAAATGATTAAAAGTAAAGCTGTTCTTTGGATTCTGCAGTGCATTCAGCATAGCCCGTTGCTAGATAAGGTATGAACGTGAGGTGCTGTTGGGGCAAATGCTTTTTTGCATTCATCAATATTACTGATAAGCCCATTGACATCAGCACATGAAAGAAATGGCAGAAGAATATGCTTTACATGGCCTTCATTTTTAATGAAATGCATTAAGAATTTCGACGTGTGTTAAGTCACTAATAATGTTCCCAATAACACGTTGTTATGAACAGCAGAGCAGTGGTGACCCTCCCACACTATCCTGCATTCACAGAGCTGAATCCCAAGAGTATGTCCACCTCACAGTGTTCCTCGGGCCCCTTCAAAAATAGGGTAAATATGTGCACCATATTCTGGAGCAGATACACATTGCTCCCACCCTTGCCCCACTCTTCCCAGAAGGAAGCCATGGACGGTAAGCAAAATATTCTATCACTGGCTGCAGGCGGGTGTAGGAGTGGTCAGGGGCATGGCACACATATACACGTCCCACAAGCAGAACATGGCAAGTTCTACTTAGATGCTACTGGACAAATCTTGCTCTATATCTCTCACTGCGGATTTGGGAGACATGTGCTACTTGCGGGGTATACTGTGCAGTGATTCCTCTGCCTCTAATAGAAACAACACCTTTTTCTTATGCGTCTTCATGTTGGGATGGTTCCTCAAGGCCCAAAGCCGGAGATTTCCACAGTGGTCGAAGTGTACGAAAAGAAGTAGTGGAACTATTTACCCTGCTGGCCTGCACCCACTCCCCACAAACCCCATCACCATGTCCCCTCCCACACACAATACACACCCCCAAACACTTGCACCTGCTGTTTAAGGGAACGTTCAGTGCAGTGCACTGACAGTGCAAGTTTCAACTTCTTCCTACACTTTTATTTTAAAACGAAACCATTCCGAAACGGTTTCTTTTTAAAATAAAAGTATAAGAGCTGTGAAAGGTAATTTTAAAAAGAGCACCGCTCCGGACCGCTCCCACTCACTTCGACTACTGGATTTCCATCTAGAGAGATGATGTTCACTGTTAGTCACCATTGTCAGCCGCTCTTCTCTGCTAAAGCTCCTCCCACTTCCCTGTCTCCCTACCATACTGAAGGAGGAACATGCACACTACTCTGACCCCGTCTTGAGGTGAAGCAAGTCTGAAATTCTCTTCACTGACACACTGATGCTACTCCTCCTTGGCTATTAGCAAATCACTCTGAAGTCTGAACTTTCTGCCTCCCATCAAATAGTGATCCACCGTTTCTGGGCTTCCGCACACCTCACAATTCGTAGAAGTGACTCTATATATCTGAAACTCCCTTCGTTTCAAACCTGCATGGCCCAGCTTAGCCGATTGAAGATAGTGTCCTCTCTGTGTGCCAACTCTGCATCCCCCCACATCTCATACACTGGACCTTCCTTTGTACCGCATACAAGTGCCTCCCCTTACTGCTCGTATCCATCTGCTTTGCCATCCTCCCTTAACTCTGCCTTTCACAGTCACATGAACCTTAGACACACTTAAGGGGATCTCTATATACACTACCTCCCTGGCCGTGTGCTCATTTGCAGCACTGTCCACCAACTCTTTTCCCAATATCCCACAATGACTGGGGATCCGTGCCAACTCAATCCCCATACCTCGCGCTGTGCATTTCTCCAGCCGCTGTCTAATACGCAACACTATATCTTGTCTATCGCTGTTACATTTCTTTATAGTTTGTGACACACTCATTTGAGTCAACAAATATCATTATTTATTGTAACCATTTATCCATAGCTCTAACCACTGCCATATTCACTGCCATCAACTCTGCCGTAGATATGAACACATTATCTCATGGCCTCACTGTCTCAAAATCCTCGCCCCCCTTAAAATAGTAGACCATACCTACTTTGTGCCTGTTTGATTACCTGGATCCATCGGTATACATTTGTGCACTTACTTTACCAGCACCAATATTTTGATTTCCCCTCTATCACCCTTCTTTTTCACCACTACCTTCATCAATATTAAACAGATCTTCGGTTCGTGCAACATCCATATGGGAAACAACACTCTGTCGACATTCTCCATGATCTGTATCACCTCCACCCCGAGATGCTTCACTATTCGATCAGTATGAAACCCAAAGGTCCCCCTCTTCTCTCGCAGCTTTCACCTTTGTAGACATGCATCCAATGTACTTTTTTACTGGGTGCCACTCACTGAAGGAGTGGAATTTCTACCAATATTTAACACACAATTCATCCCTCCTGAGGTCAAGGGGCAACACCACTGCCAATACCAGCATGGCTCACATTAGGTGAAAACCTTACTGTGCCTGACACAATTCTCATTGCTCTTCCCTGGACTCTATCCAGTGAACCAAGCTGAGTCTTGCTGTAACTAGGCATCAGTTGAAAATCATACTCCAACACATTCCGAACCATTCCAATATACAGCAGTTTAATGCTGTTTGTACATTCTCCCCACTCCTGCCCCGACACACACCCTTAGCAGATTTAGGCACCCTTTACATTTCACTACCATCTTGTTCACCTGTTTATTCCAATGCAAACGCTCATCCAGAGACACTCCCAGTTACCTTAATTCCATCACTTGTTCCAACACAATCCCACTCTGTCTAAGTTCCAGGCTTACTCCTGTTCTACGTCTAGGAAACAGCATACAAACTGATTTGGAGCTAGACATCGTAACACCCCATTTTGTGCACCATTGTTCCATGAAATCCAATGTAATTTCTCCTGAATACTACTACCTCGCTTGTTACTCACCCATAGCACCCCATCATCTGCATAGAACCTGACTTTACATCCACACTCCTAGACCTTTCCGATGACACCATCTGCCGCTATATTACAAAGGACATGACTAATAACACTGCCTTGAGAAGTCTCATTCTTCATCAGATATTCCTGGGATAATGTATCACTCACTTTGTTCAAATGGATTTCTGAACTCTGACCTGGTAGGCAGAAGTTCAGAAGTCCTGCCTAGTTTCTTAGAACAGGGTAACCTCTGGACAGGCCAGACCAATTAAGGTAGCTATGGCAGTCGGTCAAGACTAAGTCTCAGGAGGGATGAGGGTGACTGAAAGACCTCAATGAGCACACAAAGCACACAAAGCAAGGACACTTACAAATTACTCCAGACAGCTGGTATATCAAAAATATAGACACATTATTGTAAACCAACACATCAAAATCAATACCATATATATAGAAGACCATTAGGGTCTAAAGGATTAAATGCACAAAATATATCGACAGCCTAGAAGGGAAGAAAACAGGCAGTGCAGATAGACTTTAGGCCCAGTTCAACATCGAGAATACATCTAACAAAGAGGCAGTCCAAGCCCTAAGAAGAGAGGAGCCTTGTGCTCAATAGTACATGCAATGCAAGTGCACACAGTGGTGCCAATGGGCAGAATAGGGTCTCTTCAGGAGTCTCTAGCAGCTCGGGAAGGTGGATGAGGCGATGCGGAACAAGTTCCCACTATTCAAGAAGGACCTCCACTTGAAGGCAGAGGCAGTTTAAGAGTTTGGGATGGTGTCGCTATTTCGCAATAGCAGTGGAAAGGAGAGGGACCCCCAAGGGCCACTCATGCGTAAAAATGGGCCCTTGCGCTGGTGGCCACCGGTTGGGCTATGGAGTACTCACCGGTCCCTGACACAAACGAACCCGAACTTCGCCAGTTCGAATGCGGCAAAAAGGACATCTCGACACCTTTCAGTTTCTGAGATACAGCGATGATTCCCAAATGGGACAGTGGCAATTTCTCCACTCCGGGTGGATGAATCAACCTAGTTTCACTGCAGCAGGCTTCAGGGGCAAAGGGGACACAAAAGCAGCAGACTTGCAAAGAACGTTTCTGCGGCAGGGCAACAGGGTAACCGTCTTTACTCCAGTCCTGGCGCACTCGACTCACTTCAGACCTGGGAACGCCAATTGTATGGAATTCGGTTTGAGGGTGCGGGGACACAGAGCTAGCAGTATACCAAGTTTCGAGGGCCTCCTCGAAAGGGCAGTGGTGAGAGAGTAAAGCAACTGGGTAAGCTGGTCAGTCCACTGGTTGGCCCAGAGACACTTCCGAGAAAGCTTACTTGCAGGGTTTGATGAAAGTGCCGAGAATAGTTGGTCCCACTATTCCAATGAGTCGAAGCGTCTTCTCAGACCTTCCAGGACGATCAGATGCAGACAGTGGGATCAGGGTGCCAAACCTTCCAGCAGGTCACCAGTGTTTCCTCGACTCAGCGTTGTGTTGCAGGATACTTGGATCCTATCCTTTGTTCAGTGAGAACTCAGGAGATCAACATAATAGTGATGTTTTCAGCCTCCTCTTATCCAAAGTTCCCTTCACGCCAAAATGGAGAGGACCCAGTGGGAGATCTGATCACAAATACACACTCCATACCTGGACCAATCACGGACCACGGTGGTCCCAGGCATTCATGGTATTCCAGACACTCTGGCACCCAGGATGGGTATTGGAACCATACGTTCCAGCCCACATCCTGGAGGCACACACACAAGGCATGCAGAAGCCTGCGAAAGCATTGGGATTCGCGGGAAAGGGCATGACCAAATAAGGACTGACCCAGGTCGACTCAACCTGGGGAAGGTGAATGAGGCAAGATGGCCAAAGGATAGGACAAAGAACCTTGTGGCATGGCCATTTTCGAGCCAGGCCACCTATTCGTGCCAAACGCGGTTAACACGGTTAACATGGCAGAAAAGGGTTAAAAATAATGCGAAAAGATAACTGCCACCAGTCCTGTCCATGACACATCTGCACATTTCATAAACAGTCCAGCGAGAGTATATAGGGCCTTTGGAAATGACTATAGACCCAAGTGTGCTGTATGGTAAGATACATTGCACACTTGTTACATGTTGCACAAAAGTTGCGATATGAGAAACAGACTAAGGGAAACAAAGTCTCCCAGTACTGTCATTCTTAAGGGCATGTCAGTTTCCCCATAAAAAGTGAGCGAAAGCCCAGAGGAGTGCAGCTGAAAGCTGTGCTTCTCTGGCAAAGTCAGTCAATAGTGTCTAAACAGCAGCAAAATGTTTGGGGGCTAACACATGGAGGGAAAATTACATACAATTATGAAATCTTTCCTAACATACTTTTACCCAAAACACTCTATTTTCCAAAAGCATCTTCACCCAGGAAAATAATTTCCCCTTGATCACTTTTCTTCCGCAATGCGCAGAGGAGACCCCCTCTCCACTGCATACATAAGCCTTCTCCATGTCTTTGAAGATTGTGCCCACCATTTCTCTGCAGCTCAATGCCTCTTCAATATCCAACATCAGAGAAATCACGGCATCCTTAACTGACCAATAGTTCCGAATTCCATGCTGGAACACACTCAGTTTACTTCTGACTTCAGAAAGTATACCAGTCTTTCACATACCATTTTCTCCATTACTTTACATAGGATAGACATCAGAGCTATGGGTTGATAAGACTCAGAGGATTCAGCTGGTTTCTCTGGTTTCAGAATTGGGCGGATGAGAGCCCTCTTCCACCTAAATGACATCACCCCATTGGCCCACACTATATTATGCAGTCTCAACACTAGCTCCAAGCAGTTATTTGTTAACATCTGCAGGTAGACATATCGCACATCATCCTTTCCTGGGCTAGAGTCCTTATGCCCCTTCAAGGCTTCCTGTAACTCCATTTAAAGAAAGGCACATCCATACAGGGCATCCACACCTCCACATTCTCCAACACACTCACATTTGCATCAGGAAAGTTGTCATCTCGTGTCTAGCTGCCGTAATTACACATACTGTTCCTGCAAAATGTGCCCCTAAAACATTGGATTTACTACAATCATCAACCAATTCAGGGCCATTGACAGTGATGAGTGGTATCTGATAGCTTCACCTCACCTGACCCCACATACATTTAAATCTCGCCCATGCATGCGTGATAGTCTTATCCTCAGAAATGGTATTACAGTATTCCCACCAATAATCTCTTTTATGTGACCTGATACATGTTGGGCAAAAGCCTAGGCCTTTGTATACGCCACCACATCCTCCAAACTCTTGGAGCGCAAGGCCTTCCACCATTTCCTCTTACTATCCCTTACAGTCGCCGAACATTCTGACAACCACCACAGGATCTCTGGTTTCCTAAACTGCTTTCTCTGAGCTGGAGCCAGTTCCTCCACTACACTCTGAAGCACATGCACTATCGCTTGATCCAACTCTTCTACTGTGGAGGGCAAGTGTGAACTCTGCCCTCTACCTTCTCCACTGTCAACCATCAATCCAGAGCACCTCGCACCAAACTTCACACAGTACATTTTTTAATGTTACAACCCTGGGGGGAAAAGGTGGTCGCTATAACCATCCTGATGCTTACCTCCAGCGCAATAGATCCATGATCACTCCCCATCTGTCCTCACCTTCCACACACACTTAGGCACCAAACTCACTGATACCCATGTCAAATCATGGCAGGACCCCTTGCCTGTGGTCACATCCATCCGTGTGTATTCTTTAGAGTTCAACAATGTAAGCTCACCCTCTTCTGCCATCGCCTCAAGTCTATCCCAATTTATGTCTGTCACCGGACTATTCCATAAGGCATTATGACTATTGAAATCACCACAGAATATAAACTTGCCGTCTTGACCTAGGGTGTGCTATAATGCCCCTATATCAAAGGATTTGCAGGGGTTATAGAAGTTGAGCACAACTATCGTTCCATTAACCACTGGTATTTCATAAATATAAGTTCAATGGCTCCATCAAACTCAACTACTGAGCATTGAATAACACTCTTAACCAAAATACCAACAACACCCCCTCTACCTATTGCTCTAGCCTACCGATACAACGCATATGCTGAAAAGTGAAAGTTGAGACCGTCTCTCAACCAAGTCTCCTGTATGCACACAATATCCACGTCACCCTCTTTCAGTAGCTCTCTATTCAGTTACTGTCCATATGCCAATAAACTCCTAGCGTTCCACTGCCATAACTTCATACCCCTGAACTATCACGGATAGCATCACCTCCACTCAGAGGTGTTGCTAGAGGGGGCTGGGGGGGCTATATCCCCGGGTCTTTTGGTTGTAGCCCCAGATAGAAGTTCAGGGACTATAACCAAAAGGCTATAGCTAGCCCCGAATCCCACCAGATCCGACATTAGGTTAGCCCCTGATATTTTCCAGACCTAGCAACACCCCTGCTTCCACTCATCATTTTATAAACATCACTGTCGGACAAACAACTCTGAGGCAACTCCCACCTCCCTGCGTTTGACCACTCCCTCTCTCTCTCTCTCCACCAACACAGACTGGGGTGGAGCCATTGAGCCACTAACCCCGCAAGAGCCTGTGAGAGACATCTAGAAAGGGCAGCATCAATGTCTCACTGTGCTCTGGGGCGCAGCTTGCTTAACAATCCAGACAGACATCCAAGCCAGGTTTGGAGCTTTTGCATTCCAACCCAGCCACACATATGAACTGCGCAGGTGTGGAGGGGATGGTTAGCGTCCCACCCAAATGTGTATTTCCCCATAGTGTCCAGCAGTGAGGGGTGAAGAAGGCTGAATTAGCCCATCTCACTAAAGGACATGGTGGGCATGGTTACTGCTGCTCCGTTGGAGTTAGAAGAGCAGTGCCCTATTTGCCCCAATGGACCAGCCGTCCCTGGATGTTATGAGTCCTGAAATAGCTACATCAGTAGGTACGAAACTGTGTTAAATAGTTCTGCAATATTTGTTTCGCAATGTCATAGTTTACACAGAAGAGCTGAAAATGAAAGCATATAGCCAGTGGATATCTGACAGAAGGTGTCACTTTGCTAAAATGGACGCAGACAGAAGAATTGACATGCCCTATTGTTTACAGTGACCACATTTACATTCAATTGGTAAACATGGATGAAGTGTGTTTTTAGACTGTGATTGGAATAACACCTTTTACTATCCCATTTTCATACACAAAAATGCACATGTTCTGTAGCATGAGCTACAATGAAGGACATTGTCTGGGTTGTGTTTTGCTTTGTGTGCGAATCATCAAGCTACAGAAATCATCAAGCTACATAAATGTTTTAGAAATGGTAATGAAGAAAACCCCACATATTTCATGTAATATTTAGACTCTGCCCGAATTGCTATTTTCCCTTAACGCATTATGTGTATATTCCAGACCATGAAATTGCAGTACATTTAATGTATCACTATCCTGTGTCTATACCATGTTTTCTTTTTTGTTATGGTCATTTTTGAAACACAGAGGTTCACATCAAACTTAAAAGTAGGATGTTGTTTTAAAAGGTTTTTCTTAAGGTGTGGAAGTGGCCTTTCTGCATGTTGCAGTAACCTATTCTCTTTAATGTATATCTATGAACTGGCTAGCAATAACATATAGAAACAAATAAGTGACCCCACAAATTATTGTATTTTATCTACAAATAAAACCGTCTTTGTCAACTCTTCGTGCTAAAAACAATTGCACCACGACCGTTGCGAGAAAAAGCAAGGTAACATTTTTACAATTTAGAAAATATCACAGTGAAGCAAGGACATTTTGGCCTGAGAAAATAAAACTCCCATATCATAAGAAAAATACTAATTGCAATAATCTAACGCAGTTACCATTTGTTGCATTACAGTGCATCCCGGTGTCTTTCTTCCCTAATCTGTGTCTTTTCTTTGCAGATTACTACAGGAACAATACCAGTGAAAATGGCATTTGTGAATATACATCTCCCACAGGTCACAAAAGGAAACAAGCTAGTGATGTACCTGACAGCAGTGGACACAGACAAGGTGACTGCAGTTGAAGGATATGTGGCCCAATGAAATTCATTTATCACAAATCAATTTTTAGAACATTGTACTTTGTTGGATGCAGGTATGGGAGAATGTACTCTTCCTCAAAAGCATTTAACAATACTTAACTCAAACATTTAAAAAATATAAAAAGGAGGAGTACCACTTACAGAAGACGATCATGTATTTTATTTGGAGTGCAGTGCCAACTATCAGCCACCTCAGGGGAGAGTAGGATGGTCCAGAAGCATTTAATGGATCCAAAGCTAATGAGGCGGCGGCTAGAAAGTGAATTCTGTAACTTTGGTTAATCATCCTAGTTGTGTGTCTGACAGATGTAGAAGCAAAGGATAGAGAGCCACACATGAGTAAAAACCTAGCCTTGTATGAAGGTGATGGGTTAGCCTAAGGCATTTGAGTAGCAGAAAGCAGTAATGTGAAGTAAGCCTAAGCAGTACAATATCTAAGCAACTAGACGTGGGCTGGGTCTACTCAGTTGCTTTAGACAACATAGAGCAAAGGAGGATCAAGTGTGTAGTAAGAGGATATTAAAGAGGGTAGAACTATGACTTTGGCAAGTGCCGTCCCTAAATATCTTTTATATATCTGGTTGCATTTCTAGTTTGTCAATGTCCAGTTGGTTTGTATGGTTGAAAGATCCAGGAAAGATATCCCAGGGAGTAGGCGTGGAGGGCTTCTTGAACATGCACATGTTCTTGATATGAGCTCTCTTCTGCTACAAAAGCCAATGCAGCAACCTCACTGCTACCCTGATGTTTTCATGATGATTAATACAGTAAATGGTGGCGTTTTAGACTCTTTCCCATATTTCGTTGGACATGTCTTTTTGGGAGTCATGTGAAATCCACTTTGTAGTAGTTCAGACATGATGTTCCCACTTAGAAGACCAATACAAGTGTGATGAGTGTTTTGGAAAATCTTCATAAACATTGATCCTAAAAAACAGAGAACTAAGGTTGTATGTTTTATGTATGGAAGTTAGAAAGTTCAAACCTAGCTTGAAAACAACAGAGTTGTGTAGCTAGGTTTCCAAGCTACGCCGAGCAGGTCACACAGAAAGAAACCATAGAAGAAAATCTAATGTATTCTTAAAAGCATTTCAAAAAAGGTAGCAGGTCTACAGAAAGAACATGGCATGATAACCTGTTCTAAGATGAGAGTTTGCAGCACACACTTTTTGCTCACTGTACCTTTCACAGATGAGAAATATCCCACATGGGCAGTCCAGCACCGAAATGCTATGGCAATTCCTCTCTGAGCAAGAGTACCAACAGCAACCCCATACACGTGTTTCAGCCTTATTGGGCCTCATCAGCAAAGTGAAGCTGTGCCTCTCTGAGCACAGTGAGCAGGGAGTCCACGTCTGGTTGCCCCCAGGTAACTTAGGGTGACCAACCCCAAGTTCCTTGCAAATATTTCAAAAAAGGTAGCAGGCGCTCCTCTCCAGAAAGAACATGGCATGATAACCTGTTCTGAGATGAGAGTTTGCAGCACACACATTTTGCTCACTGTACCTTTCACAGATGGGAAATATCCATTTGCATAGCAGTCTTTGTCCCGCCCACATGGGCAGTCCAGCACCGAAATGCTATGGCAATTCCTCTCTGAACAAGAGTACCAACTGCAACCCCATACACGTGTTTCAGCCTTATTGGGCCTCATCAGTGAGGTGAAGCTGTGCCTCTCTGAGCAAAGTGAGCAGGGAGTCCATGTCTGTTTGCCCCCAGGTAACTTAGGGTGACCAACCCCAAGTTCCTTGCAAATATTTCAAAAAAGGTAGCAGGCGCTCCTCTCCAGGAAGAACATGGCATGATAACCTGTTCTGAGATGAGATTTTGCAGCACAGGGTTTTTGCTCACTGTACCTTTCACAGATGGGAAATATCCATTTGCATATCAGTCTTTGTCCCGCCCACATGGGCAGTCCAGCGCCGAAATGCTATGGCAATTCCTGTCTGAACAAGAGTACCAACAGCAACAGTATTTCTAAAAGCATCCTCATCCTCGTTGATCTTTCCTCTGCTTTCGAAATGGCCAACCACGCCACCCTGATGAATTGAGTCTGTGATAACCTAGGCATCATGGCTCAGGACCTGGAGTGGCTGGCCTCCTTCCTTTCCTCTTTGACCGCCCCTCGCAGGTCCAACTTGGTACCTTTCTCTCTGCTACCTCTCTCTCTACCTGTGGCGTTCCCCAGGGCTCTATCCTCTCAACCTGGTTTTTCAACCTCTATTTGGCCCCTTTGGCTGACCTGATCTCTACCGTTTCCTCTAACTTTCAGTGTTATGCAGATGACACTCAGCTTTTCTTCAGGCTCCCCCGAGCCTACTCTCCTCTCGCTCATTCCTGAGAGTATATCTACAATTCAGGTTGGTGTGCCTCCAACGATGTCTGCATTAATGCCAATAAGACAGTGATCCTTCTCAATGGGACCCCTGCCCCTGCTTTCCCTCTCGCATTCTGGCCACCTGCCTTAGGCCCTCTTCCTTTGCCTTCCTGCGAGGAAAAAACCTTGGGGTCATCTTCGACTCTACTCTCTCTTTCACTCCTTACATCTCAGACATCGCCAAGAAGTCCCACTACCAACTGCACCTCACTTTACCCCAGAAACCCGCTGTCTCCAGAGCCCTGGTTCTCTCTAGGCTGGACTACTGCAACAGTCTCTACTCTCCGCCCTCTGCAACTAATCCAGAACAGGACTGCAAGACGTATCCTTGGCCTCAAGCCCAAGGCATGTATCTGCCCAGCCTTACAACCTCTTCACTGACTTCTGGTGGCTGCAAGGATCAAGTTCAACAACCCTTGCATTATCCACAAGGCTCTGTGGGGCCGGGGCCTACACTACATCCAATGCTGTCTTCCAAAATACCTTCTCATCAAGCCCTTCGCTCAGCTACCTCCAACTCTCTATTGATTTGACGCTTCTCCAGGCATAAAGTGGTGGGTAGATCTCTCTCCTCTGCAGGTGCCTCTCTCTGGAATGGCCTCCCAGCCCCTCTTAAACCTGAGCCATACCACCCGAAGTTCCAGAAGCAGCTCAAAACTGTGCCCTTCTCCTCAACTTTCTCTCTCTCCCTCCCCTGCTGACCTACCTGTCTGCTGTACCGACTGGTTGCTTGGCTACCCTCACAGGGTACCAGGCTCTTTCTTGATCAGTCACTCTTGCACTGTCTCCGGGCCTACCACACTCTTAGGGGCTGTAACTGAAACCCTACAGTCCTTTGTTCTCCTTGCACTACCCACAGCTGTGCTACCCTGGCTGCACTTCCTCAGAGCATTGCTGCCCTATTTTCCCCCTCCCCTCTCTCTTGTACTTTCCCCCTCCCTTTCCCCTTACACTTCTCGTTCTCAGACTAGCACGATCTGAATGAAGCACGGCCTAGTAAGATTGTTTGTCTTATCCTCCATCTGCCTTCCCTCCCTTGTCTTGTCACGCCTTGAAACACTTGTGTACAGGCGTGTTATAAATTACTTATCAAATTATATCATATTGTTTATCCATGGAAGAGCACTATATTCCTGAAAGGGAGCAGAGGGGAAAATCACTGAAGAGCTTAGATATCAAAATGAATCATTGTGAACAAAAGGCCGCAGATAACAAGTGCAGCATGAACTCAAGCAATGCACATTCTAGCCAAGCAATACCTTTGAACACCCTTTTTTACTTATGTATACTGAGTGATGAAAGTCTGTAGTTTATTTTTATTTTATTTTAGTGCAGACCTAGTCCGAGAGCAGCGGAGCACTGTACATGCTGTGGAAAGCCAGCGTATGGGCTGGCCTCTTTTAACAGTAGCGCAGTACTGTGAGTTATGGTCTTTCGATCTGTGCATCCAGCGGGATTATTCCTCAGTCAGGTGTTGAAAAATTCACATTTTGAGAGATTTACTAAATTGGAGAATTGCAGGGGTATTCCGAGCCGGCACCAGAATCAAGTTCCAAATTGTAGTTGTGTGGCAAGCAAAGGATTGTTTGTGGGTCTTCTCTTTGCAGGTGAGTTTTGATTTGAGGTGATTGATCGGTTTTCTGTGTGAGGAGTGTGTGCCACCAGATATGTGGTGATTAGCCACCAGGTACAGCAGTGTGCTTCTCCTGACTGCTATGTAGATGATACATGCAATCATGAACAATACCCTGACCAAAAGAGGAAGTCAATGTAGTTCTCGCAATACAACATGGTGGACTGCTTTTAGGGGAGCCAATTGAGTGGCTGGGAGCCCCATCACAGGGGCATTTGCCCGATTGATGTGGGACACCACAAGGGCCTGCACTACGGTCTGGACAACCTGCAGTGGGATGAATGGTTTGATTTAACAAAGGGTTGGAGATTTGGTACCAGGCCATTTGGACCTTCTTGGCTGTGTTTCTGAAAAGACAGGCTGCTGTCAATGGTGAAGCCTAAAGATTATGCTGAATCGGAGAGTGGCAGATCAAATCCTTCTAAGCGCATATCATTGAACCACTGTTGGACAATTTGTTGTTTAGTGTTTTCGATTCGGTATTGGATGGGTTAAGCTTGAATTAGCCAGTCGACATCCAAGACAGATTGATGGCTAGGTAATTGTGGCGATGAATGATGTATCGTCCACGTACTGATGGATGGGTATATTGGGAACTTTGAGGAGTGCCCCCAGAAATTCCATGTAAATTTAAAGGATTTGTGAGAGGATTGAGTGTTGTGGGACTCTGCAGGAGAATGGGAGTCTGTTAGAAAGCAACATGTTTATCTGGACAGCATGTTAACTGCCACAAAAGTAGGTGGAAAACCAAACCAGGACAGTGCCAGAGAATCCTATCCTGTCGGCGAGGATGGAGAGGAGGATGCAGTGGTTAAAGGAGTTGAATGCAGCCGAGTGGTAAAGGAGGACGAGGGGTCATTAGTCGCCCTTATCCATGATTTGGCAGGCTTCATCTACCACCTGGATGATGGATGTCTCCATGCAACATTTGGGCCAGAACCCTGACTGACAGACTTGGAGGAGTTGTAGCTTTTGAATTCTTGTGAGTAGTTGTCTAGCAACTACTTTTTCCAAGATTTTGACAATAAACAGGAGGTTCATAATGGACCAGTAGTTGGCCAAATCATCTCGGCCATATGAGAACAGTCTTGAGGGTGTCCGGAAATGACCCTTCGAGTTTTGCTGGAATCTCAATTCTTAGATTATTCTTGGAATGCAAAAATGGCAAATGCCAACCATTGCACTGAATGGAGCCTGAATTTGAACACAAGCTTAAAAGTCACAGGGAGAGGAAGGAGCTTAAATCTACTATCTTTACTGTGCTCTCTCAATTTTCATAGGGAGCTGGTCAAAGCTATACTGCCACCTTCAACGTGGGAGGTGGATCTCTCTCCCTGATATAAAGTTTTGCAGAGTAACCTGGTGAGTGGGTGAAAATATATCTCCTACCTCACTGTGGTTGCTTCCTCTGCTTTATAAAGAACAACCACATTGAGTTGAACATCTGTTTGCAAAAATGAACCTCTTCCAGGCAGATCAAGGCCTGTGGGCCCCATCGGACAGAGTGCCCTTTAACTGTTTGTTGAGTACATGTGCAGCAACAGTGTGGTACTCACCTGTTTGTAAAAGTATCCATTTGTAGCAACAATGCACGCTGGCGAAATCGATACTTCTATGTGAAGGGAAGTGAACTGGTTTGGGGAATGACGTTTTTGTACTATACCGTGGATTGCGTTTTTGACTGCATAAAAACATTGTCTGTATCTAAGGTTTGTGTTCGTTTCCTTTTTGTAGGTCAGCAGTGTCACCTGTGAAGCTAACATAAACCCACTGAGAATAGGAGAAACGCCATATTCTGCATCTTTTAAAGAGGAGAACTTCAGAGCTGTAAAGGAGCTGGTACGGACTGATGTTATGTAATTGTGTAACCTCTTTTTTCAGATATAAAGTATACTGTCTTTGCAAGCATGCAGTAGTGTCAGTAAACATTTAGCAGCTCTTCCAAAACACGTGCAATCTTATTGTTCAGCAAATTCTGTGAAGTGATCAATGTGTTGTGGATTTAGGGAAGGTTACCTGCATGTGAAATTAAACTAAATCAACTTTCAGATATGTATATAATAGATTATCATTTTGAATCATTCTAAAATATTTTTAAAAAAATAATGCTGTTCATCCCGAAAACAATAGGGTAGTTCACATTTTTTGGTCCATGTTGGGAAAAGTCACTTATTAAGTCAGATGACATTGGATAAAATGTCATGGTATGTCTCGATATCCAGCATCATCTAACCTTCCTCACTGATGGTGAGTGTTCTGCATGCATATAGACAAAGAGAAAAATGGGTCCAGAGGGGGCCGGAAGGAAAGGAGTATCTCATTTCACTGGCCCATCGGCCGGGCTTGGTCTCTCTTGTACTACTTGGAAGGCTAATTTGAGAGCTCCCTCGTCCTGTTTCAGAAAACCTAACGATAGCCCAGCCAGATCTCCAGTAATGAACTCCAGTTTGGTATATTGCACACCTGAATGTGGAGTGACATATGGAGGAGGAATGAGTTTAGGTAGAGTGTACATTTTGTTGTTATGTTTGTGTCTTTTCTGTTATCGTATTATTTGCTTGGGCTAATTGTGAGTGTTGGTGGAGGTGTTGGAATGGGTGTTGTTCTAATTAGTGAGTGTGGTTTTGGGTAGATTGTGATAAGATCCTGGTATAGTTGGAATTTTGATGGCAAACCTTCTTAGCATGGGTTGGTTATGGTACAATATGATTTGGTATTTGTAACATGCCAATACACAAGTGTTTCTAGGTGCCAGAAGACAAGGGAAGGGAGACAGGGGAATGACAAGACAAACAATCTTACTAGGCCTTGTGGCATTCGCATCCTGCAAGTGCAACAAGAAGTGCAGGGGAGAGGTTGAGTGGAGAAGTGCAAGGAGGTATAAGTGGGGAAGTGCAGTCAAGGCAGCATGGCTCTGAGTAAGTGCGAGGACAGGAGAGGACCACATGGGTGCAGCCCCAGAACAAAAATTATGGGTAGGCCAGAAGGCAGTGCAGGGCCACTGGTCACAGGGAGAGGCATTGTACCTATTTGATTCTGAGGGCAGCCACACCACCAGTCAGGGCTAGCAGACAGGTAGATTAGCAGGGGAGTGGAAGAGAGAAGGAAGAAGAGAAGAGGAAGGTCTTGAGCAGCTTCCAGAGCTCCCGTGATCTGGTTCAAGTCTAAGAGGGGCAGGGTGGCCATTCCAGTGTGAGGCCCCTGCAGAGGAGAAAGCTCTACCCTCAACTGTCTATTTGAAGAACCGTCTGACTCGCAGAAAGTATGAGGTAGCTGAGCGGAGGGCTCTAGGAGAATATTTAGGCAGAGTGTTGGATATAGAGAGGACCACAACCGCAGAAAGCCTGGTGGATAATGCATTGGGTCTTGGACTTGATCCTCACAGCCACCAGGAGCCGCCAGTGAAGAGATTTCATAGCTGGAGAGATGCAGTCCCTGGGCTTGAGGCTAAGGATAGTTCTCGCAGTTCTGATCTGTATTAGATGAAGAGGTCGAAGAGTAGAGTTAGGAAGGTTGAGAAAGCGGCTGTTGCTGTAATCCAGTCTGGAAAGAATACCAGAACTCTGGAGACAGTGAGCGTCTGAGGGAAGGTGAAAAAAGGAAGGATACCTGTGAGTAGGTGCAGCTGGAAGTGAGCTTTCTTGGAAAGGTTTGTGATGTGTGGAGAGAAGGAGGGAGTGGAGTGGAAGATGACACCAAGGGTTTTTACCTCACAGGAGTGGGACCAAAGAGGGTGGCCAGAGGGAGATAGAAAAAGCAGGAACATGGGACCCAATTAGAAGTATGTCTTACTGGCATCAAGTCAGAGGTTGTTAGACACACACCATCCCGGAATAGCCGATAGACAGTCAGGAATGAGCGAGGAGGGAGTGGAGGCTGAGAGTAGCCTGAAAGAGAGCTCTGTGTCATCCGCATAACGCTAAAAGTTAGAGGAGAAAGTAGAGATCAGGTGGGCCAAAGGGGCAAGATAGACATTGAAGAGCCAAGGTGAGATGATAGAGCCGTGGGGAACACCACTTGTGGAGAGAGAGGTGGTGCATTGAAAAGATCCTAGTTGGACCTGAGAGGGTCGGTCCATAAGGAAGGAAGTCAGCCATGCCAGAGCCTGACCAGTGATTACGGTGGCGTGATTGACTGTGTCAAAGGCAGAAGAGAGGTCAAGGAGGATAAGGACTGAGTGAGAGCTGGAGTCAAGGTTGGAGAGCAGATTTTCACAGGAGAGCAATTTCTGTGCCTCTGGCCAATCTGAAGCCAGACTGGTGTTCGTGGCCATAACCAAAAGATTCAGTGTGAACGTTTAGCTGAGAGATGGCCAGTTTCTCTAGGAGATTGTCCAGGAAAGGAGTAAAACCTGTGCAGAATCAAGGGTGCAGAATGTTGGCGTCCCACGGGGGTGCCTAACAGGAGCCTTCTTTCCTTTTAATGCCATTGTTCCTGCTGGTCCTTCCCACCTGCTGAACTCTTCAAAAACTCCCCGGCCTCCCCACAAGGGTGAAGCCCATGGGTAGTCAAGTATGCAGGGTATTTGCATCCTGCTGGGGGGCCTCACTGGGGCCTTCTTTCCTGTTGCTGCCGTTGGTCCTTCTCACCGCTCCCATAACTGTTCAAAAACTTACCAGCCTCCCTGCGAGGGTGAAGCCTGCGGGGAGTCAAGGACACAGGGTGTTGGCATCCTGCAGGGGTGGCTGATTGAAGGGTTTTTTCCTGTTGCTGCCGGTGCTCCTGCTCGCCCCTCCAACCCGCCCACTGTCCTCTTCAAAAACTCACCGGCCTCCCCATGAAGGGGAAGCCCAGGGGAGTCAAGGCGAGTAAACGTGCATTCAGCTTTTATTTTCAACCTTTTGGGGCAAACCCTTCTGCTTCTTGTCCTCCTCTACAACGTGGGATTTGCAAGGACCAGCAAGGCAGGTAACAAATTAGTGCTGGAAGCCCCATAATGCTGGAAAATCCTGGAGCCTTGTGGTCATATGTCATATGCCTTGCCCTAATTGCCCCAACTGTATTCTTAAGTGAAAGCTTGTTGTACATTTTAATTGCTGCACTGGGGCTGCACTCGGGCTGTTTCTGGAATCCCCTTAACCAGTTGTGAGTGTCACAGCCGGAACTAATTTTTATCCTGGAGTGAGTGAATCCTTTTTCTCACTCTCTCGTGTACATTGATCTGATTTGGATTCTGTGTTTCTTTGTTTTTGGAGTCTGACAAACTCCATAGGCATCTGCTTGTTGTATTGTGACACACAGCAGCCTCAGTGCAGTGTCACAGAGTAGTCCTTTGGATTTCTCATAAAGGTTTAAATACCTTCTTGTGGGCGAACTAATAGTAGTAAAGTAAAGTAAAGTGAAATTGACATTACTTACCTTTTTCCTATGTAGTCCCTTTTCCTACGTACTCATGGACAAAAATGTATGTTATGTGTGTTTTTCCAGCAGGCTGAACCCTCTACTGCAGTATACTCATGGGTGACCATTGTGTGAAAATGGCGCCGGTCTTCCGTTTTTCACCATTTCTTGCTTATGAGGTCTTTCTTGGGTTTTACTCTGTGCAGCAAATCAGGTTTAACACTTTTGTTCATTTTGTCTTCGGCAGGCTTCAGTACTGAAACCCGCCTCTGGCTCCAGTGTGTCTGGCAGAGCAGGAAGCGAGGGAGTTGCCCGAAACTCACTGTCCTTAGTCCCCATGGTTACCTGAATGCACCCAGTGCTGATTGGCTGGCTGCTGTCCTTGCAGAACAGCCAGCCAGCCAGTGATAGAGATTGGCCGGTAGTTGGCCAGGCAGGAAGGATCAGCAGAAGGCTTTTTCAGGAGGGGGTGTACAAGGGAGTACTTGAGTAGAAAGGGGAAAGATCCAGTGGCAAAGGAATAATTGCAGAAATCGGCCAACCCTGGAGCAAGGGAAACAACGTTGTCCTTAATGGTTCTGGAATAGTACCAGTTTGGATGATACTTTCACAGACAAGACTTGTCTAGCAACACCATCAGGTGTCATAGGAGAGAAAGAGGAGAGGAGGAGAGCAGAGGAAAGGGTGGCCAGAGGGAGTCTGAGAGAGTTCGAAGGAGAGAGATGAGAAGAGGAGGATATTGTGGACAGGATGTCCTGAGTTTTAATAGTGAACTGAGAGGCCAGAGCCGTACAGAGGGTTTGGCAAGGAACAAGAGAGGTAGAGACTGCAGTAGGATTGGCCAGCTTCTTGCAGATTTTTAAAAGTTCAGCCGTGCTGCTAGAGACCGCGGAGACAAGGGCTTAAATGTGGACCCTCTTCTGACAAAGACAGAGAGTCTGTATTGCCTTTGGAGCAGACGGCAGGCCAGTTTGTCCAAGGATGAGCCTGAAGTCCTCCACTTCCGCTTTGCCACTCTGCACTTGCATTTCAGAGTGGCCAGGACGGAGGCATACCAAGAATTGCACTTGGAGGCAGGCCTCAGACAGATCCTCATGACAAGGGCAAGGATATCAAGAGCATTGTAGATGGTTTGCAGCAAACTAATTGAAAAGAAAGTGCCCGCATTGTAGAATAGAACATAGTTTAGCTTTTAAAAGACATGATACCCCATTGCACATTTGGTTTTTGGTGAGTGGCAAACAAGGCCACAACAAAGACAATGAGAGCCTTACCTTGCCCCTTCCAGTCCGACAATCGGGCTGACTTAAGAATATTTGCGTTAAAATACATTAAAGGATTTCTCTGTGTAACGGCTCTTCACCAGCTCATCGACGGGAATGATCGTGCTCTCGGTGACTGATTCCCTAGTAAAAGCAGTGAAACATAAAGTAATTGCGAGCCACGGTGGTGAAAGTACAAGTCTGAGCAAAGTGTTTGTGTTACAGGAAGAAACAGAAGATTAGAGGAATTAATTCAGAAGTGCAATTTAATCTCGCGAAAATTACATAAAATGCACAGCGGAGAGTATTAGGACTTAAAAGCAAATAAGTACATTTAGGAAATAAATTGAAAGCAGGGAAGTGTGGCAAGACGAAATCAATGTTATTTATGAAATTGTTTGAGATTTAACTTAAAAATACATCTTACCTACCGCTAGCCCTAGCTTGAATGACAGAAACCTTAGACTCCGCTCCAGACTACCAACTCTCTACCAGCCTGTACTTAAAAACAACTATAACAAATGTAGTCTTAAAACCAAAAGAAACCTCCCTAAACCCTAAACCTCCCTAAACCTCCCTAAGGGGTTCCTAGCCACAAAAGTAAACCAGAATAACCAAAATGACATAGAAAATTTGGAAAATACTTGTTAAAACTGATCCTCATTTTCTATCGACAAAAAGTGACTGTGATCCTTAGCTACGGGAGCGAGTCCATGATAAATCTTGACCAATCAATTTGGGACCTCCTGGAAGACCTTTTTTGGTGGAAAATTCTTGGTTTACCGAACTCTTTCCGGATTAAAAGAATCAGACATGAGATCGCTACGCAATCTTTACGATCAATAGTCGAGTGGAAAAAAATTGATTTGTATAGAAAGATGATTAATGAGGACGATATCCCAGCATATAAATTATTTCAACAAAGGAACAACACAGTGGCTAATACGGCCTTAGCAGTATGGAAAAACACTATGAAAGGTGTCATGGCAGCAAATAGTATAACACTGGAGATGCTAGTGAAGCAACCTCAATGTGCAAAACAAAGAATACAGCGAAATGACTGGATACGCACCTTGGCAGAGAAATCACAACACCAGATTAATCTGAACTGTGAGCTGCCTTCATACCTGAAGCAATTTCCAGACAGGTTGATCAGGGAATGATGTATTAGACTACGACTGAACCAATTACCAACACAAGAACTCATGGCAAATAATAGGCAAATCCCTAAAGAGGAAGCCTTCTGGCGATTCTGTGAGGACAAACAGATGCTCGAGAATATTCATCACATCATTATGATTTGTCCTGCGTTAAGTGAAAAGAGAAATTGGTTTCGAGGAATGATATCAAACACTGGGGCAGAGCTTAATAGCTATGACAGATGGAACTTTATACTGTCAGGGAACAACAGGAGTCTTACTACTGTCATCATTCAATTCTGGAATCATATTATCTCCATGAAGAATATATGGGCAGCTGGCATGGTGGATCCAAAGTAGTAAAGAAAACGAAATAATGAACTATGGAGAGTAACAGACAATGAAAGAAAGCCTTTGAATGTAAATATGTATTGCAAATTTCGGAAACGTATGGTTTTATTTGGATAAATGAAAAGTTTTGTAAAACGAACTACAGCATTTCAAATAAAAAATAAAAATGGCAATCAGAAACAACTTAAACCTAGCAACATTTCAGCTAATGATCCTAAACATACTATTAAGGTATCCCTAATAAATGCTAGGTCTCTGGTAGCTCACGCTATTGACATAGCAGACATCATTCTATCAAAAAATCGGGAATTCCTAGTAGTAACAGAATCCTAGCTGCACGCTGCAATGGGCCTTTCACTTCTACTAGCAGTACCAGATAACTACTCTATCATTAGAGTGGACAGACCTGACTCCAGAGGAGGAGGTATTGCCATTATCTTTAGAAATACGTTAGACATGAGAATAGCTACCACACTACCATTTCTTCATGTGAACTCCTCTCAGCTAAACTTCAAACTTCGCATAAAAGCACCCCTACAATCCATCTAATCTACAGACCTCCTGGACCCATAGGCTCATTCGAGGAAGACATAATGACTTTACTCTCAGACAACATCAAAACTACCTTGCAAACCTTAATACTAGGGGATTTCAATCTAGGTTATAACGACCCTAATGACCTGCCAGCAATTTCTTTAGACAATGTCTTTGCTGAACATGGACTCCTACAAAAAATTACCCAGCCTACTCATAAGAAAAGGAGGACCCTTGACTTGGCAGCTGACCTAAACTGTAACGGTAGCTGGTCAATCCATTTAATGTTATTGCATCTAACACCATTCCATCGAATTATAAGAAATTAAATGCCATTCCATCGGTTGACTATTTCATTTTCTATAATTCGATGGATCCATCGAAATTAGTAATATAAAACTATGGGTTGGATTAGGGTTAGCGTTTGGGCTAGGGGTTAAGGGTTAGGGGTTAGGGTTAGATTAAGGGTTAGATTAGGGTTAGGGTTTGAGGTTAGGGTTGGGGCTAAGGTTAGATTAAGGCTAGGATTAGGGTTAGCATTAGGGTTAGGGGTTAGGGTTGGGGCTAGGGTTAGATTAATGTTTACATTAGGATTAGGGTTTGGGTTAGTGATAGGGTTAGGGATAGGGTTAGATTAGGGTTTGGGTTAGGGTTAGGGTAAGGGGGGTGGGTGTGGGGGTTAGGAGTCTGAGGGTGAACCCGCCGCAATATACATAAAAACTTAAAAACCTCACAAGGAGCTGGCCAGTGCCAAAATTCCAGCACTGGACAGCTCCATGTAACATTTTAGAGTTACAAAAAAAAGAATTGAAATGCTATTACATGTAAAAGTGCATTTCCATTGATACCAGTCCATTTATATTTTCGATGGACTGGTTTCGATGAAAATGCACTTTTCCA
This sequence comes from Ambystoma mexicanum, assembly GCF_040938575.1. Taxonomy (NCBI): domain Eukaryota; kingdom Metazoa; phylum Chordata; class Amphibia; order Caudata; family Ambystomatidae; genus Ambystoma; species Ambystoma mexicanum. Next base: position 459,528,800 of record NC_090935.1, read on the forward strand.
TGATAAAGATAGACTGTCGATGCAATGGCATTCGATGGTCTTTCCATCGATGGAAATGCATTTTGATGCATTTTTTCAATGGAAAGACCATAAATCAACTGTAGCATCATAGTAAATGAGATCCTACCACAATTGTGGACTGATCACTACCTTCTCTCCTTTCAGTTTACCACTAACAAACTACTAAACAAAACCTGCCCTATAGCACTGCCGTGCCCCACTAGAAATAAACGAAACATTACAGCCGATGCAATTATGCCTCTTGTAATCCCTACGTTAAATTCTCTACTAAACACCAATGACCCCAACTTACTAGTAGACACTTATAATTCACTATGTCTAAAGCCTTAAATTTAGTTGCACCTCTCAAAATGCGCAAAGGGAAACCAAGAGCCTAGTTAAAGACGCTTTGCTTGGAAAAAAGAAAACTTGAAACACTCTGGAAACACCCCATTACCAGAGAACAAAACTAACCTAGCCAACATCTCTACTAAATACAAAGAAGAGATCATCTGTACTAAACAGGATACCTTCAACAATAGAATAAACCAAGCTGGGTCTAGTACTAAAGAGCTATTCATCATCTTGAGAGAAATGGAGACACCTAAGCCACCTACTGACTCATGCCTTAAAGAGAAACTCTTTTGCACGAACATTCAGAATGCTTTCACTAACAAAATTGCCACCTTGTAGACAAAAATAGCAGACAAACGGCGCAACCTTACTAACTTGGCCTCAACCAAGCTGATTCAAGCACCGCTCACCCAACAACCCCAAAGCTTTAAATTCTCAAATGTATCGATACCAGAGGTACAAAAAATCATCGCCTCTCTGAAACCCTCAAGGTACAAGGGTGATAGCTGTCCAGCACAGATTATCAAAGATGTGGCCAGAGACCTGGCCCCATTCATTACCCAATTAATTCACACCTAATTTTCAAGTGGCATTGTACCCATTAACTTGAAGGAATCTTGGGTACTTCCACTACTCAAAAAACAATCGCTAGACCCTACTATCCCTGCGAATTACAGACCTATTACTTCGGTCCCATTCTTGTAAAACATTTTGTACAGGGTTGCATACTTGCAAATCCAAGACTATTCAGAAGCCAATAAACTCCTGTGGACTCAGCAATCTGACTTTAGACCGCAACATGGGACCGAAACGGCCCTCATTGACCTAATAAGCCAGATTGACGAACTCAAAGACAAAGGAAGACTTGCAATCCTGCTTCTCTTGGACCTGTCAGCAGCATTTGACTTAGTCGACCACAAGGTACTTTGTGGTCACCTCGCCTCAGCGGCCCACTTTTCCAATACAGCCACCAAGTGGATTAAATCCTTCTTAAACAATAGGACCATGCGAGTCTTCTCACTGTCTGCAGCTGCTGACCCTATACCGATAAGCTGTGGCGTGCCCCAAGGCTCATGTGTATCCCCTACTTCGTATAACATTTTTACAAAGCCTCAGTTTGATGAACTGGACCATCTGGGTGTCACCTACACGAATTACGCAGATGACACTCAGATTCTCCTACTTCTTAAAGGCATCTATGACACAGATGTACGACTGGTGAATGGAATCTACACAATCATTCAGGCATGGATGGCCTTACATGGCCTCTGTCTGAATGATGACAAAACAGAACTCTACCTTGTGGGTTCAACAGCCAACAAAAACAAAATGAGTCTGAACTATGCCACCGTCAATACAGATAGTAATAACATCCCAATTGCCAAAGAAGTAAAAACATTAGGTTTCTATCTTGACCCTACATCCAACTTAAACAAACAAGTGAACATGACTGCCTCAGCTACCGCCTATACGGATATAAATTGATAAGGGCCTGTAGACCATTGCTATCAACAGAAAGCTGCCTTATACTAGCAAGAGCACTCATATTGTTTAAATCGGACTATTGTAATGGTCTCTACTTAGGTGCCAATAAGTCTGTGCTTAACAAATTACAAATAATGCCGAACAATGCACTAAATATACCAAGAAGAGAGCACATTTCAGTAATAAGAAGACACTATAAATGGCTCTCTATAAAAGAAAAGATCGAACCTAAAACCTTGTGTCTCACCTTTAAAGCACTGACCCATACCGCCCTACCTTACCTCACTGAAAATTTCACTATGAGATCATCCACTCGGATTACTAGATCATTCAACACATCTTGCCTGGTGATCCCAAGATTCAACCTAAAAATATCTGGAGGATCTAGTTTCCAGGTCATGGCTGCCCAACTGTGGACCACCCTCCCACCTGCCATCAAATCAATTCAGGTATTCTCCAATTTCAGGAGAAATATAATTTCCTGGTTACTCAGCAAGAACTAGACAACAATAATTCAGAGCTTTAAAATTCAGTTCATTAACTAATGAACCATCTACCTTGACTACCCTATATCTGCCTCAATCATTTCTTCACATTTGCCTGTATACATTTACATCTGCCTGTATTCTAGCCACTTAGTAAAACAATTGTTTCTTTACACTCAGTATTCCTGTATTCTAGCCATTTAGTAACATACCTATGTAGCTTTAACCGCATAACATTGCCTATGCATGTAACCTTCACTTGTAACGTATTTGTATCTGACTATAATGTCCTGTATGGCCAAACTGTATTTAACTATAATGTCAGGTACGCTATATAAATATAATAAACAACAAACACACAAACACTTGAAACAGGAACAAGGAAGGTAAGTGTTATAATATAAATAACAAGAAATTGCAGAAGAAATAAAAGAATTTGAACAAGAATACCCGACTGTAAATATTCATATTTCGTTTATTTAGGCAAACAGCATAATGGAAAATGCAGTTCAACTTGTATCTACCAGAGGGAAACAATAGTTAAAACAAAATGTTTTTTATTTACAATCTTAAAGATTTAAAAAGAGAAAGGAAATGGTGGAAATACATAGAAATACATAGAATATTAGAAAATGATCTGTAGAGAAAGAGCAATAACCAATGGAGAATACATTGAAAAAACTAAAAATCACAACCCTGACCCAAACATAGCAAATATCCAAGTTAAGGAAAAAATACATGAGCTGAAAAGGAAAGCGAAGTCGGAAGCATGTAATAGTGGCCAATTGCGTAGACAGATATTAGGGAAAGTGTCGCCACATTTGGCTGGCGAAACGCCATGTAATAAATTAATTTAAAAAAGGATAATATATCAGAGGAGTTTGGAAAATAGATTACTGATCATCTTGAAACGGGTGAAAACTGGATGCTAGAAGGAACATTCAAATTTTGTCCTAAACCGTTCAGTTATATATTGTACTTGGCAAATAGATACATCATCTTTTCCACTGGTTTACATATTATTGAGAGAAAAAGGAGAAAAAAAGTTCTTTCGAAACTGAAAGAAGGTATGCCTTATCCAGGGAAGGACAGGAAAACATGCTCAATGGACTATGATTTAGCAGCAATTAAAGCAATGAACCAAACGTTCCCAATGATCGAAATACAGGACTGCTACTTTCACTACAGCCAAGCATTATGGCGCAACTTTCAGAAAGATGGGCTTCAAATGAAATATAGCACTGATAGCAAATTTCAACATCACATAAGAAAGTTGTGCGCATTATCATTCATACGAAAGGATGATATAATGGAAGCATACATGACAATCATGAATGAGACATATTATTAAAGAAATGAGAATGAAATGGCCGAATTTTTGAATTACTACGAAGAAACATGGATTGGTGGACATACGTTTTTTGGGCGTAAAATACCCAAGATTAGAATAGAATACTGGAATTGTTTTTCAGCAATTTTAAATGGATCTGCAAAAACTAACTATAAACTTGAGGAGTGACATCATGGCCTAAATGTGGCCATGAGTCATGCAAAACCAACATTATCGAAATGTTTGAGTGTGTTACAAACAGAGCAGGGAGTGCAGGAACACTCTATAAAAAACGAGTGCACAGAATCTCTAAAAAAAAATAAAATTAAGTGTGCAGAATATAAGAAAACTCAAAGAAATAGCGGAAAAGTACACACTAACTATGTCAGATTACTTATCAAGCATGGCCTTTCACAGTAAATGTCATTACATTGGAAACAATCATTGTTAAATTGTGATTCTGGACTAGAATTTATTATAAAATAAATAAGTAAATAAGTAAATGAGTTGCATTGATTTTAAATGTTAATAGAAAAATACAAAAAATACAAAAATAAAACACGCTTTTGAAGTTAACAACATTTTGTCTCACGCATCTTGATATATTGGAGCACATCAAAAAGGTCAATTTGGACCAACTAAAAAAGGTCAACTGTGACCACCCAAAAAAGGTCAAATCGGACATTAGGCCAATGATTTTAGATCAAATAGGCTAATTCCTTGCAGAAAGAGGGATGCAGGTTGGAGAGGGCTTTGTTAGAGTCAGCAACAGGGGTAGGAGGAGGAGAGAAATTAGACGCAACAGCAGCAACTGACACTCGCTTCATAGGTTGAATGACGGCAAAGTAAGGTGGCAGTGCTGGGGTAGGTTTTGCCAGGGGGACAGACAGTTTCAGGTTAGAGGAAAGCAGAAGGTGGTCAGTCCTGGAGGATGATGGCTGAGGAGCAAAAGAGGTGGAAGATAGGGTAGCAGGAAGAGGTAGGATGTTGATAAGACGTGGGGGATGCCTATCAAGATGGAGGAGGTTGGGTTGCATGTCCTGGACCATGACGGTTCTATTTAGATAGACATTAATGATGGTTTTGGAGGACAGGAAGAAGGACAAGAGGACCTCCTATCTAGCGCCACCGTTAATGGGAGATGAAGAGAAATGAGAGAGAACAGCGACCATATGTAGGGTCCATAGGTTGGGAGAGGGAACAACAAAGAGTGAGAGTCTGTCTGGAGGTGGCACTGACATAGGTGAGAGCAATGGGAAGGCCTGGATTGGAGACCAAGATATCCTTCTTGAACTTCTTCCTTCCAGGCTTCGTGAGAAGGATAGGATAGGTAATAGAGAAGCAGTTAGAGAAGATGGGTGAGATCCAGAGAACCATAAAGGGGTATGGTAGACAGGAGAGGGAGAAACAAAAGGGAGAAGAGAGAGGAGAGGAAGCACAGCTCTGACCTATGCCACAGAGGCTGCACCGTGTGAGGACATAGTGGGGGGGAGGCGAGAGAGGGGGAGGGGCAGTAAGGAATGCAACAGAAAATCACAGGTACGTAGACACAACAGTGGGAACGGACATGCAGGGGAAACCACATAATGAGCAACAACCAACAGTAGTCCAGGAAGGCACACACAGAGCAGTCACCTAGAGGGGAGAGACAGACTAGTGGGCACTAACAAAAAACTGCAGAAAAGCACGGGGGCCTACGGGTGGGAAAAGACCTAGTGGGCAACAGCAGGGCAAACATAGAACAATCCAAACAATAGGCAACAGTAAAACAGGGGTAGGAATCTAGAAAGGGGAATATTGCACAGGGGGCAACAGCAGAGCAAAAGTAGAACAATCCAAAAAATAGACAGCAATAGACAGCAGTAAAACAGGGGGAGTAACCTAGATGGAGAAAAAGGCCTTGGGGCAACAGCAGAGTAAAAGTAGAACAATAGACAGCAGTAAAACAGGGAGAGGAACCTAGAGATGGCGAAAAAGACCTACGGCTGCACAACAGAGGCAGAGTGAAATAACTGCAGAGGAACAACACACCTAGAGGGAGGGAATCACAAAAGAAACAGCAGAGAACACAAAGTGCAGCAACTGTGAGAGAGCAAGCCTAACTGATGCGTGGAGACAGTGTATGTAGATACAAGCGGTTAAGTGAAATACGCGTGAGGGTGGCACAGTTTTGTAGAGAACAGTAATGGCTGCTCCCCCTGCCCGCAACTTTTTTACTGTACAGTTGCTGAAGGTTGATGGCTGCACAGCATACTCGCACTCTGAGTTGCAACCCCTTCATCGCCAAACACCTGCGTTGCACAACACTGCACCCTTACCTGCGTGGGTTATGCCACAGAGGGTCTGGTCCTGGGTTCTTAAAAGATCTGATGCATGGACATAGCGCAACGTGCTACGTATCAACGGCCAGTGTCTCTTGCAGTCCTGTGTCATAAAACACTGCGCCATTGGCCTGCGCAGGCTTGGCCACAGAGAGTCCAGTCCTCTTTTTCTTAAAAGACCTGATGTGTGGACATAGCGCAATGTGCTAAGTATCAGCGCCCAGCATCTCCTGTGGTCCTGCATTGCATAACACCGTGACATTGACCTGTGCGCTCTTTGACTTTGCGTAGAATCAGTTCTGATGCATAGAAGTAGATGGTGATAGGGGTAGTAGAATCGGGTTTGATGTGTCCTTTGAGGGTGATGAGTGATTGCTGATTGGTAAGAGAACAGTTGTTCAGAATTAGGACAGGGACTTTTTCCAATTGCATATGTAATATTATCAATATACATATGCAATTGAGAATATAATGTTTGTTACTTTTTCTTTAGATGATTTTGTATACTAGCTATCAAAGTATGTGGTGTCTGGGTTGGTTTAAAGGAAATATTTTCTTTATTTCCTTCAGGTGTTTTTTGAAGGTTGTTGTAGAATTCATGCATAGGTAGAACCTGGAGGAGGGACAGAGGAGCACAGGACCAGGAGTTATGTTACAGGGTAATACAAAGAAGAAAACAAACATATTACTGTGTATTACCTTTTGCTAGTAGCAAGCGGCAAGCCAGGAGAACAGGTTAACAGGCAATGGGGATCTACATTAATGATGCCCTTTGCCTTTGTGCCCTTAACTGGACACTCATGAATCTGAATAAGTGATTGATTCCCTTCAGAAAAGAGACAATTAATGATAAAACAACACTGTTTCATATATCTAGAAGTGTGCCTCGTGAACTGTGCCTGCCTCCTTGTTGGGACAATATTTTTATGCAAGCAAACACATGGGATAATGGACAACCAATTTCACACAACACAGACTACGGTTTGTTAAAGATTTCAATCAGGCGACACGCACACCTGGTCTCGGCCTACTATGTAGCACCTGACTGAGATGCTTTTCTCCTTATTTATGTGGATTCAATTTTGAGATGATACACCACTCATATCACACCCCCTTTTCAAATATCCCGGGTCACAAGGGACCATGAACCAGGCTGGTTGGTCAAATGCAATATTGATTTATTTATTTAAAATTCACAAGAAATCACACACTTTTTAATATGGGGCAGCAATCACCAATGGGGTGATCGTTACACTGAGAATGTGAGCAATGCACAGGGTTTGACGCTTTAGTGGAGCATATACACAGCACAGCAGAATAGGAGCGTTTTTGATTTAGGACAGATAGCACCCAATTCTGAGTGGATACAAAGAAGTAGAAGGTATTCAGGAAAAAGAAACTGAAAACGGAATCTAAATATGACCTTCCCTCCCCAAATCAGAGAGAAAAAGGATTTTAAACCCCTTGCAATGTGGTGAAATGACACTCGAAAATGGATAAATCAATAATGAATGTGTGTTAAAAACCTTGAAGCAAATACGATTCCTTACTAAAGCAACAATGCAAAGATACTAACAATCACAAAGAATGAATTACCAAAAGCATAAAGTTCAGAAATGGGGGGAAAGTTCAACACAGATTGCAGTCAAATACAAATTTAAAATGTACACTTTTGCAAATCCCACCTAAAATTACCCAAATGGTTTTTAATAGAAACAGGTGAAATACATTGATTTGGAGTGCAGTTTGTATGTTGGGGAATATATATAGATCACAGGTGCAAAATGGAATTGGAAGTAAGTCTCTAGCTGGTAAATTGAAAGAGTTATGCAATATAGTAGTAGGAGGAGTGCTTTGAGTAAAATGAAGGGTGAAATTGGAAAGGAAATCAGTTAGTGAAAAGAACAGTTTTACTTTAAACTATATTTAATGACTAAGAAAAGAGAAATGCCACCCGTACATTCTCTAAATTACGCTGCAAATGTAACCCTTCACGCAGTGTATACCTTTTCTTTAAGGAAAATTACTTTATTTAATCAAAATATCGCTAATGACATATGATCTATGCAAGACAGAAATGAAGAGAAAAGTAGCGCTGATGCTTGGAGAGCAATGACAAGATGCACAGAGAATTCTGACAGTTGGACAAGTTATCAGGATAAGGATAGGATGACTTATAGAGTGGAATGAGGACAATGCAAGACAAGGGATACTAGGGATTTCTATGGGGTGATGAAATACTCACAATCCACTTTTTAGTTTTGGGATTTTTGAACAGTCAATCGGGTCTGTTCACTAGACTGCAGGGCATCTGTCAAACAGCTGTGCAAGTTCTGGTCACTGGCTGGCAGGGACTGGACGGGCAATTCTGGTCACTGGATACTAAAGGTCATCAGGGTAGCAGCAGCATGCATACAGTGGCAGCAAGCCAGGCTGGATCAGGATGCCAAAGGTACCACAGCTTTCCCCTTGTTAATGGGAAATTTAGTGGATTCTTAGATTTGAGACCTTGCTGGGAATGGGATCAGCACAGCTTGGGTTTTGCATTGGGCCCTGGAGTAAGATCAGCAATGCTTATCCATCTATTTCTCTGACAGTTCAAACCAGACATAATTAGGTGGTGTAAGGTTTCTCTTTGTCCACTACACCATCTACATAAATAATCTCTCTGTTCCTTTGGTTTCCTTGATTCCAATACTTCCTTGGTGGGCATTAAATTCATCTGCAGTCTCATAAACTCTCTTCTGCGCCAGATACAGTGAAATGTTTTCAAGTACTCCTAAGGGTTGCCTCTTGCTCTATGATTAAGATATTTTTCTGTCCATATAACTTTAAAGATCAAACATTCTCTCTAGTATAAATACTGCCCAAGTCCAACCGTTTTTTTTTTACTTTGGCTGGATTTGATATTAGAGTTTCTTTGGTAGTGTTCAGTTCTTCCAAAATGGCAAGGCAAGTATTTAGACTCCGGTCAATTTCTTGTTGGAGTACCTGGTTCAGAAATTTGAATCCCCCCTCCCAACTTTTCAAGAGATATTTACAAAAAAAGCCATTGGACTATTGACCAGAGTGAATTGAGGCCAAACTCTTCTCGTATTAGATCCATACGTAACAATAGGCACAGCTTTCATAGTATAGAAATCAATGGCAGGTTGCAGTGTGAACTTACAAAGTCTCTTCACAGTTATTTTGGCCTGTGAGGTGAGGTTTCTCATTTTTAGTTTTAATCTAGTCTCTTGCGGGGCTTCAACTGCACTGTTAATGATGCAAATTTCCAGATACACAAGACTTGTTACTTCAACAATTTTTTCTCCCAGACCTGGCTCTCTGCTATGAACCTTGAGTTCTTCCCATCCCAGCTGGCTACCTGTACCAAGTCTCTTGGGTTTCACCATTGGCAGCCAGTTTTCCTCAAACAGTACAGAGAGGAAGACGCAAATGGCTTTGTACGAACTTTCTCTCCTAGAGAAAATCAAGCCCCTCATCCCAGAAAATAACTTCAGATCTGCTGGCCCAGGCTTGGTCCTCTCCCACCTGAAATACCATTTTAGAAGGTCTTCCAGTCACACCCCTTAGATGTATTCTACATGCAGCAGAACAACTCATCAAAGGACATATCAACCCGACCCTCATTGAACTGAACTGGATTCCGATGCAAGCATGCATCATCCTCAAATCCTGCTGCATCATTTCCAATGCAGCCTCCTTGAAGTCCCCAATCTCAGTGAGAAACGCAGCCTCTCTGGAGGCATATGATCCACCAGAATTAAGGCCATGTACAGACTTGAACTTTGCTGGTGCAGGATCCTCGGTCTATGCCCCCAGACTTTGTTACCTCCTCCCTGTCAATACCAGACTCACCTACTTGCTTTTACATTTTGGGAGGGAGCTCAAGACCCTCCTCTTCAAGGAATGGCACCACCCTAACATCTAGGGGGTGATCTGCTCCCCTCTGTTTCCTCCCCTGGCTGATTGCAGATATCTTGCTGCCAAATTGCCTGCCCTCATAACCCAGCATTGTAAGCTCCCCACTCTCTTGTACCTCTGCTTCCCCCTATGACTAAAGCACTCAGTGGCGTCTCAACATCAATGCTTAATAAATACAACAACAACAATAATAATAACATAAAAATAATAATAATAATAATAATAATAATTCAAAAATAATAATAAAGGAGGAGAATGCCTAAGGGTGGTAGTTACATGTGCCTTTTGTTGACAGAGGAAAAAGCCAAAACAGTGTTAGGTAAAAATGTAGTTTCTTAGTGAAGGCACACAGAGCAATGTTAGGCACACATGTCTTATTCTGGCAGAACAGAAGGACAACAGTGTTAGGCGTATGTGTCTGCAGGGAGTCAGAAGCGAGAAGGAGTGATAAGCACATACTTCCTTTCTGGGCAGAGGAGCACATCAAAACAGTCAGAATCCCAAGAGTGTTGTATGGATGGAGAAGGAAAAAGCAGTGTTAGGCAGATATTTTCTAGAGTAGAAGGACAAAGTGGCTTTCTGCAAATGTTTATTTTGTTCACAGAGATAGACAAAGCAGTAATGGGTAGTCTTCCTTTTTGAGTTGAGTAAAAAGTAACATGCCTATATCCACTGTGTTACCCAAACATGGTATATTAAATTCCAGGAGCCATACACGGAATGTAGCAGTTGGGTGTTTTTACCTGCCACAGCAGTGACTGCATGCATTGGAGTAGAAGATAGTTTGTAGATATGTGCACCATTCATGCTGAACAATCAGTAGCTGCAGATCTCATCCTCTGCAAAGCACAAGATCATCTGCCTCAAGGGATCCTGATCGATTGGGAAGAAATGTAATTGTACATTCACCAAAGCCAGACTTGCATCCGGTGACAGAGGATTAAGTTCCAAAGAAGTAATAGAAGAAAGAATGTGAACTCCTACTATCTGTGTCACAAGTGAGAGAAGAGATGGCATTGTCTCAGCAAGAAAGATAAATCCACAGATGATTAAAAAAAAGAGGTGATCGCTGAAAATAACCCACTTATGATTCCTAGCTCACGGAGCTCCTCCCGTCTGGATGCCGCAATAGACATGGAAAAGGGACTTAGTCCCTTTCCCATATGACAGCAGCCATATTGTTTAAAATTGTTTTACTTTTCTAGCACTGCCGATCTCTCTTTATGAAAAATTGCAAAAGCCATTTACACACAGGACAAACCCTGGGGTGCGAATGGCATTGTTCAGGCCTGCCTAAGCACGGATTGGCGTGTCGTTAAAGGCCATGTCCGCAATCTTGGCAGGGCATGAAAGCCATATCCAACGTTCAATTGGATGTAAACACGCACACTTCACACCAATGTTCTTTCACTCAGACAGATAGCCGTCAGGACAAGAAAATACAGAACATAAACCCCCCTGCCATAATATACACATGACCTATTCACTACATCCATCCACTCAATCAGACAACGTTGTGTTCATAGTAGTCTCAACATTTTAAGACAAAGCCTTACACCGATGATTACAGGTCTCCTGCTTACATTAAGGGTTGTCAGTCTTGGACTTGAGGTCTTGAGATAAACATGCTCTCATTTGATAATGCAGCAGCCTGTTCATGCATGTGTAGGCATCACTGAGCCACTGGGCACTTTTTTCTTTCAAAGCCCACAAACACCACAACAGACAATGATGTCCCTAAAAGTTGCACAGCGACTAAATTCCTCACAAGCGCTATCTTTAAAACCTGCTACCTAAATTCTTACTTTCAGCGTGGTTCAAATGCCCATGCAGAAAAATAAATGTGGGCATGAGTGGAATGTGTTGGCTACAGTAGACAAGGAGGGTCAGACTCGCTGGAACGGGTGGTCATTATCTGCTGTTAATATCCGTGTGCCACTGCATCATGTTACCCACACTGACTGGACAGGGGTGGACAGCTAAGAGGAAGCGTGATAAAAAGTAACATGCAGGCAGATTTTCTTTCAGAATGTATCTGAGATAAACTGTTTGCTATGCACTTTTGTTATCTGCCCGGGCACCTTTGGGAACATGAAGTGCATTCCCTGCAGATAAGATACGTATACGAAGTAGTTCATTATCAACGATGTTAAACTGGTATTTTCTGCTCTCTCCTGGTAGAACTGTGAAACCGCAAAATGTCATACAGTGAAATGCTGGCTGAAAGATTTGCAACTCAAGGGTGAATATTTCATCAATGTATCTACCAGGATTTGGAAAGGCACGTTTGCAGCTGTAAGTATGATCTCGGTTATTATGTGTCATAAATATTTTCTCAAGAGAAATAACTATTTCTAGCAGTGCATCATGGAGTGCTGAAGGTTCACCTCCCTTGGAATCTATTACTTAATTACCCCTTCCACTGCCCTGTGAAAAAACAGCTAGAATGTTATAATGCTTAATATGACTATAGCATTTGCTGCTTATAATGACTGCACCATACACAGAAGATTGTATTTCACCAAACTTTTGAGAAACCGTTCCAGTAGAATGATTGCATACATCTTTACCAAAGGAGTTGTTCTTGTGTAGTTTGTGATGGCTTCATAATTAGTAAGCAATGTTTGGACTTTTCTTTATAATCTCTTTTACTAAGGCTATTTTGCTTATTTGTGTTTGGTAAAAAGTAAAGGCAACATCTTCAGATGACTGGACACTGGTTAGATCCTCCTAAACAAGACTTCTCGGGAACTTGATGGGCTAGCCATCTGCAGACAACTCACCTGCCATAATGAGAAACTATCCAACTTCACAATCAGATCAATAATCGTCATTGTCTCCTGCACCACTTCTAATCCAGATTCAGACTGCAGTTAGCACCAATAAACAACAGCAATATAATTTTACAAATTGCAGCCCTCCAAATCTCAAAGACCCGGTCCTCTTCACCCTACTCGATCTATCAGCCACATGAACACATGCATTTCATTATAGACCTTCTGTCAGTCAATTAACCTATTAGATTGCTTGGCATGCAGTCCATAATCTCTATTACAGACCACGTTTCAGGGCCTCATTACGAGAATGGAGGTAGCCATGAAGCTATGAGCTCCATGGCTGCCTCCGTTCCGGGCTCCATTATCGGGTTCCTGCAATGGGGACTTCCCGGCTTACTCCGACATTGGAGGACCCGGTAATTCCTCCTTGCAGGAACCCATCCCCATTCCCATTTGAGCACCTATAGGGCTCAAATGGGAATGGGTAGGGAGGTAATAACGGGCAGATTACATCTGGCCGGTTATTGCCTCCCTCTTCCCCTCGTGGGGAAGAGGGAGGCATTCCCAGGTTTTACCAGGAGTGTGATCCGGTTCCCGCGATGGGAAGCTCGTAATCGGCACTCCCGGAATGAAGGGGGCCGGTCCCGTACCGGCCCCCTTCATCACGGGAGCGCCAGCCTTATAATGAGGCCCATTGTGACTTGTGCCAAGCCTGACAAGAAGCAATGGGATAATTATCCTTAATTGTGTAAAGGCAGAGAGGAGCATGGGCTGTTCTATACCCCAAACAAAAAAAAAAACAGCAATGAAAGACAACAAGTTTAAAGTGTATTGCTACCAGTTCCATATTAATTACATTAACAATACATGTTACTTGTTTGTGCGTATTTCTTTCCCACAATAAAACATATCTTGTAGTAGCACAGCTTTGTGTGCTAATAGTCTAATAGAACCTGGGAGGGGTATTATTGCTTAGGACAATGACCCTTACACAAATTATAGCCCTCAGCTTTGCCTCGGGTGATAAGAGGACAAATCATTATGTTATGATAATGACCACCACCTGGGTTTATAAGGCTTAATTAAACATCTTCAACCACGGTGAACTAGTGCACATCATGTCATTGTACATGGCCTTAGATGACACTGTAGGTGGCTCACCTTTTAACTCTCCAAACCAAATCAAATAGAACAGACTGCAACACAAGTAGTGTAAATGAATGCATTTATTTTACCACAAGTTTATGCTACAAACATATCAGAAAGGAACACAGACTGCATACAATACTGAGTGACACAGTTAGAAGTGAATTGTGGCGGGTCAGCAGAAGAACACAGACCCAGACTTCTCATCTCACTGCTTGTAATTTATTAACTCAAAGGTGAGAACTCCTATCTTTCCCTGTACTATGGATATTCCCTACCTGATAAAACTAACTAAGATACTCGTCAGTCATCAGTTAGAGTTCAAATCAAGATCAGCCTACTGTCAAAACTAACCTATCCTAACCATACCACTATTAGAATGGCTCCCTTCTCTTGTGAAGAGATGTTCTAACAAGTTCAGTTCAATAAAGTATCCGCTGGTAGTTCTTGGTAACTACTTTTATTAAATCATACAGTTCTGATACTGGGTCCTTCAAGGTTTCAACCATTTCTTTTAGTTGATTATTATTTCTTTCATTCTTACTCTCCTCTTGTTCTGTTCTAGTTAATTCTGCCCCTCTCTTTTCATGGGACACGTTTGTTCCTTTCTCTTTATTCAAACTTAAGACCTTCCTTTATTTTAATGTCCCCTCTTTATCTTGACTGGGACAGGTTTGAGGGCTCCAGTTTTTATTCTCACTCTCTTCAGAAATTCTTGACACTTTATCTCGACTGAGACGAGTATGAGCATTTCTTTAATGATCTCAACCTTCTCATGTACTCTTGGTACTTTGTCTTTACTGGGACGACCAGGAATGTTCCAGTAATCATTCTTACTCTCTACAGGTATTCCTAATACTTTATGTTTACTGGGATGAGTATGAGCGTACCAGTAGTTATACTCAGTCTCTTCAGGTATTCTTAATACTTTATCTTGAATGGGACATGTATGAGCATTCCAGTAATGATTCTCAGTTTCTTCAGGTATTCCTAATACTTTATCTTGACTGGGATGAGTATCAGCATTCCAGTAATGATTCTCGGTCCCCCTCATGGGTCTGCTGCTTTCCCCTTTACCTGGATTGTTCAAACATAACGTCATTGGGGCACATAACAGGCTGGGACATTCACTTGTCAGATTGGCTTCTCATTTCTTCGGCAGTGTCACGAACGGTCTCTTTCCTTGATCAGCTTGCCTTATGACACCTCAATAGGAGTGGTATTGGCATTTTTAACAGACCAGAGGGGGAGTCTCTACCGAAAGGGTCCGACTTGCCTCTACCTCTAGGCAGGGTATTGCGTAGCCGGCTCACCTCCAAAGCCTCACAGGGACAGGGCCTCTGCTGATGAGAAGTGATGGAATCCCACAATTTGGCGATATTTGAAAACAAGCTACTCCATTCACTGTCTGCCGAATTTAGTACCTATGTACATCTGGTGATATTCAGAGGGAACACCGTCAGTGGCAAATCAGGCAGATTTTAAATCCACAAGCGGTGGTAAAAATTCCAAATGCTCCAAGGACACATTTCGCTTTTTTACTGTACAGAAGAGAGACACACATGCCTCCCTTTAAAGCAGTAAACATATGTTTTGAATGGGCACTGGTAAGTGGGTGGAAAGGTGGGCCTATCCAATGCTCACTCTCACCACCTTACGCACGCAATGCATAAGTGAGTCCATACTGAGCTTTTAATACTAAACATTGTACAACAGTAATATGAACCATTACTGTAACATTGTCCATTTCCAGCATTGCAAAGAAGGCAGAAATAGACATTTTGTTTTTAAATGACTTCAGAGGCTAATACTAATGGAGGTATTATTTCTGGAATACTGCTGGAGATGTTGCAGAAATAACACCTATGCAAGTGATAAACTCGGAATAGGGAATATTTAAAAGAAAATCACGAATAAAAATCACAAGTAGAGTTTGTATTTATCTCTGACGGTATTTCTGCAAAAATTCCACCAAACTCCTAATGATCCCAGGAATATGAATACTTGATTGTCCACTAGGTGAAGTACATGACTGAGTGATCCATCTTTGTATATGAATTTCCCTAGTAGTAATTGTGTGACCTGTAATGACCTACAATAGTACTAACGCAGAGCCCATCTTTGTGTCAGGGCTCATTGCATTAGGAAGGAACAAAATAGGATTATAAAGAGGGTATCCACCAGTGTGTAACATACCTGTGGTCAGAGGCGTGCCAGATTTCCTAGCTAGACTGCAAGCATCCAGGGCATCCATCTCAGCACTCTCTGAAGAGCAATGACACCACCCTGATCATGCTTTTCTCGCCGGCCTGATGATCATGTTACCCTTCATCATGATGCTCCCCTCAAGCTCATAATCTGCAGGAGTACTTAGTAAGCAGACTAAAACTGCTACATTCATATTTGTGTGCTGGAGTGAGAGATAGACCTCTCAGCCTTTGTTTCCCAGGTGTTTTTGATCACTGAAGGTACAAATTCTAGAGGCAATCCAGTGGTAAGTAACATAAACGATGTTCTATGTTTTCATTGCCTTCTCAACACCAGTTATGTTCCCAGCGGTGTGTGCTTCAGCTAATTCCTACACGTAGTTATCAAGGCTGTTCACACTTCTTCTGCTGGTCTGAGGGAAAGTGTTCTCCATCGGCAGGAGGCATAGGAAAGCAGGCAGTAACCACTTCCCGTGTGTAACCCAGTCTGACTCTGTGTCTCAATGATCCCCTCCCTCCAGATGACTCAGTCCATCACTTCCCTCCTGCAATTTAGAACCTGCCTTTATCTCTCAAGGACTTCCTGGTCCTCTTTGCCTCAGCATAACTCATGCTTCCTCTAGGATTCCCTGCCTCCTTTATGTGTGTCCCAGTCAGGATGATCCTCCCATCCCTTCCCAGCCACATTTGTCAAAGTGGGTTCTCGGGGAATATAGGGAAGATAATAATAATATCAGGGGGTTTATTTATATGCAGGGCTTTATGCAGGATTCCTATTGCTTCTAAACAATGCAATAATAGCAGATAATTTTACCCAATCAATGTACATCAATGTATCATCCTCGTAATGAAACGGTGAGTCCACACAGCTGAGGTTTCACCTTGTGAAGGGCAGGCTTGTGAGATACGAGCT
Organism: Ambystoma mexicanum; assembly: GCF_040938575.1. Lineage (NCBI taxonomy): Eukaryota > Metazoa > Chordata > Amphibia > Caudata > Ambystomatidae > Ambystoma > Ambystoma mexicanum. The sequence goes on from NC_090935.1 coordinate 459,545,745, forward strand.
GCATCCTTGAAGAGGCCCCACAGACTACCAGTTCCCAAGTTAGGATTACAACTCTTACAAACCTCATTTGCCATTTGTCTGAAGGAAACTTCAGGATGCTAGGTACAGCAGTGAAGTGTAGACAGACACTGGCCCTCATTACAACCCAGGCGTTAAGGGGTTAACGGCGCCATAAAAGGTGGCGGCGCCGTTAAACCCTTAACGCCTGATTACGAGGTCCCTTTGCAGGTTGGAGACTTTAACGTCTGCTTTTTGCAGGCGTTAAAAACCAACCCGCAAAGGGACCTTGGTGCTAAGTACGGTGCTGCAATTTGCAGCACCGTACTTAGCGCCTTCCCCATTTCCATTGAGCCCTATGTGGCAAAAATGGGAATGGGGAAGGGCCATGGCGGCATGGGGAATTACCGCCCGCCAACCTCGGAATGGGGCGGTAATTCCCCATTCCGCCATGGCGGAGTCGGTAAATTACTGGCATGGACCATGGTGCTATTAGCACCATGGTCCAACGCCAGGGTCGTAATGAGGGCCACTCTCTGCTAACACTGGTGTAGCCTTGTAAACAGAGATCACGGGCAGGGATATTAACTGTACCTGCATTAACGATGATAGAAGGTCGTTTTCTTTTCTCACATCGGGTCTATACCATAAGAAGCCCTCACATAATTAGTCGTAGTTGCTTTACATTTGTTACAGACATTGCATTTCAACAAAGGAGGACTGTTAGCCACCTCAACCAACAATAATACTGGAGCCCAATGCATAGCACAAAGTACTCTGACCATCGAAACATTACCTAATAAACATTTATGGAGGAACAACACATGAATACTATAATTTGCTCAAAGTGTAACCTGTGCTTAGGAGCGCTTAAGCAAAGGAAAGTCAAATAAAACTGTAATGAGGTTAACAATGGCAGTGATTGAGAAATGGGGTGATACTGCAAAGGCAATTATCGGGGTAGTGGCAGAATGATGGGTGTTTTTTTAAGCATCTATGAGAGTACAATACCCAGTGAGGGATGCATATCAAAGTGGATAAATAACAGATAGCCAGGTTACCACAAATAAGTTTCACAGTGTGGTGCAACACACAAAAACAACTAAAAAATGTCTACAATGTTGTTCTTAAAACATTCATGAATCAAATTTGCATACAATGATTCTAAATGTATGCACATTTTTCTTCATGAAAATTAATGAGGGACATCCTGAAAACCCATCAGGATCCTGGCCCTTGAGGCCTGAAGTTGGACAACCCTGGTTTAGTTGATAGGCAGGAAAATCCCTCTTAGCAATAGGGACAGATAGATATGTTTTCTTTTAAGTTAAATAAACACACTTAAAGTGATGTCCTCCAGACTGACTCCTTCTTCTGATTTGCCACAAAACCAAATTCATAACTGACCTACTGTCTCAATGGTTCTGTGAACTGCCTTTGGATAAGGGTATTGTGAGGGGTCAGTAATGTGAGACTCATGACCGTGTTTAGTTTTCTCAAGGTTTTGACCTTTTATTTTGAACAAAATTAGAAAGTTAACCCTAACTAAACCGACTCTACCAGGGGATTCCCTACATAGTCTAGGACCTAAGGGAAAACCTCCTAGCATACACAAAACTAACCCTCGCATTAAACAACAGAAACATTCAAAGCAACATTGTTAGGGGTATTATCAGAAATGTGCTAATTCCCCCCTACCTTAAAGACCCCCAGCTCTTTTGCTGGACTTTAGGACTTTTCATTTTTAACCTGGACAGAGTGAGACATTTTTCCCACTCTCTCATGTTTTTTTATTTGATTTGAACACTGTGTTCCTTTTGGTTTTGAAGTCTGACAAACTCCATAGGCATCATCTTTTTACATTCTGACACACAGCACCTTCAGTTTCCCCAAAGGTATAAATACCTTCTCTTGGATAAACTACTGTTTCCAAGGGCGGTGAACTGAAATTAACTTTACTTACATGTGTAACTTTCTAGACCCTGCACACACTACCTTACCATAGGGTGCTGGAGGGATTACTTAGTATCCCCTTTGTCTAGCTTCTCATGTAACATTTTTATGTTGCCCTTTCTACAATTAATGGCTGGTGGCAGTGGTTTACTTTTTCCTACCATTGTGTGTTTCTACCACAGGTTGCAATTGCAGCTCGCGCCTTGAAACACTTGTGTATAGGCGCGTTACAAATGCCTTATCATATCATATCATATCATATCAGTAAAGCACCCATGGGTGCCCATTTTGTCAAAATGGCCCTGTTCTTATTTTTTTGCCATTTCTTGTTGGACAGGTCCTTCTTGAGATTTACTCTGCACACCAAATCAGGTTTGGTCCCTTTGTTCATTTTGTCTTTGGTGGGGTTCACTGCTGAAACCCGCCTCTGGCTCCAGCATGTCTGGCGCGGGGCAGGAAGTGAGGGAGGTGCCCGGAACTCCCTGTGCTTAATCTGCTTGGTTACAGGAATGCACACACAGGTGATTGGCTGGCTGTCCTTGGAGGAAATCCACCCTGCTGTGTGAGTGACAGCTAGGCTGCAAATGAATGGGAGAAACCTGCATAAAAAGTGAGGTCTTTTAGACAGAAGGCAGAGTCGACCACTGGACAAATGAATCCGAAGCAGAACTTGGAAGAATGATGCTTGCTGCAACTCCTGGACTGTTGCATTGGCTGGTGAAGCCCTGCTGCAGTGCTGAAGCTCCGAATTCGCCCCAACCAGAGAAGCCCTGGCAAAGACTTCTTCTCCCTTTGGGTTGGTGGGGCCAATCAACCCCAAAATGAACTCATCTGGACATCCTTTCGGAGCTGGCTGAACTTCCATTGCTGCTGCAGGAACCGATTGCTAGGGAGAGGAACACCAGAATCAAGTGCATCGTTTTTGAGTCAGACCCGCGCTCCAGGCAGATCCTCCGGACTCCCTTGAAGCAGGACTAACCAAGCCTGAGCCACCTCAACAGAGTAATGGACCCCAGAAGAGAGGAAAGCCCATAAGGTATCTGAGAACCGCAGTGGTGCTATTCGCGAGAAGCTGAAATCGCAGAGTGCCGCTGATGTGAAGTTTGCCCATTGCTGTCGCCGATCTTTGAATCGTAGTGCAGGAGTCTCCAGTTGTCCTCCCTCTTGTCCCCATGACTGAGGCCCAGGAACAACAGGATTTACCATACTACAACAGGAACAGAAGCCAGCTGGAACCCATTTCTTCAGACTTAAGGTATTGTAAACTAAGGGGTACTTATCTCTTGCTGTGTAACTTGCTAGCTGTCAGTTAAGACTTGCCTTTGTTACCTTTTTCAGTGTTGCTTGTAGCTTTGCCCATCACAAGCTTCCAAGCTTGTGGCCCAACAGTGATTTACTTTTCAACTAAAATTCTCTATAACATTGTGCAAGACTTTTTACTTACCATCAAGAAGACCTTCTGCTCCCCTAGACTTTGCTCAATTGACATTGGCTGTCCTGGCTCTCTGATAGCCTCTTCTATCCTGTGACTTTGTGTTTTGATCTGTCCCTCCAAAAAGTCACACATTCTTTACTTGTGTAGCTTGGAAAGTGTTCTTTTACATTGCATTGGGGGTTCAAAAGTGCTTACCTGTTTGAGAAACGTGTTAACCATTGTTTTCTCCCTTAACCTTTGCCTTTTGACACCAAGTTCAGCGTTGCTCTAAATGTGCCAGTGATATATTAATGTCCACAGTGTCCTAGTTATTTAGTTCACCTCAGGGTGTAGGAAGTGTTTGTGTGCCATCCCAAAAGGGTATCTACGAATTAAGTGAAACTGAGAGTGTGTATTTATTGAAGTATATTTTTGTGTTACATATTTGGTCCCTTCTAAAGAAGGCTTAATCAACTGACTGTTAAATTAATAAATAATTGTTTGATCAAGAAACCTTGAGTGTAAGTGTTTATTTAAATACCTGTCAACCCTACAGCTCACATTTGACCCCTCTTGAGATAAGCCTGGCTGCTCAGTCACTCTGCCAACTTGTGTAGTACATGCTTATACCAAAGGCTGGGTTAACTATTGCCGAGAGGACAAGGCTGGTGTAGTCTCCCACAGGGTACTGCATACAATCTTGCCTAACAAACATTGAAACAACATAAATAAAAGGTTACCAAACAAGCAGTGTCTTGGATGACTTCTGGTCCTGGGCAGATCTTCCTCCCCCAGGAATTTCCCAAAGTCAATTTTTTCCAAGGAAATTCAAGTCTTAAATAAAGTCTTGAAAACTGATTAAAAAAGGGGAAAGGGGACTTACGCAAAACAAAAGGGGTGATGGCTGGGAGGTTTAGAATTAATCCTAACCTCTAGCATTGTTCTGGGCAACCATCCAGACCATCATTTTTTGCCTGCTAAGGCATTACAAAAGGGGAAATACAATATGCAAATCAGGCTTGGTCCGACCCCAAATAGGGTAGTCCAGCCTGAACTGCTTGTTCACATATCTTCTGCGTGAGACCACAAGCATCCCCAAACATGTTTCAGCCTTGTTCCACAGTATACTACAACCCAATGTATGCTTCCTTTACTTCATAGCTGTGACACTATAATGGCAATAGCAATATGCATAAAACATTCCAATGGTATCAAATACTTACATGTACTTGCATATAAAAATATACAGCACTTCTAATAAAAGGAATGACCGCAAAAATTACCACAATTGTTGATCCATTCAACATTCTACAAATATAAGGGAAAAAGAAAAAAGAAAATCAGACTTCCCGGCAGGCAAAGTGCAAGTGTGTTCAAACTGCAACTATTGCCAGGAATGAGGGGATCGTTCGACCGACTTAAGGGGCATCCAGGCTCCGACTCCCCCCTCAGTGTCCTCGAAAATATGTCTAGTCAGTACAGCCTGCACAGTAATATGAACAAAGTTCTCAATGCGGCTAAATAATTGTATTCGTGTTCGTACGTATTTAAATCCTCGGACAATGAACAGCATCAGTCTACCTTTGGTACCAAATTGTTCAAAATCAAATAAATATGTCTAATTTAGAGCAACCAGTCTGGGCATAACGAATAAATTAGCTACGGTGAGTCAGTCTTTAGGTTTGGCAAGATTCATCCACGGTGATTCAGAGTAAAAGATAAAATAAGAAAATAATAAGAAAACCCGGTATAAAGTCGCACCAGCGGGGGTGACAAATCGGATGGTCTTTTATTAATATTCTGAACCTCCAGGCAACAATTGCACCCGTAGACTCACCAGCTCACTGGCTGCCAGCTGCCGCCTGCCGCATCTCCTCAATGGCGAGGAGTCAACACGCGTGATTCCAACAATGCTAGCGTTTTCCGACTCCAGTCCCTCTTACACCTTACACTGAAGCACCAACAATCCAACAGCAACCCAGTGCCAGGGTAAATTCGGCAGACTTCCAAATCCACTGTAATTCTCTGCGATTGTCACACACTGCAAATAGGTGGATGAACACCTGATGAACAGCAGCACTGGCTCAATTCATTCAGAGGAGAGAGCTTCTGAAATCTCAGCAGGGATATTATACAGTGCGTATGTCTACCGCATTCAGTGAATTTGCACAAAGGGGGAAAGAGAGTCCCACGAGGCACCCGCTGGGCCGCGGACACCCATCGGGCTGCACAAATCTCACGCCCTTGTCTCCCACAGACTTCACCCTCACAGGAGAATGCTGCGGTAAAGTACACAGGTGAAGGAAGCTGGTAGGCAGGACAGCAATCCATGGAGTTCTGCAAACAAGGGGCTGCAGACACCCCAAGCCCTTGTCTCCCGTGGGCTTCACCCTCGCGGGAGTATGATGCACTTATGTACACATGTAAAGGGAGCTAGTGGGCAGGGCAGCAATCAGCAGAGAGTCCTCCAAACAGTGGGCTGCAGACACCCCGCACCCTTGTCTCCGGCAGACAACCTGTACAAGAAAATATCTACCATCTTTTCTTTCCTCAAAAGTATGGACCTCATTACGACCCTGGCGTTAAGGGTTTAACGGCGCCGTAAAAGGTGTCGGCGCCGTTAAACCCTTAACGCCTGATTACGAGGTCCCTTTGCGGGACTCGACCTTAACGGCTGGTTTTTCCAGCCGTTAAAGTAGGGACCCGCAAAGGGACTTTGGTGCTAATAACGGTACCTCAATTTGCGGTACCGTTATTAGCGCCTTCCCCATTCCCATTGAGCCCTATGGGGCAAAAATGGGAATGGGGAAGGGCCATGGCGGCATGGGGAATTACCGCCCCACCAACCTCGGAATGGGGTGGTAATTCCCCATTCCGCCATGGCGGACACCGGCATGGACCATGGTGCTAATAGCACCATGGTCCTCCGCCTGGGTCGTAATGAGGTATGTCAGGGAAAGATAAACTCTTAATTTATCTGTTATTGAAAATAGAATTTCATGTTTATCTTTTTGTCTACATTATACCCTTACAAGAATCAGGATTGAAAATATTTCCCTTAGTTTCTTGTGGAAACATCCTACTTTGAAGATTAGATTTTTCAGAGAGAGATCGGAGGGATTCTAAGAGAGATCATCTTATAGAGCTGGGGTGTTTTATTTGTGGGAGCGTCAGACAGTCTATTTACCAATGCCCATTACATTTTCCACGACCCCATGAAGACGTGCACTCCAATCTTGACTCTAATCTCCCTTCTGTCCTTATTCTCCTTGATCTATCCTCTGCTTTTGACACTGTCAACCATGCCATCCTGCTCAATCTTCTCCATGACAACCTTGGTATTACTGATCAGGCCCTGACCTGGTTGACCTCCTTTCTCACCGACTGACCCTCTCAGGTCCAACAGGAGTCTTTCCTCTCTTCCATCTCTTTCTCTACTTGTGCTGTTCCCTGGGGGTCTAACCTCTCTCCCTGGCTCTTCAACCACTACCTGGCACCTCTTGCCCACCGCATCGCTACTTTCTGCTCGAATTTTCAATGCTATGCGAATGGCACGCAGCGCTCTTTCAGGCTCCACTCAGCCACCTTCGCGTTTTCTCTCATAACAAACTGTCTGGTTGCAATTCAGGAATGGTGTGGCACCAATGATCTCTACCTTAATGTCAGTAAGACTCAGATCCTCTTCGTTGGGACACCTGCTCCTTCCTTTCCTCTCTCTCTCTGGCTGCCCACTATGGGCCCTCTTCCTGCTCCTTCCTGTGAGGCTCAGAACCTTGGTGTCATCTTCGGCTATATCCTCTCCTTCTCTCCTCACATCTCTGATGTCTCTAAGAAGTCAAACTATCAGCTGCACCTCCTCAGAGGTGTACTTCCTTTTCTCACTTTCCCCCAGAAGCTCACTGTCTCCAGATCTCTGGTCCTCTCTAGGCTGAACTATTGCAACAGCCTCTTTCTAAATCTTCCTGCCTTTACTCTTCAACCTTTACAACTTATCCAGAACAGGACTGCAAGACTTTTCCTTGGCCTCAGGCCCAGGGATTGTATCTCTCCAACTCTGAACTATCTTCACTGGCTCCTCATAGCTGCAAAGATCAACTTCAAGACCATCCACAAGGCTTTATGGGGACTGGGACCACTCTATCTCCAACTTTCCCTTCTAATATATCTTCCTTCTTGAACTCTATGCTCATCCACCTCCAACTCTCTGGGGGTCAGATCCTTCTCCAAGCAAAGAGTTGGGGCAGCTCTATCTCCTCTCCTCGTGCCTCCCTCTGGAACAGCCTCACTGCCTCTCTCAAACTTGAGCAGAACCACCTCTGGTTCTGGAAGCAACTCAAGACCTTCCATTTCGCTTCTGCTTTCTCTCTTCCTCACCCCTGCGGATGCACCTGACTGCTACGCGCACTGGTCACCCTCTGAACTTAGGCCCAGGCTCCTGCATGTCCAGTTGCTCTTGCACTGCATTCGGGCTCCCCAGCACATAAGGGTCTGTATCTGCAACCCTACAGTCCCTTCTCTCTGCACATATGAGCCACCCACTGGCTGCACCTGTGAGCTAACTGCACTTCCGCCTTCCCCTCCCCCCTGGCAATTGTCCTCTTCCCTCTTCCCCGCACTTGCACAATCTGAATGTCACAAGGCCTAGTAAGATTGTTATTTTGCCCTTCCTGTTTCCCCCTCCTTGTCTTCACATCTGACAGTGGCGACTTGGCACCTTGACCCACCCATAAATATCTTAAAGTTGGCAGTTTGTAGGGTCACTTTTCATGTATCCCAAAAACCTTTAAGCACTTATCAAGGGTCACTGCCTCATCATGTATCCATGCTCATAACAACCCTGACACACCCTGCACTACCAACATCTCTTAGATACCTAGACCGAAATATCAGAAACAATTTACAGAACTTTGGTCACAAGAAAGACTCAATGTAAGGGTAGGTTTCAGAGTGGTACAATTGTGATCAGCGTGGCAGCTGGCTGTCCACCTGGACCAGCTCACACAATTTTTACACGCTTGTTCAGTTTTGATGCAGTATTCTAGTGGTAGGTAGTTAGTTAGTTAATTATTAAAACTATTAAATAGATTCTTTTGGCTCTAATTTATTTTCCCTTTTACAGGGATAATCAATCATCTGGAGTAAATTTACTAATGGTAAAGACAATCATTCTTTACAGAGACCGTGGTTCACAACTCGATAAAAATATATGTTTAACATGTCCTTCCTCCACACTTACATGGCCAGTGAATTTGTCAGAAGGGTTTAAGATTAGAATCCAGAGCCACTTGTAACCCAGGGATCTGCTACCTATCGATTGTCGGCTGCTTTGGACTACAGCTTTCATCTAGCCAGCATAGAGAATGGTGAGGAATCGAGGGAGTTGCAGTCCAAAACATCTGGACAGCCACAGGTTGCACACCACTGTATCTAACCAAACCCGGATTGCCAATAAGAACGGGAATCTTTTCCATGTGAAATGCTTAAAAGTGGATGGAGCACAAGCCCAGTACATATTGGAAAGAATGAAAGCATGTTAAAGAACTGCATGAAATCAAAAGACCTTACCCTTACCCTTTTTGAGAGTAGCCACTACAATCATCAGGTCTAAAGTTTGTTTGCTCAGAATACTGAGCTTGAGAATTCAACAAACCCATTTATTTGGGATACAGAGAGCATTCATTGGGAAGCTGTGTGAGTGTTACTAGAGATAATTTCCTTCCAGTGTCTCCTTCAAGGAGCAGAAACTAGCAAAACGACTTACCACCCCACCTGCAGCCTGGCATTTCTCCTGAAAGCCGCTAACCCGAACTTAGTTATCATCTCAAAAGGCTGTGTCTCAAACATGCATGTTCGTTGCCGAGTATCTGTTAATGCCAGAGTCCACAACAACTGACACTGAACTTACGAAGTTAAGTATAATAGGTTTTCAATAGACAATAAAGAAGGGCTTAGGTTAATTTAAAATGACGATATTTCTATGAAGCTACTGTAAAAAGGTATGTTCATGTAGTAAATGAATCCATTTTGGAATCCAGTATATATCCTCCCAACACTGCATTCCCACTTGTGTTTCAAAGCATAACACGCACTGGCGCAGCTGCTCGTAAAGCAGCACACATGAAAGGAGTGCAGTGAATGCGTTCGTTTCAGTTGCGCTTCTTGCGGAAGCTGAGGTCACCTTATTCAAGGTGACTTGAGCATTTCGCGAGGGGCTGGACTGTATTGCAAAGCTGTACTGTCCAGTCCCCTTGCGTACATCGGTGTTGGGTTGCTGGGAGCACATTTCCCTGAGATGGCCCGTCGGGGTGAAATGGGCAAAAATAAAATGGGGGGTGTAAATGTAACTGTGACAACCGTGGGTTAACCCGCGACTGTCACACTTGTAAGGGTCAAAAATAACGTACAGCTCCACCTGCTTCAAATGGCGCTCGTCTCAGGGCATATAAAAGCGTATTACGTTTGTGAATTCGGAATGGTATTTTGAATGCCCTGCAATGCCCCCTTATTTGCAGGAATGCGAAAATGGGGGGGAAAGGGCACCTGAATGAGCGCATTGAAGATGCGCTCATTCAGATGCCCTTTGTGAATTGGGCAATCCTCTTTTTTGGTGCAAGTGAGAAGATGCATTAGCACATCTCCTCACTTGCGCCAAAACAGGATTTGAGAATCTGGTCCCCTGACCTGAATTCCAGCAGTGGAAAGTGAGAAACACGAAGCAGGTGGCTCATTCACTGATTCCTTATCAGTTCATGGCTGGGAGTTAGAACCTTGGACTCTACTCTGCTCAGCTGCACCCTGGACCTCCAACCGAAGGTACCTTTAACCCACTCCCTGGGTAAACACCACCATATCGAGCCCACCGCAGCACTGGTAAAACCATGCACTCTGTAGAGATGCCAGTGTGCATCTGAAACTGGCACAGCTCAGAGTGTAAAAAAAAAAGTCCTAGCCTTTGATTTGTTAAGTGTTCAGCTGTGCCTGTGGCCAAGCATACACTATACAAAAAACACCAAGAAAAGAAAAAATGCATTTAAGAAAGGTTTTCCTGAAAGGAATCCCAGAAACAAAGGATCCCTCCCTTTCAGTCCATGTTTAAGGAGAATGTTCTGTAGTTATTTTCAAGATCAGGATTGTTGGCACACTGGTGCCACATGCATTGTGGTGTCCTTAGATAGTATGTCAAAAGTTATCACAGATTTCTTAGAATATTCTGGACATTAAAACAAGCTCAATATCGTCAAAACTGACAGCATTTTATTTCTGCTTGAGCTGTGGCTGCACGTGACCCTTTAAATGAGCAAAGTCGCAGCCATGATACGATCTGATGCAGCATTCACAACCTTTTTTAGGGATGTGGTTTTGTGATGAAGCCGATTGGTTGCCATGCACACTGGGGCAAAGGCCATGTCAGGCCACACGTTTACCCAGTTCAAGTGTCACCAGTCAAGTCGGTCTATGCTGTTTGTGAACTAGAATGAGTTACGTGGGCACTAGGGTCTGGATTAAGCTTCATTACGTGTAATGGAAAAGGAGCAGCCAGCGGAATTGTATAGGTCTAGAATCGTGCTGTAAAGCCTTACCCTCAAAAGGTACCATTAGGAAGTGCATTGTTAATGTAACCAACTAAATGTATTATACAAATAATTCCGTATCATTTTTAATGTGTAAAACCTTATGAAAACTCAGACATTTCTGTGCAGGGTCCACATTGTGAGACAATAAAACTATGGGCCCCATTACACGGTAGGCGGTGAACCATGGTTTATGCCGGTAAAACACCGGAACCACCTTGGTGGAAAGGGGAATTACCGCCCTACTCCAAGGTTGGCGGGGCGGTAATTCCCCCTTCCACCATTGCCCTTCCCCATTCCCATTTTTGCCCCATAGGGCATAATAGGAATGGGGAAGGTGCTAATTACGGTACCGCAAATTTGCGGTGCCGTAATTAGCACTGAGGTCCCTTTGCGGGTTGGTTTTTAACGCCTGCAAAAAGCAGGCGTTAAAGTACCTACCCGCAAAGGGACCTGGTAATAAGGCGGTAAGGGTTAACGGTCACCGGTACCATTACCGGTGACCGTTAACCCTTACCGCCTTCCGTGTAATGAGGCCCTATGTCTGTTTCTCAGTCAGTTTCTCGGCAGCTGTATGAAAATAAACCTCGTCTCTACCCTTGCTGCCTGGCTTCCTATTGGATTATCTAGTGATGAAATGCCGGAGGATATAATATAAAGATATGTGATAAAGCACCCCGTACCATGTGCATGGGCAAAATGTTAGGGGGGGGCAAGGTGTTTGTCCCCCCCCAACTTTCGTGGCACACCATTTTGTCCCCATTCATTTGGCATGGGCACCTTTCCTATAGATGGCATGTCCCCCCCAACATTTTCGGCAAAGTTACTCCACTGACCCTGCAATGTGAATCACTGAGGCATTTCAAAACCAAATAGAAGAACCAGACCGAATGCAGAATTCCCTGGTAAGGAAATGTAACCCCAAAGGGACTACAAATATCTTTGTGAAAAATGTTGCGGGTAGTTTATTCCTTATAGATCATATCTACTCACTCTAATACAAGAGGTCTTCCAGTTTCTGATTCATACATACAGTATAGAATCTGCAGAATTAAAATAGCTTCAAGAAATCATTAATTTTCAGCTTGTAAAAAAAATCTAAGCAGTTTAATGTAATTAATGTAATAGACATAGGCCCTCATTATGAGCTTGCCAATTCGGAAATAAAAGTGCTGGTAACAACGCTTACCAGCACCTTTTCCGGACCGTCTGGTGGTAGGGGCAGTGAACTACGGGCAGGACTTAGCTGCTGGTAGTCCAGGCCCCTACCAGCCGATAAATCACTGAAGCACCGTTACTAACGATGCCACTGCTTCAGTGTTGCCATTCCCTTGGAGTCCCATAACTTACCGTTCTGCCACCACCCGTAATATCGGGCAGCGGAAATGGTAAGCTGAGGATCGCTAACTTGTAATGAGCGCCAAAGTGGGGTTTAGAATATGTGCTAACATGCAAATTAGTTCTTGTGCAGTGATATTAAAATCCAGCAGTGGACAAAGTACACAAACTACCATAACAAGTTCCTTATCAATTGATGTCCGTAAAGTGTCATATAAAGGCATTTTAAATTAAAAGGACACTACAGAGTATTAATTAGCAATTGGGGAAAACATCTGGCCAAACAGGAGGCAGGAACATGGGTGAAATCCATCAGCGGCATCCCGGTTCTCTCAGCCACCTACATGCCTCCCATAGGTGTCCACATGATTTTATTTAACTGGGCCACCCAGGGCACTCCAACATCTGCCTTCCTTCCCCCTCTATGTATCACCCCCTGAAACCCTGTCCACCGCTCCCACTCTCCCACCGCATCAGACTTATCTGTTACTCCCCATCTCTGGCTCGCACTCGTTCCCAATAGCTGCCAGGTAAATAAAAAAGGGGCTTTGCCCCTTTACCAACTTCTGCGGCCGCCATCTTTGTTCCTAGTCTTTGTGAAGGGAACCTGTGCATGCTCAATATGCACGAATCTCATATCCCTAAAAAAAAAATGTGTAAGCTAAGATTACCCTGGATGGAGCCTCAGACTCCTCATAGCAATAACACCCGTGTTCACAGACAGACAGGGCTGGTTGCATCACTGAATCCTCGCAGAGTCCCTTGATTCGCCCAGGTCTACTTACGCTCTGGCTGGCAGGCATTGGCCCAATGGGCCCCAGAACATAAGGGTTGTAACTGTCTTAAAAACACCAGTGGCAGATGGAATTGTGTTCTGTGCTAGCGCTGAACGTTGCATTGTGATGTCACAACTCAATTGTAATAAATGATGATGTCATTTCCCTGTTGGATTTGTATAGTGATGTCACTGCTACACTTTAATAAGGACATTATTTTTAATACGGGTATTGCAGGCCACCCTGTACTATAAGGATTGGAACCGAACTTAATATTATGGCTTCACATGTATTATTGATTTTCTTAAAAATACATTGTCCGACAAAAAAGTACCAGTCTGCGAGGAAGAAAAGTCAGACAGAGAGCGACATGTTTTTTTTTATCATGTTTATTTTGATTTTATCTCTGCAGTCAAGTTTCCAGGCATTACTGCTAATGGCAAATGCAGAAATCAATACGGCAAACCCTGACATCTTCCTAATCGATAACAGTCATTTAACGGTGAGTGCAATTCATTAAGCTACTTGTTTGTTAAGCATCAAATAGGTTGTCTTGCAGCCCGTATCTTTGCAAGTAATATGCATAGGAACTGGTTAAGGTGACATCAGATACTGCTTTGGATGCAATAAGTAAACGCTAGTAAAACGAACAAAGCAATTTAGGTACAAACTAAGGAAGGACAACGCGGCTGGTGTGCCACGGGTAAGTGTAACAAGTACAGCATGTCTGGCCGAACGTGGTGAGGATACCCACTTCTCTGTTAGTCGATCACGGTTTTCAGTGATTTCTCAGTTTCCACCACAGTCTACTTCTAGGCGCTTCACATAAAGTTGTTAAGTGAAGGAAGACAAAACAGTCTTTAACTGAAATAGGGAGATAGAGAATTGCTAGGTCTTCATACAAAGTTCTGGATTCCTGGTGGAAATGTCCTTCTTCGGTGTCATTAAAATGCCACTAAAGTGACCACTTTAGGTTATAGGGACTATCATGGCTAGGCCTCCAGTACTACGCTTTAAGTGTTCCCTTCCAAATGAAATCATAACATCTTGTTAATTATAGGCATATTGTGATATTTCTTCCTGAAACGGTAATTAAAATGCAAACTAGATAGTTAAGATGACTATCTGAGAATGCTCTTACAGCACGCGATTCGGGATAATGCCCCACAAAGTCCCCCACTTACGATGACCGACACAGTTCGGCACAGAAAAGGACACCCCTGCTGGCATGGTACTGTGTACACTTTAAGAGGAACCCATCTCTGCCGGGCGAAGGCTCTTCATGTGAACACTTTAGCGAACAACCCATCTCTGCTGGGCCAAGGCTCATCGTGGCAACACTTTTGCGATGAACCCATCTCTGCAGGGCGAAGGCTCATCATGTTTACAATTTTGCAAAGCACCCATCTCTGCTGGGCGAAGGCTCATCATGTTTACATTATTGCAAATAACCCATCTCTGCAGGGCGAAGGCTCATCATGTTTACACTTTTGCGAATAACCCATCTCTGCTGGGCGAAGGCTCATCATGGTAACACTTTTGCGATGAACCCATCTCTGCAGGGTGAAGGCTCATCATGTTTACACTTTTGCAAAGCACCCATCTCTGCTGGGCGCGGCTCATCATGTTTATATTTTTGCAAAGAACCCATCTCTGCTGGGCGAAGGCTCATCGTGGTAACACTTTTGCGATGAACCTATCTCTGCAGGGTGAAGGCTCATCATGTTTACACTTTTGAGAAGAACCCATCTCTGCTGAGTGAAGGCTCATCGTGGTAACACGTTTGCAAACAACCCATCTATGCAGGGCAAAGGCTCATAATTTTTACACTTTTGCGAAGATCCCATCTCTGCTGGGCAAAGGCTCATCATGTTTACACTTTTGCAAATAACCCATCTCTGCTGGGTGAAGGCTCATCGTGGTAACACTTTTGCGAAGAACCCACCTCTGCAGGGGGAAGGCTCATCATGTTTACACTTTTGCAAAGAACCCATCTCTGCTGGGCGAAGGCTCATCGTGGTAACATTTTTGCAAAGAACCCATCTCTGCAGGGCCAAGGCTCATCATGTTTACACTTTTGCGAAGATCCCATCTCTGCTGGGCAAAGGATCATCATGTTTACACTTTTGCGAAGGACCCATCTCTGCTGGGTGAAGGCTCATCATGTTTACAAGTTTGGGAAGAACCCATCTCTGCTGGGTGAAGGCTCCTGGAGTCAGGAGCATGCTCTTCCCTAGACCCTTCTTGGCAGTTTATCTGAATAAAGCATGGCAGCTGGTGGCGTCTGTGTACTTATTATGCTCTGTGTGCCATTGGGACATTTTCACAGGATGACCCTTCCCAGTCTCTTAGCTTGTGCATATGTTAGGATAAGCATTTTATTTTTTTGTTCACGGGTGTAGATCAAGGGCCTACACATTTGTATCTTATGTTATAAGAACTAGGGGTTAGAGAAATTCTTTATAGTAACTGTTGAGAATAAAGCGTCATAACATGATATGCTTTTCAGCTATGAGGTTTACATGTTTATAGCGAGAGAAAAGGGTGGGAAGGAGACACATTGGTACACTGGCTTGGGATATTACAGAAAGGCAGATACATTGGTAGGCAGTGTTTACAGTTACGTGCTGTATTTACAGTTGTGTACTAGTCAAAGCCAGGGGAATCAGAGAGGTTGGGTGACATCACCGGACAGTCTACTTTCCAGGCCCAGGATCTGATTTTTGAGAGAAACTTGGAATTCCTAGACTTTGGTGAAGTTTGTCATATCTCTGGGTATTAAGCGCGTTATAAATAACCTATCATATCCTATCATATCAAGGAGAAGGGTGATCCTGTGGAATCAGACCAGGGGTGAAAAGGAGTGAAAAGGTGAGGCAGTTCAGGAAGGTGGAGGACGGATAAGTTCAGTCGTGCTTGGGATCATAGCCTGCATGGAGGAAAGTAGCAAGAGATGGCGTCAGCCAGATAATGGGGGGACAAAATAGGAAATCCATAGACGGCTACTAGTAGAAGGAATTTGAAAAGGGTACAATTAAATGCTTCTGGGTGTCATCAAATTTATTTATTTATGAGTGTGCCTTTTTCTATTCCTCTCTACTTCTCCTTGCTTTCTCTCAGGTGTTTTATTTTTGCAATTTTGAGAACAGATTTTGTAATCCTTTTTCGAAATGAGGGAGGTTTGCTCATTTCCACTGAACCTAGATCGCCAAAAACAACATATATATTTCCTATTGTAAATGGACAGCTAACTAACATGAAGACAATGGGAAGAGGAGGGGCATCATTGTTAGGAAAGATTCTCTTTAATGCACCTTTCCTTCCATCTTTATGGAACCCCTAAACGTTGTGCTTTTATTTTTTAATCTGACCTGTACATTTTCCAATATAATGAAGCCTTAATCTTCACTGCACTGGCCTTTGCTCACATGTTTTGGGGTAACTGATATGTCCTTAAGGCTATCAGTACTGGGAAACAGTGTTCCCCTTAGTCTTGTGACTATGTTGCAACTTGTGGTTACTTTTGTATCACTTGTGGTAACTTTTTTATCATTGCACAAAGCAGCTTGCACTGCAGTGTGATGGGGTGCATTTTTGTTTTGCCCTAGTCTAACACTCAAATAATTTTTTTGGTTACTCTAGATGTGCTTAAAAGATGGGCTGGTGGCAGCAGTGACTTTTCCCCACTGGGGAATTTCGTTTTAGCTTTACTGCTTTTACCGTGTTTGGCTACTGACTATGGCTACTGGTCAAACATGGCCGTGCCACAAGGTTTTTCACCCATTCTTTTTGAATTGTGTTGTTTAGCCTTCTTCCTGGCCTCAGAGTCCAGGAAGATCCTTATAAGAACTTCCAGTGCCTGGGAAAGCAGCAGCTTTTGGCGGGCTACTGGAGGGCTTTGTGCGTTTGACAGGCATGATGTGGGCTCGGTCGTCTGACCCTAATCCACATACTGCATTCTGTGTGTCTGAGTGGTGTGCATGAGTGTTCCCGCCAGTGGTCCTGATTGGGCCACTGTGTGCGGTGTGTGTGTGGGCTAGTTCTACTATTGGCTAGTGGGAGTTTTCACTTCTACCAGGCTTTTAGGATAAGAAGAGGACCCCTGCATACATTTTTCAGAGATCCTGAAGGAGCCACGTATCCTGTCCAGCTGAGAAGACCAGCGAAGAAACCCGAAACCTGACTGAAGGAGGCCTGGCAACCGACTTCTGCTGCAGCTCTGGTGGAGCCCTGTCTGCCTTGTGATCTTTAGGAGCCCTGTGAAGGTGCTACGACCCCTTGAGTGGAGGGACCATCTATTGCCGACATCTACTCGGTACCCAGCACAAAAACCACCTTCGGAAGTGCCCGGGAATCATCCTGTGGCTGACCAGCTTCATTTGTGGGCATTTGTGGGCTACTGGGTTAACTTCGTCGCCGTTTGGAGTTTCCACCTGAAACTTGGCACACCCTCAGCTGCCACTGCAGCGACACACTCTGCAAACTGGCATCCTAGCACCAAGGGCACCTGAGAAAGACTAGAAAGTCCGACCACGGCTACTGAGTCCTGTTGTATTGCTGTGCGCTGCGTGCACTGTCCGAAACCTGCTTTTCCAACACAAGTCCAGACCCTAGAGGTGTGCTGCATTGTTTGTTTTTGTATTCTTCATCTGCACCAGAAAAAGATCCCAACCGGAAGCGTTCTCGAACCTGTAACTCCTGAAAATCGAGGAGCGCAGATTTTGGTGGGAAAAGCAAGCCAGGACACCCTTCCTTTGTTCCAGAAAGACCTAGGAAGATTCAGAGTAAGGGGTGAATGTTACAGAGCTTTTAACATACCCCTATACTCCCTCTATAGGTAAATGAGCTTATAATAATCCTTTTTCTTATACTATTGGCTTTGCCGTTACTTGCCTCGGCAAGACTTCTGACTGTTGGGGATAATTTTAGGCACTTGTCTACATTGAACCCTAACTCTAAGAATCCATCACTGGACCCCAGAGACCCTACCTAAATTTTTTCTTGCATCCTCAATTCTGTGGAACTGTATCCTGAACAATAGGGCACAAGGCCCCAGACAATTTAGGGTTGGACAATTTTAGCTAGGAATCATCTCTGTGGAGCTTTTTGTGTATGATACTTACCTATTCATTCCTTTGCAGGAGTATTTTGATTTGTATTGTGCATTTGAACCTGTGAATGTATGTATGTATTTAATGTGATTGTATTGGTTGTTAAGTCTACCTGCTTGTATTCATTTTCTTATAGTGTGTTTTGGCCATACTTAAATAACTGTATTTTATTGCAATTTGTGATTCCCATTGTGGGACCTCATTGTGGACCCTCTACAAGCTCAATTCTGTGAAGAACTTAGCCTAGACCGCCTGTCACAGCTACCTAAACGGGTTTGGCTACGGCTTCCCAGAGTTGTCCCTGTCACAATATAGGTTGGCCTTCTATACATCTGTCCAACCGGCCAGAGTATAGAAAATCAGTCCTAACAGTCATCGAAAGAGGTGGTAAAAGTTGGAAGTAGCTATATTTGGTACTTTGTCGGGACGAGCAAAGGTGTAAAGGGAAGGCCACATGGACCAATAGTCAAGTTGAATGCGAAGGTCAGACTTCAAGGTTTTGATGGAAGACTGGCTGTAGAGAAATTGACTCTATGTTCAGTAGGTTAATCCTAGCACATCTTGCATTGGACGTGATGAATTGTTGGTGCTTGTGGTTGTGGTTGAAAAGCCATAAAGTTGCAAGCCTTGAGGAATGCCATAAGGGGATCAGGGGAAACAAATATTTTGTATGGGGGGAAAAGAGTTAGGACATTTGATGGAGGTAGACTGCTTCTGTTGTAGGGGAATTCAGCATGTGTGCTAACCAGTGGTGGATCACAGAGAGGCAGTTGGATTTATGGGATGATACATCATGGGGAATGATATAAAGGATAGGAGCTCTGTTGTCATCTGCAAACAAGTGATTGTGGAACCTAAATGTGAAGATATTGTTACCTAGTGAACAGGTTTTAATCTGACACCTGGCAGAATTCCACCGATGTCAGAGTGCAGGTGCTTTTGGTGGCAATCCAGTTGAGTGGCAAATCTGCAGTGCCTGATTTTGAGAGGGTTAGAGGATAGAAGCTTTGGTCGGCCGAATCAAATGCAGGAAATGGATTAAGGAATATGAAAATATTAGTGAGTTCACATTCGAGTGTGTTGAATTGGCAATTGATCTCCAGAAACCCAGTGATTTGGTTTAGTTAGATATCATGTAAAATGGTGGTAATGTGGGGTGCAGAGAGACAATTCAATATGTGTCATATTTGGGTGAACAGAGGGCTGTTTCAGAGTAGGTAGGACAGTTGCAACTTTGCAGCAATCAAGAAGAGAAATGTTGAAGAGTTAGAGCAGTGGATGGGTGTGGGGTCTCCGATTGTCTGTGGAGAAAATGGGTCCACGGGGGCACATTCATACCAGGTTTGGTCATCCTCTCAGGGAAGGGAGGGCAAAAGGAGGGAATTGTGTTGCTCAGTTCTGTGCACAGTATCCAGACACAAGTATTAACGTGCCCCGCAGTCCTGGGCTGCTCCCTTTTAATTACCAGAGTGGATGTGTGTGAAACATACCTGCTTCAAGGTGCATGCACAAAGCCAAGCAAGTGTACAACATGTCTGCTCATCAGTGGGTGTGCCATGCTGGCAGGACACTAGATTGTTTGTCAGATCCTTCTGTGGAAAAATGGACACTGGCCACAAAACCTTGAGAGGAGACTGTAAACATCCCCAGTATTTAAGGTCATCAAGCTTAGAAAGGAGGAAGCTACGAGTATGCATTTGATGGTTTATGAGAATCAAAAAGTCTCCTACCTGTGCCTAATTTTTCTTGGCGATTAGCCCCACTACTGGGGAGTGACCTTGGGGCTCCCATGGAGGAGATAATATAAGTTTATTAGGCAAACAAGGGTATTCCCACCAGGTTGGTTATAAAAAGGAAAATAGGAACATTAATATTCATCTTCTCATCTGGATGTGCATAAAATGGGCATTACTGCCAGTGAAAGCCCATATTCTGAGTCATCCACAGCCTCTCCCCAATTTCCATTGTTTTCTGTCCCTGAAAGCCAGGTCAGCATTTTTCTCCTTTCCTCTTGCTTTCCCCCTACCATCGCTTACCTTTATTCTGTGACTTCCATCTTTTCTGCCACCTCATCTCTGCTGGCCCACTTACAGTTAACATAGACAAGGAACAATGTCTATTTTCTATGTCTTCTTTATATGGTAGCTTTTTTCTTTAAAGGGAATCGGGCAAATATGAACTGTACAGACCAATTCCCCTTGAAACCCCGGGACCTGGGACCCTTTAAAGTGAGGTAGCAATACTTAAAGATGGATGGGATACAGAACGTACTCATACATCAATAATCAAACCAACTCTCTAAACAATAATAACTCTTAGTCCATTTGGTATCTCTTTCCTAGTCTTTCACATGTATGCATTTGTGAGAGGTTCAGAGCATTTCTCTGTGAAGTGCGTTAGTACTGTGATGACCTATATTATGTATAATTCTTAACAAATGATTCTTACAATGTAGTTTGATGTTTGGAGTAAAGTGCTTAGTGCACCTAACCTTAATTGACTATATTTAACATGCATTGGAGTTTACTCCTAAGGTGCTTATTATAACTGACTGTGCAAATCCGCAATATTCAACATTATTGTTGATAAAGTGCTAGTGCCTTTAGCAGCCAAGGAGTCCAACATATTGTTGGTAAAGTGCAACGTGCATTAGCAGCATCAGAGTAATAATCCCAATACCATATATATATATATGTTAGCTGGACTGTTGTTTCTACATATATACATATTAATCACATAGATTTACACAGGACGTTCAAGTTCAAAATCATTGAAAAAGTCTAAGAACACAATGATTTACAGAAAGTAATTGTTAATTACAAAAACATACAAAAGTAGGGGTACACTTAAAGACTTGATCAAAAAACTATATTTGGAAGCAAAGAAATTACAAAATAAGAAAATTGTAGTAAGCATGAAGTGGAAATAGTCCTGGATGTGGTATTGGAAAATGTAATCCAGAGAACGGTAGTTTGATCATGAATTCGAGGGATTGTGTCAGAAAATTCAATCGTTAAGATAATGGCGCATGCCCATTAGTAGAATCAGTCCTGAAAGTTGGGTTCAGAAGAGCAGTGCTTCAGGTCGTATAATAATGTCCAGGTGAGCTACAAATAGCCCAAGATGTTTCAGCATTGGGCAGATCCAGGTGCCTTCATCAGATTCCTACTCTTGGACTTCAATCCGAGACAAGTTAAAGATGAGAAACTAAGATACTGAAACATTAAAAAAAGGAATACATTATTTATACAAAAAATGTATATAATAAAACTGCCAAATGCATTCTCTTGACCAGTATTGAGAGGGTATTGCTTAGAAATGTCATGTCCAATGTCATCACTCATCAGAACCTAATTCAAACTGTAAAAGATATGCCATCCCAAGAAGGTTTCGACAGATCTTTGGACCACCCTATTATCTTAATGGGGAAGGCATGTCTTAATGGCTTCATTTCAAATATCATCACTCACCAAAATCTGATTCATTAACCGGAAACCTAGTCTTTGCAATAAATGTAGAGCATGTGATGGGCCAGTTAACATTCTGTCGACTAGTCTGAATTCCCAGTTACTAACACTGCGGATGGTTTGTCAGTAGGCAGTGTCCCTCTGCTGTGCTAGGTGTTCACTTTCATGTATAACAATCAGTTGGAAGTTGACCGCTCTGGACAGTCGTCATGGCCATGCTGCACACTGCTCCAGTCATCCTTCATGACATTAATGCAACTCTCCCCCTACTGTAGTGACTGGCAGCACTGCCCAGCGTGTTGGGTTGCTCAGACATGTGGTGAAGTCAACAGCGGTGCCAGGGGCATTGAACTACTTCAGTGAGTAGGCAGGCACGCATATGCACATGTGAGAGTGGTATGCCTTGACATGTGGCACACGTGACTCTGGCTGTACTCTGCCTCTTCAGTTGAGGGGAAGGGACTCAGGAGGCACATGCAGAATTTGACTGTGTTTGATGTTGCACAGTAACCTGCGCCATAAGCGAGACACCCAGCACAGAGAGACCAGGACAGTCAACAGCACCACCACATGGGTGAGGCCAGGGAAAATGCCACTCCAAGTAGTATACAAGGAGATCTTCCTTCAGTGTTTGGCGGGCATGCTTATTAGTTCAGTACTGACTTAGGGCCTCATTACACGGTAGGCGGTGAGCCATGGCGCTATTAGCGCCATGGCTCATGCCAGTAAAATACCGGCACCGCCTTAGTGGAAAGGGGATTTACCGCCCCATTCCAAGGTTGGAGGGGCGGTAAATCCCCCTTCCACCATTGCCCTTCCCCATTCCCATTTCTGCCCCATAGGGCTCTATGGGAATGGGGAAGGCGCTAATTATGGCACCGCAATTTTGCGGTGCCGTAATTAGCTCCGAGGTCCCTTTGCGGGTTGGATTTTAACGCCTGCAAAAAGCAGGCGTTAAATCCCCCAACCAGCAAAGGGACCTCATAGTAAGGCGGTAAGGATTTACCGGTACCGGTATTTTACCGGTAAATCCTTACCGCCATCTGTGTAATGAGGCCCTTAGTCTGCCATTGTCCATCAATTTACCATAGGAAGAAAGCACATGTTCTCTTTTTGTCCGTGGTCAATATATTTCACTTGCAACCTATAGAATCAGAACAAAAGGTTAACAATGAGGATGTGTTTAAGAATCGGAGCAAAAGGTTAATAATGAGGATGTGTTTAAGAATCAGAGCAAAAGGTTAACAATGAGGATGTGTTTAAGAATCGGAGCAAAAGGTTAACAATGAGGATGTGTTTAAGAATCGGAGCAAAAGGTTAACAATGAGGATGTGTTTAAGAATCGGAGCAAAAGGTTAACAATGGGAATGTGTTTAAAGAAGCTCTTAAACATTTATTCGTCCTCATTACAAGTTTGCCAGTCCAGAAACAACGTTGACGGTAAGTTTACCGGCACCGTTGTTTCCGAACCAGCAAACTCAGACACAACTGCCACGGTAGGCAGACCATCACGTAAGCACGGGCACCGGCATTCCTATGGAACGCCATGGGAATGGGAACTTACAATTCACTGGTGCCTGACTTTCCGGAACGCCGGGGTTGTAATACCCTGGTGTTTCCGGCAAGTCCGGCGCTGGTAAATCATTACGGGTCTGGTGGCAACCTGTCTTGTTTCAAGGCGCAGCTGGTATGTTTTTTTAAGTTACGTTAATTGTTATGTCTGAATCTCAGGCAGTGCGTCCATGGAATATGTTAACACTGGGAGGAACAGTTGTGGGTGGTGGCAACGATAGGTGCGCAGCTGCCCGCCCTGAAGTGCAGGCATGCTGGTAATTATTTCCACCCTAAGCACTGTAATGTCCCGATTACTTTTCAATGGTTTTCAGGTGTACCCTTCCCTTTCACATTCCTTATGCCCCTCCCGCTCTCCCCGATAATTGCCTTTGACCTGTGGTGGCCTCTTCTAGCCTAGTCAACAAACAATGCTGGAAATGAGGGGATCCTACTCAGCCACACCCAGAATGATGTTTCTTTAAATACATCTTTTCAAGCTTAGACTCACTGGGTGCCAACCCGCCAAGGTGTGGACTGAAGTCAAGCAGAGCGTCTTGGAATCAGGGAAGACCATGATAGGCTGCCTGTAGATAATGCCTTGATTCAGGCTCGTTTTCCGAACATTACTGCGAGCGCAGAAATAGATGAATGGATAATAACAACATTGCATTCGTATGCAGCACTCCTCTGCCTTCTAGGCGCTGTAATGGCAGGTTTTACTATTACTCGACTTTGACTGGCACTTGATGCATCAACCTCGGAAGTGTGAAAGCCTCGGCTGGCCCTCATGTCAGAGAATAATGCTGGACTGGCGTAGCTTGCCACCCCTGGCTGTGGGTGGAGGGATAGGACACCAGTGACCACCCAGAGCCTAAACGTGGTTCTGTGCACCGTCGGTCCAGATCTCTGGCAAATCAATATTGATTATTATTCCTTTCTCAGAGAGTGGCAACAGCATGAGGTGAGCGAACAGTAAAGGGGCATTCCACAACTCAGCTAACGCGTGCCTATGGAATGCAGTGTTGGCAATGCCACCCTACCTTAACAGCAACATGTCTAAGAACAGTGGCATTCGTTTTAGAATATAACATTTCACACATGGCGGTTATTCGTGGAAGGTTCACTGAGAAATGAAAGTATATTTTCTTTGTCTAGAGTGCTTATCTGCGGCGCATTCATGTATTACAGGGCGCGTCGTTGCCAACGAAATGAAATACATTATTGGCTATCTCCACGAATCAAGGCAAACGTGAGCTTTCAAATACATAACCATTCTTCCTGGCTGCTTTTTTTTATTGACTTGAAACGTCTGCCCCCTGCTGGTTAGATGCTTTATTACACTGCTAAAAAAAAAGAAGCCGATACTGGCTGTGTGAAAGGTTTAAAATATTACACTGAAAACTGGACATTTCTATAATAAGATTTGAGATTTCACTTTAGGTTTAAGAGGCTGTCGCAGTATCTTCAATGGTATCTAACTTCCTCAAACTGCAGTTTTGTATATGCGTACTATTGTAAATTCCCGTGGCTGAACTTCTTACTGCAAGCAGCCCCCCCCCCCACCCCCCCCCCCGCCCCGATAGTAATAGTTATCGCACATGGTGCCTGACACTGGAAAGTAGACTCCTAAATCCACCTACTGATGCACAACATCTGAAAAGCTTCGGCCTGTGTGACGCTATTTGCCCGTTTGCTTGAGTTAGCCAGGACGAGAACTGAGCTCTTCCCATTCTACGATCAGCGACTCACACGTTTGGTCCGGTTTCTAGACCGAATGGTCGCTTTAAGCTCCATTGGCACAATTTTGACAAATCTTGTGTCCCTGAGTTCATTACAATTTCTCTAAAAGAGGCAGCATAGTCGCAATCGTTACCCTTTGTTTTTCTCGACGTATTTAGTTGTTTTGTAGTTTTGTGTTGATACCAGATGAAGCAGAAATGGGGCTTTGAGTTTTGGAGTATCCCGGCGTGTACATCTGGGGTCCCAAAGGAAGGCAACCCAGTTCATGGTCGATTCCTTTCCTCGATGAGGTTTTATACACGGTAATTTTGTCTATGTAAACACCAAAAGCATACCTTATATATAGAAATGCTAGCCGAGTGTTGGCCACGTAAAATCGGTCATATACCGTGTGATTACATTTACAGTCTTGTAACAGGTAACACGTTCATGTCATAGTTGAAGATCAAAAGCCCATTTCTGCACACCAGGTATTTAGTAACAATTGTGACCTACATCAACACTGAAAGTCTTCAGAGACGGAAGTCCAGATAAGAACAAACATTGGCAAAGCCACTCGTTTTCAATCCCGTATGTTAAGTGCAGACGCTCCATTAATGGCAATGACGCCATCGCCGAAGGCCTACTATATTTGTTGTATTTCATTGGGGCTTGATGTGCACCTGCATAAATACCTACTTTTAATTTTGAAGTGAATACATTGTTATACTCCGGACTAACCACTAGATGTCAGAATATGTTCACCATGTGTTTCGAAACACAATACTGGCATATATATATTATAAGTGAAATAACTTGAGAGAGTCAAGTTGAAACAGTTCAACACAGCAAAACCCTTGAAATTTCGTTGAAATGACATTCATGGTTTAATTCAAACGAGCCCTTCGAATCCAGCAACTTTTGGAATCCACACCGCCTTAACTCAGAGGCCCCCATTGTGCAGCCGATCTGTGATGACATAACTGGAAACTAGGTCACACTGATGACAGTCATGGCCAGCTGTCATGTTGTCTGTCATATGCAGCCATGCCCAGGCCACCCAACGGTAACAATGGGCCTGCCCAGTGGCTACTCTATCCCCATAAAGCGTCAGCAGGTATAGTACATGTCTGATAGGCTGCACAAGACACAACTATACAGTATGTTTGGCCTACGTCTTAAAATAAAGCAAGATCATTTGTTACTCACAAGAGTAGTTTGCCATGATATAGGTGATGTCATTAGTGTGTCCTGGTTTCCAGTGATGTCATCAATTATGGCATATGTGATGTTATCAGTTTGTTCATGGGTGACACAATTGGGTGGGGCTCATAGTTAATTAGCATAGATTCCAAAACCTGCTGAATTTCAAACCCATCCCCTTAACATCTCTCTAAGTACTGTTTCTTCAGTGAATGCCAAGCTTTTTTTATCCACATCTCACACCACTCGTAGTACTAAAGGTATGTTTCTTTTCAAATCAAAGATGTCATATTCAACATTTCCAGTATATTGCTTATCTAAACAACATGGGGCTGTGTCGCACTATGAAGCTGTCACAACTTATAAGATAATGGGGCACCCATATATGCGAGAATATGTGTGTGGTATTTGGTCGGTTGTAGCATACATTTAGAGAAGGGTTTATTGTGAGACCCGTTTGTTCTCTCTAGAAAATCTTGTGAGATTTTGCTGCATGAACGCAATAGTTTCCCGGTTATCGTGCAGGACTCCGCTCACACACGTGCCTCTCAAGAATACACTATTTATACCCACAGGAAGACTGAAATAAATGCATGCAATCATATTTTCCCAAACACTCCCGCAAACTTTAAATGTGCCCTAAATACTACTCTTTTGCACTCCCCTCAAGGAAATTATACCCCCCTCGAGAATGGTCATATACTTGGTTAAAATAGATAAAAAGAAATATTATCTCAAGCCCAACGCAAACTCTCAAACTTAGCATTTGATGTTTTTTTTAAACTTTTCGCATACACCCGAATAGACACATTTGCACAATCTTTCGAGTTTTTGCGGGGCCAGAAAACATCTACATATGTTATTACAACATCATTACAAGTACCCCGGTATCCCGCTAGTAATTCTGGCAGGATACCGGAGGAGTACCGTACCATCTCCGCTACCCGATGTCCCGATATTACCAGGATATTACAGGTGGCAGAGATGCTAGTAAATCCCTATTCCGATGGATGCCGGTGCCAGTGATTGTGGCAAATGTCTGCCGGTAGGGGCCTGACTGACCTGCAAGTAGATCACAGGCCTTCTGGCAGACTTGTCGTTTGCCAGTCCAGAAAGGTGCCGGTAACCGTTATTACCAGTACCTTACTTCTGGACACCGGCAAACATGTAATGAGCCTCATAGTCTGGAAAGGGGAAAAAGTGGTAAAATAGTAAAAAGGGGGGGGTGGAAGGAAGGTGTGTGTTGTAAAAGTGGGTAAAGGTATTATACACCCCCATTAAAAATGTGGAAAAAATAAAATCGAACATGTTGCTCATTTGCCAGGAAATTCCCAAAATGGGCAATTTTGATTTCTGTGTATAAATAAGCAAATTCCACAAAACAGCTACCCTCCTTTACATCCAATAGGTACGACAAACCCCGTAATACAAGAGTGAAGAGCTGTCTTAGCTAATTGAAACAGAGATAAATGGCATTATCAAAAACATATTTAAATCATTATATTACACAACACATTTGTTAACATACTTAAAACGTAAAAACAGAAACACAATTTGATGTTTACCAAAAAGTGAAATTACAAGACATAAATTTAAACATCTTTCATATTACTAAAAATGAGGGTGAGGTTAGGACAAGGAAGTGAAGCGTATCGGTATAATGGGCACCCCCATCAGAATTTCTTCCAAAATGCACCTCTTTTATATCTCTTTGTCAACACTTAATCGTGTTTCTAGGACCAAAAAGCATTTTGATTGGCCCGCCCTGGGGAATTACCAGGCCAGGAATCCCTTGCACGCACTTATGTGCCTGCGTTTGTTCTCAGCGGGGGCGTAGCAGTCCCTTAGCCAATGAGGAGGCTCGAAGCATGGCAATCCCCTCTCCACGCCTCCCCATGGCTGGAGAATGCCTTCGTCCCCCGCCGGGGACTCAGGTAAGTTTTTTCTTTCCTCCACCCTCCTCCCCTTCTTTTTTCTCAGGAGCGAACATGCTGGGAACACTTCTGTTCCCAGCGTGTCCGCTACCGAAGGACGCCATGGAAAGGGAAAAGGGAAATGGACTACTTTTTCCCTTTCCCGACGGCCATTTTATTTCAGCATTTTCGGAACAGAAAAAGGGGTACTAATGGCAATAAGCCCCTCGACGGCGGGCCAAAACCGCCCATGGTAATGCCCCCAGGGGCATTACCTGGGGCGGTATTGGCACGCCATCTCGGGGCTTATTGCTACATTACAACATTTTGCCATTGCCTCATCCAGATCAGCAACATGGTGCTTTTAAATGTCATTTTCCCTGTGGCGTTTTCGCCACATTTTTGTTTTCAATAAATATATGTGTTGTGTGTTTGGGGTAGGGGTTAGGGGTGGTGCTTGACAGAGTGAGGTGGTACGGGTGGATTAGAAGGGGTTTGGGGGTATGGTGACTCACGGAGGAGCACAGCGCTTATTAATTACAGAAGCTGTATATTTGCTTTCAATACTGTTAGATGACTTTCCTAAATGGTTCTCTCAGCGATACGACTTCAGATTTACATATGATCCATTTGTGGTTCAAGGAGTTACTTCCAGTGTTTGGATCAGACTGGAAGAAAAAATACACTGGGACAGCAAAATTTTAAATGTCACATATTCATAAATATCATTTCAGTATTCAGGCCTTGCTTGTGTAGCATCTATGTAAACATTTACTAGAATTGTGAGTGCACGGGAGCACAGGAGTTGTTAAGGCAGCTGTAGATCGTGGATTGTGAAGTGTGTGGCACTCCTTCGTCTTCAAGTTCTTCAAGTTCGAGGCTGTCAGATTGTCTTTCTTGTTATGTAGCTCTTTTTGTGGGGTATCCCTAAATTGAAATATTCTAAGTAGAGACAGTCTGTTGAGTCCTGCTGCACCTCAAAACGTAATTATCTTTTGTTTTCGTATTCAGCAAACACTGGACCACAGGGCCAAGCAAGACCTTACATGATCGCAGGAAAGACATTTGATCTCGAACAGAGGCTGACCCCCACAATGAGGCCACATAGAGCAAAGCAGTCCAATTGTGAAAATGGGTGACCCAGCACAGGCCACAAACACTGCAGCATAGGGAGGACAGTTCTCCATCTGTCTGGGGTTCCATCAGCACATAACGCCTGTTTCTCTGTCATGAGAGCTGGTGGATAACTTGGATACCTTGCTCAGGATTCCCAGACAATGCAATGTTCACACTTAGGTTTGAGTCCTGAAAGGGACAGAGTTTTGCATAATAAATCCCAGACTGCAGATGATGGTGATTGTGCAAAAAGAATGACATTGTATAAGAGGTGTTCTGTGCAAAGGAAAAGGCACAACTAAATATAACGATGCATCCACGGTTCATCTCAGGACATTCAGTCCAACACAATGATTGCTGGGATTTAGCATAGTATGAAGCTCCACCTAGAGCTTTGACATTCCTTTCTAATTTGCCTCTCACAGGGTATAAAGGCAAGTGGAGGAGTAGGACGGGCACGGAGTGTAGGGACTTGGATCTGCTGAGAAACACACAAACATTATTCTAAGGCACACCCCTTAAACTACATAATGCAATATTGTATTATTTCAACATTTGCCATTTCATCATCATTTCATCCCTAAAACTCAGGACATCCTGTCCCCTTCTCTCTTTTCTCTCCCCCTTACCTCTACTCCCTGCTCTTCCTCTGGTCTTTCTTCGGCCACCTCTGCTCCCTCCTTCTCTGCCTTTCCCCTGTTCTCCCCAGACAAGTTTTCTAGACAAGTCTGATCGATGAAAGTCTCAACAAAACAGGTTCATCCCTGTTCCTCCAAAACCATCAAGGTCCACATTGACCCCCTGGCTCCTGCTCAGGTCAACTTCTGAAACCACTCCTTCTCCACTGGAGTCTTCCCAGCCCCCCTGAAGAAATCCCTTGTGCACCCGCTTCTTAAGAAACTCTCTGCCGACCCGTCCTGCCTGGCTAACTATCGCCCCATCTCCATCACTGCTTGCCTGGGCAAACGCCAGGAAAAGCTGGCCATCTGCCAGCTTAATCTTCACACTGAATCGGTTGGTTGTCTTCATGACCATCGGTCTGGCTTCAGAGCTGCCAGAAGCACGGAAACTACTCTCCTGAACATCCATGAAGACCTGCTCTCAAACCTTGATTCTAACACCCCCTGTGTCCTCATCTTACTTGATCTCTCTTCTGCCTTCAACACGGTCAACCATGCCATCCTGTTCAACCTTCTCTGTGATAAGTTGGGTATCACCAGTCAGGCCGTGGCATGGCTGGCTTCTTTCCTCTCTGATAGACCCACCCAGGTCCAACTTGGGTCCTTCCTCTCCTCCATCTCTATCTCTACCTGTGCTGTCCCCCAGGGGTCTAACTTCTCTCCCTGGCTTTTCAACCAATACCTGGCACTTCTTGCCCACTGCATTGCACTCTCTGCCCCAACTTTCAGTGCTATGCGGATGACACTCAGACATTTCCAGGCTACCTTCAGCCACCTCTTCTCCATCTCTCATCTCTGACTGTCTGTCTGCTATCCAGGAGTGGTGTGCCACCAAGGATCTCTGCCTTAATGCCAGTAAGACTGAGATTCTCCTCATCGGCACACCCACTCCCTCCTTTCCTGTCACTCTCTGGCTGGACTCTCATGGCCCTCTTTCTGCTCCCACCTGCGGGGCTAAAAACCTCAGGGTCATCTTCGACTCCACATTCTCCTTCTCTCTTCACATCTCTGACATCTCTAAGAAGTCACACTACCAGCTGCACCTCCTCAGAGGTATTCTTCATTTCCTCTCCTTCCCCCAGAAGCTGTCTGTCTCCAGAGCTCTGGTTCTCTCTAGGCTGGACTATTGCAACAGCCTCTTTCTGACTCTGCCTGCTTCTACCCTCCGCCCTCTGCAACTCGTCCATAATAGGACTGCAAGACTTGTCCTTGGCCTCAAACCCAGGGATCGTATCTCTCCAGGATGGAAATCTCTTCACTGGTTCCCAGTGGCTGCGAGGATTAAGTTCAAAACCCTCTGCATTGTCCACAAGGCCTTCTGGGGCCTGGGGCTTCAATACCTTCAACTCCCTCTTCCTAAATATCTTCCCTCTCGAGGTCTTCGCTCATCCATCTCCAACTCCCTCATGGTCAGTTGCTTCTCCAAGCAACGAGTTGGTGGTAGATCTCTTTCTTCGGCTGGGGCCTCCCTCTGGAACAGCCTCCCTGCCTCCCTGAAACTTGAGAAGAACCATCTCCGGTTCTGGAACACCCTTTAAAACCTTCCTCTTCATTACCACTCAAATGGTTCATGTATATATGTATATATAAAATGTTATGTTAGGATATGGTTTTGTAATGTGGTAAAGGTTAATAAAATGGTTCCAAAAAAAATAAAACCTTCCACTTCACTTCCGCTTTCTCTCCTCCTCTCTCCTGCTGAAGTACTGGCTGAAACTGTACTGGTTACCTGGCCACCTTCTGATCTCAGGTCCAGGACCACTCCCCCGCCAGTTACCCACCTGCACTGCCTTCCTGGCAACCCCTGCACTTGGGGACTGTTTGTCTGTATCCCTACAGTCCCCCACTTGCACTTGACACCTGATGTCTGCACTTACCCCTGCACCTGCCACCAGCTGGCCCTACTTCTCTTATTGTTTTTATTTGTACTATTACCCCATGTACTGCACTGTCCCCACCCCTCCACCCACTCCGCACCTTTCCTCTTCCCCCTTCCTCTACACTTGGGCGATCTAAATGACACTTGTCCTAGTAGGATCGCTGTCTCCGTCTTCCCTCTGTTCCCCGTCCTTTGCCGTGTCGTGCCTTGAAACACTTGTGTATAGGCACGTTATAAATGCCTTATCATATCATAGCTTAAAAACTGAAGGAAAAAAAAGAAAAGGATTCAAATAAATCCTTTATTCCCTGCTGGAGATCATTAGAGAGAGTTTTACTAAATATTCGCCCTCTGTGTAATGAGGGCACTGTAGTGCTGACATACTGGCATGCAGCAGAGGG
The DNA here is from genome assembly GCF_040938575.1 of Ambystoma mexicanum. NCBI lineage: Eukaryota > Metazoa > Chordata > Amphibia > Caudata > Ambystomatidae > Ambystoma > Ambystoma mexicanum. The sequence continues at coordinate 459,577,837 of NC_090935.1, forward strand.
GCACGCACGTCATTACCACTGTTCAGCCTTGTAAAGGGATAGTGCATTGGGGAACAAAATGAACCCTGGGGCAAGAGTGGCCTGTATACAAGTCATGGAACTTCCAGGAGCGCCTCCACATACCAGTCTATGGTTAATATTTACAGGGCTGGTAGGTAACCCATGGGGAATACCAACGCACAGGCAGACTAGAGAGAACACCACTACCATATAACTGAAAGACAGTTAATTTTAAGGTAAGCAGGCATATTGTAAATCGCTCTATATATTCATTTGCACAATAAAATAAATACAAAGAAGCCATATATTTAAATTCAAAATCAACAAGTTTCCACTGGCAAGGTGTACAAACCAATCAAGCATTGATTGGGCCCAGGCTAGCTGGTAGATTCTTGGTACTTAAAGCTAATTGAGATAATACCATTCCTTATCCAGGAGCCTTTTTATGTAATTCATGCTTTTATTAATGCTTCAAAAACTGTGCCTTCCTTTCCGATGATTCGGGGGCTCGAAATCAACCAATACCAGTATTGGCTACAACGACAGCCCCTGCCCCTTGTTTAGTGTACTCACAAGTACATCTTTGTGTACAACCACAGCAGTATTTGCCTAAAATGGATCCCTCCAATTTTTGAGATACAGTCTACCTACAAGTGCACCCAGGGAATATAACCAGTACAGGGGCTTCCTAAATGGAAACCTCCTCTTTTATGATATACATACCAGAAATATGAACAGGCATACAAGGTTGAAAGTATGGAGGTACCCTGAACCATTTGATCAAAAACAAACAACAGTTACGAGAATATTTTTCCTCAAAATTGGTCAATGGACCTGAGGAAGCTCTTGGAGCAAAACATGCCTAAGCCTAAGAATGTGTTATGAATTTCTTACTACATTATACTTCAGCTAACAAGCTACATCTCTAATTCTAAAAACTGCACAAAGGGAGATAAGACACTTAATTTGAGATGAATTATGTATGTTCTGTATTTTTTCTTTCACATGAGTTAAATATTATTCATTTTGTATTGTACAATATTTGCATTATTATTGCATTTTAACTATCTTTTTTGATTGTGGTGTAAAAGGTTTTTGTTATAAACAATATGGCCACTTTGCACCCAGGGAAGGACACTCAGCCAATCAGGTGGCTCGAAGAGCAGGCGAGCAGACACTGTATACTGCCCTTTCTCTCCAGCTACTCAAGGCCCTTCCCCAGGTGGCACCATCATGATTGTGGGAGGTCACAGGGAGCTTCTCCATGTTACCTCCACACCTTCTCATCTCCCCCCACCCCAAAAGAAAACATACTCTTTCCTCACCACCTCCCTCCCTCCCCACTTACCTGCTGGACCAGAGCTTTGTGCTTCAGTCTCAGCACTCCTCCTGCACGCTACCGCCACCAAAGAAATGGAAAAGGGACTCCACCCATTTTCCTATAGCTGTGGCCATCTTTATTTCTCCTCAGGATATTGCTGTTCTACAATAAGTGTTCCTTCCATCTCCTAGGAAAAGAAAATGAACAATATGCACCCAGGGCAAACCCTGGGGTGGAAATAGCTATCATCCTCTAGTCAGGGGTGCGTACATGGCCAGTAAAGGCCCACAGACATCACCAAGGCCCTTGTTTAGCTCGGGCCTGCGTAGGCTGAGGCTGGTGGGCTGTTACTGACCATGTGCACCCGAGATGAGCGTGTGGGTTGCTATAGTATAAAAAAAAGCAGTAGTCCGTTGCCCTTGCAAAAATTTAGGGGACCGGGTTGAGTAAAAATATTTGGAATACTCAGTTGTAAACATCAAAGTTGGTTGGTAGTGCTTGTTTAAAGGACCTGAGAAATACTTGCAAGGAACAAAATAGAATAGAGGGTTCCCCATTGGGGAACTCCCATCCTTTGCACGGTCTGGACTCAAAATTGAGACAAACGTTTAGGAGTGACAGGTCTACGTCGCACAAAGGACTACACATGTCACTCCTAAACAATTGGCTCAATAGGGAACCTTCTACTCTTTTTTTTCTATACACAACCCATATGCCAGGGTTGATAATTCTCTTCTGCACCTCAAGAACATAATAAGCACATTCTGCTTTAACCATATAAACAATTTTTTGTAAATCTAATTACAACTTATAAAGACACAGGAGTGCTAAGTGTCAACTTTTTGGATACATACTTGCAAGGAGCCACCTCATCTCACAGCATTTACCACAAAATGCTGATCAGCAGAACATCTTAAGTCACAGAGATGTTGTCTTGCCACACAGCATGTTCCGGTGTGTACTGAGAGAAACTAGAAGGTGTCTCACCCACTACTCCCTAGGTATCTGTCACTCAGGGGGCCAGAACACGGCCATCACTTTTGGAGCCAGTTCCTGGGGGTGGACAAGTGCAGGAGGATCATCTGGGTGAGGGGTCTTTGGCGAGTGGGACCCAGGATGGCAAGATGCAGTATCTGCTTCCCTGAAACACCTTTACCCCATCCTGTCAGATAGGATATGTAGGAACTCTAAACCCCCCTTTCCTACATAAACACTATCACATGGACAGCCCGCTCTGGGAGAAAACAGACTAACACCCGAGCAGTATACCTGATGTGTCCCAATACAATGGTCAGGCAAGGTCAGGCAGTTACTGAGCATCCCTACATGGATAAAAGGCGGAGCACGAAAGCACACTCTGAGCGAGGTAAAGCACACAATGAAACAATAGTTTTGAAACGGCAGCTGAACGAGAGAAGAAAGATGGCAAAACATGAGGGGATTGCAAGGAGGGAAATTCCCTTGACCTTTCCGTCAAGAGACCGTTACTTTCACGAGCCCTCGTAATTAGAAAGTGTAAGACCAGGAAACCAGGCTGAAGAATCCTATATTGTGTGTCGGAGATACCTGGGGCCCTCCCGCGTCATTAATCAAGATGGGGAGAAGCAGCAGCAACTGTGGGACCATCCATAGCTTCAGGAACAAAGCAGTGTCAGTGAAATCAACACAGCCGGTGAGTTTGGGAGAACATTACAAGACCAGTCTGTGTTGAAACCAAGGTTGCAACAGCAACATTGTATGGCGGACGCTAGAATGAACATTGTTAAAACACGTATGAGAAAAGAAACAAGTAAAAGTTGAACTGCTGGTGAGTATTTGAACTTTGAAGAGACTTTGATACAATACTTTTGACAGAGTCCTGCACAACATGGGTGCTCAATCGAAGGTCTCTGTAAGGTATTCAGCTGAGAAGTGGCAGAAGTGAATGTTAAAGGGTTATATTAATAAGAGAACAAAGAATTGTGAATCGAAGTGGTCCTGTGACGGGCGAAGCATAATCCCACGCACAATCGAAAGTCTTTGATTTTGATATAGTAAAGAAAGTTTGGAAAATGAGATAAATGTCTTCCAAGGCCGGTGGAGGGAGAGCAATTGAAGGTTTTGTGTTAAAGTGGGTCTGAGTCTGGCAGAGGGGGACCCGGCGTGAACAGAAAATCACCAGAGAAGTTGTGCATATGAGAATCCTGAGGAGAAAGGAACTTTGAAAGTTTGTTTGTCACATCAGGCACTCTGAAATAAGAGACTTGGAATGGAAAAGAGACTTTGGCAAAGAAGGTTCTGATATTGAGATTTCGAATTGCAAACTTGTGCTAGAAAACCCAGAGTATGTGCTAAGCTTCAGTGTGCTGCCTTGTCCCATGCTGAAAACTTGGGGAACGGAAGCTAACGGCTCAACTATCCTGACAAATCACTTCTTGAACCCTTTCCTTTTGTATAACATTGTTTCCCACACCCTTTGTATTTAGAAGTAAGGATTGTCAATAGGTTTATTAGTATAGGCCCTTTCATTTTGACCAGACTCTACTAGGACTGGGTTATTATTATTTAATGGTCGTAGCTTGCTCCCATCTTTAGATTTAGGTTTAGATAGGTATTTTTCAAACCCAATTGAAGTTCAATAAACACCCTTGAACTGTGATCACTTGTGTCTGTCTTCAGTGTTTGATACCATGCCTTCCTTACAGTACAATCAGCTTGATTACGAGTTTGACAGTAAGTGGTCAAATTGGTGGTAACAGAGTTACTGCCAATTTTACCACTATGCCAAATTATGAGTTTGTATTTTGAGTGGAGGTTTTACCTCCAGCAAAACCCTGAAGGTAAATTTTTCCACTCAATGCCGGAAAATCAGCAGAATTGGCAGAATTACCAAGGCAGTATTTCTGCCATGATAATTCCGCGATAAAGCCCCATTGGGTCCAATGCATCCAAAATAAATGGGGAATTACACCACCACTTGTAATCACACAGAAATTCCATCTGACCAAGTGGCGGTAACGGTAATTCCTCAGGGCTATTTTTTTGAGGATTTACCTCCAATTTTCTGCCAAACTCGTAATGAGGCCCAATATGTGCTAATGTCACAGGAGGCCATGGGTTGCCAGCCATGCCACCAGTCTATTCTGTAACATGTAAACACAGTTATTAAAGATGCTGTGATCATGATGTATAGAATTAACCACTTTACCATTTTCAATGGATTATTCGAAGTAGACACAAAAAGCCCATCATGCCGTAAATGTGCCAAGAAGGGGTTTCATATATGCAAATACTTGCCATTTGAATATGTTGACATACATATGTTATATAATGTATAATTTCGTTTGTTATCATTATTGAATAGAGCACTTGCTTTTGGGTAAAGCAGATGTGGACTTTTTTGTTGCTACGACTTTACACAATAGTATTTAATTGTTAATACTCAGAAAGATAAAAGCTTGGGTTAGCACTGCCTGCATTTCAACACGTGATTGGAGGACATACACAAATCTCACGAGCAAGCTCCATAATCTTAGAGCTTATATTTGACTGGCCGATATCCTGATAGAACCTCAGTTTAAGAACATGTACAAACACAAGATTAAGACATTGACTGAGTTTAGGAAAATGAAGCAGCTTATATGCAATGGGGCATTTATGTTTTTGGTAAAGTACATGGGTGTGAGGATTCCTGATGGGCAAATCCTACAAAGCCCAATGGTGCTGTTGTTTTGCCCTTTGGTAACATTGGCCAAGCTCAGGATTTACTCATAAATCTTGTGAAGTGTGCAATACAAACTCAACCAACATTCACACATACTTAATGAACACACCTAAAGACCAATCCAAGTAAAAACAGGAACGAAAATGTTTAGTTTCTAAATTACATACAGCTAACTGTAATATGTGCTTAACATAAAGAAATGGAGAAAATCCCTCATTGGAAACCCTTGTAAAATTATTTCAACATAAAAAAAGTCTCAAAGGGAACAAGCATTCCGATGCACAGAAACATTATATATTGGAAACATACCTGTGCTGGAGAACCAGGGTCACACTCACTCACTGATCTTTGGCGGAGTTTCGATCAAGATATATTAGCTCGAAGAATTAATAGCTTGCTAGTGAGATCTGTGTATATCCTACAATCAGTGCAAACTCCACCTTTTATCCTTCTAAGGATGATCAATGAAATACCATTGTGTAAAGTCACAGAAACAAAAATGTCGACCCTGTGAGCACCCGCAGTCCTTTCCAGTCTGAAATTATAGCATCCAACTAAAACATGTTCTGGGAGTAGAACCTACAACATTAGGGTCAACATGGTCCCAAGGCCAAGGTCAAGGATGGTGCCATAAGGCTGGATACATGACTGTATGTGCCCTTTTCTCAGTTAACTATTCCGGGATTCACATTACATACTATTCATTTTTAGTCCTCTAAGGATGTCCGTCTCTATCTCAGTCCCACTGCCACTTCTATTTTTGACTCCACACTCTCTGAGGGGACACCACCTGAACCCCATTCTTCCCTCAGCTGGGCCTCTCCCTTGTCCCAGCTTACCTCTTACATTATCCAGGGAACAACCCTGAACCCCAAAGAGGTCCCCCTTATCCCACTGCTTCCCGTCCCTTTCTCCGCCCCTCGATTCCAAATGCCATGTTTCCAATGCCCGAACCACCCACCACCTCTCCTTACTTACTAAATCTAACCAGCCTGCTTTTGCTTTCTTTGCATAATCATTATATATTGCACATGTTTACTGAATAACATCTATTTCTTAGAGAAAGGACACCAAGGACACTGTTCAGGCCCCACAGTGGAAAAAATAGAAATGTGGCACAACATGCCGATAGCAGCCACAGTTTGAACCAAATAAGCTGAATGTGAGTCCTCTGAAACTTTCACTACCCAGCTATTGCTATCCACCAGCTATGGATAACTTCAGCTCCACATCCTTGGATATTTCTCTGGATACCTCATGATTAGCACTTATGGAAAAGTATAAACTTGTCAAAATCTGTTTTCTGTGCCTGGTGATGTGGCAGTTGTCATGGGCAGGCTCAGAATTAGGTGGTCTGCTGCTGGCAGCGAACCATAGTCAAGCAATCAACATAGATTTGTTTTAGCTCCTGTGGCGTACTTATAAGAAGTGGTCCACTTCATCTATCCTTTAGGAGCCTTCCGCTGTTTCTGGATCCTTCTGTAGTCTGAAGCTCATGCAACCACCACAATTATGGCTTTCAGAAAAATGTTACAATCAAAGCAAGCAGATCTGATTGCCAGGTATAAACCCTCTCTTCCTAGCCCCTTCAAACCTGATAATCAGTCCTGAGAGAAAGAGGGCAGACAGTTCCTTTTCTTAATATCAGAAGGTTCCAAACAAAGGTCCTTGCATGGTTTAGGACTGTGACTAGTCATGGCAATACCAAAATGAATAATCACCCGCCATTTACTACGCTGTGATCCCCTTTCCTTTGTATGATGGTCACATTTTAGTCACATCCCTAAACTAGATTATGGGGGCCTTATGTCACCTGAAAGATACTCTCCCAGTGAATGTCTTCTCCCACCAAGCTTCAAATGCGAAGCCATGTGCCAGGCCTGCACAGGAGGTGGTGTCACCTTCTATGTTTGGAACCATGCCGTCTGGCTTCGTTTCCCAGAGGGCAACAACCTCTGCAGCCCCTGCAATGTAAGATTTACTGCCCAATTTATCTCACCCAGGACAATCTCATGGAGGGATGTTTTCGCAGGCATGAAACAGCCAGCTTGTTATTCTGTTTGGCTCCAAACACCTTCTGGAACATTCAAACTGTAGTGAGGGAGGAGGAAACAGCATGGGCAGGGTTAACTAGAGCCAGAGGCAGGAAGAGGATGAGACTCGTGGAGGAAGAGGAGTTAGTTATTAGAATAAAGTTAAATGAGTAAGACGTGTCCTGTCATCTTTTGCAGTGCGCTCTGACCCTTTCTAACAACTGGCGACGAGGATGGGATGGTTTTGATGATGCTCTTTATCCACGTCCCTGCTAAGTTTGTGAAGATGTATTTCAATACTGTATACTTTTCCTCCCACTCCGCCTTAATCTAAACCAGCAAAATCTTCGACCCATAACATCACTCTGGGTCCTCTGTCTGTGGCTCGAGGCTGAATGGGTCAGGTTTCCTGAAAGCTATGCTGCTTGAGGTGTGTAGGGGTGCATCTTGTCCTCCTGCCTGGTCTACCATGGTCGCTGGTGATTAGGCGCCTTGGCGGGAGTAGGCGGCTGTGTGCCTCTATATTGGGTGGGGGTGCATGTGGGAGTGCCTGTCCTCTGGTTTTGGTGTCTCCGTCGGGCAGCGCCTTGGCAGGAATAGGGTGGCTGTACGCCTCTATGTTGGGTAATGGTGCACATGGGAGTGCACGTGGGAGTGCCTGTCCCCTGGTCTTGGGGTTTCCATTGGGCCCAGGGTGTGGTGGGCCTTTGGAGTGCCTTGGTACTGCGTCAACCTGGATGAGGGCAGTCCTTGATGCCTTGTGTGGTTCTTATGTGAGTACCTCCACCACTTCATGGTCGGAAAGAAGTTTACACTCATGGCAGACCACCAGGGTCTCCTGTCACTATTTGGCAAGCCAAGAACAAGAATGCCTCCCAGAATCAAAAGGTGGGGTATCTGCCTCCAGGAATATGACTACACCATTGTCCACCGACCGGGAGGAGACAGTAATCCGTCCAACTACATCTCAAGGCACCCAACAATGACAGGTCTGTCGCCATGGGGGGTGATGCAAAGTATCTATGCTATGTCACAGAGAAGGCCCTACCACCTGCAGTCACCATTGAGCACATAGCCAGAGCAACACAGGCCGATCCGTCTACCAGGTGGGCCAGGGAGCTCACCTTATTGAACAAATGGAGGGACTACAAGAGACTATCACGCCAATGTGAGGGAGTGAACAAGCAGGAACTGGAACGCATGTCAAAGGTCAGCACAGAACTAGCAGAGTCCGAACAGGAGATACTGCTGAGAGGATGCCAGATAGTTATCCCATCATCTCTTCGCAGAGGGCTGGTATAGTTGGCCCACGAAGGACACTGTGGTGTATCAGCAACCAAGACTGTACTCAGGCAATCAGCATGGTTCCCACTGATGGACACCACGGTGGAAGAGACAGTGAGGTGCTACCTCCCATGCCAATGCACAACCAGAAGCGACCCGCCACTCTCTATACAACCAACATGCATCCCTGAAGAAGTGTGGAAATGGGTTGCAATGGACTTCTACGGGCCATTCGAAAAAGGGCACTATTCCTTCATAATCACTGATGAATTCTCCCATTGGCAAACACACACAGTCCATGACCTCTGCCCAGATCGCCAGTGTCATAGACAAAGTGTTCAGTGAGTGGGGCATCCCCACCACCGTGAAGACAGACAATGGGCCGCCAATCAGCGACCACGGGGTCCAGAGATTTGCGAGACACCAAGGCTTCAAACATCAGCGGATAACACCAGTGTGGCCACCGGCCAACTGGATGGAGGAGTGGTTCATGTCATCCATCAAAAGAACCATCCAGAAGGTGACCATAGAAGAAATGCCAATCCAGCAGGCCCTATGCGGCATGCTCCGCCACTACCGATGCACACCGCACTCAGTGACCAGAGTACATCCTAGGGACCTATGAGGCATACCAAGCCAAGATGCGCCTACCCCAAGGGTCCACCATGACCCAGAGGGAGCCGGAAGACCAAGCAGTATTGGAAAACGGGGTGAGAACACAGGACATGGCGGAAAAAGAAGCAGCCAAGGAAAGGACAGATCGAAGCAGGAGAGCGAGAGAGAAGGCGTTCAAAGAGGTAGAAGTAGTGCTGGTAAAGCATCGTGTACAGAGAAAGACAGACGTTTGGTATGACAGCAACCCCCTCAGAGTGGCTGAGATAAAAGGAGCCATGATAACAGCTGCCAACTCGCAAAGGGCCATCACAAAGTATGCATCATTCTTCAAATACTTCAAGCCAGAGGAAGATTCCAGACAAGAGATGAGGATGCCCGAAGGAGAAGCAGAAGAGAGCGAGAACAATCCCCCGACCCAAGCTGGAGTAGGGGACGGAGACATTACAGAGGGCCGACCCCAGTGAACCATCAAAAGGCGATGCAGACTAATTGAGGAAGTGTAACATGACGTAAGGAGATATGTGAGGGGGAGGTGTTGTGAGTTAGGAGGAAACAGCATGGACAGGGTTAACTAGAGTGAGAGTCAGGAGAAGGAAGAGGAGGAGCCTCAGAGGAAGTGGAGTCATTTATTAGAATAAAGTTGAATAAGTAAGACGTGTCCTGTCATCCTTTGCATTGTAAGTGCACACTGACCTTTCTAACACACACCACCTCCCTTCTTGCCCTGCCTTCTTTGATCTGCCTATTGTTTCCTCTGCCAAATTAAAAAACATCAGCTGTATTTGGCAGTCAAATCTGAATTGCAACCTACAGGTCAGCAAGACGCAAAAGTCGATCTACTGCCGGCTTAGACTCCTGTGACCTATTCCCCCCTTTATTGCTGAGAAAGATCAATCAGATGTCATTGGAGCATTGATAAACTTCAAACTTGACTATTGTATAGCTACCCTCACAGGGATTCTGGCAAGTCAGATTTACTGCCGGCCGCTTGCCAAAATGCAGCCATCAGACTCCTTTTTAATCTGCCTAAATCGGCTCCTGTGTCCTTTTATCGAAGATTGTTTCACTGGTTACGAGTACAACAAATATCCTCTGCTTTGCTTTTAAGTGCTTCGATGGTTTGTCTCCTACCTTCCTTATTTTCAAGATCAGTCTATTGGCCATCACAACCTCTTCGATCGTCTGCTCAAAACTTGCTGGCAGTTCCTACATCTTGCTTTGTACATCGTGATTGCAGGTGTTTCTCTGTATTTGGCCCTCGTGCCTGGAATTCATTATCCCCCTATCTTCGGAAGCTTGGCTCCCTTTACTTATTCTGGAAGAAGCTTAAAAGCGGTTTACAAATAAACAAATCAAATCCGCTCCGTTCCAATGGTGTGAAACAGACACTTCAGCTCCGTAGTACTCATTCACCTATGTAAAATAACTGTGAATGAATTTGACGCAACAAAATACACCCTCTTAAACTGTTAAACTTAGGTTTAGGGTCAAATTACAATTACATTGAACCCAGATTCATGTTTATCCTGCCGTACATCTTCACACAATTGCACGTGTACCTTGCCTCCAACAGTAGATATGAACCATTTCACTGCCGTTCCGTGGTGTCAGTAATGCATCCTAATTTGCAGGATATCGTTAAATTTGTGGCACTGAAATGGTTACTTTAATGCTTCAACTACAATCTTTAAGGTGGGGGAATAGCAGTAAGGAGGTGTTGGAAGGGTGTGGGCCTCATTACGACCCTGGCGGTAAGGGGTTAACGCCAGCGTTAGCTGCGCCGACCCCTTACCGCCAACTACGAGGTCCCTTAGCGCCATGGCGCTTTTAACACCTGCTTTTAGCAGGTGTTAAAATCCATGGCGCTAAGGTACCATGGAGTTAATTACGCCACCGTAATTTACGGTGGCGTAATTAACGCCTTCCCCACTCCCATTATGCCCTATGGGGCAAAAATGGGAATGGGGAAGGGTAAATGGGGATTGGGGACTTACCGCCCCGCCGACCTCGGAATGGGGCGGTAAGTCCGCCAACCACCATGGCGTAAACGTAGTTTACGCCATGGTGGTAAAGTCACGGCCCAGGCGGTAACTTACCGCCTGGGTCGTAATGAGGCCCTAAGTGTGACTGAAGCAGAGATGGCCGTTTACAGAAACACTGAGTGTGTAGGCCAACAGTTGTGTATGCTTCTGACTAGCAGTGGAGTCCAAACTGGGTGCAGAGTTCAGCTTAAAAAAACGCTTGGGAAACAGACATAGGCAGATGCAATCTATCACAGCTGTGAAGCGAAGTAGCATTGGAAAGCACAGCATTCACTCCTGGCACCGATGTCTGTTGGAGAGGGTCAAAGTTATTCTGTCTATAGATGTTTGTTACATTGGGGGTGTGGGTGGAAATTCCTAAGAATGTTGCTGCTTCCCAAACATCCTAACGGAGTTGGGGAGTCTGACTGCTGACTCAGGGTACTTTTGCGAAGTCTTGTACAATAGCTGGGTGGTCAAGGCGGGTGTGGAATGTTTATTTCGACAGTCGTGTTTCGCATGGTTGTGGCGTTAAGTGAGAAATCTAGGTATGCGTTTTTACATGGATGTAGTGCTTCCCCCACACACACTAATAGTGGCTTCTGGTTAGGTTTGAGATGCCTCCAATGTCTGGGTGTCAGTGTTGGTATGTTGAAGTGGGAGGTTGGGTTTTCCAAAAGCTATGATTTTAGCTATTACATCTTTTCTGCTGCCAGAATGGTTCTATTCAAACTTTTTCATACCAAGCCCCCCCCTGGGTTTTGAGGGCTTTGCAGAACGCAAGGTGTGATGGTTCATTTCTGAGCGTGACCGGCATTGAGGTCCATTGCCTGGCAGCAATGAAGGGGAAGATCTCACTGCCAGTTCTAACTACTTTTGAGGAGAGGTAGGGGGGCAGCATGAGTGATGCACTTATGAGTGATGGCAAGGGTTTTGAATGGGATTTGTTCTTTGACAGGGAGCCAGTGAGCTGCACGTCTTGCTGCACAGATGGGTCTTCTGTTGGGAATGTTGAGAGCAGCTCAGAGAGTGTTATTTTGGATTATTTGGAGTTTCTTTAGATTTTCTGCTGAGGTGCCAGCGAAAAGGACGTTACAATAGTCCAGTCTTGAGCCTATTGTTGCTCTGGCAATCGAGAGGCAGTTCTCTGTAGATAGGAATGGTTTGGCTGCATTAATCAGCTTGGTGGAATACACATCTGAGGAGGCAATAGCTTTGCCTTGGCATGACATAGATAGGGTGGCATCCAGGTAGACTCCTAAGGTCTTGACAGAGAAGGAGACAGGGACCTGTATGTTGTTGATTGTGACAGTAGTGTACTGACTATCAAGTGGTTTCACTGGGTCCTACTAGGAGGATTTCGGTTTTGTCACCATTCAGGCAGTGCCATTGGCCACCATTTGGGCCTGAATGGTAGAATAGACTGTGATAAAGGCCTTTGAATCTGTTTTGTAGTTTACCAGAAAGCAGGAGGAGGATTGGGTATCATCGGCATAGTTGGTGTTGGCTATGCCGATGGTGTCCAAGATGTCAAATAGTGGCTTTGTTAAGATGTTGTAGAGAGTGGGAGAAATAGACGATCCCTGCGGGACTCCGCAGTGGATGGTGGCTGGGGCTGTGCAAGCCTGGTCTGCGATCACTCTCATGGCTCTTCCTTCCAGGAATTAGGTGATCCAGGTCGTGGCTTTGGTGGGGAAAGTGAGCTGAGGCGGTGAAGTGAAGACACAGAATTTTGTGGTCCACTAAGTCAAATGCAGCTGATAGATCAAGGAGGAGTAGAAGTGCTGGTGTACCTGCAACCTTAATCTCATCTAATTGAATTTTTCAGTCAAATAAAGCCGATTCGGTGCCCTGACCAGAGCAAAAGCCAGATTGTGGTAGACCATGAATGCGATTGGTTTGTAGGAAGTGTTGGACCTGTATGTGTGCTGCTTTGTCGAGGATTTTTAGAAGGAAGGGGACTGTTGTTATGGGCATGTAGTTGTTGGGGGAGGCAGGGTCAAGTGAGTTTATTTTAGCAGTGGCTGTATCCAAGCTTCCTTGAGGCATGAGGGGACAAGTCCTGAGGCAAAGGAGGCATTTATGAATGCCACAAGGAACGGCTCCGAGCTGACCTCACAATATTTGATGATGATGGGTGTGCATACATCACCTTTTCAGTTGGAAGGTTTAAACTGTTTCATGAGGGTGAGAACTTTGTGTTCAGTGACATCCTTGAAAGAAAAGAATGGGAAGTCCTGGGTGGAGGGGTTAGTGGTTGGAGTGATGGGGTGGTAGGGTGTAGTCATTATGTTCTGGCTGGTTAGGATTCTGCTATACAGTAGGTCTTATTTGTTAAGCATGGCAGTTTGGATGTTTGAGCACCACGCTTCGTCTTTGGAGACGGCCTGCATAGTGGGGGGAGCTTGTGCTTCTAACTCCCTAAAAATGTCAAAAATCACCTTTGATTCAGATTTTGCATTGGCAATCTTGGTGTTGAAGGAGGCAGTTTTGGCTAGGATAATAGATTCTTTGTATTGGGCAACTATCTTGTTGAATTCTCTTGTAATGGATTCTAGGGGATTAGATTCTCACGTGGAAAGGGCAGTACATTAAAAGGAGCGGAGTTCAAGTAGTTCTGGAATGAACCAGGAGTTAGCATGTCTTACGGTTTTTGATTTCCTTGCTGATAGTGGGGCTATGATATTGACAGCCTTTTTTAGCGGAGAATTGTTGATCTCGGCTAGAGCTTTGGGGTAATTGGAGAAGGGGGTCTGAAGACAGGGGTTTCTAGATATGGCAGAAGCTTCTTTTTGGTTACCTTGTGTGTGCTCCATGCAAGAGCAAGCAGTAGGGGAGCGGTGAGAGGTTTTTGTTTTGTTGGTTTGGGGTGGAGAAGAGGATGACATGGTGTTCTGTCCAGGGGCACATTGAGTTGGAGCTGATGGAGGGGGAGCAATTGTGGTCCGCTATCCAATCCAGGATGTGCCCTTTGGTTTCAATAGGGTACGTGATCAGATGTGTGAAGCCCTGAGCGTATAGTGCTTTGACAAGGGATTGAGCTTGTGAGTGTTTGGGATTGTTGAATCCTAAATTCAGGTCTCCAAGTAGGATAGACTTGGTCGAGATTTTTAAGGTGTCGGATAGGAGATGGAGGAGGTTCTCCACTGTAAGGCAAGGGGGCAGTAGACAATGTGAATTGTGATGGTGCAGTTAGGGGATGTAGTGAGTTTGAGGGATAGGGTATCACTGTTAAATTCTAGAGATGTGTTGATCTGTTTGAGAGAAATGGACTCTTTGGCTATGAGGGCTACTCCACCTCCTTTGGTGTGCTGACGGTCCTGACCGGAGGCATTGCTAGGAGGGGCTGAGGGCGCTATAGCCTGGGTCTTTTGGTTGCAGCCCTGGATAGAAGCTCAGTGGCTACAACCAAAAGGTTAGCTATCCCAAACTCCCATTAGTCCAGACATTAGTGTAGCCCTGGATCTTTTCCAGACCTAGCAAAGCCCCTGGTCCTGACGGTAAATGGTGTAGCTTTGGGGAAGGGCTAAGAAGATGGTGGGGCCAGACGCTTCATAGAGCCAAGTTTCTGAGATGGCTAGGAGGTCTAGGTTGCGGACAGCGAGCAAGTCGCAGATTTCTAAGGCATGTGCTGGGAGGGAGCAAGCATTCATGAGTGCACATTGGAGTGATGCCAGAGGTTTGGGAGAGTTCTTCCAGTAGTGGCTGTTAGGCAGAGCATCATACAAACTATAAGTCACAGCTGGGGTAGTAGGGGCAGGAAGGCTGGCAAAGATTGGCTTTGAAACATCGAGGTTACTGTTGGCGTTGTCAAGGATTGGCAGAGTGACCGCCAAATTTGTAACAACATTGAGGTGCAAGATGTGTACCGCTATGACATTCAGGTAGGGTGGGGCATCATTTAGAACAGCTGAATTTAGGTTTGTGTCATCAACAGTGGGATTGTGGTTAGCAGAGTGCAGATTGCTCATATCAGGATTTACATGAATAGTATAATTTCAGATTGGATGGCTGGCAGGTGGAGCAATTGGAAGCACATGGCTGTGTCCTGCACTGGTGATGATAGGTCAGGGGTAGTAGAGGTGGTGAATTGAAGTATGGGTGGGATGAGTGCTAGGGAATTCCTCGGGGGGTCAGGGACAGATGCTGCAGTGGGAGCAGCAGTAACAGTTTACTGGAGGGAGCAGCAGTAACAGTTTACTGGAGGTGCCAGCAAAAGAGAATATATGAGGGCCTGTGTTCATGTAAGTAGCGATTCTGCAGCCGTTTTATAATTTGGGCAGGGAGACAATGCTCCTTGGGTGGGTGTTGGTGGAGGTGGCTGGGGAAGATCTGCAGCTTCAGTGAGTGATCGTGGAGGGCTGCTTACTGTGCGCAAGTGCAATGTTAGTAGGATGAGGCATATTGAGTTGGTGTGCAGTCGATTGGGTGTTTTGTTTCGTGTGGTGTGAGTTACATGCCTCTGTGTTATGCCTGGGAGCTTGGTAGCCATGGGGGAAGAGTGACGCTAGTAACTGCATGGTCGGGGGAGGCGACCATGTGTATCTTGGTTTTGGCAGTCTTAGTGAGATGAGCATGGGTATTTTTGGGGTCTGACTCTTTGGTGCGCAAGCCGAGTAGGCAGTTTCTGGAGGACATTAGTACTGGGTGTGAGGAGCAGAGCGTGGGTTTAGTGAGGGCCGAAGCCTTGCCAGTCTCCAGTGTTGAGCTTTTTGTGAAGGCGAGGAGGCGGAGCAATGAGCAGCTAGGTGCGTAGCTGCGGGGTGTTGGTGGGGTGGAGTGAGGGGTGATGTTTCCTGGGTTAGAGAGCTTGCATGTGGAGTTGCAGAGGCAGACAAGGGACAGCGTGTGTGGATGTGCTGCACTTGGCAGTCGTGAGGGTAAGGACGTCATTGCGTGGAAAGGATATGCAGTGTCTTTCGGGGTAGGGCGAGGGTGGTCTGTGTTGAATGTCAGTTTATTTAAATTAATACACATTCAGCCTTTCTGCTTTGTATATACAACAAAGACAATTACATACAAGAACACATACTTCAATTTAAAAATTCGTTATTCTACTAAAACAATTTAAATGTTCATCTCAGTCTATTTCATTATTATTTTAAACAAGTTAAAATTTCCACAATTCGCATTTAAAACATACAGATAAAATGTATTAAATTGCAATAATTTCCACTCATAAATAGCTCCCAGTATACTGAAATGTCATCTAGGTTAGCCATATTATTAAAAGATGTTAGGTCTCAAGCAAGTTAGCAAAGTGCTCAAGATCTCACATTTTAAGATTAGGTGTTGTAGGGATTCTATTACAAGGCAGCAATATAACCTACATAATCTATTGCCACTAGGTATATTCAACTGGGCCCCTTTCGTTCAAAGTGTTTCTGACTGATTACATTTCAATAATAAATATGTTCTAAATATAGTAGGGGTAGGATACGCCATTAGATATCGGGGTGCCATTATATATCGAGGGAGATGAGCCCTGGACATCCTATATTGACAGAATAATCCAGTGTGACATTTGGTGGCCAATTCAACCAAGTGACATTCATAATAGTATTCCGACAGATTCTTTTTCAACCATCTCTTAAACTGAACATGTTTGTTATAATTAGGGTTACTAACAAAACCCCTTGAACATATTCCATAAAGTGTCATCATTTTGCCCACAATGCCTGTCCCAGATGAATTAACGGTTTGTAAAAAGGCCTGTATACAGGGTTGGACTGGACGTATCGGTCGATCGGCCACTGGCCGATGACCTTTGGGACCTGGGGGCCAGTTTTTTCCTGAGGTGGGCCATTTTTTTTAAAATTGTGTTTATACAGGTCGGCAACGGTGCCACACGGCCCAAGCTTAGATGGGCCTTTTTTTTTTTTAGATCACAGTGTGCGGCCCGAGCAGCCAGCTCGCCTCAGGCGCCGGTCCCAAAATGGAAACAAAGGAAACTGACACGCTGTCAGTCACGCACGCTCGACTCTCTGGGGGGGTGGCCACCAGCCCACCCAGCCAGTGGGAGCCTCAATGGCTCAGCCTCATCACTTGCTTTGATGATTTGCAATGCATGATGTTTGCATCATAATCATGGTGCATGATGCATCATGCATATGAGAGGGCCGGCCACGACAGGCCGGCGGTAGCGCAGCGGCTCCGGATGCAAGTTGCAAAGAATCTGTTACAGATCCTTCAGCATTGCAGCCTCGCCGGCCTGCCATAGAAAAACGTAACACCGAAGTGTTACCTTTGACGAATGTGGCGGGCTGACGGCAGAGGTCAAAATGGATCTAGAAAACCTTTTTAACATTTTCTGATCAAAAGTGCCACGCCGCCTCAGCTATATTTACATTTCTGGAGCGAATACATTAAAATAAAGAAGCGGAAAAAGGCACGCTAGAAATGCTGCAACTTGTTTAACTAGAAGTCGGAGCAAGTCCTGGTTGTTTTTACACCATTGACATTGCATCTCGCCCAAAGGCGGGAGGGGTTGGCGCTATTTGCAACCTGCTTTCACGGTTGTTTTAGAGCTTTCCGTCTTTCAGGAGCCATGGCCAAGCCAACTCCCATCGAGTGTGTGAGCCATCGCTGGGCCACATTTGGCAGCCTTGACTGGTTGGGTGTTACACTGCTGTGGGCTGAGACTTAGCTTTTCGGCTGCCCATGGCCGGGTTTGTTAATTTTGTTATGTTTACAGAGCTGCAGATAAGACACATTGCGATTACATTATTTGTCCAGGATCACACACTTTAGTTTAATGGTTAAACCAGGATGTGGACAATTTAAGCAACTGAACACATCTTCCCAGGTTTACTTGATATAGATAGATATTTATTAAGGTTTTGCTTTGCATTTTCATTTGCTTAAATAATACTTTATAGCAATGCCTTGAGAATTACATTACATAAAGTAGCCTTTCATAATAAACTACCTTTACACTCTATACATCGTCATAGAAATATGTTGAGCAAGAAGAGTCCGTTGAGCAAGAAACTTGCAGGTCGATCTGTTGTGAAAATTACCTTTATTTCGGCCATGCTCTTCACATTTCTATCCCATACATGCTAGAACACCTTGCTCTCTCTACTCATTCCACTTCCCTGTTTGCCTAGAACCCCACCTGTAAACCTATGGTTGTGTCCCTGAGTTACAGCGTTCGGATGATTCCCTGCTAAGTTTATGTTTTGAAAATTCCACACATACAAACGCAGTGGCCTCTTACAAAAGAAAAAAGCATTGGCAAGGCAAACAGTTTGGGCCTTTCTGTAGGCATGTGATAGCCATTTGCCAAGCATTGCCATTCTGCTGCTAACTGGCTCTAAGATGGAGGCATATGATAGCAGTGCCTGGCACATACCTATTTGCTAATATTCACAAGGCAAAAGTGTATGCTTTGCCAATGCTTGATTCTAACAGTATTTCAGTGCAGGGTAGAATAATTGCTAATTTTACTGTAGCCGATATGAAAGCTCAATGGGTTAAGCGCTCACTGCTGCGATGAGTGTGTGATCTGAAGGTTGCAGGTTCAAACCATCTTAGACTTTTATCCTTCTGAGGTCGATAAAAAGAGTTTAAGAGTAAGTGCTATACAATAACATATTATCATTTGGCCTTGGACGTCTGCTTGCATTCACAGTAATTTGACAATATGGATCTATACACACAGATACTAATGAAACATATGGTGATCCATTCTTGTATGAAATGTATAGCACATTAGTGAAATCATAACCATATTTTTCGTAGTGTACTTAGGAACAATGCTATTTGATGGCACTTCCTGTTTTGTCAAGGCGTGAAAGGAAGTGCTCATGCCACCACTGCGCCTCCAAGCTGTGGACCCTGTCAAAGAACTGTATGCAAAGTTGTTATTTTATAACACACATGACCCTCCATTTTCTGTAAATTTGTGAATTAACGCGATTCATGAATCATGGATGATGTTTTGTGGAAATTGAGGACCACTGTTTTGGGTGCAGGGTGGGCCACTTTTTTGAGGCATCGGGTGGGGCCCTTTTTTTGGGGGTGTCGTAGCCTATTTCTTGTCCCAGTCCGACCCTGCTGTATATATGTTACTACAATCGTGCCTTTATCTAGTGAAACTAGATTATCATAACACATAATCGTTCTTTGCACATATTCTGGCATAGTACATTTCATGTAAGATTCCAGGTAAACCAGTTGCACAGAAACATTACTCGGTTATCGCATCAACGTTCGTAATATTTTTTGCTTCAAATTTGATCTGTATATTTATGACCCCATATTTTTATGGCATACAATAACATTGATCTTATTTTTGATGTATATAACATTATCACTGCGGATGCTGAGTATGCCATATTTTTACCAATAAAGCCACTCAGGCCATGTGTTGCTGATATTGGTGCCCATTGACGTTCCCACTTTAGTTTGTCATCAATGATTATATCTAAGTATTTATAACTGTATACTTGCTCGATAATCGCAGTTTACATATGCCATACATGTTTCTTTGGTGCTTTTCTCATAATCTTGCTCTTATCTATATTAATTTTAAGACCATTTAATTTTGGGTATAACATGAGAGCGTCCAACAGTTTTTGGTGGTCTATGGGTGTATAGTCAAGCAAGATTAGATCGTCGGCGTAAGCAAGCCATCCCACTGAGGAGTTACCACCTTTTAGAGTGTATGTTGCCATGTTCTTAAAAGCCCTATCGATGTCTGCTAGATAAGGGTTAAATAGGGCTGCAGAGACTCTGCAACCCTGTTTAATGCCACGGCACGTTGGCAACTCCTGTGATAATGTACCCATTACATCCAAACGTATACACACTGATGTCTCATTGTATAGCAGCATTGTCATCCTAAGTAGTCCCTTTGGAATGTTCCATGAACTTACTTTGGCCCACAGGTGATTACGCCCTATCGAATAAAAAGCAGGAGACAAGTCTATAAATGCACAGTACACATTTATGTAATGTCAGTTTAATGGGGGAGTGTGGGCGTGGGGGAGTGAGATGGTGTGACGGGAGCATGAATATGCTTCTAATAGAAGGAAACTGGGCGACAGGTAGGAACCAGAATGGCTCTGGTGTCGCAGGCTAAACATTACAATAAAGCCTAACATATTTTTTACTTTCGATAAATGTCAAGCCTGCACCATGCATAAGAGCAAGCGGCTTACCTTTCGGCATGGCAGCGGGAAGCAGCAGAGAACTTCAGAGAGCTCCTTGTGGAGCCTTTTGTCCTGGCCTTCTGGACTGTCCGACTTCGCCATCCAGCTGGGGGGGGGGCAATTCAGAATGTGTGTATTTCCTGTTGAAACCAAGCAATCAGCACGTTGGATGGACGAACCAGCTGCAGGCTAGGCTGGCTTCACGCGCAGGTTGGCCATTTTAGCAGGGAGACTTGTGTTGGGGATTATGACGATTCCTTCCTCGTTAATTGGGCGCAGAGTCTCCCACATAGATTCCAAACGCAGTGGAGCTGCAGAGAGCCCCTTGTTGAGCCTTTTCTCCTGGCCTTCTGGGCTGGCCGTTTCACCATCCGGCTTTGTGGCAATTCAGAATTTGTGTATTTCCTGTTGTGTAATATTTCCGCTAAGTGTAACATTTTCAAGGAAGATGTAATAAACATCTGGTCTGATTTCTTTTAGATTCCAGTTACAATTATCCAGCCGGATGGAGAATCGGAGGTGCCAATAGGTGTTGTGATTGGGAGTGTGCTAGCTGGGATTCTACTGCTCGCTGCTGTGGTTGCTGTTTTATGGAAGGTAAATCGACCTATTTTTTTAACAATTTTTTAACAGGGTATTGTTTAAAACTCTTGCATATGAAAGAGCACTGTCACAAATAAAGAAATCCCAGGCCTAAGCTAACCAGATTGCGATTGTATGGAAAAGCAGCCAGTTTACCCTAACAAAATTAAAATGAAAGATCCAATTTACTTATATATAAAGTGTTTACATATATCCAATGTACGCCTAAGCAAGGGTTATAGACATTTTTGTTGGAGCACCTTTGGAATTTGAGAGACAGGCATGGCTGAGCAGCAATATCTGAGAATGTGGTAATTTCCTAGGCACTGAAGAACCTTGGATGTTTAAATGAAAATCGCATCATACATCAAATGTCTAACATTTGGGAACCGTTATAAGAAACATCAATTACATTCAGAATAGATGATCCTTTTGGGAATGGGTTAATCTAAATCAAGTCATTTCGAGGTGATCAAAAATAATATTTCCTCGCTATAGGCACATTAATGGCATAGAAGTAAACACCCAGTGCAGAGTTCTTTATGTACATCTCTGCGGATGTAGTGTATCTGCAAATAATGATGTTATTCGTTGAGTAAACATGTCTAGAAGGAGGTCAAGTTTCTGAACTCCAACACCATTTGCTTGTCTGTATTCCATTTGACCAGCAGGATTCTGGATGGGTGATTGGCTTGAAAACGATGTGTTTAGTGTAAAAGGCCACATCATTTGATGCATATCTGTGAGGAATTTCCAGCCAACAAGGGTGTAGAAGCCCCTGATTCTTTATTTGTGTTAAATACTAAAATGATGTGGGTAGTTCCTTCTCTGCTTTTCAGACCGCCCTTCCATAAAACTCCATGCCAAAAGCACAGTGTCACATGTTCCTGCTGCATCCAGGGTACTGCCTACCAGAGGGCCTTTGAAGGTCTGTGCTTGGGACGGGGTGCAGTTTGTGTATATGCAGATGTGGGAAAGGGTACCGCCATCTTGCTTTTCACTGGACTTCTTCCTTCCATCCTGTGTCCTACACTTCCTACAGCGCAAAGCACTTCGGGTATGATGTAATTAGAAAAATACCACTTGTTACTTCAAAAGGGATTGCTTTTACCCAGTCCCTTGTGTCATTTTGCCTTTATATGTAAGGAGGTACCCCGTTTTACTAAAGATTCCTTTTGGAGTTACCAGACAAGAAGAATTCATCTGGAGCATGTTAGGAGAGCAGTGCTCCTCAAAACCCCATGTCAGAGGTGAAAACAGGTGTCCCAAGGCAGAGGCAAGCTATGCTCTCTTTCCACCCCCGGAAACAGTGGTGGTGGCCTGCTGTTGTGGCTTTCACTTTTTAGGGGAGTTTTCCTAAAGTCCTACTGGCAGTAAGACTTTAGTAAACTATCCCAGTGGTTTGTAGATCCCCAACTCTTAGTATCAGTCTGTACTATCTCAGGACCTTGGAGGAGTGGCACAGCATTCAGGCTTATCTTAAGAGGAAGATGTGAGCTATAGGTAAGTACACTGAATCTTAGCTAGACAGGCACAACAAAGAAGCACTTACACATATAGTTATATAAAAAGTATATATTTATTATATTTACACCAGAATCACCTTAAATACTTCAGACATGTATACTAGAACACTTAGGATTACTTGATAGTACACTTCAAAGGGTACTTTCACTTTTGTATTTGTTCACGGTTACATTGGTAGCAACATTAGAAAGGAAAAAGACAATTACTGGGCCTCATTACGGGTCCAGCGGTAACTGTGCCTGTGATATCGGCAGGTTGCCGCCAGACCTGTAAATATTTACCGGCGCCTCACTTCCCGGTAACACCGGGGGATTACAACCCCAACGGCTGGGAAGTCAGGCGCCGGGAAAATGTTGTTCCCCTTTTCCCATTGAGTCCTACAGGACCCTATGGGAGTGGGCACCACAGAAGCACCGGCACTGTTAACAGTGCCGGTGCTTCTGTGAAACTCTGCGGGCGGGTGCCGTTCCACCTGCCTGTCGGAGTTGTACTGTGCCGGTCTGGATACAATGGTGCCGGTAAGCTTAACGGCACCGTTGTTTCCAGACCGCCATGCTTGTAATGAGGCCCTAATGTTATTGTTTAATCAGTTATTGTACACTCATTCAGTACTTAATGGTTTATACAGTGATACATTTACTCTGCAAACACATATAGTAAAGCCACTTAAAGGAAGGAAAATGGTTAGATAGTGCAACATAGTTCAAGGTTCTAGAGAGGGTTTCTTCGCCTAGTAAATCCTTTAAGTCCCAAAACACAACCCTAGCTAGAGGCAGTTTGGAAAGGGCTTGAAGTCTTGACCTGCAGCGAATTATGAAGCGTTCCTGTGAATTTCTTCCAGTGTCAAGAGTTATTGGAGCAGCAAGTTAAAAACTAACCAAAGAAACCTTAAAACGGACTTGAGAAGGGGACACAAGCAGTGGTTTGGGTCAGAGGTAAGAGGGGGTTGCCCTGGACCTCTACGTGCACTCCAACGCTCTGGAGTGACTTCTTGACATCAGGTATGCAACACCTTTTTCCCCACAGTACCTTAGGTTAGAAGAACTTGTTTGTGCTGGATGCTCCACGATGTTGCAGCTCTGGACCTGACCTCAGGATTCCTTGGTCTGGTGACTGAAGGCAGGACAATGGACGAGTTCTCTCAGTAGCAGTCTCAAGGGAGGACCTGTGGCATGACTTTCAGCAACTTCTTTGTTCACTCTACGGTTTTGTTGCCTTTTCTGCAGCACTAACAAAGGACACGGATCGCCCGGTCAATGTACTTCCTGCTGTCCCACATTCTGGTGATGGGGTCTGGGTGAGTTGGATCGGATCTCTGGAGTGTCCTTACGGGTTCAGCAAATATTTGGATATTTGGACCAGCCAAAGGGAAGGAGTAGTCCTCTTCGGAGCTCCTCTGTGCATAGAAAACGGGGTCAGGACAGCAGTGGTCATTTCACGGTGTTGCAAAGCATCTGCAGGCATCTCTGGTCATCTTCTTCAGTTACTTCAGCTTCCAGTGATCGACTTGCTTTTCACTCCAGAAGTGTCACCTTTTGTACAGCTCCTGCACACACTCCTCTGCAATCTCTCTCAGCATTTTACAGAAAGGGACGATTGGCTATCCAATCAGGACAGCCAGACCCCCTGTGGGAGCTGGACCTATTGAGGTACTATGGCAGACAAAGGACCGGGGTGTGGAAAACTCCTCCCCTACTTCCTGCCTACCCAGACACTCTGGAGCCTAGGCGGGGATACCTACTGGTTCTCGCCAAAGGCAAAACAAACACACTGACCAGCCCCTCTCAGAATGGTCGAAAAAGGGCTAACAAAGAACAACCATGCTAGTAATGGTGAAAAAGAAGGGCGGTCCCAATTTGTTACTTTGGTTCCCCATTGTGCACTACCGAGGCTATGGACATAACATGCAGTATAGAAAATACACAATAATTGGTAGAGCACATCCACTGCCACCAGCCATAATGAGGTGATTGTCTATGTTCCTACAATTTCATCAGAGCAGAGAAAAGGGGGCTACCAGCTATCCATTTGGCAGTCCACTGAAGGTGGGGTGTGCTTATCTCTCAGACTATAGAGTTTTGGGAGAAATACTAAGTATACTAAGATATACTAAGTATCTCTCTATCCTTAAGAACTGTAGTTACTTGAGGATACCGTAAGAGTCCCCAGCAGCACTGCCCATAAGGAGATGTGTGCTGCAGTAGTAAAACACAGATGCCCTTAAGAGCTATGGGGCAGACATACTCCATAGTATAGGTAGAATACAAAGAATGGAGTTCCAAACAACAGAGCCCACATGAATGAATGAGAGGAAAAAGGTTCCACTCATTCAGGTTTGAAAGAAAAAGTTCCAGAAGTACAGAACTCCAGCAGAAAGTTTTGGGGGGTCTCATTAGGAGAGGGAATGAAGCGTAACAATGATACATCTCCCTAACAGTTCTCTCTGCCAAATGTACCCCTAACAAGAACCTCACTGGAGGAGAAGGACTCCTGCAGGTCCTAGCTTGCCTCCCCATGTGGGAGTTAAAAGAAAAATGACCCATCGTATCCCTTAGCCTCTGGATTGGGTCTTAAAGCTGTTGTTGTATTAAGACCTGTGCTCTCTGCCAGCTTCACCGGCACTCAGGCCCCTCACTACAGGTGCCAGCTATCCCCCTGTGTTGGAGTGAAAAGGAGAGGGAACACCTTTGTCATTGAGCCCCTTGATTAGAATGTACAGTAACCTGAGAAAGTCACAAAGCCGTCTGAATCCTGCTCACTCCGAATGTCAACCGCATTTGACATCATCCCTTAAGGAGATATCTTAAAATTGTGCTCTTTGCCCCAACTCACTGTTCACCTGAACCTGCAAAAACCCCACCTGGCCTTGTCCAGTCCACTCACTTATGCTCATTCTATGTATCTTCATGACCATTTAACCTGTGACCAGCTCCTTGATGCCCCTGGGCTTAGTGCGCTGAATAAATGAAAAAATAAATGAATAAAATCATTCAAACCAACACAGGCCCAAGTTCACACACGTTCAAACAGTGTTCAATGCCCTTCGAGCAAATACAGAACCCCTGTTTACATGGGTTGAACCATGTTTGTTGCCCTTCAAACTAATGCAGAACCTATGTTCACACAGGTTCGTATTAAATTCAAACAGCGTGTGACGCTATTCGAATCAAAGCAGGACCCGTCGGCATCAAACTTGCCCCACGCTCCTACATTACCAACCTCTTCAAGCAGTCTCTACTCCTCAACACCGAGGATATCACATCGCCCCCCACGCCACCTGACTTGCTAGAGGCCGTCCGCCCCTGCTCGATACCCTGTACAGCTGTACCCCTCCTCTGAGGCGCTCTGTATCCTACCCCCACTGTATATCTGTTCTGTTGTTACCTCTGAAAAGCACCTTGTTATGCATCTGCACTATTATGTACCTCTGTAAAGCTCTCTTTTGTGTATATGTATTGTTGTATACCTCTGTAAAATGCTCCATTACTTCTCAATGTGTGTTCTTGCTATGTTATCTTAATGTAACAAGTGCACCCAGATAGCTCCAAGTGCTTAAACAGTTATTTATTCTTAAACATCCGTGCAGGCTTTCCACTAAGAACCTCTAATTAATATAAAATCAATGCCAAGATATTCACAAGGATATTGCAATTGAGGTTAGAAACAATCCCAATTGCATTGTACCCAATTGCATTTAGAAGCTGCGCCCAATAGCCTTTCTGCGAAAGTTGAATTTAAATCCGTTACCACCCGCATTAGAACTGCTCCCACCTGCTCCTGGAAGTGTATCCAATTAGAGTCGGAAGTTGCGCCGGTTAGCCTCTGTGAGAAAGTTGATTTAGAACTGTTCTCTCTTACATGTAGAAATGTACCCAACGGCATTTAGAAGTGTACCCACTTGCATTCAGAAGCTGCACCCAATAGCCTCTCTGTGAAAGCTGAAATTTAGAACTGTTCCCACTTGCATTTAGAAGTGTACCCAGTTGCACCTGAAAGTTTGCACCCAATAGCCTCTCTGTGAAAGTTGAATAAAGAACTGTTCCCACTCGCAACTAGAACTGTACCCCGCACCTCCTCAGAGAAAGTTGAATTAGAATTGTACCCTCTTGCAATTAGAAGTGTATCCAACAGCATTTTAGAAATATACCCAATTGCATTTAGAAGCTGCACCCAATAGCCTATCTGATAGCTGATTGTAAAACGGTTCCCACCTTAATTTAGAAGTGTACCCAATAGCATTTTAGAAGTGTACCCAGTTACACTTGAAAGATGCACCCAATAGCCTCTCTGTGAAAGTTGAATTCAGAACTGTTCCCAGCAGCGTTTAGAAGTGTACGAGGGTGTGAACTAGACGATGATAATGACTGAACGAATGTGTGGAGCGGACGAATATGAGGAACGGACGAATTTGTACAACAGACGATGCTTAATATGAAAACATACATCATACCACACCCCACGCTTACTCTCCCTCTTACACCACCACTCATCTAGAACACAGAGATACTATGACACCATTCGGTATAACTGTTCTCATATCCACATCTCCCTCTTACTCCACATCACTCTAAGTAATCATTGCTGGATTCACACCCCCCAGCCAGGCGTTCTCCTCAGGCCTAACGCAGCCACACTCGTTCTGGGTAAAACCAACCAGAGCAAACACATACTCCTGACCTCTCAACCACCACACGTACAACTAAGAAGCAGCTACCACTCGATTTCCGCACCAGCTGCACACATACCTAGTGCGCACACGCACTTTTGGACTCCCTCTACTCTCTATACTGACCTGAACTTCGGTTCCCAAGGGCGTTCAACCTACCAGCGCCTTCAGACCATACCATTGGTATATAAGGCGCTATATAAATGCAAAATAACAATAACAATCTTCACCAAGTTAATTCACCCAGACTAAGTAGGCTTTGTGAGCCTTAGGCAAGGCACTGATAATTTCTGAAAAACCCTAATCCTAATAGCCTCCACAAATGTAATGAAGTCAGGTGTGAGTCTGTTATCCCTGGATGATGAAAAAGGGATTTGATCGTGTCAGTTGGACATTCAAGGCATTATTGAGAAAAGATGGTCTGGGACAGATCTGGTTGGAATGGATGCAAACTTTATATTCTTCTCCAACTGCAACAATCCTGATAACCTGGAGATCTACAGCCTCCAGGTTACATGAGGATACAGGACGGGGCTGCCACCTTTCACCATTTCTTCATGTGTTCATGATGGAACCAGGGGCAGCTACTGTAAGAAGGGAACACAGGTGAAAGCAATCACAGTCCAATAGGAAGAGTATAACATAATTCCCTCCGTGGACAATGATTTGTTATATGTAACAATCCCTTAAAACACAATACCATAAATATTGCAAAGAATCTCAGTTTACAGACGATTTTTGGGGTTCAGAATCAATTGTGATAAATCACTAGCTTTTCCAATTGGCAACACATCACACAAAGAAAGGGGATACTTGATAAGCATCTGTTTGATCCAAGAGAACAGATTTGGGTATTTAGGGATTCATAAACCCAGGAAGTTATTAGATCTGTTCAAAATGAATTACCTACCTTTATGGGACAAAGTCCAGAATGAAATTGCTAGATGGGAGGTACTATCAATATCCTGGATGGATCAGTTAAATTCTATCAAAATTAAACTTCTTCTCAAATATCTATTTTACAGATGCTGCCAGTAGATGTACCTCTCCGTTTCTTACAGTCCGTTCAAACGGATCTGAAGAAATATTTATGGAAAAAAGGAGATCTTATTCTACCCAAGGAACTGGGAGGTGTGAGCCTCCCTGATTTATAGTTGTGTTACAGGGTGGCACAACTGCAGGTACTTGTTGTTCACCTCAATTCACAGACAACTAAACAGTGTTTAAATTTAGAAAACTCACTCATTGCCCCAATGACTGATGATTAGCTGTGGGTCCCCCAGACTAAAATACCCAAGAGAGTTATTCAACACGTGGTTCTTGCAGTTTTATCTAATATTTGGAAAGAAAGAAAACAATGTGGGTCACATCCTGGTCCTCGCCCTTAAGTTGTATTTAGGTACCACGCTTGAGGGACCTCGTCCATACACCATTAAGATTCCAATACTGGAATGAGGCAGGATTGGAAAAAACAGGACATCTCTGGAAGGGAGGGCATTCATATCCTCTGAACAGTTGGCTGATCTCCTGTAGCTCTGTTCTATGTCAATACTCAAATACCTACAACGTAAGGGTGCCCTGACTGACACGAAATAGGGAGCAACCTTCACAGAGGCTTTACGCCCTTTGAAAAACATAATAACATAACGAGGGATCACAGACTCCAAAGAGTCTTGAAAGGAAGGTCACTTTGGGTTGAAATCGATTTGAAGAGATTTCAAACAAAATATCATCTCTGGTGTGTTGCAAGGAGTACAGTTCCTCAAATTCTCTGTAATACAAATGGCATGCAATCAAATTGCTACATAGGCATGTTACTCTTTGGTGCATACATAGGTGAGACTGAAGCCCACAATCTGAATTATATGTCCCA
Organism: Ambystoma mexicanum; assembly: GCF_040938575.1. NCBI lineage: Eukaryota > Metazoa > Chordata > Amphibia > Caudata > Ambystomatidae > Ambystoma > Ambystoma mexicanum. The sequence goes on from NC_090935.1 coordinate 459,606,617, forward strand.
TACCATGATGATGGCAGTCATGTGTTATGTTGCGCAATATTGGAAAAGATAATTACCCACAAAAAGGGAATGACTTCACAAAGTTTGGTATATTAAGAGTGTGGAAAAGTTACTCACATGCTGAATTAATCCAAACAGAACAGAGCAAATTTGGCTTGACCTCTTAGAGAAAAAGGGCATCCAGCATTTGTTACCTTACAAATATTCTTGTTGAAAGATTGTCATGCTGTCTGCACTTCTTTTCTCTGATTCTCATGGGAGTTTGTGAGCGGTACAGAAACTTGTGGGGCATAAAGGACTGAGCCAGTGGGCCTCATTATAAGTTTGCCGGTCTGGGGACTACGGTACCAGTAAGCTTGCCCGTACCGTAGTTCCCAGATCGGCAAACTACGAGTTGTGCTCGCGGGTGCCGTTCTGCCTGCCGGCACCCTCCAGCACAGCCTGTCGTATTCACCGGCATCGTTATAAACGGTGCTGGTGCATCCAACCTCCCCATTCCGATTCAGCCCTATGTGGCCGAATGGGAAGCATCTTTTTTCTGGTAATTGCCCATTCGTGGGCTCGGGAAAAGAAATGACACCGGCGGAAGCTGTGCCTGTATTATGTTTAAAGACTTGGCTTTTTGGAAAAACTGCAGTAAAATCCTATTTTACATGAAAAAAACACACACATCCCTGCTTTAAGGTAAATGGTTTTGCTGTGGTTGTTCTGCTGCAGAAAATGGCTGGGTGACTTCTAGCAAACACGCACCTCAAAATATGACCTGGGAAGGTGATAGATCGGTGTATATGTCGAGTGCAGCAGGTTTGAACTGTTACTGAGTGTGAGGGAGCGTCATGTTCAGCCAACAGTGTTGGCTTGGAGTATGTCCCTTGTACCAAGTGGTTCTAATAAATATACTCAACCGAATATATTAGATCAAAAAATTATATATATCAAATTAAGGCCATGCAAAGGAATAAGGCTTAGGCGAGAGTGTAAAGTTTCAAAAGGCTACAAGTGCCTTCCTATCTTCACATCCTGACTCTGAGGTTAAAATGTCAAACATGGCCACAAGATGGGTTTCAGAACAGGTGCAAGGTGTGCACTGGCACCGTAGGTCAGGCCAGAGCATAGAACCCTCCCACTACAGGGGCTGTGTTAAAAAAATATTAGCCATGCCAGACCTGGCACAGCATGTTCATGCATCCTGGAGAAATAATCTTAACCAGCGAAAGACATGCTTGTCAACAAGGGGGAGTTCATGTAGAGACTTTTCAATCCCTTCTGAGACTTTTATGTTAAGCAGGCTGTGACGAATTTACGTCTGCCCTTCAGGAGTAGAAGGATGAGTAGAACATAAAGTGCCTACTCAGCCGTCACATTTCTACAAACCAAGAGCCAACACAATCATAAAGGTAAAACAGGCACAGTTAAGAGATATACCTCCTTTGCCTTTTGTGGTAATGTTGGCTGAAGGACGGCTATACTCTCAAGAGGGGTGTGAATGTGGATCAGTAGCAACCCAAACAGGGAACTACACCAGTCCAAAATAAAGAAATGGCCAATCACGGTTCGATAAATATTGTGGTTGGTCAGAAGGAGGAGTCGGACACAGGCTGGACATTTCTATAAGGTTAAGTCAAATTGATAAACAAAAGGCCCATTTTACCGTATTGCTGCAAGGATGTTCACTACCTAACCAAACTAACTAAGGTGCTTGTCTGTCACCAGGAAGTCCAACTCAAAAATGTCCTCTGTCCAAAACCTAATCTACCTAACTCATCCACTAATACTAATAACTAAAGTTTGCCAAAAGAATGTCTCTCTCCTGGCGGCTTCCTTTCGGCCGTCGGTCTGAAGGCTTTATTTCTGGGTTTGTTAATTCATATATATCAGATGTAAAAATGTAATTGTTAGGTGTTTAATTACTTCCTATGTATATAGTTGTCACAAAAGGATTACCTGTATATATTATTGCCATTCAATTCCTCTGTCTCAGCATTCTCGTGCTTCCTGGTGACTTGTTTGTTTACCCTGTCTCCAGGAGATGGGCTGACATTCCAGGTTGCAGGCTGGGATATTGTATCTGCTGTTGTTTCAGGAGAACGATTGATGAGACAGCTTGTGGAGGAGGGACTCTAATGCGTGTATCTTAATAAATACTTTTGACAAGAATTACCTGGTGATTGCCTTGCAGCATAGCAGATTTGGCAACGATACAAAAAGCCTTTGGAGGCCCTCCTGAGTGTCCCTGTCCACCCACTAGCTGCAACCTGTTCCATCCTTGTGTGGTAAGACTGCCTGTGCCTTACTCTCGATAGGCTGCTGTTGCCTGGAATGATTTACCTGAGCCTATATGTGGACAGAAGAAGCTCTGAATAGGCTGATCCGCTGCCCAGATCGCCAGACCTGCTGGAGTGGGCGAAGTGCTTCCATGAGAGGCCAGTGCAGTACAGCGAAGTACAGCAAACAAGAGCGTGACTTGGCTGTCAGACTCTCGCCGCTGCTTGCATGCTTTGATAACTTGCACCAAAAACCCGCAAGTGAAGGCAGTGCCCCATTGACAGATGGCCCAGAGACATTAGAGGAAAGGCTGTTGTGACGAATTAGTGCACTGTTATAAGCGTTAATAGACATGCTAAGCTCCCGAGTGCTGTCTGTGTGGGAACCTCGCTATGGGCGGCATAGGAACACATATTACACAAACTGGCGCCGACTGTGGTGGTAAAATGGAATATTGGTATATAAAAAGAAGTGGATTGGAAACCAATCCGAGTCGCATCGGCACTCCGGCTGTGTTTCCAGCAAAACGTTGTATTTCTCTAATGGATCCACAGTCTTTGTGTATTGTGCAATTAAAGTGTCCTTTATTAGTTAAAAATGCATAGACAAGGAGGACAAAGCAGTCTTGAATGCACAGAAAAAACGACACACTTCACCTACTCGGGCTTCGTCTGGTATGTGACAGAGAGAGAGGACTGTAATCTTATAGAAAATAGTGTGTGCGTCCATTATTGATGTTTACTACTTAAATGCAGTGATGATTGTTAGTCAAGGAGGTGGCCATATTGGAACTATATGACCTCTCACATTAATGCACTTATTAGAAACACTATATGTTCTGTTTGTTACAGTAATATTTTGATACTATTTAAATGATTTGGTCCCACTCTTGTCCCGAATACCTATTAGCCCAAGTGGGTTAAAGGTGGACAATTTTGCACGGAAATGTTATTTTAAAATAGTCATTTAAAATAATGTGAATAGCCTGATAGTTGTCACCATTACCAACATGGGTAAAGGAAACAATTCTTCATCATTTTCTGTTTCACCAAATATGTTTTAAAGGCTCAAGTGGGCCGACAATATCTTAGCTTGAACTGAAGTTTGCTATCAAGAGTTTGCAAAATACACATTATAAACATTAATACCAAAATCACAAATATATCATAAATAAGAAAGTGTTATGTGCTATTGTAAACATCAGAGGACTATTGATTACCAAAGTGCTAAGTGCTATCAAAAAGGTGCTAGTTGTAAAGTGCAAATTTTGAAACCTCATATGGTTTATGCATTGATCATAAGGCTATATGTGACCCCTACGGATGCCTACCATAGTATTTTCTTTCATACAAAACACAAGTTAATTCAACATTAGTATAATGGAAGAGATATGAGTGTCTATAGTACATATTGTAAATGTTCATAAACCGACATGTAAGTTGATCTAGTGCAGCAAAAAGGCAGTGTGTTACCCTTGTGGGCGCCTATGTGTTATGGCTTGAGGCTGTATTTAGCCCGTGCGGGTGCCTCCATTTCATACATAACATCAGTCAATTCAACATCAGTATGATGGAAAAGATATGAGGATCTATAGTACATATTTGTAAATATTCATAAACCAACATGTAAGTTAATCTAATACAGCAAAGAAAGGGCAGTATGTAACCCTTGCGGGCGCCTAGGTGTTATTACTTGAGGCTGTATTTGGCCCTTGCGGGTGCCTCCATGGCATAATCCAATATACACAAATCAAATCAACTTAGCATGAATATACTGTGGAAGACATAGTAATCCATAAAATGGATAATTGTAAATATTCTTAAAAACATAAAGGTTGGCCTGGTTCAAGAGTGAAGGCAGCATCCGACCCATACAGGCGCCTATATGTTGTAATTTAACCATCCTGTGTATTAGGTGGTCTACTGCTTCCATACAATACAAAAATTGATAATACTTCACTTTACATATTGATAAAAAACAATACACTATTTCTAAAAATGTAAAACAGTCTCATTTCAAAAATGTGTGCTAAATTAATAATAAAAAATATTAGTGCTACACACAGTGAGAATTAAAATAAACATTGATAAATCAATGCAGAAAGAACCACAAAAGGACACATAAGCATCGAAATCAAGCATAATTATCTAGAAACCTTAGCTTATTGTGTAAGCACACCAGATTTTCAAAACAACATACATATACAGGAAGGTAGAGAATTTAGAAAGTCCAGAAAATACAGAGAGTTCAGACGCTCACATATATACCTAGGTTATCATGTGAATACAACCAAATAGCTAGATAATAATGATGATTTTAAAATAGTCTGATTTTTTTGAATTATTAAGAACCCAAGAATACATATAATTCTTCGTCACAATTGTGACCTCCCGGATATTTAGTATTAACGTCTACTATATATCTGGATTCCAATTGTCTTAGAGTTCGCAGTCTGTCCCCTCCTCTGGGATGAATTCCTACTGAGTCAATGACAAAATATTTAAAGGAACTGATGTCGTTTTTATGAACCTCTTCAAAGTGTTTTGCAAGTGGGTACGTCATATCATGGTTCTTAATGGCACGTAGATGTTGCAGTATTCGTAATTTGGCTTCCAGCTTGGTGCTGCCAATATACCATAACTTGCAAGCACAGGTAATCACATAAATAACAAATTGTGTGGAGCATCTCAAATCTCGTTTAAATTTAACTTCTTTCTTCGTTCGAGGATGTGAGAGAATCTTCATGTTCATTCCATAACGACATGCTTTACATTTGGCACAGGTGTAAAAGCTTGATATTTTACTGGTTAGCCAGGTATTCATACTTTCTTTAGTTGAATGGAACATACTGGGCGATAGTTTATTCTGTATAGAAGGAGGTTTTCTATAGGTCACAGTGGCATGTGTCGGCAAATGTGGGCTGATATCCAGATCTCGTTTCAAAAGGTACCAATGTCTGTTTAAAATTTGTTTTGTTTCTTTGGCTCCAGAATTAAATGTAGTGATGAATCTGAGTGAGCAGTTTTCATGCAGTTGATCCTTTGTTTGATCCCTGAGTGTACTTTTATTTGGCCAAGATCACTTGGCGGATTTTATCACAGGTTTGGTTGTAGGCTTTATTTATAACTCTTCTTTTGTAGCCTCGGGTTAAAAATCTGGCCGCAGTATTTTTAGCATTCGTCTCCCATACTTCATTCTCACTGCAGTTTCTTTTCACTCGCAAGAACTCACCAAATGGAATGCTATGGGCTCCACAGCTCTACTCTGCCCCACCCCTCCCCTGCATATGGCTTACTCTACTCTCCTCTCCTCTGTTCCAAGTTTGCTCTTAAAGGGATATTCCCTTTTCCTTCAGGCCTCATGGTTGACCCAGCATTGCCTAGAGCCAAACAAAGGGAGGAGACGTTATTCATTACTGGGGGCAGTCCCATATATGCAGATAAGGTGGCTGGCACAGGGAGTTCCTTGTGCGAATGAGAGTCCTTGTCCCATAAGGGGAGTCACTCCCAGTGAGGTCCCACTTGGTCAGACCCCTAGGGAGGGTCTTGCAGAGCGGGCTCACCTCCCCATCCTCAACAAGGGTGGCGCCCCTTTGGGGAGATGGGACGAATACTCTTGATTCGCCATAATATATATACTTAAGTCAAACACACCATGACAATAAAAACAAACTAGAAAGCACTGTAAAAGCCACTACCATAGAAGTAACACAGAATATGCAAAGCTGGAATAGATGCAGCACTCAGGGTAATTGTTTTTGTTATTGTTATTTTGCATTTATATAGCGCCTTATATACCATTGGTATGGTCTGAAGGCGCTGGTAGGTTGAACGCCCTTGGGAACCGAAGTTCAGATCAGTAGAGAGGGTAGAGAGAGTCAAAGGTGCGTGTGAGCACCGGGTATGTGTGCAGCTCATGCGAGATCCATGTAATAGCTGCTTCTTAGCGGTAGGTGTGGTGGTCGAGAGATCAGGAGTATGTGTTCGTTCTGGCAGGATTTATCCAGACCGGATGTGGCTGCGTTAGGCCTGAGGAGAATGCCTGGCTGGGGGATGTGTAACCAGCAGTGGAGTGATGTGGAGTGGGCGGCAGATGTTGGTATGAGAACAGTTATACCGAATGGTGTCATAGTATCTCTGTGTTCTAGTTGAGTGGTGATGTAAAGGAGAGAGTAAGCATGGTGGTGAGATATGATGGGAAATATGCACATTCAAATGTCTACGCACTCACTCCCTCTAGGCACTCTCCCCCTCTACGCACTCACCCCCTCTACCCACACACCCCTTCTACCGTCTTGCCCCCTCTATGCACTCATCCCCTCTACGCACTCATGTGCTCCCCGCACTCATCTTTAAGCAACCATGTTTTCACGCAATAAGCAGCAATATCAAGTTCTATATATTCATCTCTTCACTCCTCTGTCTATACGTTCATCCGTTCTATATACTTATCCACTCCTCCGCTTTATGCACTCATCTGCTCTATCCACTGATCAACTCATCCGCTCTATCCACTCATCCGCTCTATCTACTCCTCCGCTCTATCCACACATCCGTTCTATCCACACATCCGTTCTATCCACACATCCGTTCTATCCACTCTATCCATTCATCCGCTCTATATAATCGTCCGCTCGATGTACTCATCCTCTCTATCCACTCTATCCACTCCTCCGCTCTATCCACTCATCAACTCATCCGCTGTATCCATTCATCCGCTCTATCCACTCATCTACTCATCCGCTCTATGCACACATCTGTTCTATCCACTCCATCCAGTCATCCGCTCTATCTATGCATCCGCTCTATCTATGCGTCCGCTCTACCCACTCGTCCGCTCTACCAACTCGTCTCCTCTATCCACTCGTCCGCTCTATCCACTCGTCCGCTCTATCCACTCGTCCGCTCATCCGCTCTATGCACACATCGGTTCTATCCAATCTATCAAGTCGTCCACTCTGTCTGCTCATCTGCTCTGTCTGCTCATCTGCTCTGTATGCTCTTCCGCTCTATCCACTCATCCGCTCTATCTACTCGTCCGCTCTATCTACTCATCCGCTCTATCTACTCATCTGCTCTATCTACTCATCCACACTATCTACTCATCCACACTATCTACTCATCCACACTATCTACTCGTCCTTTCTGTACACTTTATCCACTCATACGCTCTATCCACTCATCCTCTCTGTACACGTTATGCACTCATCCGTTCTATCCGCTCTATCCACTCATCCGCTCTATCCACTCATCCGTTCTATCCACTCTATTCACTCATCCACTCAGCCACTCATCTGTTCTATCCATTCATCCACACTATCCACTCATCCACACTATCCATTCAACCACACTATCCACTCATCCGCTCTATCACTCATCCGCTCTATCACTCATCCGCTCTATCACTCATCCACTCATCCTTTCTGAACACTTTATCCACTCATCCGCTCTATCCACTCATCTACTCACCCACTCAACTGGTCTATCCGCTCTATTCACTCATCAGTTCTATCCTTTCATCCACTCATCCATTCATCCGTTCTATCCACTCTATCTACTCATCCCCTCTATCCATTCATCCACTCAGCCGCTCTATCCACTCATCCGCTCTATCCACTCATCCGCTCTATCCACTCTATACCCTCATCAGCTCAATCCACTCATCCGCTCTATCCACTCATCTACTCACCCACTCAACTGGTCTATCCGCTCTATTCACTCATCAGTTCTATCCTTTCATCCACTCATCCATTCATCCGTTGTATCCGCTCTATCCACTCATCCGCTCATCCGCTCTATCCACTTATCTGCTCTATCCACTTATCCGCTCTATCCACTTATCCGCTCTATCCACTCATCCGCTCTGCACATTCGACAGGTCTGTACATCTGTTCCAGCAATCTACACACGCTCCGCACTTCGATATTCACCCGATATCCACATTCATGTGCTCTACATACTCATCCGCTCCACATACTCAACTGTTCAAGACATTTATCCGGTTTACGCTCGTCCGTTGTGGACATTCCTCTGTTTTATGTACTCTTGCATTCTACACGCTTCACTGTATTTGCGCACTCATCCGTGCTACACGCTTGTCTGTTCTACATATCCAGCCGCTCTACACACTCATCCACTCGACATGTTCATCCATTCCATACACTCATCCGATCTACATATTCACTCGATTACCATACTCCTTCGATCTATATAGGTATTTGTTCTTCCACTCATGCATTCTTCAACTCGGCGCCTTCATTTGTTCCACCTGTTTTATCCATTCTAACTAGTTCATCCACGCCATTCACGTCATTCATTCCGCATGCTTTCTGTCCATTTCTGTAATTAGACCTCTTTACTGTTGCCGTATGATTTACTCTTATTGGCCATTTCACTGCTTTGATCTACTTTATTCGTTAAACTCTGTTTGTCCTTCCAGTTTATATTAGGAGTTATTGGCTGTCGGTTTCTCGTATCAGGTGGTTTGATGGATTGGAGTCATTGAGTTGCTGTTGGTCCGTTTGGTACGGGTTGGTTTTAGGGGAAGAGCCAGGTTTTCAGCAGTTTGCAGAAAGACGTTAAATCCTCAGTTAGGCGGATGTGGGGCGGGAGTGAGTTCCATAGCGTGGGAGCCAAGGCTGAGAATGATGATCCGCCTAACCTCTATTGAGTTTGTATTCGGTATGACTAGGAGGTCGGCTGAGCTTGATCTTAGGGTGTGTGGGGGAAGGTAGGGTTTTAGCTTGTCTTGAAGATATTGAGGTCCGGTTTTGTGCAGAGCTCGATGGGAGATGCACAAGGTTTTGAAAGTCACTCTTCATGCTACTGGAAGCCAGTGCAGTGTCTTAAGAGCTGGGGAGATGTGGTTTCTTGGGACGAGCGCAAGTAGCAATTTGGCTGCAGCATTTTGTGCCCTTTGGAGTTTATTTAGTTGGTATGCGTGGACTCCGAGGTATAGGGGGTTTGTGTAGTCCAGTCTTGATATAACGATTGATTGGACCGCAGAGAGTCTGTTGGGAAAGGAGAGATATGTAAAGATGCGCTTAGAGGTTTTAAGGTGGTAGTGGCAGGATTTTGAGATGTTGTTGACTTGGCGCGAAAGTGTTAGGTCGGAGTCAAGGGTGCATCCAAGATTTTTCAATGAGTTGGAGGGGGTTGGTGAGTTGCCCATGGCGGATGGCCAGGGTAGTGGGTGCGGAAGGAGTTCAGCGTTGCCACATACCATGATTTCCGTTTTGGAGAGGTTTAACAGGAGATGGCTTTGGGTCATCCAGAGTTCTATGTCAAGGAGGAAGGAGGCCAGGTCTGGTCGGGAGTTGGGTTTTGAGTTCAGGAGTTTTAGAATTAATTGAGTGTCGTCAGCGTAGTTGTAGCACAGGATGTAGAGTGCGAGCGAATTATTGGTGGGAGAGTGATCAAGTAGAGATTGAACAGGAGGGCAGATAGGCATGCTCCTTGTGGGACTCCTGTGTCGACTGGTCGGGCTTGGGAGGTATAGGTGGAGAGTATCGTTATTTGGTACCGATCTTTGAGGAATGAAGCTATCCATTTAAGAGCGGTTCCACGAATTCCTAGGGAGTGGAGGCGGTCTAGAAGGATTGAGTGATTGATTGTGTCAAATGCGGCGGATAGGTCAAGAAGGATTAGTGCTGCGCATCCCACGGAGTCTGCAGTCATTTTAAGGTCATCCCAAATTGATGTTAGGGTGGTTTCTGTTCCGTGACGGGCTCTGAAACCTGATTGAGCGGGGTCTAGAAGATTGTTGTCTTCAACAAAGGCGTTTAATTGGAAGTAGGAGGTTCAGTCAATGAGTTTGGCAAGGAATCTGGTGTTTGAGATGGGGTGGTAGTTTTTGGGCACGAGAGGGTCGAGCAAAGGTTTTTTAATTAGGGGTTTGAAATGAAGCATTTTTAATTCGTAGGGAAAGATACCAGAGAAGAGTGAGGCATTTATGATCAGTCTTGCGTGTTTTCCTGCAAAGGTGGAAGCAAACATTTCTTTGAGGGTTGTGGCTGGGCAAGGGTCCAGTGGCGTGCCAGATGGTTTGCGGGCAGATAGAAGTTTGAGAAATTGCTCTGGTGATATTGGACTAAAGTATTCGAACGTTGGTTGCCTAGTGGTCGCAGCTGGTGAGCCGGCCGGTATGGGGGGAGAATTGCTTGGTGGATGTAAGAGGGCCAGTTTGGTGGCTACAGTATTTGTTCTTTCTAGGGCCGTGGTGTAGAAGTGGAGGGAGAGTGAGTCACACAGTGATTCTGAGGGAGTCGGGACGGTCGTGTTACAAGCCGGATTGGTGAATTCAGAGATGATTTTTTGGAGTTCTTTGCTTGGGTTTTTGCAGTTTAGGATTCGGGACTTGTAGTGGGCTTTTTTTGCTTTCCGGATTTCGGCCTTGTACTGATAAAGGTGTCTGGCCAAGGTGGCCCTGCTCTCCTGGGTTTTGACTATCTGCCATTTGCGTTCTAGGTATTTATATAGTTGTTTAGTGATCTTCTACTCAGGAGTGAACCATCTGGGGAAGGGGCCACGGCGGGTTGATGGTTTGCAAGAGGGTGTGAGCCGCATCAGAGATGCGTTGAGCCATGAGTCAAAGGTATGTTTCCTCTTTAGTTTCTTTGTTGCAATTGGAGTGTGAGAGAGGGTAGGAGGGTTAGAGGGGGAGAGGGATGTGGCTTCAGTTCTTGCTAGGGCTAGACGTGCAGTTTTTAGGGAGTGGAAAGGGTGCGGTCGGGAGGGAAGGTGGCCGTGGCCAGGGTTTGAGGGCAAGGCGGCAGGTGGATGCTTGCAGGGCGGGGTGTGCTAGGTATGAGGGGGCAGGCATGGTTGACGTTGGCTGGTCGGGGGTGGGGTTCAGGGGAGGAGTGATCTTAGGGTGGTTGGCTCGCCATCGTGCCCCTCTGGCTTGGTGTTTGGAGAGGGGAATGGCAGGGAGTGCGAAGGAGGGTGGGGTCATTTGGGAAGAGGGGGGGCGGGAGGGAAGGCAGATCAATTCGTGGGGCGGTCCACGCCGGTCGTTTCCGACAAAGTGTTGGTTTGAGGGTGCACTCATGCTTGGTACAGGCTTTGGGTGGATTTAGGAGCGCTTTCTAATTGTAGTTCTAAGTTCAGGCACACTTCCAAGTTCAAATTGCACAGAGATGATATTAGGCTATTAGGTATTATTAGGTACACTTCTAGGATCAACTGTACACAGGGATGCTATTAGGTTTAACTCTAGAATCAATTTTGTATATAGGGGATATTAGGTTATTAGGTACAGTTCTAGATTCTACATGGAATAGATATACTATTAAGTATACTATTAGGATTAATTAGGATATTAAGGCATGCTTCTTAGCCTCAATGGTGTTGTGCGCACTTCTAAATTGAACTAAGCACAGCAAGACTATTCTGGACACTAGTAAGTTCAATTAGGGTATGCTAATAGGCGCACTTCTCTCAGTTTACCTTTATACAGGGGGGTATTAGGCATGAATATACTCAACTTTGCACAGGTAGGCGCACTTCTCTCAGTGCAAATTTAACACAGCTTTGCCCAGAGAGGTTATTAGGGAGATTGGTTAATTCAACCCGGCAAGGTATTAGACTATTATGATATTTCACAGAGAGGCAATTGGGAACACTTCTAAATGCAACTTCTATTGGGTGCACTTTCATAGGCTATTGGGCGCACTTTTAAATTCAGAGAGGGGCTATCGGGCACACTTCTAAATGCAACTTTCACAGAAAGGCTATTGGGAACAATTCTAAATGCAACTTTCACACAGAGATTATTGGGCACACTTCTAAATGCATCTTTCACAGAGAGGCTATTGGGAACAATTCTAAATGCAGCTTTCACAGAGAGGTTATTGGGCACACTTCTAAATGCAACTTTCACAGAGAGGCTATTGGGCACACTTCTAAATTCACAGAGAGGCTATTGGGCACACTTATTTATTTATTTATTTATTCACATTTGTTAAGCGCACATACAGCCCATAGGGCATCGTGGCGCTTGTTACAGAGATGACTTGTTATACATACAAAGAAGTCATTACTTAGTTACAAGAGAGTAGTAAGGAGAAGATAGGAAAGGAAGAGGAGATGATGTTGTACGACGAGCTAGTTGAACAAGGTGGTTTTCATTTTTTTTTCGGAAGGCAATGAGAGATGTTTCTGCTCTGAGTGTGCTAGGTAGTGCGTTCCATAGCTTCGGTGCAATGTAAGGGAAGCTTATTCCACCTGCTCTGGCTCGTTTGATGCGTGGGACCCTAAGCTGGTTGGTGTGGCATTGTCTGGTTGGTCTAGTGGAGTGCGATCTGACTAGAGTGTCAGACAGGTAGGAAGGTGCAGATAGGTGAATACATTTATGTGCAGTGGTAAGTATTTTGAATGTGATGCGCTCTTTGACAGGTAGCCAGTGTGCTGCCTTTCTGGCTTGCGCGATGTGGTCCCGTTTAGGTATATTGAGGGCTGCTCTTAGTGCATTATTTTGTGTTGTTTGGAGTTTATTGAGATTAGTGATGGAAGTACCAGCCAGTAGTGCATTACAATAATCTATCTTGGCTCCTATGGTGGCTCTTGCAATAGATAAGCAATTATCTTTGGTTAGGAATGGTTTAATGGCATTAATGAGCTTAGTGCTCAGAGCGGAGGCAGAGACAATGGAGTTGACTTGCTTGTCCATGGATAGTGATGCGTCAATGTGGACTCCTAGTGTTTTTACAGAAGGTAGAACTGGGATGACACAATTGTCTATGCAGAAGTTTGTGTAGAGAGGGTCGAGATTCTTGAGAGTGGATTTTTGGCCAAGGATGAGAATTTCGGTCTTGTCACCGTTAAGACATAGGCCATTCGTGGCCATCCATGCTTGGATGGTGGCGTATATATTCTGGAGGGTGGTTGCGTCCTGGAGGTAGTGTCCTGTGAGCGGGAGGAGTACTTGGGTATCGTCAGCGTAGTTGGTGTATGTGATCCCAAGTGCGTCCAATTTGTCAAAGAGAGGTTTGGTGAAAAGATTATAGAGAGTGGGAGCTGTACATGAACCCTGAGGGACTCCATACCTGATGTTGGTAGGCTCTGCGTTGGCTATATTGGAGAACACTTTCATCACTCTACCTTTGAGGAAAGAGGTAATCCAATTTGTGGCTTGTTTGGAGAAATGAGCGGCCTGAGTTAGGTGGTTCGTGAGAATGGCATGATCGACTAAATCAAAAGCCGCTGAAAGGTCTAGGAGGAGCAGGAGGGCCGGCTTACCTTTATCTAGGATTAGGGTGATTTGATTCTTCAGATCTAGTAACGCAGTTTCAGTTCCATGACCTTTACGGAATCCGGACTGCCTTTTGCCTAGGACAGAGTTGTTTTCCAGGTAGGCCTGTATCTGCATATGTGCAGCTTTATCTAGGATTTTTAAGAGAAATTGAACCGTTGTAATGGGCCGGTAATTGTTAGGTTGGGCGGGGTCCAAGGTTGGTTTCTTTAAGAGCGGGCGTACCCACGCCTCTTTAAGGCTGTCCGGGACTTTACCCGTCTTGAATGAGGCATTAATGAAAGCTGTGATGATCGGTGCGAGGGGTGCAGCACACTCTTTGATTATGTTGGGGGGGCAAATGTCGCCTTTGCATTGAGATGGTTTGAGCTGTTTAAGGATGTGGAGAGTGTCCGACTCGGTGATTGGCGAAAAATTGAATTTTGAGGTGTGCTTATCTTTGGCGGTATTGACGGAGAGGGTCTGTTGGGGGTGTAGAGCCCTATAGTGTTCTGCTATTTTAGTTTGGAGAAGGTCTATTTTATTTAACACTTCTAAATGGAAATTTCACAGAGAGGCTATTGGGCACACTTCTAAATTCACAGAGAGGCTATTGGGCACACTTCTAATTTCACAGAGAGGCTATTGGGTCTACTTCTAAATTCACAGAGAGGCTACTGGGCAAACTTCTAAATTCACAGAGAGGCTATTGGGCACACTTCTAAATTCACAGAGAGGCTATTGGGCACACTTCTAAATGCAAATTTCACAGAGAGGCTATTGGGTATACTTCTAAATTCACAGAGAGGCTTTTGGGCACACTTCTAGATTCACAGAGAGGCTATTGGGTATACTTCTAAATTCACAGAGAGGCTATTGGGCACACCTCTAAATGGAGCTTTCACAGAGAGGCTATTGGGCAAACTTCTAAATTCACAGAGAGGCTACTGGGCACACTTCTAAATTCACAAAAAGGCTATTGGGCACACTTCTAAATGCAACTTTCACAGAGAGGCTATTGGGTATACTTCTAAATTCACAGATAGGCTATTGGGTATACTTCTAAATTCACAGAGAGGCTACTGGGCACACTTCTAAATTCACAGAAAGGCTATTTGGCGCACTTCTAAATGCAACTTTCACAGAGAGGCTATTGAGCACACTTCTAAATGCAACTTTCACAGAGAGGCTATTGGGTATACTTCTAAATTCACAGAAAGGCTATTGGGCATACTTCTAAATTCACAGAGAGGCTATTGGGCACACTTCTAAATGGAGCTTTCACAGAGAGACTATTGGGTATACTTCTAAATTCACAGAGAGGCTATTGGGTATACTTCTAAATTCACAGAGAGGCTACTGGGCACACTTCTAAATTCACAGAAAGGCTATTGGGCACACTTCTAAATGCAACTTTCACAGAGCGGCTATTGGGCACGCTTCTAAATGCAACTTTCACAGAGAGGCTATTGGGTATATTTCTAAATTCACAGAGAGGCTATTGGGCATACTTCTAAATTCACGGAGAGGCTATTGGGCACACTTCTAAATGCAACTTTCACAGAGAGGCTATTGGGTATACTTCTAGATTCACAGAGAGGCTATTGGGCACACTTCTAAATGCAACTTTCACAGAGAGGCTATTGGGCACACTTCTAAATGCAACTTTCACAGAGAGGCTATTGGGCACACTTCTAAATTCACAGAGAGGCTATTGGGTATACTTCTAAATGCAACTTTCACAGAGAGGCTATTGGGCACACTTCTAAATGCAACTTTCACAGAGAGGCTATTGGGCACACTTCTAAATGCAACTTTCACACAGAGGCTATTGGGCACACTTCTAAATTCACAGAGAGGCTATTGGGCACACTTCTAAATGCAACTTTCACAGAGAGGCTATTGGGTATACTTCTAGATTCACAGAGAAGCTATTGGGCACACTTCTAAATGCAACTTTCACAGAGAGGCTATTGGGTATACTTCTCAATTCACAGAGAGGCTATTGGGCACACTTCTAAATTCACAGAGAGGCTATTGGGCACACTTCTAAATGCAACTTTCACAGAGAGGCTATTGGGCACACTTCTAAATTCAACTTTCACAGAGAGGCTATTGGGCACACTTCTAAATTCACAGAGGGGCTACTGGGCACACTTCTAAATTCAGAAAGGCTTTGGGTATACTTCTAAATTCACAGAGAGGCTATTGGGCACACTTCTAAATGCAACCTTCACAGAGAGGCTATTGGGTATACTTCTAAATTCACAGAAAGGATATTGGGCACACTTCTAAATGCAACTTTTCACATGTATAGGATGGAGTTTTCAGATTGTAAATATACTACAGTTATATTGAATTTACACTGGTGATGCGTTGTTAGATGAGTGGTAGGGTAGTATGGCGGGAAGTAATTGCTTCAGTGCCCTCCCTTGCCACACTTACTTATTGTTGGCTTCTTGCTTCTCCTGCGGATACCTGCAGATACGACCTGGAGCCATCTCTGTAGGAGCCGTCCTTTGCCTCAGGTCCTTAGCCGATAGGCTGCCGGGCAGAGGGCTGCCCTGGGTGGACTGGCAAAAGATGCAGGGGAAAATGCAATTAAAAGACCACAATGTTTGAAAAGAATATGTAGGTTGCAAAAGGGATTAAAATGACCTATCCAGACCTATCCAGTATCCAGCGCAAAAGATGGACAAGGGTGGCAGATATCAGTCAGTCAGTAATACATTTGCATAAGTCTTGCAGCTTTATGGTGTCAAACTATGCTTCTATGCATTGTACATGGGTTATTTTCAGTTCAAAGATGCAGCAGTCACAGTGATTATATGGTAAGCTGGCGTTGAGTCTGGGTTGAACAGGAGGTTGCGTTGCTACATTTTTGAAGCATCTACTTGAGCTGTGCAGATCGGGTGGGCACCAGGTTTGACTTGATGATCGAGGTTTGATGGCTGTGATTTGGTGCCAGGATGTGCAGGTAAGTCGATTTGATGCAGATGCTCAGTGGTCGCTGTTAGGATGAGACCATGGTTGGGATGATTGGCTTACAGGAGCAGCAATGAGCATGCTGGTGGTCCAAATGGTGCTCCAAGTAATGCAAGGCAACAGTACCTTTTTGGGGCGAGCCAAGGTAAAGGCTTCAGCTCTGGCGTGGTGCAGCTGCGAATGGAGTCGAACAGGCAAACTGCTATTTGAAGAACGATGGATACCACAGGCAATGTCAAAGTGTCATGGTAGTGCACTCTGTGCCATACATGCTCCAATCACGCCTCACAGTGCATTGATGTCAAAAACACCAGGATCTTGGCTGTTCTGGTTTTCAGGAGCTGCAAGGTAGACCAAGATTAGTTTGTTTCACTGGCTCCCAAACTCAGGGGAGGCTGGCACCCACCTTTAGGGGTCCTGCAGCACAGTGAAGTACCGGGTAAGAGTGTGGCTAGCAGGGATGCAGGTCTTCATCCAGCAGCAGAGTTCACCCGAAATGGTCCCTGGGGATGGCGAGGGGAGAGAGCTTGCTTCGGCCCTGGAACACGTGCTTTCACATCATGAATGTAGAACGTTAGAAGGGTTGAAGTACAAAAGATAATTCAAAGACGTGGCATAAAACCCCTTCTTTAAAGGTAAAAGCGAACAGGTCATTGGAGTAAAGCTAGCCTGCCTTAGAGGTCTACACCCAAAGTGCATTGCTCTAGAGGAAGTGGAGAGGACAGGAAGGAGATATAGAGGCATAGAGAAGCAAGATGGTGGAAGTCTTCCTCCACTGCGTACCTCTGATCTGTACCCCTCCCTGGAAGGTCTTTAAGGCAGGCAACCTTCTTCATCTTGCCTCTCTCAACTCTCGCTCTGCTGTCAAACACTCCTCTGACATCTGCCACCTCCTTCAAGAACTTGACCTTGATGTCTGTGGTCCTACTGAGCCATAGTTCATGGCCAGCTCTGTCACAAGCTTTGACACTCTCCTCCTGATGGTTACAAGATCCTCTCTGCACCCAGATCCCCCTGGTCCGTTGGGGGTGTAGCCCTGATCTTTCCTGAGTGGATTCCTGCCTCTATCATTCCCACTCAGACCTACTCCTCTTTTGAATACCTTGTCTGCAGGCTCTCTCTCTCTACTAGCAATTCTCTGACTGTGGCTACTATCTACTGGCCTCCTAGTCAAAACCTCATTTCTCTCTGAGTGGGCGGAGCTCTCCTCCTCCTTCCTGGCCTCTACCACTCAACTCCTCCTCCTCAGTGACTTCAATATCCACCCAGACTCTCCTTGTTCCTCAACTGTACTCTTCTGTGATATCTGTGACTCCCTCTCCCTTTGTATCCTCCCCTCTGGCCCGACTCACTCTGCAGGGCACACACGATGTCTTCATCTCTCTGACCTCCCCCTCTCCATCCTCTCTCCTGGAGTGATCATTCCCTCCTCTCCTTCCATCTCTCCCTCTCTTCCCCTCAGGCCAAGCCTACCCCAACACTGCCACCTACCCTCTCGGACATCCGGCCCATGCAGCGTGTGTCAGTTGATGCTTTTACTGCCACCTTTTCTCCCCCCCACCTCTGGCTGACTCACATCCTGACACAGTCCTGTCTCTGCTCTTCTCCTCTATTTCTGATACTCTTGATGTTCTTGCCCTTGTCATGAGGATCCGATTTAAGTCCAAAGAAAAGTGCAATTCCTGGTTTGAGTCTGACCTAGCTACACTTAAACGTAAGTCGAGGGCGGATGAGAGGAAATGGAGAGCTTCTTGTTCATCCTCTGAAAAACTTGCTTGTCACCTGCTGCAAAGGCAATACCAACTCTCTGTCCTCACCAAGAAGAGAGCTCACATTCAAGCCCATGTCTCTGCGGCATCTAACAACTCGACTGAACGCTTTAAAATCTGCAAGGAGCTGGCCAACCATGCTGCAGTCTCTACCCCTCCTGTTGCCTCCCAGGCTCTTTGCAATGCCCTTGCCTCTCACTTTATCTCAAAAACCGAGGACATCATGTCCATCCTTTCCTCCCCTTCCCCTCCTCTTCTTTGCATGCTTACCCTCCTTCACCCATGCCATCCTTTCCTCTTTTCACCCCTGACAAGGTTGCTAGACAAGTCTGATCTATGATAGCCTTGTCAAAACAGGTTCATCCCTGTTCCTCTAAAATGATTAAGGACCACATTGATGCCCTTGCTCCAGCCCTTGCCAATTTTTGCAACCTCTCCTTTGCCTCAGGAGCCTTCCCCTCCCCTTTGAAGCACTCCCCTGTGCATCCTCTTCTCAAGAAACCCACAGCCGATCCTTCTTGCCTGGCTAGCTGTCGCCCAATTTCCATTACACTTTTTCTGGGCAAACTCTTGGAAAAGCTAGCCATCTCTCAATTAACCTTCATTCTGATTCTCTTGGCTGTCTCCACAACCACCAGTCTGGCTTTAGAAGTTCCAGAAGCACGGAAACTGCTCTCCTGAACATCCGTGAAGATCTGCTCTCCAACCTCTGTCCTCATCCTACTTGATCGCTCTTCTGTCTTTGACACAGTCAACCATAGCATCCTGCTCAACAGTCTGCATGACAACCTGCGAATCACTGATCGGGTTTTGGCCTGGCTGACCTCTTTCTACTATGATCGACCGTCCCAGGTCCAAATTGTGTCCTTCCTATCATCTATCTCCCTTTCTACCTGTGGTGTTCCCCAGGGGTCTCACGTCTCACCCTGGCTTTTCAACCAATACCCGGCAACTCTGGCCCACTGCATTGCCATTTTCCACTCCAATTTCCAGTGCTACGCTGACAACATTCAACTCATTCTCAGGCTTCCCTCGGCCACTTCCTCTCCTTCTATCATCTTTGATTGCCCAACTGCCATTCAAGATTGGTGTGCCACCAACGATCTTTGCCTGAATGCCAGCAAGACGGAGATCCTCCTCATCGGCACCCCTTCACCCTCCTTTCCCCTCACTCTCTGGCCTGCTTCCCTTGGCCCTCCTCCTAACCCCACCTGCGAGGCCAAGAACCCCAGGGTCATCTTTGGCTCCACACTGTCCTTCTCTGCCCACATCTCTAACATCGATAAAAAGTCCCACTGCACCTCCTCAGAGGTACTCTGCCTTTCCTCTCCTTCCTCCAGAAGCTCACTGTCTCCTAAGCACTGGTTCTCTCTAGGTTGGACTACTGTAACAGCCTATTTATAAATCCTCCAACCTCTACTCTCCGCCCTTTGCAACTAATCCAGAACAGGACTGCGAGATTTGTCCTTGGCCTCAAGCCCTGGGATGGTTTCTCTCCAGCTCCGAAATCTCTCCATTGGCTCCAAGTGGATGCAAGGATTAAATTCAAAACCCCATGCAATGTCCACAAGGCTTTCTGGGGCCAGGGTCCAAAATACCTTCAGCTATGCCTCTGCAAATACCTCCCCTCACAAGCTCTGTGCTCCACTACAGTCGTTTTTTAAAGAAACAAGCTGGGGGTAGATCTCTGTCTTCAGCTGGTGCCTCCCTCCGGGACACCCTCCCTGCCACTCTGAAACTTGAGGAGAACCATCTCTGGTCCCAGGTACCTGCTCACCCTGCCACCCACCCGCACTGCGTCCGAGCCACCAATTGCACTGGGGGTCTGTATCTGTGCTCCTACAGCCCCCCACTCTTTGTTTTTCTTCCTGTACTTAGACATACCCTGTCTGCTGCCTTAAACCCAGCACTTGCCACTTGCTGGCTGCACTACCACTGTTTGTTGCCTTTATTATTTTTTTCTTTTATTATTCATCTGTTTTTCTTTTGCTCCGCACTTTCCACTTCTCCCCCCTTCCATGCACTTTTCCCCTTTCCCTCTCCCATGCACTTGCATGTTCTCAATGTCACTGGGCCTAGTCAGATCGTTGTTTTGTTCTCCCTTGTTCCCCTCCCTTGCCTTGTCACACTCTGCAACACTTGCGCACAAGTACGATACAAATAAAATATCTATACTGTACAGAGATCTGCTGCCTATGCTGATCACACCCCCTTCCCTTCTCACTATGATCAAAGGACTTCAGAATGCATCACCTTGGTGTGACGCTTCTCCCTCTGAATGGGTGTGCTCCTTTGGATCCTGGGCCCAGGACAGCTGCCTGTTGGGCTGCTGTCTATCGATGAGGGTGTTGCCTACCCTCACAAAGAGATCAAACAGAAGGTATGGCCATCCCGGTTCCAGTCCTGTCATTTGGCAGGATCAGCCTGTCTGCCAGAATACACAGCACCTTCCACAGCTGATCTGGCTTACAGGAGCTGACACATCTGTGATATCAAATTGGATGTGGATACTATGATTATGCGCAGTGCCTAGCACCATGCCTTGTCTCAGGCACAGGTTATATTTAGAGGTTACCTGCCACTGCATGGACTGCTTATGATCATCATAGTTCTGGTACTGGGGTTCATATCTTAAATGCAGCCCCTGCGCTGCATAGACGTGGCTGTCGCTGCAGCGGCCAAATGGACACCTCTGAACCTGCTCTGTAGAGCAGATGCTGCAGATCAGGATACTGACACAGCAGGGCACATGTACGCACTATACTTTTGTCATGGAGCTTATGAAAGGGTAGTCTTATCAACGGATTACCCTTTCAGAGATGGAATTACGTGTATCATTTTCTTCATTACTAAAAATCAAATAAGCCAGGGCTTTCACACCCTTGCCAGACCGAAATGCATCACACAGGAGTGTGTTGTTAAAAATGGTAGAACAAAATCTACTTTTAGAATTAAACTTGTTGAGCGATGATCCTCTACTCAAAGAAATCCTAGTGTGGGGGAGGAAGGGGTTGATAAAAGGATGAGTACCAGATGGGTGTTCACCCCAAAGTCTGGGAAAGCAGATGAATTTTGCTGTGCTTATGCACCATACATGTCTATGATAAAATAATTGTTCTACCTTCCCAGCTCCTGATCTCCCCATCTCTGGCCTTCATC
The DNA here is from genome assembly GCF_040938575.1 of Ambystoma mexicanum. Lineage (NCBI taxonomy): Eukaryota > Metazoa > Chordata > Amphibia > Caudata > Ambystomatidae > Ambystoma > Ambystoma mexicanum. The sequence goes on from NC_090935.1 coordinate 459,628,024, forward strand.
AGTACCAAGATACCATACAGTAAAATGCTGCTCTTTTCAAAACTTAAATACATGCATAAAAAGATAGATGTACAGTGCAAGAACGCCTAAAAAAGACCAGGGGCTCATAACGTGTCCCAAGGTTCTGTTGTTTCTGCATGGACTGCCAAAGGGGAGTAATTGTGGTGCTGTTTGACTTCCATGAATGTAGTTGCCAAAAAAGTGGGTGGCGGCTCGAAGCTTGTGACTGGTTTGGGGTTTATCTTTACTTATGACTAGGCCTACTGACAGGGTAGTGTGGTCCGGATGCTGTCTAATTTCATGAGGCGTTGTCAGGCTCAAACAATGTGTTTGTAGATTTAATAATGTGGGGTGTGAGGTGAAGCTCAAAAACGTCCTCTGAAGTGAAAGGGATAGGCTAAGACCAAATTAAGAACGTCTCATGCTATGTGGGGACAGGACCTCCGTTGTCTGGACGTTGACAAACAAAAATGTTTTGCCATCCCAATTGGTTTGCCATCCCAACCAATGTTATCTGAAATGACTGTTGCCCCCATGATAAAAAAAAGACTCTGTTTTAACCCATTTGCATGGTTGTCGTCAAATTGTGGACTTTCAAAGCAATACTATCACCCTGCTGCTTTGCCTATGTTTCAATAAAGCATGTGTTGCCATCTCTCATACACATGTGCCCTTTTCCCTGCAGCTCGGGTTCTTCAAGAGGAAGTATGATAAACTCATGAAGACTGAAGATGAATACGCAGAGGAGACCGAGCTAAACTGAAGCCTACAGCCCATGGGAGCAGCAACGAAGCAGGAGCGCCCTAAACACTCATGGGCTAAGCTCCTTCCATGGAACCTGTGCTTACAGACTTTTTATATAGATCGAAATATTTTTAAAAATCTATTTTCTTGCACTGTTAACTGCAACTGCTGGTCAGTGTTAGGGTGTTTTAAAGCTGTACATGATATATCTGGGAATTCTAGGAGGCATGTGGTACTTTACTAGCGGGTCTGGTGTAAGCACTGTAACCACCACAATAAGATGCATGGACAGGGAATCAGGGACACGGATGCTAAACGGGACAACTGCGCGGGTTCTCGTGTAAACGCGTGTAGTTGCCTGGCCAGAGTCTAGAGTAATGGAGCACTACTGCATAGAAGTTTATAATGAAAGCACAATAATGTGGCATGTATCAATTATGCGTTGCGAGTAAAGTAAAAGCCGCTTTAGGATGTATTCCGTGTTCGTATCAAATGAGTCAATACTTGAATCGTACGTGTCTTAATGTGTTCATCTATGTCTCAGAACTTGTCGAAAATATCTCCCACTGACATTCAAATACAGTACAAATATCTGTTGGGAGTCGATAACTTCATCACCTCGAGAAACAAACTGAAAACTGCTCTATTCAGGCCGGCCTGCCTAGAAGACCAGACTTTCACAATCTACCTCTCAAGCCTCCCTCGGGGTCAAGAGTCGGTTATCCGAACAGTAAAACATGAGTGGCCATCCGCATCAGGCAGCCTCCCTTGTGAAGAGTAGGATTCACATACTGTGTATTTACTGCATCTGCTTTGATCCCTGTGGTTTGAGTGCTGGAAGAGCTCCCTTGCAGGGATCGGCTTGGTTGCTCGTCATCACTCGAGCAGCTGACTGGAAACTGCTTACTGCACTCCAGGATGAACGCAGGCCAGGTTGAGCAGTTTTGCTACATTGTTGGGACACTTTGAATACATAACGAAATGTAATAGGTTATTTGAGAAAATCCCAAGGCACTATCACAGGCACAGGCCTTTTCACTCTTTATAGGCTGTCTAAGAAATGTTTGATCATTATCCGTCTAAAATCAGACGAGGTTCTCAGGTTTGGCTACTTTACAATGTGTGAAATATACATGTTTTGAACTTGCAGTGAACGAAATTACAAAAAAAAGAATGAGTTCTCCCTCCCAACCACGCTTTTCGACAACCATATAAAATGCTTCTAGCTCATAAAATACTAAAACCTTGTTTTCCCAATCACATTTACTCTTGAAATATTCCTGTGGGCCCATCAGTTATAGATTAAAAACAAGGTTTCTAGCGTCCCTTCCTGCCAACGCCCACATATTGTAGTCTCTAAGGGCGCGATTCATGGAAATGTGTGCAGAAATCCTGCAAGAAATCTCGCTAGGGCCGTGTGCTGAGAAGGACACTGCGCGAGCCTACATGCAAAAAGAAAAATGCGTGCCCCCGCCTATTCATGGAATTTACAGCGCAAACTAACCGTATTCGCTGATGATCCCGACACGCCCACACGCAAAGCATTAACAGCCAGAACTGCTACCTGTGCACGCTCCCCCGGATGCCAATACACACACATTTCAAACAGTGCGTTGGGTCCCCCATAAGCAAGCCTGTGACTCGGGGACCCTGCACAGGGTCCCCCGTAACTGTATCTGGCACCCCAACAACATGCTTACAAAAAAATCGTACCTCAGCAATAACTCGGAAAATCTGTGTGTGAACCCCCGTAATACGTTCCTGCACCCCGCTACACTGCTTACGCGCACCGCTAAGTTACATTGGAACCCCGATTGAGTACACGCACCCCGAAATCCGACATGCAACCCCACCTGCATGCTGTAAATCCGACGCGCAAGTGTACATATGCCTGCCTTCGGGTAGCGGATCATATGAAGGACTTGTGTGGCCATTTCCCAGCCGAGACGTTGCGTGATCGAATCCATGAATATGTCTTGTGCAGTGCAATTGTGGGCGGGCATGAAACTGCCTGCAGACCGTCCCTTGGAATGCCCACTTTTTCACAAGTGCTTCCCCATTTTTGGTGTTCTGCCTTTTCTCAGCCCTCTGTGCAAACCACACCCATGCTCTGCTTGGTGTTTCGTGCAAGGCCCTCGACGGCTCGCACAGACGTAACAAGCCAGCGCAAACTCCACGCAAGACCAGGAAAGGTACAGCGCAAGTACCCTATTTTCCGCACAGATAGTTCCATGAATTGGGACCTAAACCAGAAAAAACTCCAGAAAAGATTGTAACATTTGAAACTCATTCCTCCAATCTTACTTTTCCCAATTAGCAAAAATGGTCCTTTGAAACCCTAGTTGGTTTCTCCTCGCCACATGCCACAGTTGATCAACATATTCTCCAAACTGCCCACATTTTACAAGTACAATGCCTGCTTTTCTTCCAAAATGTTCATGTTTACTCTACAATGGAACAGATGTTAGTCGGTAAGGTAGCTCAGCGGGTTGAGCGCTTGCTGCTGCAATCTATGTGTGATCTGTAGGTCACAGATTCCAATCCCGGCAAAGTCAACTCAGTCTTTCATTCTTCTGAGGTCGATAAATGAGTACCAACTTTGGTTGAGATGACACATGTATGTAAATATGTTCTATGTACATGCTTAGGCATAAGCACCATATAAATAAAAAAACAATATCATATTCGAATGTGTACCTGGAAATGTTGTTTGTCAGACATTTCATGCCCAGGCCACAACACTATACATGGTCTCTCCTTGGGTGACTTATTGTTGACCTGCTGCTGTTTTAAAAAATAAAATGTTTTATTGTGTATTTAGTTCCTAAAACCTTTACACAAATGTATCAAAAACAAACAAAATCCAATTCATTTTCAGTATAATACAATACATTAATCCAGAATGACACACATTACATATCTTAATGAATAGACATGGTACATAATTCATACAATACAATATTATTAATTCATTATGCTAAAACCATTATAGTAAAAAGAAAGGATTTTAAAAAACCATACATTATTATCAGTACTTGTTTAACTGAAAAACACACATTAACGTAGTCATAACATCAACCAATCTCTTCTATTTTCAGCAACTGCCTTTCTACCCCTCTGCAGATCTGAACTACAGCTATCAACAGTCCCCGGCTATAACCTGAAACACATCTTAACCAGAAAAAGTCACATGCTTACTGAAATACTGCACATACAAGAAGGTCATAGCAGGGCAGGATGTCACAACATGGCAGATAGTATCAACTTGTTGTTCGTTCTTGCATAGTCTACATGTACGTTTTCATTTGGTAGACCTAACCAAGCACCGTTGACATCTAGTACTTCTAACCTTTTAAATCGAAGTGACAAAGATTCTCCGAGTTACAGGTGAGGGAACCAATTGTATATAATACTGTTGCCTTTTGAACGTTAATGGCATTTTTGCAAAGGAATTAAGGGACTTCATTCTAGCCACTTTATCGTGGCTATTGGACCAGTCCCATTTTTTAGCACAGTGTTTTAATGATTTCAAAAGTGCACCTTCGGCCTACTCCCAGTGTTTCTTCCAACCATTTTCAAGAAGGCGGCCTAATTTATCTTTGTAAATACCTGCAATATGGCAAAGTTATTCTGCTTTGCCATCTGGATCTTAATAAACAATTGTCTCTATTAATATCGACTAAAGTGGCTAGTGAAATAAGACCCAGTTCAAGGCGAATGGCAGCAACCGGGGTATAATCAGTGAAGCCCAATACTTCCTCCAAATGAGCCCCTCCAAACTATCAGCCCAATCTGTTAAATCCTCATAGGAGGTTTCCAGGGCATATAGAAAGGCAGCTGTCAATTTCTGTTTGTAAATAGTTATTACTCCGGTGAGGGTATAGCCTGCAGTTTCTTTAGAGAACTGGGCTATTGCAGACATGATGGATAGAGCTTTAACTCTTTCATTTTTGATAAGGGTTTCATTATTTTTCTCAGAGGTTAGATCATAACCCAAACATCTATAATTAGTCACCCTTTCAGCTAGGCCCAAACAGTTAGAAATAGAGTACCTCCCGGCACATCGCCTTCCAGCTGACTTAGAGTTGGCTCTTCTTAAAATTCACCTTTAGCCCATTTGCTTCTGCATATTTTATGGTGGCTTGGACACTGATGTTGATTCCCATAAAGGTGTTATCAAATATAATCAGGTCATCTGTTTATCCAAACAAGCCAACTTTCTTTCCTCCCAGTCTAGGGAAAGCGTTCTTTTTCTCCTCAAACATAGAACCAAAGTCAGAAATGTACACATTAAAAAGGAGAGGAGCCAGAACACATCCTTGTCTGACTCCCCTCCAATTGGTATCTGTGCAGACAATACCCCAAGGTTACTCAGCCTTATTCTTGTTGAGTTCTCCTCATAAATCAACTTGCAAGCAAATAGTAGGTGTACTGGCATGCCCAACCTCTCCACGTTTAGACACAGTTATGATCTATCCACCTAATCAAAAGCATTAAGTCAACATATACAGAGGTAGCAACTCTTTGGCCTTAGGTTGCTCCAGAAGGGTCTTAATAACAAGCATTTTCATATTCGTTGAGCATCCCCTCCTGAAGCTTTCGAGACTGCGGTCAAGGAAAACAAGAAAACTGATACCTACCTTAGATTTAAGGCACACCCAACATCTTCCCCAGTCCACCTGCCCCTCTGTATATGTGGTTGGTGCCCCTTACCTTCCTTCCCTCCCCCACCTTACCTCCTCACCTCTCCTACAGTAAAAAAAAAATCCCCCAAACATCTAAAAGTCAGAAAGCCAAAAAAAAGGTTCCTTTAGGAGCCACATTTCACAGTTAAAAAATAGAACCAAAAATAAATATCACAAGACCTTTTTCATTCTGCATAGTCAGCGGACAGTACGAAAGTCCATGGGCACCTGGAAAATTCCAAGCATGGGGGAATTAAAATCAATGAACTTGTTTTTCATTAAAAAATGGTGGCTCTTAAAAGAAACTTTTCTTAAAAAATATTTTGAGGTTTTATATTCTGTACTAACAAATGTTCTACTGAACTTAATTATTTCACAAAAACTGCATATTTTTCCATTTTTGATTTTTACTTTCTACAACTACTAAATAAATACTTCCGGACATATTACACAAGTTCACAAAAATTCTTTCAGTGTATTTTGGGTATTCAAAAGAAAAATCTGATTTCTGACATAAGTCAAATCCACTCCATCTTCTCAAAAATATTTACGCCATCCAACTTGATATTTTCGTTGTCAAAAGATGCCCTTGCTAAAGTTTTTAAAAAATCACATACACCTTTATTAGCATGCTGTCCTACTTCTTCCATTTGAGGACAAAACCAGGTTGGACGTCTCCATATTTGTTTTTGATTGATTTCAGACAAAATAATCTTCGCAGCTAGAAACAGTTCCATTAGGCTTCCCAATATATCCTTCATGGCAAACTGAAAAGATCCTGCAGTCACATAGCCAAAACTGTTGCCTCCACAATGCACAATAATAATATCTGGACATTTAAAGTGAGCCATACTCACAGAATAAGGTTGCCCAGTTTAACTCACAATCTGCATACTACGAAACGTCCACGTCTTTCAATCCAGTAGTAGCAGAGATGCCATGAGATTCAGTATAAACCTTCAATGATTGGATCCAATAATCTCCCACCATCCACACACTCTGCTTCTTCATAACCATCTTCACTACACACAACAATGAAAACACTTCCTATCCTGTACACTTCAATTCTTCCTCCAGACCCCCAAAACCTGATTGGCTAGTCCCCCAAAGTCCTCTTTCCATGCCAGGCATCCTTAAAACACCCAGATGGCCCGTGCGAGTCCATGCACTACTGCAGTGTCTGCGGACACCGTCGCACAGGGCAGCCCTTCTACCTACACTGGCCACAACCACTGCAATAGAATTAAACCATATAAAAATAAAAAATACACCTTCAAATAACAAGACTCACCCTGAACCAGCCCACCCCCAATGTAGTCCACAGACAGTAAAGATGACTGCAGACTCGGTGGCACCTGCACCGGTTTTATTCACCTATAAAAACAACTCCCTACCAACTTTTTTTCCACTCCCTCACCGGGCCCTCTTCCAGCCACAAAATAACCCCAAATATATTTTTCAGACTTTTTCCTCACCACACTGTCCACGGACGATGGTCAGTGTCCGCAGATCCAATATGGTGACTGAAAAAAATGACGTAGATCACGTTTTTCAACATTCAATCAGCGTGCGTCTTTGGGGGCCGTGGACACCAAGCAACCCTCCCATTGGTCCATATGTGTCTGCACACTCCGAATCAGGAAATGAGTCCACGGACCGGCCCCAGATATCAACATTGTTTTTATCTCATTTTTGCCCATTTTATTTTAAACTACTGTACGGATTTACACCAAATTTGCAGAAACACGCTTTTGGGACCAGGCCACCGCTCCTCACGCAAGTTTGGTGAAAATCCAACCAGCGGTTTGGGCTGTAGGCGCAAGTACATTTTTGTTGCTATTGTGTTTATGAGGATTTCAAAAAATGTTGGGGTCCCCCCTATAAGTTTGATTCCCCCTTGACGAAACCACACCAGACTTCACAGAATTATTCCAAGTGGAGTTTATACCTTCTTTGTAAAGTTTGGTGAGGATTCGACCAGGGTTGGGTTATAAGCTGCCCAAAAAGTGCTTTTTCTATGAGTTGGGCAACTTGACCATAACCATACGACCGCTACCGCAGGATGTGTAATATATATATATATACACCCTTTACTTGTTATCTAATGTAAGGGAAGATACCTGAGCAACTTATTTTTCCCAGACACACTCACTGGAAAATGTCTCGTCGTAGGTCTTTCAGACCTTTGGATGTAATAAATGATGGATAAATAATAAGTTGCATATACAGGATCTAGAAATATCAATAAAAGTTTGACTAAATATTTGTTATAAACATTGCTTTATGATGGTAGAGGATTCATTCTATTTTACTTTAGTGCTTGCCAATAGATAACATTCTTAAAATGCTATTTTACTCTCTCATTTTTATATGCACTTTGTTGACCACATTTATGATTTTACCATTCATACGCAAGAAAAACTGGAATTCATACTATAATATGTCTTTACAAAAATACAGCTAGCTGCATGTTAAGAACTAAAACTCATTAGCTTCACAAAGATTACATAATTTTGGTCTAGGTAAGTTTCATTACATGCTCTGTTTGTCATAATTGTTGAAAATGTAAGTGCATAGGAAAGGAATACAAAAATACACAGATATAGAAAAACCATTAGGAAAAAATACTGACTGGCAAACCTCTAAAACGACTTAAATGCATACTTTATCTATAGTTCCTGTGTTTATATGTCCATAAAACCGTACAATGTCTCCCAAGATTGCTCATTACAGACATTGGTGCTCATTACAAGTTTGGTGGTATTTCAGTGGTAAATCTGCCAAAATACCGAAGTCAGAATTACTGTTACTGCCACTTGGTCCCGTGGATTTATCGCAGGCTTACAAGTTGTGGTAGGCAGTGTATGTCCCCATTGTGACTCCATCGGGATTTCGGTGGAATTAAACTTGGCGGTAATTCTGCCGATTTGCTGTTTTTTGGTCATAAAATGGAGGATTTACCTCTAGCATTTTGCTGGAGGAAAACCCTCAACCTTACCACCACATTTGTATGGCAGTGCTTTAACGTGGCAGTAATGCAGTGGTAACAGAGTAAAAACTGCATTACCACAGTTTTCTCATGCACAACCATACTCTCAATGATGCCCACGGATTTTTCCTAGTCTCCGATTACATAGGGTGGTAAAATATGCAGTTTCGATTTGAAATGCAAATCTTTATCAAGGATTCAGCTGTACCCATTTTTGTAGTTTTATTTTTGCTTGAAAATAAAATGTACTCTTATGAAACAGTGTTGAAATGTCTGCAGAATTAAAGGAGAGTCTAAACTCGCTATCTGCGTTTCAACCTCAGCAGGAGTTCAAGCACCGATTTACACTTCATGCAGTTGGTTATCATACAAACCTGCCACGAAAAGACTCCATTTCCTAAAACCGTTTTGTCAGGGAAATAATAATTTCATCTGTCCAGTTAGAACATTTATTTGTAGAGTTAGAAGTTTGTTTTTTGGATTGATTTGATTGTGGCCTCTCATACTATCTAATGTATGCTCAATCCTCTGTATGGTTCAGACTAATCATTTCAAGAAATTGTTCAAAACAAAATGCACCTGAGGTAGTGGAATGAGCTCTTGAAATGAACAGGTTCACAACTGAATACCTAGTTAATACATTCTTTCGCATTTGCTTTTGTTTTATTCGTCACAAAAGACTGACACCTAAACACCATAGTTGGACACGTTCAATGTTGCTTTCCAATAGTTGTTTTAGATTAAGATGCAAATGCTAATTATTTCAATAAAATGGAAAGATATGTGCAGGCTGACACTGGCAGGATTCTGACCAGCAATGAGAACAAATCATGTATATTATGAAGAGATGTGAGGAAACATTCATGTCTTACTTAGACACTTGGGTTGTATCACTGTGTTATGAGTTTTCCTTTGGAGAGAAAAACAGCTGTGTTGAAAATTCACTTCCACTCGGTGGAATGCTATTGTGTGCCACCCTGGAATTGGGCACTTGCTTCTGTTTTTTCTTCTTTGCAAATGGGGGCTCTATCATGCATTTCGATATGTAAGTAAGCAGGGTATTACGTCACCAAACAATAATAACTTTACCTTGGGATTATAGATGTGTAGACTTCACTAGACAGTTACTGCACTGGTTACATTTTGAATTCAGCTTAGAATTGGATATGTAAATATGAATTGTAAATATTTGTAGAACTTAACTATTGTTTGAAAAAATGTGTTTGGAAGTTAATGGTTTAAAAAATAAAAGTATGCTTTGACTGTACTCCATCTCTCCACTCTCATTGAATCACGATTTTGGGAATTATGATGAAGTTGTTATGATATGTTTTTATATTTCAAATTTTCCCTCCTTCATAGACAATTTATATACTAACGGACATCCCTCGAAGATATTCTGCCACCTTACCCTACACAACCAAAACCTCCACAGCCGGCCAACACAGAACTGGCTGTTAGCACATCAGCACTAACAAGCCCTGACTGAGCTCTCCTCTTCAGCCCTCTCCCACATCAGCGGCAAATCAGACTCAAAGTTCTGTAGTCTATCAGATTGTGGGTCTTCTGTTCCGAACAGATAACATACTCCCAAGTTTCGCTGCCAAACCCAAAGAAAGCAGATTGACACGCAGGAACTGGATACTCCTAACCTGCACCCATCAACACCACAGGTTTCACATCTGCCTTTCCTACTGTTCACCAAGCAACCTCACCCCCTTTGTTATTACTGAGCCGCCAAGTGTTGCAATACCACCAATATTGGCAGGCAACACCTATACAAGACCACTTACATTACATATGTGCTTTGTTTATTTTAACTTAAACATGTGACTAAAGGCTGGTGCGCAAGCAGGAAGCATAGACTCAATTCCTTACTTCAACCTTAAAACTCAGCCTTGTTCATATTCTTCACTCTGTGCATACCAGTCTATATTTGTTTTTCTGAATATTGTGCTCTAGCACCCTGAAGCGTCTTTTTTGCTAGATGGAATTACAATAATTGATCTTAGACCAAATAATCAGACAGACTCAAAGCGTATGGAAAAGTACTACTTTATTATCATTTTAATAAAGCAGGGCCAACTGGGAGACAACGGACTGATGCTTGCACACTCGCAACCAAGTTTGATTACATGGAGGTTTTATACCTCAATATGCATCTTCTATGACGTCATTCTACGTGGCGAAAAATACAAAACCCATCAAGGGAAGGGATTGGTGAAGTGAATAGATCTAATTATAGAATATATAAGGGTCAGTGCTTCATTGGCTACCCCTTGTCTGTAGGGCACGCTTTGAAGTACCTCTGAACACATATAGTACTGATTATAGCTAACAAAACATCAGTCGATTGGCTCATGCAACTTTGTATGTTAGATTGTCCCCCAACCCCACCGATTGGTTGGCATTCCATCCCAACCTTGAACTTTTAGCTCCTTTGCAGCACATACATGAAACGAAACCGAGGGGTTTGAATCCCATTAGACTACTCCCATTTTCCCAATTAGTCCATCATCTGTCATCGGTAGGCCATCAGTCAAAGTCTTCAGTTTGTAGTTGACCTTGTTGCTGCTCACTGTTCTGGAACATGCAAGGGAGTGTGAGCACACCACTATCTTAGCTTAAAGCTCTAATTTATAGTCTTTGTTTTCAACCTCTCAATCACATGTGAAATGACCACAAATGTGTCCATTTCAGCCTTGCATTTACTGCTATTTGATTTAATTATGCAAGGTGTTGTTGCTCCTCTGGGCCTCTAGAGATTTGCTCACTCTATCTCATATGAACTTTACACACTTTTAATTGATCAGCAGTTTGGCTCCCACAGATGTTTTCATCTATATAGAATGTTCCACATTCAGAACTTATCCATGTACTCCCTTTGTGCTTTGCGCTTATCCCCCAAAATTGATCAGCAGTTTGGCTCCCACAGATGTTTTCATCTATATAGAATGTTCCACATTCAGAACTTATCCATGTACTCCCTTTGTGCTTTGCGCTTATCCCCCAAAATAGCATCTTCGATCTGGGCCAACCGTGACTTATCATCGGGTTTGTTCACGGGGCTGTCTTTCTGCATCTCCTAATTCTTACAGCCATGCCCTCTCTCTGAGGTACTTGGTTAAATTCGACGTGCGCTGTCGTCCATTTTCCTAATATGGTCGTCCTTGCCAATTTATATATTCCTCTATAGCAAACTTCTATGCGTTGTTTTTCTACCTTGCATTACTGCTTATTTGCAGTTATTGGTCAGTCAGTTACTTCATTTTCTTTAGAAGGGAGGGTAGCTCTGTGGCAACACGTGAGTCTTGGAAGGAAGACCACACTGAGCAACACAGGTTCGAATCCCGGATCTGCACTTGAATCCATTCTCCGGATTAAGCGCATTATAAATAACCTGCACTTGCACGATCCGAATGTACAAGGCACAGTAGGATCGTTCCTCCCTCCCCCCCTCGTCTTGTTGTGCCTTGAGACACACATGAATAGGCTCATAATAAATTACCAATGAAATAAATAAATAGATCCAAGATTACTTAAGTTTTAGGTTCCTGTAACTATTGATATCATATGATAGTTTATTCATATAGTGCCTATACACAATGTGTTTCAAAGCGCTTCAAGGCAAGGGAGGGAACAAGGGAAAATACAGTGGCATTCTTACAGGCAATGAACAGTAAGGATGTGAAATTAACTATCGTACAAAGCCTGGTGACATTGCAGATAGTGCAAGAGCTAAGACATAGATAAAGAAGGGAGGAGGAGAGTGGGAAGTAAATGGAAACAGACAGGCAACTACCGTACTAGGCCTGACAACATTTCTGGTAGTCCAAAGAAAACAAAAGGAGAGGGGTGCACGAGGGGAGGTACAAAACAAGTGACTATCATACTAGGCTTGACGACATTTCAGATTGTGCTGGGGGGAGAAATAAGTAAGGGGAGGGAGGAGGAGACAGATGATGTTGCTATCATACTAGGTGCAGGGACAATTCTTATAGAGTAAGTGCACGGAAGAAAGTAAGGGGAGCTAGGAGGAGAGAACAGAGTAAGCAGTCAAAAAGAGTGGAGAAGCAACTAATGCTTCAGTTACATTGTAACTTAATATTTTCATATTGTTTCAACATAGGTTCACATATTTTCTTCATGACATTACTTCATCCTTGTCACATTTTACTTGAACATCCATCCATGATGTTCACAGATCATAATCAGAATTGTTCTTTTATAAACACACTTAATACCAGAGAATGGTTTCTAAGCACAAGCCTGGGATTTGAAGCAGAGTTGCTATGCTTTATTTTGCTTCCAAGACAAATGTGTTGCCCCTGAGCTATCCTCCCAGATGCATCCTGGCATCATGGCAGGCGACATCCTTTCATGTAGCTTTCGTCCATGCAACATCCTTCCACACTTTCAGTGCAAAGGTGCATTCTATATGGCTGAGTGCATAATGTCTCTCATACACTCAATGCGGTATAGGAACGATACAGGAGGGTCCTATCTACGGCTTTTCATTGACTGTTCCAATATGATGGTGAGGGGGCAGGAACGGGCAAGAAAATGTTTACCTGCTCCTCTACATTCTCCCTCTGTTCAAATCTTTAACCAAATTCTCATCTTCCATAGTCTTTATTGCTTCTTCATCCTCTATCAGCATCTTCTCCTCATCCTGCTTCTTTTGTGGGTTGCAAATCTTTGCCACCTTCATCAGGTGTCCTGTACTTGGTATGTGTTGATCCACACTCCAGGTCATATGACAGCATTCCTATGGCAAACAGACTATCCAATGTCCCATATCTTGTTTCCTGTCCTTTGGGTATTGGAACTTGCTTCCTGGAGGTGCTTTTCTTTATATTCTCACCGGTACTGACTTCATTTTGCATCTGCTCAGCTGTTCCAGCAACAAGGTCAATCATTATCTTCATCCCAATAGCTTTCTTGGCTGGCTTCTTGCATTGTCCCTCAATGATCCTTATGAGACAGAATCCTAGTAAAACGAAAACTAGTATTGCTCCAAGCATTTTGAAAGCATTTGCTAGCCAGGTCGGAATCCACGAGAACAGAGATGTAAACCAATCAGCATCTTCAATTTCTTTTACTTCCTGCACCATCTTTGTGGGCAAAGTTGACAACATGGTTTTTGCTTCTCTGAGGGTTCTTTTTCATTCATCATGAGATGGTATACACGCACAGCACGCCTCCTTCTATTCCTGTAATTAAGTATAGGACATACCTGTTCTGGAGAGTCATCAGCCGGACAGCTCTTAATTCTTCTCAGATTGCATTGAATCCCTTTATTGTTGCATTGATTGTTGAAGCAGATCCCATCTAGTAATTTGCAGCCGCTTGGCGTTTACTGCAGCTTGAAGTCCTGGCAAGAAAATAAATGTCATTATCATTGGAGTCTTGCTGAACAATGTATGCTCATCTGAGATATTGTCATAAGAAAAATAATTGCTTCTCTTCAGTCGGCAGAGTTCGGGTGATCTCTTCATCCTCAGATCTTCATCCATTTTGGGAAATTCACCATTATGGAGGTCACTTTCAGGAATCACCAATGCTGATACCTATAGCATTACCATCAAGCATATTCCTTCCCAATTCTTAGGCAACTGCATGTAGGCTATGGATCCACAGGCCCAATATTGATCAATTAACACTGCAGTTCCTCCATTCATTACTGGGACTCCAATTATCTGTCCACATCCTTTATTATTCCCAACCAGGATCAGGCCATCATTCCTGAAGCATGTTGTTGCATTTCTCAATGGTACTATGGAAATTGATCCTGCTTCATTGTTGACCCATGTGAGTAACTTTGAACACTTGTCCCATGATTCCAGGCATTTGTCACTCACTATCTGCACTAGAGTTGCGTATTCTTCCATCAACAGATGCGCAGGGAAGGAAAATAGCCCTTCTTCCCATCAAGTACTAGTGAAAACACATCCATATATCACTAACTGAAGTCTGTCTCCACATCTTGACTCTCCTGGTTTTTCAGTGAGCAGTTCAACTTCATCTGGACAACCTTTATTCATTCTCCTATGTGGGATGGATACATGAGTTTCTTGCTTGTCCATCCTAATCCATTTTCCATCCTTCTTGTTTTCACATAGGTATCTTCATATGGGAATGGCAATTTTGATCGTAACATAACCCATTATCCTTCAAATTGTCCTCCAGTTGTGCATGCTTCTAGATGACTAAGATGTTTTGCGTTATGTGAAGACATTTCACTTGCGATAAAGGGTCTTGCCTCATTCATGCCGTACGATATTAAGGAACAAACATAACTTTCACCTGACGTTCTTTTGCCCACCTCTTTCATGTGCTGGTTCCACAGGTTATTCTTTAAATTAACTGAATATTCAAATTATGTATTTATACCTTCATGGTTCTCGTCAACATCCCTTTTAAATCAAAATAAACTCCTAGATATATGAAGAAGATATATAAATGTAGAAGGTTCATTGTGCAGGCCTATTCCTGATTCCAGTATGTTTCTCACCATGGATAATGTAGCTTGTTGGGGAATTTTGGTGTAAAGCGATTCTATATCCATGGTGACCAACCATTCTTTCTTTTTGTCAAAAATAATTATAGATTGGCATAGACGTGCTAGCCACCATCCGCCATAGAGACGTCCAAATTCTAAACACGGCGACGAGGTACACAATGCCCAGACTTTAAGCTGGTAAGCATAGCCTTGCCTTGTATTAGCATACTATTTACAGCATGTGTGCCCAGAATCGCTCAGTTTGTAACAAAATACTGGCAGCTGGTACGCGCCCGCTCTTGTCTCCACTTAGGAAACCCAGAGCCTGATCGCACTCCAGCGCCTTTGTAGTTTCACCTTATGATCAACATACGCGTTGCCTCACGAACAAGCTGAGGCAAGCATAGATTAGCTCCACAGCTATATCATGTAAATATTGCACCTGCAACTAGTTAGCAGAATATAACTAATATATTTGCACCCACAGAAACACTAAGCATTGTTGAACCTCTAAATAGTCAACAAAGGAACAGTGTTGGCACCCGTGAAGTGTTTTTCTACGAGTGGCAGTTACTACCATGCACACTTAGGGTAGGAAACTCAGGTTATTACAGACTATTTGTCACCACAAAAAGGGCTGCATGCGTTATATCCCTACAACACAGGGCTGCATGCGGTATACCCCTGCAAATAAAAAGGAACCACACAACATAGAGTTATCAATATCTACAAGGTGGCTCGCAGATGTTGGGACCAAATTGGTTATTATTCTCCTTTATCCACCCATGACCCCCACTCCCGGTATGCTCTTGGTGCTTGCACGGGAACACTATACATCACTGTCCTCTACTATATAGCAACTGATTAAATAATCAGACTCTAAGTAATACACACAACTTGTAACACGCTGACATTGCGAAGCGTGCTACCACAAGGGGTATACTTATGTTTCCTCATAGGAAGTGGAGGTGACACCTTGGTCATAATGCTGATCCTGACAAGGAGTTAACCACACAAACATTAAAGGGTCTGAAGAAGATGATCTCAATCACTCACATCATCGAAACCGGTCGACCCAATTTGGCATGAGCATCCTCATGCAGAAGACGACTGCCAATGCAATAGATGTTCACACGTTCAAGAAAATATGTCTTTAGTGCCAGAAAGCTATAATAGCTTGTAGGCATATTTGCTTAGTTCTTTGTGAACATTGTATAGTGATTAGCAGAATTAGGGCTGAGCGACTAGGACTACCTCCCTAAACTGGTGATTAAAAAGCAGATCGAAATTTCAGATGAGAGGAATAGCCCACGACACTCGGTTAAAGAAATAAGGATATGATGTTGTGGCTTTGTAAGGCATTTCTGTGACCTAGTACCTGATGTTTTATTGTATGAATGTTGGATAGGGATATTCGTTTTTGCTATCCCTTTTAGATAGGCGGTGCACCATCCGTCTCCTATGGAGAGATTCCTCTGGATAGGGACAGGGTGTCCTTCATTTTAGGGACAGACTGCTTTTGTGTGAGTTAGCAATTATCTCACAAGAGGATTGATAACTCCATCTCAGTAATTTCTCCATGCCATCTGTAATTGGGAGCAGGAGACAATTGCCATTGACAGGAGCATTGGCTTTGGCGGTATCTGTGCAAGCAAATTTTCCAGCGGCATGGGGCAGACTTCCTTGGTGACTGCTTTCTGTTTTTGAACAACAGGGCTCAATTCAGAACTCATGGCATGCAGGTTACTGGGAAGTCCCCCCCCCCCCACGGTAGCCACCGACTGAGGTTGTTGCCCCTCAAAGTGCCTCTTTGCAGGCCCCCAGGCAATAATGAGTCTCTTTGGGCAGGAAGTAAACCTCCCCCGTAAGGTTGAAAGTACAGTTGTTTTTTTCCCCAAAAACAGAATCAGTATCAGGGGCACATTCCCTGCAATGACCAGCCCCCATTTTTCTTCTCATGACCAGACGCTTGCACTCAGACTTGAGTTCAGGGTGATCTTGCGTGAAAGGCTGAGGGGTAGACTGTTTGCAAAAGACAAGTGGGGAGTAAGGGGAAGTTGGTGAGGGCAAGGAGGAGGGCTCCAGCACCTCCATTGGGGTATTCCAATGATGCCATGTACCACAGTTCTGGGAACCCAGACACCCACCACAAAAATCTCAGCAACCCCCATCCCAGCTATTGCTTGCTCTCACCTCACTTCCACCTCGGTCTGGGCTTTTCAACGGTAGACCTTTCCTTGCAGTGCAACAATCCAATACTTGGGCTCAAGCATTCCGTCACACACTGTGCTTACTCGGAACACCCCTGCAGTGCAAAACATCCCGTGCCCTTAAGACCACAGTGGGCTTTGGCCCTTGTGGGCCATGACTGCAATTTTAAAGAGGCAGTGGTGGTAGGGGGCGTGGGCTGTCACTCCAGTGATGGCGTCCCTCCTGGGACAGATTCAGCAGCATCCTGCGCCCTTAGATCCCCCACTGGCTTCGACCCTAATGGACCATGTTAGCAGTTTTAAAGAAGTAGTGGTGGTAGTGGGCATGGCCTGGTGCTCCGGTGATGCCGTACCTCCTGGGACAGATGCAGCAGAACCCCACACCCTTAGGTCCTGGCGGGCCATGATTACAGTTTTAAAGAGGCAGTGCTGATAAGGGCCATGGATGGCACTCCAGTGATGGGGTGCCTCCTAGTTCAGATTCAGCAGTGCCCCACACCCTTAGGTCCCCCGTGGGCTTTGAATATATTAATTAGAGGGCGAAGGTCCTGAATAAATCTCCACGATCCCCCCTTTGATTTTATGACAGGGTATACAGACTGTTACATGATGAGTCTAATGGCACGAAAATGCCTTGCTTCTTTAATGTGGAAATTGTCTCAAATATACCTTCATCCAGCTCTCTGGACATGGGGTATTGCTTTTGCTTTTCTTATGGTAAAAGAGCTCCTGGTTTTAATTTAATTTGAACTGCACCTATGACTTTTAATAGCCCCACATCATATGGGCTTTTTGTCCCTAAAATCTCTGGCACTTTCTCTAAAATAAATGGCAGTCTTCTGTTTACCAATGCCATTCTCTGCAGTATTTCTATATTCTTCACGTTAATCCAATAAGTGATACTTAAAAACACTAGTTCATCATCAGAATAGTCGCCTCAAAACAGTTCTTGGTCTGTCAAATAGGTCAACCTGTATCCTTCACTGAGGTCATCACTGTTCTCCATCTTCTTCCCTCATCGCTTGTTCCATGCAGCATCACCCTTCCTTCCCTGACCACGGCTGCTTCTAGTTCTAAGGGAATGATCTGCCCTTCCGCATCGTCCATAGGAATTTCTGGCCTTAACAAAAATTCATCAGGTATTCCCAATATTTTGCCTGTCAACCTTGTAACTCTGACAATAAAATAGTAACTCCATACAACGATACTTCTGGATCTAAAGGTGCTCCTCATAATGCTGTCTGGCTTGTAAAGGCGAGAATACGTTCTCCCACTTTCATATAGTGTATCCCTGGAATAGAGCACACTATTCCTTCCTCAGTAAAAGATATAGTCATGTTGAGCTTAGTCATTAAATCCCATCCCAATATACTGACTAGCGTCTAACTAGAGTATAACAATGGCATTGACATATCATGTTCTCCTATAGAAATTGGTAATTTGTCTGTAACAGGAACTACATTTGTCACACCAGAGAACCCTTGAGCATTCATGGCAGTTCCATGGCTATTTTCCCAGTATCTACTAAAAAATGAAAATGTCTTGCCTCCTATCATCATCTTGACCCTTGGTTCCTCTTGGGGGCCTGTTGTCACTGTTATAAATTCATCCCTTACCTGTGAATGAATTTCCTCCTATCACAGTTACACTCCGCATTTTGGGTGTGCGTGCCTGCTGTGTTCCTGAAGCCATGTTCCATTGTGGTACCATAGCCTACTGTATTGGTGTTTGCTGCGGCTGGGCCTGTTGTGTTTATATGGGTGCCTGCTGTGGCTGACCTTGCAGTGATTGCATTTGCAGCAGTGCTAGCTGCATTTGGTGGGGTTGAGGCACATGTGTCTGAGCATACGTGTGATCTTGGGCATAACATTCCTGTTAGTTTGCATGATATTGTGGAGTTTAACTCATCCCCCCTCTAGGAGCTTGCCAATTCTGGTGTATGCCTTCTCTGCTTCTGCATTCCCTAGCTATATGCCCCATTCCTCCAAAACTGCAACATTGCTGTGGCTGCTCACCATTAAAAACCTCTCTTCCCTGAGAGTTTTGAAATGTTTGTTTGTTTATTTTATTTCTATAGCGCTCCGGACCCGGGAGTATAAGGGCGCTTAGTACAAGTTACAAGACACAGTACATGGTAATTAGCAGAAATAGTAGGGCAGCAGATATATACAGAATATACAGACAATGGAGATGCTAGCAACCAATAATGACAAAATGAGACATGTGCAATATGTACAGATTATAGCTAGGTCTAACTTAAAGGTTGACTTTTTGTCAGAAGCCACTCAATGGCAAGTTTCCTGAACGACTGGAAGGATTTGGAAGACTTAATATTCAGTGGCAGGGTGTTCCAGAGTTGGAAGGCGAGGACAGTGAAGCTCGAACCTCCGGCTCTTTTAGAGGTAAATCTAGGTACTGTAAGACATAAGGTATTGGAAGATCTCGTGGTTCTGATAGAAGATTTCATGGTGAATTTGTTAGTAAGATAGGGCGGGGGCGCATTATCTTGAAGGACTTGGAGTTAACTGATTATCGCTTGGTTGGCACCTAAGTAGAGGCTATTGCAGTAGTCTAACTTAGATTGTATAAGAGCTCTGGCTAGCGTGAGGCAACTGTTAGAGGAAAGAAATGGTCTACAGGCTCAAATTAGTTTTCCTTTATAGGCAGTGGCTGAAGCGGTCGAGTTGACTTGTTTAATGAGGTTAATATTGTCATTGAGATAGAAGCCAAGTGTTTTCACGTTTTTGGTGACCGGGATTGTATTGCCATCAATTATGATGTTGGAGTAGTTGGGACTTAGTTTTTGTAAGTTGTTCGGTGAGCCAACAATGAGCAGTTCAGCCTTCTCATCATTCAGGCAGAGGCCATGTGTGGCCATCCATGCCTGAATGACAGAGAAGATTTTGTTGACCCTGGCTACATCAGTATTGTAATTGCCCTAGATGGTGAGGAGTATCTGGGTGTCATCCGCGTAGTTTGTGTAGGTGACACCCAGACGGTCCAGTTTATCAAAGAGGGGCTTTGTAAAGATGTTTTATAGGGTCGGTGAAACACATGAGCCTTGTGGGACACCGCAAGTTATAGGGATGGGGTCTGCTACTGCCACCGGAGAGAAGACTCCTGGTTCTAATGGCCAGGAAGGACTGTATCCACGAGACAGCAGAGGGGGAAAAGTGGGCGGCAGAGGAGAGGTGGTTGCAGAGTATCTTATGGTCGACCAGGTCGAAAGCTGCTGAAAGATCTAAGAGGAGTAGGATGGCAGCCTTGCCCTTATCTTTAATTTTGGCAATCTGACTTTTAAGATCAACAAGGGCAGTTTCTGTTCCATGTTGAGGCCGGAAGCCCGACTGACGCAATCCGAGTAATTGGTTGGACTCTAGGTAATGCTGAATTTGCAAGTAAGCAACTCTGTCAAGGATTTTTAACAGGAAGGGAACGGTTGTGATAGGCCTGTAATTTGTAGGGATGGCTGGGTCCAAGGTCTGTTTTTTTTAGTAGCGGGAGGACCCATGACTGTTTCAAATTATTGGGTACTGAATTGGTGGAGAATGACACGTTTATGAGCTTAGAAATGAAGGGGGCGAGGTCTCTAGCTGCATCTTTTATAATCTGTGCAGGGCAACTGTCCCCTTTGTAGTTTGAAGGTTTGAGGGAGGTTATGATTTTTTGCACTTCTAGTACGGTTACTTTTTTGAAGGTGAAGCCATGGTTAGTGTTGGGGGTGGTGGGTGGGCTAGGGTTAGAGGGGCTAGGGGTGGGGCTACTATTGTAAAGTTGTAGTCTTTTATTTTCAATTTTTGTTTGTATGCTAGTGATTTTGCTCGCAAAGGCATCTTGGATACTAGTGCACCAGAGTTGGTCCTTCACGGACATGTCAGTAGGTGGATTGGGGTTTTCTAACTCCTTCAGGATGGTGAATAACTCTTTGGTACTGGAGCTAGCATTACTTATTCGTATATTATAGGCTTCCTTTTTTGTGTGAATTATTTCTTTTTTTATAAAGGGAGGATGCATTAGTGAGATTGATTTTGTATTCCTCCGACGGGTTCATTTTCCAAAGGGTTTCCATTTTGGACTTTTTATTTCTTAGTAATTTAAGTTCTGGTATGTACCAGGAGTTACGATGTGCTTTGGGTTTACTTTTACGTAGTTTTAGAGGGGCAACAAGGTCGATAGCTTTGCTCATGGCGTTATTGTAGGTGTCTACTAGTAAGTTAAGGTCCGATGAGTTGGGGACCATATTTAGAGTGGGTAGAACCAGGGTGATGAGGGCTTCAGACATGCTGGTGCAGGTGGGCACTGTATATGGTGTGGGTTATTAGTGCTAATGTCAAATGAAAGTAGGAAGTGGTCGGTCCAAATAAGTGGTTGGGGGTGCTTCCAGATAATGTTGGAGTTGTAGGCAGCGAGACAGTCTAAGGTTCTGCCTTTCTGATGTGTGGGTAGGGTAAGTTGAATGTAGTTCTGTTCGCAAAGAGCATTAGCAAGGGAGGATGCTGGAGTGTTGTGAGGATTGCTGTATCCCAAGTTAAAGTCACCTAGAATAATATTCTGTGATAAAGGTTTAGATTTTTCAGCTATGAGGGTAGTTATATCTTCCTCGAAGGAACCTATGGGACCAGGAGGTCTGTATATTAGTTCCAGGGTAATGGTGTTCTTAGGGGTGGTTTGAATTTTAATGGATAGGCGTTCACAGGAATTTAGAGGAAGGGAGGTCACGGATCTAATGTCAAGTGAGGATTTGAATATAAGTGCTACACCTCCTCCACGGGTATTAGGTCTGTTGGCCCTGAGGATGGAGTAGTTGTCTGGAACCGCGAGTGTTAGAGAGGGACCTGCTGCGGCATGAAGCCAGGTTTCTGTAGTGGCGAGCAAATCCAGGTTTGCTGAACGGATGATGTCAGCAATTTCCGTAGGGTGGGCCACAAGGGTTCTAACATTGAGTAGGGTTCCTTTGAGAGGCATAGTATTTGCAATGATGTTTTTATTAGTGACTTTAGTTGTAGGATAGTTGGTCATTTTGTTAAGTAAAGTGGGGAGTCTATAGCCTAGTCTGTCATTACAGGTCATGAGGTTAGGGTAGGCTGTAGCTCGTCCTATTCCTCCAAACCCATTCCCTCTTCTTCTTGGCCAGAAATTGGTCCCACTCTGATCTGCGGGATATACTGCATTATTCTGCTGCCCTGACTGTTTCCTGTGTCACCCATCCTTCATTATTTGTCAATCCCAATCCTTCAATGGCTATCTTGGACAATTTCTTCTGAACTAACTTTGCTTCCTCCTGCATTCTGTTCTGTGCTTTCCTCTTATTTTTCTCCTGCATTAATCAGCTTTGATGCACAATTGACAATTATATTTCTGGCCATGGCTTCGCTGCATTCTCACCTGTTTTTTCAATTGCCATTGCACTGGCTCAGCCTGCCCATGGCAAAAAATATGATAAAATGATGCTACCGTTTTATCCCATTTTTCACGTGTTTCCTGCCATCATTTGCCCTGTATATCTTGAACAGAGGCAACAGTAGCTCCCATTTTCCTAATCGTAATCGCACCCATATCCGATGTATCGGCATATTGTACGCTGAGCGCTCGCCATAAGTCTGCTCTGCAATTATTAAATGTTGCTCCATCGTGTCGTGTTTTGCGCAGTCAGCAGAAAGAAGGCAACCAGCAGGAAACAGATTGAAACAGTAACAGGGAGGCCTAAAGCTTTAATTGTTCTGAAAATGAGGAATGATACAGAGCATATGTTTTACTTTGATTGGTGGAAAAGGTATGCAGACAAACCACGTCAATAAGGGGATGGATCAGAGTTCTCTTGGTAGCAAGGAATGAGGAGAGCAGTTAGTGCTGGCTGGGCTGAGAAGACTAACAGAGGTTTCAAGGGGTAAAGCGCTAGCTGTGGGAGATATTCAGCTGGTGCTCCCCACACAGAATTACAGAAGCATTTCGCGCTGACACTGGGTCTGCATCTGCGAACACATCAAGGTTGTGCAGGGGACTTCAAAGAAAAACCGACCTTGGTTAGGTAGTACTAAGTGAGGGCCAGATAAAATACAGTGTGTGTGTGGCTAAGACTTATTGCAGTGTAGAGAAGTTAGGAAATCCTTGCATGTTTATTTCACATTATTTTCAGAATGTGAGAACATTAATCCATGTGTAAAAAGAAATATCTGCTTGTTCTGTTTTGTTCTCTTGCATTACAGATGGTGCTGTAATTTAACTCATGGTAAGACTTGGTGACTTCTTGTATTTATAAAAACCAATGGGATATGTGTATCATTCATGCATCTGTGAATGTATGTACATAAGTGAAGTATAAATGGGAAGCTCATATCAGTGCAGTAGTGCATTTGCCAGTTTACCAATGCAAGTAAAATAGCAAACAAGAATAAAGCAGACGTTTGTGTGCAGTGTGATGAATGTTTCCTTCCTTGTATGCTGATGGGAAGGTGTCTGATCTGATACATAGATTACTGGATGTAAATAAGCCAGTAGTGTGTTATGGCACATAGATTACGGGATATACATAAGCCAGTAATACCAGCCACACATTGTAGGTGGCGCTCTGAATAAAATCATTGGGTTCTAACAGTACATAAGTCTGGGGCTCTCTACAGACAACTAGGAGGTATTCTAATAGAAAGGAAAGGATTGTTTTATGATGGGGTTATAGAATAAAAAAAGAAACCATGCTCACCGCTATACCACAATAAATAAATACTGCAAAACAAAATACCACTAAAATGACCACCAATATAAGCTAACAAGGTATGGTCACTAAAATAATGTGAGGCCAAACCCAATCTAAATGCAATACTAATTTACTGCCAATATTTTTACGGTAAGAAAATACTGCCAAATATCAAATTTACCCCAATAAAACAAAATCTTCTACATGTAATGGTGTATTGGCTGGCAACGTGGCTGTAGAGCACCTACTGGGCATGACAGGTATGTCTAACACTACCATACGTGCATTAAAGGGAACCCATTTCATGAGACCAGTGTGACACTAGAAGTCAATCTCAGAATGTCTCAAATGGAGGCCACATTCCCAGAGTTAGTGCAATATCTGGAGGAAAAGTTATATGCACATGGAACATGGTCATCAAATAATGATACAGTGTGGCATGACCGTATCTATGGGAAAGTGCAGAAAGAACCATTGCACAACATTTTTGAAGAAGGTAGCATAATTCAAGTCTGTCTTCTGAGATTATTAAATGCTGCTGATAAACATGCAGAGAAAGATTGCCTGATACGGCTATGTGCCAAGACAGGGTTCATTTTAAATAGGTCTCTGCGAATGCAATAAAATGATGGAAAGCTGATTAGTAGATTCAATATTGAACTAGATGAAGCTAGTGAACAAGAGGAAAAGTTAAGAGCAGAACTGGAGGTATGTCAAAAGGACTTGCAGTCAAAGTGTAAATATCTCGACACTCCATTGTCCCAAAGAAAGAAACAGTTTGAGGATAGTGAGCAAGAATTAACACACTTGAAAGGATTGGTAGATCATATTAGACAAGATAAAGACTAGGCTATTTTGGAAATGCAAATTTTACAAAAAGAACATTTCAAGAAAGAAAGTGATCTTCAAAATGCTGAACAAGAGATAGTTAAAATGTTTCAAGAAAGAGACAAACGAGACAAAGAATTCAATGAATGGCAAATGCAAATGAGCGATATGCAAAATGTGATTAATAAGATGGGTGATGAAAACAATTACTTGCGTAAGGAGGCAGATCGACTCCTTAAAAAGTGCAAGGATTTGGAACAGCATGTATGCACTTCCAGGTCCCAGGACAAACGACTGGACACCAAATTCAATGCAATTTAGTTTAATTTGATTTCTACACGTAGAGATAGTGCCCCACTGGCTGTGCCGGTATCTGAACTTGGTTGTAGTACCCTTGGGGGATTTGACACACCCATTGGGGGCCACCACCAATCCCATGCGCCTGAACCAAGGGTTGAATTTCAAAGTAGTGCAATCCCAAGCATAGCAACAAGGAGCCCTATCAAAACAATGAAATCAATCAAGGCCCTAATAAAACCATTCAAGAAAGGAGGGGAGTGCTGTATAGAAGATCAGTTAGAAGCGGTACACAATATATTTAAAGCCCTCCAGATGCCTAAGGAACAACAAAGACAATACTTTCACTTAACTCTGGATGCTCCCACAGCCAGCATCATTAGAGGATTAAATGAACAGCAGAACATGACATGGGCAGAGTTTGAAAAAGAGATTAGACGTCATTTTTCTCCATTCCAATCATTACAGGAGGCAAAGAAAGTTGCATACATGATTACAGCTGGGCCAAATACGTCCCCTTGCCAGTTTTTGCAAGACTTAAAAAGAGCTTTTTAACACTTTGATGTATCTTTTGATCCCAATTCCAATGACTTTAAAACTGCCTATTTCTATGGGTTGCATAAAGATATTATATCACAGTTAGTCTGCAAATGTTATCGTGACAAGTCCCTTGAGTGGATTGTGCACCAAAGTACAAAGCTATTTGAAGTGCTATACTGTCAGGGTAGAGAAAGTGATAAAATGAAAGATACCAGACCAAAATCTAAAGAATCCTCAGCAACAGAAATGGAGTTCATGTCAGCTAAAATGTCACTTGAGTCCGCTCAAAGTCCAGGCAAAAATAATGTGACACCCGAACAGAGGGGTAATCAACAGCGGTTGCCGCTCTCTACACCGATGTTTCAGTCACATGATCCTAGTAATAGGGAGAGCTACATTAGCCCTAGGTACTTAGGAGACAGGCCCCGGGTAGGGTATCGGCCTGATATGTCAGGTATGAACAATAATCAGAGACAAAGCCAGGATCAAAGAAGTAATGGTCCCTACCAGACATTGGGGACACAGAGCAGATTTGACCCCAACACTATGATATATGGTAATCAGGACAGACCCCGGTGTGTGGATCGATTTACTGAAAATGGGAATCAGCATGGGGACAATACTCACAGAATGAGAGACAGGACATGAGGCAGAACATGAATTATGCCCCAAGTCAATACCATCAATCACCGCCACTGGGGGATTACAACCAAAGGATAGGTGCACCTCGCTCTCCGCCCCACATTATTCAAGAGTTCAGAAACAACACCAATAGACACCGCTCTCCTGAGAGATATCAAAATAGATTCAACCACGGGGAAACAACCAATAAGGCCATAGGCTGCAGAGAGAAGATTCTAGAGAGATGGAAAGATTCCAGTGTCTCGAGGCCCAAGTGCAAATGTTGGCTGAACAAATAGGAAAGCTCTGTATGGTTCAAAAACAGTCAACAAAAGAGGGGGCAGAAGGCCATAGTAGTGGCCGGGTGGCTTCTGATAATAAGTGACTAAATCTTCATGATACATGCAGTGATAAAAAGACAGATTGCCCTGATCTGGTTTTGCATAATGATTCTGAGCTGTTTAATGTTTTAAAAACGAAAATACCTGTAAATAAACATGAGGCAGAAATTGCAAATACATCTAAAAAAGAGGTTTGGTGTAACCTGGAGTTAAATCAAACGTTGGAAATTTGCACAAATAAAAAAGCAAAACATGAAATCCAAAAGAACAAAGACAGATTTATGAAAGACAACTCCTGCTTGGGTAAAATAATTGATCAGGGAGTAAGTGTGGATGTTAGAACGCCGTCACTAGACAATCAAGATGCTAATAAAATACAGACGGGAAGAATAAGTACTCAAAAGGAGGGTACAGATCAGTCACCTGAAGAGTTCTTTAAGCCACAGATTTTTGAGGAAGTTAAAAAGATTGGTACCATGCCAAATACCCACAAATGCCCAGAATTAGAAAATGACAATTATCAGGTGATGTTTCTACGCATATTCATTTGGAGGATTGTAGTGTGAACTCTGATTATCCCCGGAAGGAAGGGCGAACAGTCGCCACACTCCAAAGGACCTCTGAACATGGGGAAATGAGTAAGGTTTCTCAAACGGAAATGGACAGAAAGGAGGGAAAAATGTCCTTTCATTTACTAATGTGCTTAGCCAAAAGTGAGAAGGGTCTAAGAAAAGTGAATCCTGAAATCAGTAATAATTTGTACTTTTTGTGTGTGTTAGAGGAAGTTGAAGACAGATATTATGCTCCCAATACTGTGGAAGAGAAATGCAATACATTTGCAATGATTGACACAGGCGTACAGGCCACAATTATGTCCAAAGAATTAGTAAAAAGTATCAATGAAGGATATCTCCACAGAATCAGATCACAGTGAGGCAGAGTGAAGGCCCAGTGCATAACTTTAATGGTGAGGAAGTGCCTATCGTGGGTGTTACCAAGGTTGACATAATGATAGGAAAACACAGAATGAAACAGGAAGTATTGATCACATCTATTTGTGAAATTCCATTTTTGACTGGAACAGATTGCCTAAAAAGATTGTCTCCTCTCATAGATGGGGTAAATGGGGTACTGTGGTCTTTAACGAATAAAGACACTAAGACCTAAGAAAATAAAGTCTCAAAACAGCAGTTTAAATTAATGCAATACGGTAGCCAAATCGAATGATGGCAGTCTACCTACAGAATAGCTGTGTGCTTAGTGTCACTGTCATTTTGATGTGTCAGGATAAAATGCAAAGTGAAAAAGAAAAACAATCTGTGCAGATTTATTTGGATCCTAGGAAAAAATGGCTAACTGAAATAGATGAACACACATCGCGCTTCTATTTAAAAGAGAAGAAATGCAAACAGAACACTATTCCTAAAGCAGACACAGAAAAACACATCACCACCCTTGCTGAAATACACATGGAAGATGAGCAGTCATGGATTCACATTGGTATAAATGACCATTCTCAAGTGATAAAAGCCACTTTGGCGCTTGAACAGGAAAGGAGCTTTATTAATGAGAAACTACTGCAAAGAATAATGGAGAGGGAGGAGATCCCAAAATTTTGAATTAAAAACCAGATTTTTGAAAATTGAATTGCAGGAAGGTGCATGCTAAAGATTAATATTGGACAAAAAAAACATCTACCACAATGTGTGGAACACAAAATGATTATTATATGGGCAATGATATCATGCACAGAATGTACATGGTGTTAGATTTCCTTAACCAAAAAATATGGTCCCGACTAGGTGGGCTTGCGCCAGAATTTGAAGACACGAGAAAAGCTTATCATTGTGCACAATTGGTCCCATACGCAATTGAATTACAGGTGAAGCATGATATTACTATTCCTGCATTCACCAAGCAGGTTGCTATAACTCTAAAGTTCAAGAATGGACAGCAAATGAAATATTCGGATGCATTTGTGTGCTTGAATGAATCCATGAAACAGCAAGGCCTGGATTATGAATATACCCCATTGGTAGATGTTGGGGAAGGGTCCGTCAAAATTATGGTGAACAATAAAGGATGTCAGGATGTTCATTTAGAAGAGAATTCTTTATTAGGAATGGCCATACAAAAATCGCATTATAATGCAGATCACAATAACATGGTAATTGGACATATCCCTGAGAGATACGTAGATGCACAGGGTGTGTTTCCAGAATATTTGGATCCTCAGCCCAAAGGGATCTTTAAAATTCTATCTGTGTACCCTTATTATTCCAATGAGACGGTGTGCTGTCACCAAGAGAATTGTATAGTGTTTGACTTAAATGAAACAGAAAATTAGCACATTGAAGTAGAAGCTGATACGCCAAAATATTTAAAAGGGGCAGCTTTGCAAAGAGATACAGCCACACAGTTAGAAGAGAGCACAGAGGTTCCTCCACTGGAGCATTTCCTAGAATTTTCAAAAATGGTAGAGGAGCAGATTCTGTTAGCAGATGCATGTGATAGCAAAGAGGATAAGAATGAATTGATAAAAATATTTATGGAGTTTAAATACCTTTTTGCCAAATATGCATATGATTGCGGCCTAACTAATTTACATGATGCCACATTACCAGAGGGGTGTGGTAGAAATCCAGTATTTGTGCACCAATATCAATTGCCACTGGCATGCTTAGAGTCATTGGCAGAGATAATTAAAAACTTGGAGTCTAGGTGAATTATCAGGCCCATTGATAGTAACTCCAACACTCTTCTATTTTGGGTGTGTTAAAGCAAAATGGTCAATGGTGCCTTTGTGCAGACTTGAGGGAGTTAAATAAAAGAGTGCCATTGTCTAGATGGCCACTGCCATTCATTGATCATGGCCTTGCTCAAGTGCATGGGTCAAAGGTATTTACCACATTAGATCTTACATCTGGATACTGGTGTGTGCCATTGACAGAGGACATTCAGAATTTATTTTCATTTTCATTTGATAAAGCGCAATACGCTTGGGCTAGAACACCATTCGGGCATGTCGATAGTGGGAGCGAATTTGGCATATTTTTGAGAAAGGCTATGCCAGATGCGGCGGAAAGAGGAACTATACTTTATGTGGATGATGTCCTGATAAAAAATGAAAACTTGAAATCCATTTTGATGAAATTAGACATGGACTTGACCAATTGCAAAAGGCGGGTGCCAAAGTATCTTTGCAGAAAGCACAATGGTGCGAGAAAAAGGTGAATTTCCTAGGCCAAGAGGTAACTGAACATGGGCTAAATCCACAAAAGAAAAAGGTGGAGGCATACAGAAATTGAAAGATCCTAGCAATGTGAAAGGTTTAAAAAGTTTATTAGGAATGACGGGATATAACAGGAAGTTTATTGAAAATTATGCTGAAATTAGTCAACCATTGACTAAGCTATTGAAGCTGACTACGCCCTGGGAATGGAAATGTGAAAAGGAGCAATCTGAGGCAGTTGCTAAATTGAAGGAATGTCTCATAAAGGCACCATGCTTAGCATATCCCATAAAAACAGATATTTCTTTATAGAAGTAGGTTTCACTGAACATTGTATGTCAGCAGTGCTATCTCAAAAACATGATTTGAACCACAAAACCATTGCTTATGCAAGTAAGGCATTTTCCCAGGTTGAGATTAAATTCAGTGAATGTGAAAAGGCCCTTTTGACCACTGTGTGGGCATTGCAGCATTACCACCCCATTGTTCAAGGGGAAAAGGTAATCATTGAGACAAATCATCACCATTGCAGTTTTTACAGGGTAAAGGATTAGTTCAGGCAATCTAGCACAGTCCAGAATTACTTCATGGACATTGGCATTGCAAGGCTTTCCCATAGAAGTGAGGTATGACCAGAATAAAAAGAGCACAGTTGCTCAAGGATTAGCAGATTTACATGACTGTGCAGCTGAATTTGTATCAGACGAAGTAGAGGTGGAATCTAGTTTGCAGGAGTTTAAACAATCACCACACAAAGCTTTTGATGAAAATACATGTAAGAATTTACCAACTGTACATGTTGACAGATGTGCCTTTCACATTGAGAATGACAGCAATAAACAGCTGGTATAAGGGATAGGAAATGTCTGGTTGAAATGTGAGGACATTCCTTGTATAGGGATGACAATTGGGGCTAGGAGTAGCTGGATAGCAGAGTTGGCAGTCATTTATAAAGCAATTACTACTGCAGTTGATAATAAATTCAGTGAAATTGTGCTGGTGACTGATTCTGATTATGCACGAAATAGTTTTGCAGAATATTTGCCTGGCTGGAAAGCAAGAGGCATGATCACATATGATAAAAAGTCCCTCAAGCATGGGAAAATGATACAAGCTATAGACAAATTAGTGTCAGAGAATGATTTAACAGTATACTGTAGGAAAATTTGTGGACATTTGAAAACTCCAGGAGAAGAAAATGAAAGAAATGATAAAGCAGATCAATTAGCCACGATTGGGGCTGTCATGGGAGAGTTGTTACCCATTGAACACTTAATTGGTGAAATACAAATAGATGCAGTTACACGCTCTAAGACTCCAAAAGAGGTAGAACAACCAGTAGTGCAATGGAGTTATGATACACCAGATCAAGATCTGATTATGGTGCAAAAAGATGATCCAATATTGGGGATCTATGATAATCATTTGATGGACCCCGAACAAAATCCTTTAACTGAAAATGATTGTACAGGAAAAGAAGAGTTGAGGGTGTTATTAAAGAATAAAAAAGGGATTAGGCTGCAGGATAGACTTATGGTCAGAGAATCCATAACAGGACAGATACAGTGGGTGGTACCCCTTTCATTCAGAGGGCTAATGTTATACCATGCACATGATGCAATAACTGCAAGACACAGAAGTTCACAAAAGACATTAGAGATACTGAAAGATTATGCTTACTGGACACATATGTCCCAAGATGTATAATTATATACTAGGGGGTGTCTAGTATGTGCCCAATTTAAACCCGCTTCACCAATGCATAGAGCTCCACTGATGAAGAGGCTTAACCGTTTCATGGTCAGATTTCCAAATAGACTATGTAGGGCCTGTAAAAGGTTGAGTAGGGGGAACCATTATATTTCGAACGTGGTCTGTTAGACGTCAAAATGGATAGAGTGTATTCCTGCACCAGATTGTAGTTCACAAACTGCGGCTACATTATTGGTAAATCATATATTTTCAAGATTTGGATTACCACAAAGAATAGAATCAGATAGAGGAAGTCATTTTTACAAGCACTTTAATGAGTAAAGTGTGGTAGATATTGGGGGTGAAAAGGAAATTGCATATTGCGTACCGGCCCGCCTCTTCTGGAAACATTGATTGTTGTAACAGGTCTGTTGTGGAGATATTAAAGAAGTTTGTAGCTGAGGCAGGTTCCAGTTGGGATTTACGATTATCTCTGGTATTGATGGCAATCAGATCGACTCCTGCAGAGGCGACAAGTATCAGTCCTCATGAGGGATTAATAGGAAGGAAAATGGTACTGCCACAATATTTATTATACAAGACACATGAGCAAACACTTGTGAGTGCATCTACAGTTCACAAATATGTGGAAGAACTGAGGAAGCATTTACAACATGCATTTGCATAGCGAAATTTGGAGAGAGCTGCTGACAGTACAAAGTCATATTATGATAAAAAGACATCTGTGAAAGAGTATAATGTAGGGGATCAGGTATATAAATTTCATTTTGGAAAAGGTAAAAAATAAAAAATTGAAATTTCTTGTGGCCTGGCAAGGGCCATTTCAAATAGTGGATAAAGTGTCCCCAGTAGTTTACAAAATATTAAAGATAGAGGGTGAAATGGTAACTGAAAAAAATGTGTTCATGTTCAAATTAAACCCGGTTACCCCAAACATGAAATCAGGAGACTTGAGCAAATGGAGACAGCTTACGAGCCGTGAATACATGGAGTGAAAGACACAGTGATTGTCTTCATAGCGTCCCACGCCATAAAATAAAAATAGATGCTATGTTTTTTGTAGAGACAAATGCAGATAAAAATACAACATTTAAGAAAGGTGCAGTAATAAAAACTGATAGAAGGTGCTGAATCAGGTTGACTTATTATGGCACAATGCTGAAATATTTTACATAAAAATTGTTTTAATGTATAATGATGTCATATGTATATTTTTGTTTTCTCTATAACACGTGCTTAGTTACAGAAGTCGGATGAGTCATTTGGAATGTTTTGGACTACATTTTGTTTTTATGTGGTAGAAAGGGTGCCATTGGTATTGTGCTATGTACTTAATCTGTTTCTTTTCTATTTAATTTAGACAAATTAACTGGTCTTTGATTGGGGTAGGTGGTCGCAGGACCGGAGGACACGAGAGATGACGGAGTCCTGGAGTCCGCGGGAGGAAATTCAAAGAAAGCCCCGTGCGGGGGCGAAGACCAAGTCTGCAGGACGGATGACACTGATGATGGCACCAGCAACATGGATGATGATTCTTATGGTTGCAGGGAATCTTAAAGACATAGAAGCACAGGTTATCA
The DNA here is from genome assembly GCF_040938575.1 of Ambystoma mexicanum. NCBI lineage: Eukaryota > Metazoa > Chordata > Amphibia > Caudata > Ambystomatidae > Ambystoma > Ambystoma mexicanum. Next base: position 459,661,000 of record NC_090935.1, read on the forward strand.
TTGAACATTGTTTTTACTGCGTATGCCTTTCTTTACCATCTTATATCTTAGTAAATTTGACTCAGTTCCGGAGTTTGATACTCACTCTTCAAAGGGCCTTGCATCAGGAATCTTAAATAACTTGGTGTGTACCCTTCTCCCCACTCTCTCCCAACAGATTCACTGTCACTCTGGAGAACAGAGGAGCGCAATTCCAGCATCAGATCCCATGCTTGGAGTGAACTGGTCATAGGAGCCTCCCCTGCCATCTCGCATAGGGTGGGGAGCTGGATGCTGGCAGAATCCTTCCACAGCCCACTGCGCTTGTCGCCCTAATTGAACATGGCTCAGTGATTCAATATTCTAAAATGGCCACCCTCTTCCTCTGCACCAGAGTGCCTCAGAGTGTTGCCATGGTACCGGATACACAATGCTCTTGATTGTCCTGTTCGGACTTCTTTTTGCCCAATCAGAAGCCGGCAAGTGACAAAGCCAGCCCCCAGTTTGAAGGCCCCTCCTCCTTTGCCCCTGCAGCACATCATGGAACCGTCTCCAGACACTTTTGTGTCTCTTTTTGCAAATTCGATGACTGCTTTGTCTTTCAACATCTCTGCACCCATCTGCAGTACTAAAGTATTCCCAGTGCATCTGTTTTTCTAGCTTCCCTTGCCTCCTAGGCTGCCTGGTGAGTGTGTGCTCATACTGTGCTGTGCAGCCCCTCCTCTTTCTTCTAACTATCGTCTGGTGCCCATATGGCACTCACCATCTCCCCTATTTTGTCCAACTGCTACACTATCACCTATCCTCCCACTCTCGCGAAGTCTGGAAGAAAAAACATTTAAAAAAGACTTTCTGATCACTAACCCTGCCCTACCTATCGCAGACACCTATGTTAGCGCAACTACCAGACAGATCTTATTTATTTATTGTTTAGTTGTTAAGCACTTATACAATAAGAATATACTGTTTCAAAGGTCCCACAGGGCAGGGAGGGAGGGCACACAACACAAAATTAAGAGCTGAGGGGAAGGGGAAGAACATGAAGGTACAGAAAGAAAGAGGGAAGAGGGAGTAAGGGATGGGGAGCGCATGCATGTGGGAGAGCCATGGAGGAAGTGCTAGAAATGTTGAGTGCTACATGGCCAGGTTTGCGGGAGGTATAAGTGAGTCTCCAGAGCGCAGGGTTTGCAGATGCAAAGTGCTGTGGATAGACAGGAACTGGGAGTAATTGGTGAGGGAGGTCAAGGCCCCGAAGATGCATAAGGGCAAAGGACACTGATTCAGAAACTGTGGGACTAGCAGAGGAGAGAAGGTGGAAAGGAGGAGGAAAAGAGGAAAGTCTTAAAGAGCTTCCACTCTCTTCCATGACCTCTGCACCTCGCTCTCCCTCTCCATTCTCCTATAAACAAAGAAACAAAAAGAACATCATTGCATAGATTTGTAAAGTGGTTGAAAAAATGTTTTCGGTTATAAGCGGCGATTGATGGTGTCTGGTCAAATTAGTCAGTATGGTATATTTGATAAAATAAATAAAAGAATAAACAATCTTATAAGTACTGACAGTCGTGATCGGCTTGTCATCATGGGGGACACTCCTCTTCTACACCTATGCAGGACACTGCCGAGATACACATCCAAGATAAGACAGTATCACATGGAGTGGGTCAGAGGCACGACTAATAAAACACTCATGCCATGGCATTAAGAGGGTTTGTTGCAACAGTATTGCATCAGTATTGTGACATATGGCAACATATTTGCATGCTACTTACAAGGGGAAGAAGTTACAGAAAAGATTGGCCATTTTAGAGTTGTGGAAAATATATCCAGTACTGAAAAAACTCCTCTTCCCCTTCTGAAATTAAGAGCATCAATAATAAGGAACAGTGATTTTATCATTTAAAGGAATTGAAATCAGCAGGGGTATGTTAATCCAATATACAAGCCCCCTACTTATAACAGTGAGAACAATGCAGAAGAAAGCAAAAGTAGAGAACATAAACATATGCCAACACGCAATTAAAGTAAACAGCGTGATGAGAGAAAGGACAGACAGATGGAGATAGCGGAGGAAACAAGGAGACAAAGGGAAGTGAATGATAAGGCTAAGGGGGTAATGATAGTACAGAGTGAATGAACGGGAGGACAGATATTACTTAAGTTAGATGATAAAGGCATTGATGTGGTTCGAGAAAGGGAAGAAAGAAGAGCGGGAAAGGAAAGAAAACAAGCATACAAAAAAGAGAAGGAAAAAGAGGAAGCAAAAGGAAGAATGAAGAAGGTACGAGGCAAGTAAAGAAAAGGATAGACATACAGAGAATGCAGGTACGCAGGTTGAAAAAAAGGCAAGACGAAGAAGAGAAAAGAGAGATGACAAGAAGGGAAGATGAGATGAACAGAAGTAGGGGACTAAAGGACGTTGAGATAGATTATTTCATAGAAGCATAGTGCCGATGGAAGCACGAGAACGATTTGGGGATGAGAGAGGGTCTCTACAGCCCTGGAGGGAGCTGCAAAGGATACCGAGAATACAGACATGGGCTGACAAACATTAAGCAGAAAACATAGGGAAGAGGATTGGAGATTTATATAGGCAAATGAGAGATAAAGATGGGAATAAAACCCAAGAGGCTGTTGAAGGATCTTTATCGAAGGAAACAAGAGGAGGGTCACGTGACACATTAACAGATGAGCATAGAACATGGTCTATTAGTAGACTAGATCTTGATGATGTGGAAACGGATGAAACTCATAGAAGGTGGAGCAAAATGGTGTCAGGCGAAGAAAATGAGAAAGCACAAAGAGAAGGCACAGGCAGTTTCTCGAAAGATTCAAGTGTAGAGAAAGGAGTAAAATGGTCAGGCTTAGAGGACCCTAAACAAAAAACACCAGATCCAACACCATACACTGAGCGACCACAAATACGGTGGCACAGTGCAGGGGATGCATCTCCACCTTATGTAAGCAGATTAAGGTCACTACCAAGACAGAAACAAATAGCCCCACCTGGAAGACACAAAGCAGAGGTGGGTATGATTATGGATCAGGGTTTTCACAATTCCTATTATTAGAGGAAGGGGGAGGACAACAATATATTCCACGGCTACAAATGGACAAGGATAATTTGAAATGTAAATGGCTTAGTTTGACTTCAGGTGCGAGAAAATTGATTTATGAGTTAGAAAGAATGACGCTGGCTATAGGTGACATAAAAGTCCTGCTAGCAGCCAACTGAGGGCAGAGGGCTGACGACATTTGGAAGCGAGCAGGATATGCGGGTGTGAAAACACGACACACGATGAAGCGCAATTTAATAATTGCAGAGCAGATGTATGGCGAGTGCTCAGAGTACAATATCCCGATACATCAGATATGGGTGTGATCATGACTAGGAAGATGGGCAAGGATGTTGCCTTTATTCAAGATATTTAAAAGAGATGGCATCTCAGGACGAGGGAACTTTAGGACAAAACGGTGGCATTATTTTACCACATGTTATGTCAAGGTCTGCCCGAGCCAGTGCAAAGGTAGATGACAAAACCAATAGGGATGGAAGCGAAGCCATTGCCAGGAATACAATTGACTATCGTGCATTGCCAATTGTTACAAGAAAAGAATAAGAAGAAAGGCGAGAGTAGAAAGCAGGAGGAAGAGATGTGACGAGTTCAGCAAAGTAATGCAGTATAACCAATGTATCAGAGTGGGTACAATTATTGGCAAAGTGAAAGAGGGAATGGACCCAGGGGAGGACAAGGTGGATTTCAGGAACACGACAAGGAGGATTTAATGGCGGACAGCCCCAACAATGTTGGAATTGTGGGAGGATGGGACATATGGCCAGAACATGTAAAAGTAGAGGGGCAGGTATCAAAATTGGCAAGCTCAAAGAGGGGGATGGGCTATGTTCCACAATATAATGCAGAACCAAAGGAATACTATGCACAAGAACAAACACAGGACCAGGCACTTGCACCACAACCACAGCAAACACAGCAAGCACCATTACAAATTCAATCGCCACAAGGACAATCACAGCAAGTGCCTATGCGAACCCAACAGATACAGTCCCAGCAAGCACAGACACAGCAAGCCATGGTACCACAATGGAACACAAATGTAGGAATACCGCAAACACCCGCACCTAAACTAGAGAATGTGACTGTGGTGGGAGGAAATCCTTTCACAGGTACAGGGGTGAATGTATATCTACAATAGGACAGCCCACAGAGTGACCTGATGTGTTCAGTAACATCAGTGACACCGGACCCCGAAGAGGAAGAAAGGGTGAAGGTAACGATAGGAGGCAAGACTTTTTCATTCCTTGTAGACACAGAAGCAACTTGTTTCTGTGTCCAGCGGGTAAAATACCCAATGTCAGGCATTGCTGTGAATGCATAGGGATTCCCCGAGTGAGATGAGTTTAGTTCCTTTTACAGACTAATTGCCAATCTCTATATTCTCGGCAGACACCAGTCAACATACTAGGACGTGACATGTTGACAAAACGTAACATGACAATGGGGGTCATTACAACCCAGGCGCTAATTGCGCCAACCTTACCACCATGGTGTAAACTACGTTTACACCATGGTGGATGGCGGATTTACCGCCCCATTCCAAGGTGAGTGGGGCGGTAAATCCCCATTTCCCATTTTCCCTTCCCCATTCCATTTTTTCCCCATAGGGCATAATGGGAGTGGGGAAGGCGCTAATTACGCCACCGTAAATTACGGTGGCGTAATTAGCATCATGGCAGGTTAGCGCCATGGATTTTAACGGCTGCTAAAAGCAGCCTTTAAATTCAGAATAGGCGTTAAGGGTTAACGACGGAGTTAACCCTTAACGCATGGGTCGTAATGAGGCCCAATATCTTTTACTGACGAGTGAATAGTGTCTTCCACTTCAGAGATACATTATATGAATGTGAATGAATTTATATTAGGCTTCACAGGCCAAACAGCATTACGAGGAGTCTCTTTAGACCCATAAGTATTTTGGTATGCAGTGACTATTTTATTATCTTGGTTACCTAAGTTAGTAGGTAAAATATTGAGAATACCTGAAAAGTTTTTATTTAGACAAGAAATACCCATGGATGATATTACATAATATTATTTCTAATGCTAAATATATTTTACAGTTATGGATCTAAAAATATGCATTCTTTTCAATTCCCCTCCATAAAGACTCACAAGATTTGACTTCCTTTTCACATGGAAATATCGACCTGAAACATATGTGTTTGCCCCAAGGGTACAGTGAGTCCCCATCAATCTTTAACAGGGTTATTTAGATGGACCTGGGCAATGTACAGCTCGAGAGTGCAATATTACAGTATGTAGGTGGCATTTTGGTGCAGAGTGAGAAGGCGGAAAGGTGCAGGGAAGACTCAGTGTGACTCATGACCATATTATCAGAGAAGGGATACAAAGTGGACAAAGAAAAGTTACAATATTGTCAGGAAGAGGTCCTGTACATAGCTAATCTCTGACGATGGGAGAAAACTGACACCTGAAAGAGCAGAAGCCATTATGAAGACTTCACACCTAAACCAGTGAGGGAAATGCAACAGTTTTTAGGCCTATGTAACTATTTTAGGACCTGGGTTTTCGACCACTTTTAAAAGGACTTAAAGAAGCACAGCTAGACAAAAGTAAGATAACATGGACAGTTGAAATGACTGAAGCATTTGAGGAATTAAGAAAGGCAAATAATACAGCCCCTGTGTTAAGAATTCCAGACTATCATGAAGAATTGTACTTATTTTCTCATTCAAATGGAGAAGTCATGACAGCACAACAAACACAAATGATTGGCTTACTACAGTGGGAATTTAGATCCAGTTATGAAAGGGAATTACCCATTGCGAACAAGCCTTAGCTGCTGCTGCATTTGCAATTGAAAAGATGTCAAGTATTACAATGGGTTGTTCAGTAACATTATTTGTTGAGCATGCATTATTTGCTATTCTAGAGAAACCCAACTGTACATTGACCACATACGGACATACAGACCGGGCAGGAGCCCCCTCCCTCCCTTCATCGATTGCGGATGCTGTCACTTCCAACTGACCATGGAGCTGGTGGATCAGCTGACTACACCTGATGCCTACAGCTAATCTAGGTGAGCACGCTGATTCCCTTCGTGCTATACAGCAAGAGCAGACCAGCTGCTTCTCGCCACATCCCCTGTGTATCTCTTTGAATCACCAGCCTATTCATAAAATGGCTGCCATTTCCAGTACAATCCTAGCATTACATTGCTAGGTTACAGCGTTTAAATATATCTGACGTTGATCCGCCAACGAAGCGGAAGCCAGCCCTCGTCAGCAAAGGACCACCTAGATGAGGCCCTGTTTAGCACCTGTTTGCACACTGGTGCGTACGGCCGTACCCCCTTCTTGAAGTGACACCAAAGGTAGGCTTTGCATATTATCCCAGTGCACCGTCATCTAGTGTTAATCCATGTTACACTAGTGCATATTGCACCACATTGATTGTACGGTGACCAAGTCATATCACCGCTATACAAACTCTCACCTTGACAATCAGCGATCTTTAACTCTGCGGTCACCAGCGGATATTAAATGAGAACAATGTCCTCCAATTAACATTTGAAATCCTTTGCTGCCACTGATTCACACTATGGATACAATTGCACCCTCTGCTGCTCAACGAACCTGACAACTGTTTCTGACTGTATGCCTGAATATTGCCACAGTTAAGTATTATATCGCATGCACATCTAATAGTGATCTGTCTCACAGTTCTACCTCACTATTAGGGTGAATCCCACATGCCTCGCAACTGCAGCATGTGCCGCCATACACATTGTGGCCTAATTACCATTCGTTACACTCAGGACCTACATAGGTGCCTAGCCTCTGTATAATACATTTATTGTGTACACAACGTTAATATTCTATGCTTGTAATATTGCACTAACCGCAGCCTTACGCTGCCATCTGCATAATCCGACAGTTACATATTGTATAAACGAACAGCTACATACTATGATTGTATCATTACCGTACTGCCTCATAACTTGATTGCTTGCAACACCACCTCTCTATAGCCATTGCTTGTAATGTTGCACCAACTGATGCCAAACTACTATAAATGTGGAAATTCTTTTGCTATCTGCTGACTACTACTGGCAACTACTATTTACCAGCATCCACGTCTTTAACAACTGCCTATACTACAACCACTGAACTACCTCAGAAGGCTCCTTAGTACTCGTGACTAGCCTCCAGGGTGGTAATATGTTTCCTGAGAATAGCCAGTTGACCCTGTTATTGCTTACTCTACTGATAACCTTCCAACAGACTATAGCCCCAACTATGATTAACATTAGGTGTTTACCCTGCCCTCTATCTGTTAGAAACATCAGACTCCGAGCCAAACTACCTTGCATCTATGAGCCTCGCAGTAGCAAGAACATAAGTACACTCCCCCACCTAAATATGAACCCACATTCAGACCAGAAAATGAGAGCTCGTCCAGAAACTTAAACTTGACAACCAACTACCTCTGTAAGACTAAAATTAAAACCAATTCACCAAAACCGGAACTTACTACACTTAAAAATCCTAAAAATACAAGTATGATCACTGGCGCACACATTAATGCTAGATCACTAGTGGCACATGCCACCGAAATAGCAGAACTGATCTCCACGGATGACTTTGACATCCTAGCCATCACAAAGTCTTGGCTGCATGATGCAGCTGGCTCAGCCCTTACCTTAGCAATCCCTGATAATTACCAAATACTCAGAGCGAATAGAACCAACTCCAGAGAAGGCATTTTAGCTCTTATCACTAAAGCCAACCTTGTGTAAGACTTGTGCCATCACCCTCACTTAAATGTTGTGAAATTCTCACTGCCAAATTCCCAATCTCCAACTGTCGCACTCCAACTATCTACCTATTATATAAACCTCAGGGTCCTATTGGCACCTTTGAGGAGGGCCTATCCAGCATTCTTGCTAACACCACCAAATATTCCTCACAACTACTAAATTGGGTGACTTCAAGCTTGGATTTAATGATCCTGCGGAAAAAAACACTCAAGCAGTAGCCAACATCCTTTCAGAATAAGAACTGACCCAAAGAGTATCCATACCGACCCATGTCAAAGGAAGAACCTTAGACTGGGTGGCTGATCTGAACTGTGAAACCTCTACCACTTCCATAATCCCACAACTATGGACCGACCACCACCTAATTGCCTTCACTCTAGCTTTAAACGGACAACTAACTAAAGACAAAGTTATGGCACTACCCCTATCCACCAGGAGCAAAAAAAACATCACAGTGGATAGGTTACTACCACATATTCTACCATCCCTAAACTTACTCCCCAATGCCTCTGACCCCAACCTTCCAGTCGAGGTCTACAACAATACTATGGGCCTCATTACGAGGTGGGCGGAATGGGTTTAACGGCGTCGGTAATGGTGCCGGTAAACCCATTCCGCCCTATTACGAGGTTCCCTTGCGGGACCCGCTCGGAACGTCTGGTCAGACCAGACGTCCTTTGCGGGTCCCGCAAGGGAACCAGAGAGCTAATAACGGGCCCGTTATTAGCTCCCACCCCATTCCCATTGAGCCCTATGGGCACTTGAATGGGAATGGGTTTTTTGAATGAGGAATTACCGGGTCCTCCAAGGTTGGAATGACCCGGTAATTCCTCATTCAAGGAAACTGGACCCGATTTTGGAGGCAGCCATGGCGCTAATAGCACCATGGCTACCTCCAAACTCGTAATGAGGCCCTATGTCTAATGCCTTAGACATTATTGCACCTCTCAAAATGCTTAGAAGTAAACAACGTGCACACCTCAATGCCTGGTTCACACCACAACCCTTAGATTACAAAAAAAGAAAATTGGAAACTTTATGGCGTCATACCCCATCTGATGAAAACAAGTTGCACCTGACTAACTTCACAAATAACTATAAAAAGGAAATAATTTGTACCAAAAAAGACCTCTACAATGAAAGAATCACCAATGTCAGCTCCAATACCATGGAACTGCTTGTGATTTTATGAGAAATGGAATCCCCCATTCCTCCAAAAAGACAACTTACCTAAGGCCAAACTTTGGTGCACTAGCATCCAGAATGCCTTAGCCAATAAAATAACACTATTCCAAAACAAGATTGCCAACAAGAAAGCTACCATACTTAATCAGGATGTGCAATCCTCAAGTCCCACTGCTTCCCCTAGCATAATAGATCAATTCAGATTCTTGAAATTATCCATCCTTGAAACCGAAAAAATTCTCTCTTCCTTGAAACCATCCAACTGCTAGAGTGACAACTGTCCCGCCCAAATAATCAAAGACACTGCCAGAGACTTAGCACCATTTATCTCGAAATTAATCAATGCCTCCTTTGCGACTAATATTGTCCCAAGCAACCTCAAAGAGTCCTAGGTCTACCTCTGTTAAAAAAAACAGACTTTAGACCCATCTATTGAAAATAAAACTACAGGCCCATCACTATGGTACCCTACCTACCTTCTTAAAATACTTCAAAAAGTTGCGTATCTGCCAATACAAAAATACCTTGAAACTAACCATCTTCTAGGCTCCCGTCAATCTGGCTTTAGGCCAAAACACAGCACGGAAACAGCACTAATCGACTTAAAAACCTAAATTGATGAGCTCAAGGACAATTGGAAAACTGCCATGCTATTCCTCCTCGACCTGTTGGCTGCCTTTGACCTGGTGGACCATGAAGTTCTTTGCAAACACCTGGCCTCGGCTGCCAACTTCTCGAAGGATGCAATAGCATGGGTTCAATCCTTCCTAAATAATAGAACCATGAGAGTTTTCTCCCCTTCAGACCCTGTTCAGAACACATGTGGCATTACACAAGGCTGTTGTGTATCACCAACGATGTATAATACATTTATAAAGCCTCTGTTTGACAAATTGGAGAGGCTGGGTGTCACCTACACTAACTATGCAGATGACACCCAGATCCTGATTCCCCTTTCGGGAAACTACTGTAAAGACACGACTTTGGTAAATAAAATCTACCTTCTCATTCAGGCATGGATGGCAGCCCATGGCCTCTGCCTGAATGACGACAAAACGGAGCTCCTAATTCTTGGAACAGCTGCCAACTTAAAAATATGTAATTCCAATTACTCTGCCTTCAACATCGACAGAAACATAATTAAGGTAGTAAATGAAGTGAAAACTATAGGCTTCTACTTTGACTCCACACTAACCCTAAGTAAAAAGGTAACCTCCATGGCATCATCATCTGCATACACTGCTGCTAATCAGGGCCTGCAGGCCATTTCTATCCAAAGCCAGCTGCGTCATCCTTGCTAATTCCCTGATACTTTCTAAATTGGATTATTGTAACACCCTCTACATAGCTGCCGACAAATATATCCTAGACAAAATCCAAATCCTACAGAACAATTTAAAGACTGGAGGGGGTGTCTGTGTTCCTGCTCTCTATATGGCAGCAGAGAGGCACAGAGGACCCCAGCCAAGATTCTCTATTCGGTAGCTATGGTTGAGCAATGAAGGCCTAGCTTCTCAGGAGGTGATGCAAGCTAGTTCTTAAGTACAGTGTAGTCCCCAAGCACCCACTAAGGAATGTCCGCACACTGTATTAGTGAAAACACAATCTTTATACAATTAAGGTTAAAGTTATATACACAATCACAATAACTCACTTTGTGCTCAGTTAATCTACAATGACAAATATATACAGTTCTAAGTGGTACCACAATTATTATCACATTTCATTTAAGTGCATCAACTCTACTCTGGTCAAATGTCACACAAAGCAATTAATAAAGGTAACCAACAATAGACATAGGAGGAAAGCAGTTGGTTAGAACAATTGGCAGAATACTGACTCATACCACTAGACACAGTTCTGTATGGAGATCCCACCACCAGGGCAACCTTTAAAATAAATATATACTACAAGCCCATTCCATATATTGTTCAATGGGTCTTATTTCCTTCTAAAGTGTTTCTACCACCCCAGAGTACCTGGAATAGCAGAGTTCCTCGAGGAGGCGTCGATGGATCCTTCTTGGGGGACTCCCTTTAAAGCAGGAGCCACGGATCGTAGATGGGCCTTGAAGAAGGTGAACTTGGCATTGATGATCCTCGAGGAAAGGTTTGATGGTGTTGAGGCAACAGCTTTGGTACTGGCGGTGCTCATCGACGACGAGTCGAAGACGCCCAGCAAGGATGAGGCGTGCGGGGCACCTCGATGTCGATTCTTCAGGATGGCAAAGAGTTTGTGAAGAACTTTGGCTCAGCAAGGGCATCGAGTCATCCGGGGTCTCTATAGTCTCTGGGTGGCGGGAAACCCACCGGTGGATGCTCCTTGGCACGTCAATGGCCTGGCCTTCTCCAGCGGGATAAGGTGGGCGGCGGTGCGGACGAGCAAGTCTGGGAATCTAATGTCTTAAGCAAAGGAGCATTGCGGCTCCATTCGTCGATGGCACAGCATCAAGCTTCTGGGCAACTAACTTTGACGGGCCTCCAGAGGTTATAGCAAACCTGCAACCCCTGGTCGACGACTGTGGACAGCTGTCCAGTGCTTCTCTTCATTTCTCGTCGGAGGTCCCCATCTCCAGCTGACCGTCTTTCGTAGGCTGACTTCCAGGGCGCTTCAGCGAAGGTTAGCAGTGCACGAGGGTCCCTCTTAGCTCAGGAAGAGGGAGCCTAACCAGGTCCTCTTTAGATCCGTTCTTGAAGATACAGCAGTTTTCAGATCGATGAAGTAGAGCAACAGCAATACTTCTCTTCCAGCAGGGCTTTAAGGTTAAGCTTCAGTTTCAATGTCAGTTTCAACTCCAGCTTCTGAACGATTTCTAGAGGTGAGAGGCCCCCAGAGTACTATTGATCTCCCATTCATTCTGCTGGGTCACACTCGGGCAACCAATCACTCAGAAGGGCATTCAGGCACTGAGTCAGCCAATCAGGCGCACGGTGCATTCAGGCCATTCTTCTCCATCCAGACACTCACAACAAAGAATGTGGGTTCAGACAAGTACCACTCCATTCAACACTAAACACTGCATTCATACCAGTTTAGGGCAGGCTGTCTCAGTCATTGTGTCAAACACCAGATACTAGACATCCATAACACAGAATGCGTATTCGTCACACACTCCATTCAACCAGGTCCCACCCACAGGCGTACCCACAACATACAATCGTTGGGAAGGCTGCAGCCAGTCTGGTCGGCACTTCCCCACACTACCATATATGGAACTTCTACCCAGCAGCCAGTCAGGGGGAAGGGACAGAGTCAGGGCTACCTGGGACTTCGGGAAACCAAGGTAACAGGCGATGGAAGGTAAGAGGCAATGGGTGCCATCTTGTTTCCATCAGGATTCTACCGATTCCAATGACAAGGCCTGGGTATCCCAAAATGGAGGATACTCAGAGCACCTGTCAAATTCAGCATGGAGCTGCCAACACTGCATACCCTGCTCTGTGGGCCACAAACTGGTACCTAAAACATACACTAGGGTCACTGGGTTGTACCCCTACCCATGGGTGCCATAAGGGTATCCCAGGGGTCTGTGCACCAAACCAAAAGAGAGCTGTACCGCCAGGAGTCCCACATGAACTCCTGCGTGGAAAACACAGCAGAGCACACGATAAAATGCAATAAAAGATATGGAGGACCTGTCCCTCTGATGCATTTCCAGCATCATAAACAATGCACTAAGAACAGCACTGACTATACCCAGCAGAGAACATCAATCAGAATTAAGAAGAGAACACCACTGGTTGAAGATCAACGACAGAATTTTGCTTAAAGCAGTTTCCCTTACTTTCAAGTGTCTAAACAATGCGACACCCCCATACCTAACGGAGAGAATAGTTAGAAACACTTCCACCCACCCCTCTAGAGCAGCCACTTCCTTCTGTCTGAATATACCCAGATTCAGGTAACAGCTTCCCAGTTAAAACAGCTCAATCCTGGAACACTTTACCCCTATCACTCAGAGTGGACAAATGCTTCCTCAGCTTTAGACGTAATAACTTGAACTGGTTGTGATCCAATGATATTTGATCCTTACGGCAACTACTGACTGAATTCTGCTATATTAGTATGACTTCTGATCTTGTGTTTTAATTACTGGCTATTACTCTGTCTATTCTTTTGCCCTCTTTTTTGTATAATCATGCTGCCTTGATGTCTCACTGTGTAACCTAAGCTTAAAGTATCCTTGTACTCATTGTGCCCAGTTACCTCCATGTTCGGTGCGCCTTACAAATTAATAAACAAACAAACAAAGAGCATAAGGGTACAAGGTAATTATCTTGAACCCTAAAATTTAAATTGTTAGATCCAGAATTGGGAATCCAGCAACATTCATAGCGGAACCAATAGGGCAGGATGATTATTTACATGATTGCACAACTGAATTTTATGATGACATTCCCTGTGTTAGAGAAAATGCTCTCGGGGTGAGGGTTCTTTTTATTGATGGTTCTTCATAAATTGATCAAAAGACTGGCAAAAGGCATACTGGGTCAGCAGCAGTAAAGCTGAACTGAGAGGGTGAATTTGAAGTTGCTACAAGCATGAGATTGCCTTTGCATAGCTCAGTGCAGGGTGCAGTTTTAGTGGCACTCATCGCCGCACTAAAAGACATCAACTGTGCACGCAGGTATGGCACTCTGGAAAAGCTGGGCTTCCTCCACGCAGACAGCACTCCGCTGCTACATGAGGCCCTATTGGATAAGGTTATTGAGGCATTAAGTCTCCCATTGACTAGCAGGGTCTTAAAATGCAGAGCCTATACTAAAAGAACAGACAGGATTTCTCATGGAAACAAAGCCACAGATTTAGAGGCCAAAAAGGCAGCATATTTCCAGAATGGTAAGCAAATGGCAGGTGTGAGAAACCAGAAGGTGTCTCACCCACTAGTCCTCTGGGATCTGTCATCCAGGTGGCCAGGACACAGCCATCACTTTTGGATGCAGTCCTGGGGGTGGACCAGTGTGGGTGGATCACTTGGGTGAGGCGTCTTCGGGGAGTGGGAGCAGGACACCAAATGGTGAGATGCAGTATCCCCTTCCCTGTAACACTTTCACCCCATCCTACCCGGTAGGATATTTAGGAACTCTACCCTACCCCCCTATTACAACATGAGCACTTTCTCATGGACATCCCGCTATAAGGGAAAGCAGACTAACACCGAGCTGTGTACCTGACATGTCCCAATATTACAGTCAGGCAAGGTCAGGCAATTATTGACAATACTCACACCTGACTTCCATTACACTTCCCCACATGGAAATAAAAGGGGGAGCACAAGAGCACACTCTGAGCAAGGCAAAGCACATGAGGAAACAGCAGTTTTGAGATGGCAGCTGAACAAGAGGGGAAAGACGGAAAAACCGAAGGGGATTGCAAGGAGTGAAATTCCCTTGCCCTTTCCAACAAGGAACCATTACTTTTCAGAGACCTTGAGACTCGAAAGCGTAGGACCGGGAAGCCAGGCTGAAGAATCCTGCATTGTGTGTTGGAGATGCCTGTGGGCCTCCCGTGTCAGTAATGAAGGTGGGGAAAATTACCAGCCACCATGGTACCGTCCATGGATACAAGAACAAAGCAGCATCAGTGAAGTCAACACAGCCGGTAAGTTCGGAAACTGATAAAAGACGGTCTGTGTTGAAGCCAAAGTTGCAAGCAGCAACATTGTATGGAAAGCACTGGAATGAACATTGTTAAGATGTGTGTGATAATAGACGTGGGTGAAGTTAAACTGCTGATGAGTGATTGAACTTTAAAGCTATCTACAATACCTATGAGTGAGTGGTCCGGCACTGTGTGGGTCCTCAATTGAAGGTCTCTGTAAGGTATCCAGATGAGAAGTTATAAAAGTAGATACATTTGGTCTGAGCCTGACGGATGGAGATCAATTGAAAGAGCATGAATACATGTAAATCGAAGTGGTCATTCGAAGCAAAATCCCATGCAGAATCGAAAATCTTTGATTTGTATGACATAGAGAAAGTTTGGAGAAGTATGTGAATTTGGTCCGAGCCCAGAAGAGCTAGACCAATTGAAGGTATTGTGTTAAAGTGGGTCAGAGCCCGGCGGAGGGGGATCTGGGATGAACAGAAAGTCACCTGAGAATTTGTACATGTGAGTTCCTACGAAGAAAGGAACTTTGATATTTGTTGTGTTGCATCAGGCCCTCTGAAATAAGAGACTTTGAATGGCAAAGAGACTTTAGCACAGAAGGCCCTAATGTGGAAGTTGTGAACTGCATCCTCGTGCTAGAGAAGCCAGAGACTTTGCTAAGATTCAGTGTGCCGCCTTGTTCTGGGCTGAAAACGTGGGGAAGGGAAGAGAAGCCAACAGCTTGAATGTCCTGGCATATCATTTCTTGAACACTTTTCTTTTGCATTAACATTGTTTTCCACACTATTTGTATTTAGAAGTAATGATTGGCAGTAGGTTTCTTAGGATAGGCCCTTTTATTTTGACAAGACACCACTATGACAACATTATTATTATTTGATGGTTGTAGCTTGCTCCGATCTTTAGATTTAGGATTAGATAGGCATTTTTCAAAAACAATTGAAGTGCAATAAAATCTGTGGTCACTAATGTCTGTTTTACTATGTGATGCCATGCCTTCCTTACACAAGACTATGCATGTTGGTAAAGGAAGGCTTTAACATGCTGTCTATTGTTCAGTTAATTTAAATACAAGGTCCAGCAGCACACGACGACCAAGATTTATGGATAAAACGGGGGTCTTCTTTATCCCCCAGTGAGGCAATCTGGAGAGAGGATAGCAATGGAAATCCAGTTATGCTGCTAGCATTATTGAGGGTAGCGCTGGAGCAGCTTCACTGCCCTGTGCATACAACTCAAGACAATCTTGCTGGTACAATCGCAAAAGATTGTTTTTCACCAAATGTGTTAGAACATGTGGCACAGTTTATTGTGAATTGAATCGTGTGCCAGAAATGTACTGCAAGGCACACTTTGCGAAAAGTGAGAGGAGCAATTCCTAGACCCAATGGCCCCTTTCAGCATCTAGCAGGACAGGGATTAGAGTCAGCGGCTACCCCTATTCATGGACGCATCGTAGGTGCACTTGAACTACAGCGAGGACAGATTAAACACATGCTAGCCCACAGATCACAGAAGTAGGTGCATCATAAAACAAAGTTTAATTAATGACTAGACGAACATTTAAAAGAAAGGCAAAAAGCCTACATGGTACAAGTAATGGAGAACACACGTGAGAACACATTTGTGTGGGTTAATAGCAATATTTAGTGCATTTTCATTTACTACTCTAAAGGTAGTGGTACGCAATCATTGTCGACACATAACAATGGGGGTTTCCCCTTCAGCATCTACATATAGATTATGTGGATATGTTGCAGAAATTCAACGGTTATAGGTACATGCTGGTAGTGGTATGTCCCTTTTGTAGATGGATCAAGGTAGGCCCTTGTATGTACCCCGATGCCACATGTGCCACAATGTTCCTTGCGCTTGAGGTGTTCCCAAGATAGGGTGTGTGCGAAGTGCTGCAATCTGACAATGGACTGTATTTTGTAAATGAACTATTTGATTAAGTAACTCTTTTATTAGGTATAAAACACAAGTTCTCTTTGTTCTATCACCCGCAGGTGAATGGAGTTTGTGAGAGATTAAACAGACGCCTTAAAGAAAGGATAGCAAAGATTAAGATAACTTTTAAGAAGGGGTGGTTACACTGTTTGCCCTTTGCAATATTTGCACTAAGAAATCAGACCAGCTCAGATCACCACCTAACTCCTCATGAGTTGGTGACTGGACGCCGAATGAGAACATCCCTTGCTCTTCAAACTAGGGTACAAAATAATGCCCACAGTGTAGCAAAGACATTAGGTGATGAGATGCATGACTCTTTGGAAACTATGACTGCTAGTGTCTTATTTCTCAACAGATCACAGGGAGTGGTCAAAGAGGATTGAAGAAAGCAAGCCAACTGATCCTGACTGCTTATTGAAACAACCAGTCTTATATCCAGAGGACCAGGTGCTGGTGCGCAAATTTGTGCACACCTGGAATAAACCCCACTTTGAGGGACCCTATGAGGTGGAAGTAGTTACCCCCACAGCTATTTAACTACAAGGAAGACAAGCCTGGCTGGATCTGCACAACATCAAACCATACAAGGGAGAAACTTTGACCCCTCCTACATCTACTGACAGTGAAGCAAGTGAAGAAGTTCTACGTATGTAAGATCATCAACCAAGAGAAAAATGAAATTTATGGAATAATAAAAATATGTTTGAAATAAAGAAAGAGATTTCTTAAATCTAATAAGGATTGAATGGACTTGCAGCTATCCTGGAACTTTTTTAGATATATCAAAGGAACAATGCATTCATGCACTGGACCCAAAGGACAAGGAATTCATTGCACCTTCTATGCTACCCATCATAAGAACATTATGCACACACTTTAATGCTGTTTTCACTTACATATTACAGTCTTACCCAGCTCTGATGAGACAACATGTGGATATTATAACATTTTGTGGCAATCCTAAAAACAATCACATTATTTTCAGAATAATTGTGGTTATTATTTTGCAGTACTCGATATAAAAGTGTGAGTTACAGAAGATAACACAATTACATATTGTATTAAATAAAATGGGAAGGTTCTAGAATATGAGAGACTCACTATCATCAAGAAAGTCAATGAGTTTTTCGGGAATGGTAATTGTGATTGCATTTTGTTTTATGATTTGTCTTTTCTTCCTTATTATGGCATTTAGAAACATAATGATAATAAATGCAGACACTGTGGGTGACAATGAAACATCCTGTATAATCCCTAACAAAATCACGAGCAGCATATTCCCTAATTTTACTTAACAAATTGTTTGATTTAAAAGAGTTGTTGGAGAAGCATGAAGGCATAAATACATATCTTGATAGTTCAGCTCACTTAAAAAATAACTTATGAAATCAGCACATGAAGGAGTTGGGAGAGATAATGATTTGGGAAGAAGCTAGCACCTTCCTTCACCCCAAAGCGCTTTAATAGGCAAGACTTATTTTGACTGCTTCTTGGCACTACAAGGGACCGGGGGAGGAGGAGCACTGGGAAAGCTCACTCATGCAAACATAATCATATACACAGACATGGGCAGGCACTAAAAGAAGGCAGTTATTTTTCAAATATAAGGTACAAATAACTCTTAGCTGAATACATTTGTAAATGTTAATCCTATGTAGTTCTAAAATCTCAAAGCATGATAGAAGTAAGATCTCTGCCGGGTAGAATGCAGCCTCTGCTAAAATTGGATTGCAGGGCTCATGCAGTGTTGTGTCACTAAGGCTGGCAGAGCTGCACAAAGTAACTCAGCAGTTGCCTGCTGTCTGTCAAAAGCCCATGCATACTAAAAGGGGATTTTAACATGCTCAATGCAGACAATGCAGAATTATGGAAAACAAGGTTTTAAGGAGATTATAGGATCAGATAAAAATATGAGTAGGACGAGTGGAGTATGAATGAAAATTAGTTAAATAAATGTTCAGTTTTTGCTGGAGCTAGGCCTCAAGGTTTGTAAAAGTCTGCAAGGCTGCAGTGGGTGTCTATATAAGGTAGCAATATGTAAAGTAGCATGTCCTAACAGAAATCGCTGACAATGAAGAAAGGAAGACTGGAGCATGCCTTGTATGGAAGCAGTACGAGTTGGGATAAAGCCATGCCCATATCCAGCGATGCCACTATATCAAGTCATGAGTATAAAAGCTCCTGCCTGGCACCAGTTTCCTGGAGAAAGGAACGGAAGAGGGACAGAAGGCCGTTCAGCAAGCAAAGCAGAGTTCTTTGCCACATCCTAATTTCTGTAAGGAATACATTTGTTATCCTTGCAAGATAGACCTTTGGCCTAACTTCCCTAGAGCCTAGAGGGGTGTACTTTACTCTGATGTGAGCATGATTGGGGTACCCTTATAATTAGGGATACCCCTGTAAATTGGACTACACTTGCAGTGGTGATGATCTGACGTAGTCTCAGTTTTTTGCCCCTGTGTTTTGCAAAAGCCCAGGCCAGTCACCAGGGGTCACGTCCATCTACAGAGACAAGTCCCCCAAATCAAAAAACACACGTATCCTGAGCAGTGTTTTTAATTTTATTTTTATTGTGTTTGGTTAACTTATAAACATTTACAATTTAAAATAAACAGTAAACATAAAAAATATAAAATTTTACAAACAAATAATTCCAATTCATAACTCTAAAATAGGATACATATAACTTATAATGCAAGATTGCTAAAAACAAAATCACAGTAAATCACAAAAGACCATATTCAAAAAACCAGGAATCAATTAATCAAATAAAAATATATAGCATTATTTTAGAAAAGTATTTAAGACCTATAAACTTTAGCAATTCATTTCCTTCAATTGAATATCAAGTACAGACAATAACGTAGTCAGCTTAATAACCAGCTTAGTGCTGTTGCCCCACATACACCTATACCATAGAGACTTTCTAGACAGAATAGAGCACAAGTAAAGGTAATTCCCAAATAAATTGAGTCTCACATGCTCGAAATATTCACAAAACATAACCAAATGTTTGAGGGACTCAGTCACTTTATCTTTTTTATAAAATCTGCAGGATCCCAATTGGTACAGCGAGTTACATCTCCCCCATTGAAGTAACCTTTCATTTGTATGAATTGATTAAGCTTGTATCACAGATATCAGTTGCGTCCCAAAGAAGAGGGAAACTGTAAAATATATCTAGGTCAATCTCCCCATTTCCTTCTAACCAAGGCAAACTCATGATATGTTTTACAGGAGCCAATTCGATCTGAGTGGCAACTCCAATAAAAGAGTTGCATTTTACATTTGCAACTTGGTACACCTATAATTAGGTCTTCCTTGGAAATAGCCATCAAAACCAATAGACAATTCATTTTTTTCTGCTAAGGCTGATAGTGAGCTCAAGTACCCCAAGGTTAACTGGGTGTTCAAATCCACATATAGGGAATTAGGTGGCAGCCTTAGAGTCTTCACATAGTTATTCAGAAGCCGCCAATGCCATTTTGCTGACAATGGTAAGAGTCCCAATTCATGTCGGATAACATCATTCGGAATGGAGGAGGCCAAGCCCAACACTGTTTTCCAGGTAACACCCTGTAGGGTATCAAGTAGATCATCAATTTTATAGAGACCCATGTCCAAGATATAAAGAATACATGGTTCAACTTTCAATAGATCGAAATTGAAGGACAGGTAATAAAGAAAAGCTGCAATATTTCTGCAGAATTATTCTCATTTGTGAGATTAGAGAGCTTATTTTCTCTGCAGTCTTTCCTTCCACCAAGTCATGGAATATGAATCAGATAAGGTATAGCCCAGATATTTAATAGATTGTACCGTCTCAATGTTAACCCCATTTATGGACCAATTACATCTACAAACCCTTTCTCTCCTATCTGCAAAAACAATTATATTAGATTTGGACTGATTCACCTTTAGGTTATGGGCTACTGCATAATAGGAAAACAAGTTCATCTTGGTCTGGAGCCCAAACGGGGTCTTATCGAAAAGTAAAAGATCAATATAATACAAATTGAACAATACTGCTGCAAGAGTGCAACCTTGTTTCAGCCCAATTGCAGTCGGTATTGGATCTGTGAGCGTGCCTTCCTTATTCAATCTCACTCCATAGTTGGTGGAAGTGTGTAAAAGGGCAGTGAGCGACACCAGGTGTTCCGGAATCCCCATTTGCATCCTTTTTTCCCCACAGGAGCTCTCTCACAACGGTATCAAATGCTGCACTTAGATCAATGGGAGCCATATATACTGGCCCTATATGATGGTGCTTAGTATTCCATTTGATATGAGATACTAATGTGACATTAAGAGGACAACCCATAAAACGTCAATCCAATTTGGTATTTGGAAAGGATGACATTTGTCTTCATAAACTCCAGTAGCTCCTCCAAGATAAGATGACAGAAAACTTTGAAGGAGGCATCAGTAAGAGTGATTGGTCTGAAATTGTTAGGCTTGTTGATCTGGCCTTTCTTTTAAATTGGAATTATGATAGTCGAGCACCAAGATCTACGTATTACTTGGGTATGAAACACGGCATCAAATTTATATTTCAAGATCACTGCCCATAATTGCGTGTCAAATTTAAATAAACACTCCGGAATTCCATCCGGACCGACCACTCTTGACACATTTAACTTAGGATGTCTTCAAAGGTCCATGGCGAAATGGCCAACAATGAGGTTGTGTAAACATTTACTTTTTTCTTATCATATTTGATAGGCATTTCATATTTCAACTTAATGTAATTAACTCACACAAAGGCCACAATAGCATTTTCTTTTTATCCCTCAGTTACATCATTTATGGTCCTTAAAATAGCCCAGATGTTACGGGTGTCAAATTTCAACAAGTAGTACATCATATTTTGGTTATCGTGTAGGAGGAGCTTAGCTTTAAAAATTCTTAACAGCATTTTTGTAATTTGGAAGGATGCCCTTTTTAGATAACGGTGCACCTCCCTGTCTAGGTTTCGATTTTTTTAGTTGTCTGATCTTTACATTTTTATGTTTCTTTAAATTGGAGATCTCTCTGTTAAAAATATGCCTATGCAAGTTAGGTTTGTGAGCAGGTACCACCTTCTTTGCCATTTCCATTAGGTGGAAGTTAATCCTATTTGATAAGTGAGCATACATATAGGCAGAATCATAGTTTGTCTGGGACATAAGTTTACCATTACAGGGTCATCTTTAATCCGACAGATAAGCTGATAGCAAATTGAAGAATTCCATCTAACAGACAATCCCGGTCCGTCGATTTCAACCAATTCCATAACCGGGTTAGTTTTATATCCCCAATTGTCAAAATTTAGCTTTACTGAGATAGCATGATGATCCCCGAAACCATGATCCTTAATTACAATAAAGTCGGAAATTTTGTAAAGAGCAGTGGACAAAAAAAATCAATGTGTGAGGTCAGCCCGCCTAGAGACCATGTGTAGGGAGACAATTTATCTTGCGTCACAACCACATGAATATCCCAGTTCAGGAAAAAATCCACCCATTTTTGGCCATTCCTGATCGTAGAAGCAGAAGACAGCAGTTTCCGACCAAAACCCTGCCCACAGAATAAACAGGTTGAGTTAAAGTCCCCCTCCCCAGCAGAAACCCCACATGCACATGATGAACTAGGGCTCCTTCTAGAATTGAATCAAGGGTGGCTACAAGCTCATTGAATGGAGTAGCTATCTTATTCCAATAGATACACAGCATAAGTATTGGTTTCTCATATGCCTGACACAGGGTCAACTCTACAGCTATCACTACAGCGTCTTTGTAAATAAGCTTCAAAGCTAGCTTGCAGGAATTATTGATAAGAATGGCTAGCCCACCAGAGGGCCTGTCCTTCTCCCCTCTGTAACCAGGTTGGGAGTAACATTCAAACCCCTCAACATTAAAATTAGAAACATACATTGTCTCTTGTAATAAAATAACAGCTGGGTAACTAATGGAATTTACTGTGCCCCACCAGCGATAGAAATTTGCTAATCCACAGCCGTTACATGATAATCACACAAAAGGAACCTCGTTATGGTACGGGTTAAGGGGAGCGCTATGGAAGCCGAATCAGCCGCTTTTGTAGGCACATTATTGATTCCACTGAATGCAGCTGCAAAAGCTAGGAGTTTTCTGATCATATCTTCATTGATATGTGGGGATGAACCCACCTCAGTGATTGGTTTTTCACTTATTGCAGGAGCAACAGGTTTATCCAGAAAGGTTTTGGCCTATAGATCAGTTTGAAAAATAAAAGGCATCAGGCCTACATATTCAAAGTTCTCCCTCCGCGGCCAAACCAATGTCATGATGAACATTGACTGAAACCTTCCAGCCATCACCTTTCTGTTTTGCTAATGCAACATTGAGTGAAAGCCACAAATCATCCTGTTATTTTGGTTTGTGGCTAATCGCACCCAATCAATGTCATCTGAACAAAGCGTTTTTAGAAAGGGAATCGTCTGGAAGGCTTTTAGCAGGAAGGATCGATTTAGGTTGGATTTGCCATTAACCTTAACATTACTTTCCCATCACAAGATAAGTGGCATCTCTTGACTTAATACACTGTCCCGACTGTCCTCATTTTCCATGACGTTCACGCCTAAAGTCTGATCATGGGGAGTGACATCGTTTCCACCAGGATGCATGGCAGGCACTTGTGTTATCAACTCCCCTATGGCTTGGCTTGGGATAACACTGTTTTTGTTTACCGAGACATTCAGGATATCATTGTTCTGGTCCCTCACAGCATCTGTATGCATGATTCATTCAGGTACTTGGGCATCTGTGGCCAGTATTCCCAACATCCATGGCTCACCAATACCTTCCTTCACAATTTACTCCAACGTTTTTACAAGAGGTCGCTCCACTTTTTCTTTTTGATTTTTCAGAGTAGTAATCTTGTGTACCATGGGTTAAAATTGTGAAAGAGAGGATTGGAGACCCCCATTCCCCACACCTAAGGATACAGACACACTTTTTATTAGATTTTTACTATTGCCATTTAGCCTGGAATTACTGACATCAGCATTCCCAGGCACTTTCCTTTTAGGGGTCTTCTTTTTCTGATCCTTTGGGGCTGCCGTTATACCAGACAAATTGTGATCTAATAGGATCCTCAATTCCTCATTGAGTTGAGATTGATAACAACCTCATCCTCATGAATAACAATCACCTCTTGGGGGAGTGGCCCATGTGTATCCTTCAATACCTCTTTGGCCTGCTTCTTCTTGAGGGAATTGGCTTTAGCCCTTCTTTTCTGTACTCTCCTAGCTAACCTTTTTTCTCTACGTGTAAGCACTACTATGGGCTTTTCTGAGTCTTCACCCCCCATTGATCGTGTACTTGGGGGCACTCTACTATGGCATACTCTTCAGAGAGGTCTATCAGATCACTTAGGGGAGAGGGGCTATCAGGTCCCTCATGGCCTATATTTGACTCCTGCACAAGTGGTGCATCTGACCCCCACTGTCTCGTGGACCCAAGACACTCCCTCAACTCTTCGATGTCCCGCCATATTTTCTGACTTGAAATACCCACATTAGCTATCTCCTCGTCCTTGCGAGGCAGGTATTCAATCTGACTGTATACGGCCTTCATCA